>NC_134921.1:0-1200000 GCF_051014615.1 Bombus vancouverensis nearcticus | reverse complement strand
ATTAACACACGAAGAAAGGATCGACGCCATCTTCAGCACTTTCATTAGTACAGACGACGAATAACCAAAACACGCCAAACCAACCATCACAGCAAAAGACAAATAAATTTAACCTAAAACATCTGAAAATAATCGCAATAAATGCTAACTCTTTAATTTCAAACCAAAAAAGATACAGTATGCTAACCCTATTAAATAAAGAAGCCCCCGATATAGTACTCATCTCAGAAACAAAGCTAAACAAAAGACACAATGTACACTTCAAAAACTACTCCATGATAAGACACGACAGACCGAACGCCAGTCAAGGAGGAGGAACAGCGATCCTCATAAAAAACCCTATAAAATACAAAACGATCCTAATTGATAAAATAACACGTTTCAGAACCTTAGAAACAACGATCATAAAAATAAAAATAAGCAATAAGGAAAATTTATTCATCACTGCAGCCTACGCAACCTACGGAAACCAGAAAGAATTTAACTACGAATTCAATAACCTTTTCGAACTCTTGCAGCTCAACAAACCGGAAAACTACTATATAATAGCAGGAGACCTTAACGCAAAACACACAAGCTGGAAAAACGAAATAAACAACACGAGAGGCAACTTCATTAGAAACTGGCTAGACAATAAAAGCATCCACTATAAAACAAACTTATACAGCTCCGAGCTACCCTCTTACCCAAAAGGAGGCTCATACCTGGACATATGCCTAGCAGATGCGCGACTAAAATTCCAAAACCTACGTCCAAACAATACCCTAAAAACCTTAGCCTATGACAGTGACCATAACGCCCTAGTATTTCAAATTAACAAAAACACATCTGACTTCCTAACTCTCGAAACCCAGACCGAGACACCCAGGTACAACTACAAAAAGACAGACTGGAAAAAGTTCCAAAACATACTCGAACAAAACTGCGACCTAGAGATCTACAACAACGTCAACCTAACAAACAGACAAATCGACTCATTCCTAGACGAAATAGAAAAACACACACAAATCGCCCTCCAAAAATCCGTGCCAATCATAAAACAAAAAAATTCATGCGAGCCCTATATAAACAATAAAATAAAAGATCTACAGCGAGATAAAAGCTACATACTGTCCAAAATAAACAATATAAAATTTAACTATTCTTACGACAAAAGAGAAGAATTAGAATTCCTAAAGTTCCTACTACACAGAATAAAAGCGCAACTGAAACAAGAATTCGCAATTTCTATAAACCATTACTGGACAAACAAAATAAAAAACATCTCCAAAAACGACTCAGCCATCATGTTCCCACAAATAAATCAAATCTTTAGACCAAAAGAACAAAACCCCATCCCACCTCTCAAATTGCCCCCAGAAAATGCCTCCCTCATCCAAGAAGCAGGTATAACGATACACAACACCATCAAAGACACCGAGGGTAACTTCATAATAACTAAAACAACAGAAAAACTAGACATTATCGGCACCCACTTTTCCAAAATACATACGCAAAACGAACACATGGGCCGAGAACAACTAAACAGAATTATCATGGCCGAAACAAACAAACTCAAAAATGAATTGGAACAAGACAAAACGCTAAACAAAACAGTCTGCACATTCTCAAACGAAAACACCGCAGACAACCCCAAACAACCAGATCCAGAAATAAACTACTTCACAAATTACAATCAACTAAACACAATCTTCTCCAAACTAAACAACAAAAAATCCTCCGGCTTCGACGGCATCCCAAACATCTTACTCAAGCGCCTACCGAACAAAATAAAATGGTACTACACAGTACTCTTCAACAATGCTCTAAACAACACATACTTCCCCAGAAAATGGAAAAAAGCCAAACTGATAGCTATAACAAAAAAGGATAAAGACGGCTCATCGCCCGCAAACCTACGACCCATAAGTCTCCTCCCCAACATAAGCAAAGTATTCGAAATAATCATAAACAACCCCCTAACCTCCTTCTGCACAAAAAATAACATAATCCCAGAGAATCAATTCGGCTTCCGACACAAACACTCCACAATTCACGCAATAAACAAACTCACGTCGGACATCTGCTGGGCTCTAAACGCAAAAGAACGAGTTGCCGCCTGCTTAATAGACCTCGAAAAAGCCTTCGACACAGTCTGGATCCCAGGTCTCATTTACAAACTGATCAAAAAAAAGTTCCCTAAACACCTGATTAAAATAGCCTGGGACATGATCACAAACAGAACATTCGTAATGACTGAAGGTTCACACTCATCAAGCAAAGAATTCTCCATAAAAAACGGTCTACAACAAGGTACAGTGAATTCCCCGTTACTTTTCAGTATTTACAACAGCGACTTACTAAACCTCTTTGAGCTCAATACATCCACCCATAAACGCTCCATAGCCTTCGCAGACGACCTAATCATATACGTAACAGGCCGCAAAACCAAAACTATAAAAACGGAACTCCAAGAACTCTTTGAGAAAATAAACGACTATTACCACGCATGGAAACTAAAAATCAACATAAGTAAATGCGAAACCATACTGTTTAGACCCAAGTCAAGTGAAATCGGCCCAATAGAAAGAGAATACTGCAAGAAATTTTAACTAAGAGAAAGAACAGACAAAGGGGCTCTCATACCACACACAATGAGGGCGCGGGGGGGGGGGGGGCTGATATGTTGTACCAGATTGGGCAGCCGTAGGTTATGATCGGTCCGATTAGTGCTTGATAGCATAGTATTTTTACTTTGCTGTCGAGATGTTTGGAGTAGAATAGTTTTTTTTATTTCCCAGAATGCTTTATTGGCCTTAGTAAGTTGAATTTCGGAGTGCTACTTGTAGTTTAATTTATAGTCTATGTTTACTCCTAGGTATTTTACGCAATTTTTGTGTGGTATGAGAGCCGCTTTGTCTGTTTTTTCTCTTAGTTGAAATTTTTTGCAGTATTCTCTTTCTACGGGGCCGATTTTACTTGACTTGGGTCTAAACAGTATGGTTTCGCATTTGCTTATTTTGATTTTTAGTTTCCATGCGTGGTAATAGTCTTCTGCACAAAAAATGACATAATCCCAGAGAATCAATTCGGGTTCCGACACAAACACTCCACAATTCGCGCAATAAACAAACTTACGTCGGACATCTTCTGGGCTCTAAACGCAAAACAACGAATAGCCTCCTGCCTTGAAAAAGCATTCGATATAGTAAGAATTTTAGGCCTTATATACAAAGTATGTACTACTTTGGGCAATAAACGTTATGATTAAAATTAAGAAAGCACTTGTTTTCGTCTCATCACGAAAGTTAAGCAACGCTAGACACGGATGGTACTTAGATGGTTGACCGCTTGGGAACTCCGTGTTGTATTGGTTTTATTATTTTTCCAATTTTTTTTTTTGCTTTTCTTAATAATCTATCTTTAATAATCTATAATATAAGCATCGAAAAAAAGAAATGTTTTAGTACTACGCGACTATTACCATACATTATGTCATTCTCACTTTTACATACATCTGTTTTTTTAATATTCTTTTTTCCTGAATATTAAGAGGAAGTAACAAAACTACTTACTTCAGCCAACTCTCATACCACGTTGAGTGCACTCGTTCTCGTCAGTCGACTGTTGACCACCGAGCGGGACGGACCCCTCGGAGCGCGCGTCGGAGTAGACTAACATCCACTAAAGTAGAAGGATCAAGTGACAAAATAGTGACAAAATAGTGAAAAATACTGCATCGTCATCATCTCCATAAATACAAATAAGAACAAAAAGAAAATAAAATAAGATAAGACAAAATAAAATTGTACAAAAAAATAAAAGCCACCGATAATGAAGCCAAGAGCAACGAAACGGAACCCACCGTAGACCCAATGAAAAAAGCCATCAAGAGAAAAATAATTATACACAAAACAGCCAGGGAATTCAACAGCATCTTAAGACTCCCCGCTCAAAAGACGCGGAAACTCAACCCACAACCTAACCTGGTGGCCAGGGCAAAAAGTCTAGCAAGCACCCCAAGAAACACAGCTGTAGATCATCACCCCAGCCAAGAAGAAAAGGCTAACGAAACCAAAAACATGAAGCCCACAAGAGCTACTTCGCCTCCAGCGATAGTAACAAAAAATAGGTTCAGTATATTACAATCTGAACCAGAGCCTCATCCACAACCGGGACCATCAAACTCCACGTGGAAATCAACGCTAGAGCAAATAAAAAAGAAAAACGAAACATTACGAGGCAAAACGGGAAGACACGGTCCCACCACGTCACCGGAACAATCGGCGCAGCAAGGGCGTCGCACCCCACCGTATAACCCAGGAGGCCCGGCGCCTCCAACACCGCCAAGGGGGGACCGAGCACCGGACGGACGCCCCACCGGATGCTCCGCGGAGGAACGCACGAGCACCCCACCCACCACAAAAGACAACAGGCCGCCACCCATAAACATACTCCTACAAGACCCCAAGGACACGGTAATGCTCATTGAGAAAATAGCAGACATCAAGCAATTTCATATCAAAAGAATACACTCAGGTAAACACGCACTTTACCTCCGAAACCTATCCGACTTCCATAAAGCGAAACAAACACTCCTCTCAGCGAACACAACTTTCTACACATACACACCCAAAATAGAGAAACACCACACATACTTGTTAAAAGGTCTAGACAATAGCTACACTGAAACAGAAATACTCACAGACCTACAAGCTCTACAAATAGACGACGTCCAATTTACAAAAGTCTCACGATTTACGACAAAAAAATCAAGGGAGAACAATATATTGCTTCCAATCTACATAATACAGCTATCCCCCAACAGCAATACAAGCAACCTACTAAAAATAAACTACTTTAACTACTACAAGATAAAATGGGAAAAAATAACAAAAAAAAAAGGATGACATAACTCAGTGCCACAAATGCCAGCGAATAGGCCACACAGCGCAAAACTGCAACCTAAACTACCGCTGTGTTAAATGCAGTGAGCCCCATGGCCCAGGCGACTGCACAATAAAAAAGGAAAACGCAGTAACCAAAGACAAAATATTCTGCGTCAACTGTAAAAACTATGGACACCCCGCGTCATACAAAGGTTGCCCCAAACTCGTAGAGCTCCGTAAAAAGGTAGCAGATAAAATAAAAAAAGACAAAGAAGCAAAGACACAACGAATTGCCCAAATAAGCCGCAAATACGTCCCAGAACTAAAGTCCTCTGACGTAGTGAAGCAGCAAACAACACTAAATCAAACAACCAAAATCTCCCCACAATCAGCAAACTTAGATCCGCGCTCAAGCCAAAGCCCAATCACAATCGATAACTCCCCCCATCTAAACATTATAAACGTTATCGAAGACTTTAAAAAAGGTATCCTCCAAGCGTTAAAAGAACAACAAATGCAACTAAACGAAATAAAAAACACTCTATTAACACACGAAGAAAGGATCGACGCCATCTTCAGCACTTTCATTAGTACAGACGACGAATAACCAAAACACGCCAAACCAACCATCACAGCAAAAGACAAATAAATTTAACCTAAAACATCTGAAAATAATCGCAATAAATGCTAACTCTTTAATTTCAAACCAAAAAAGATACAGTATGCTAACCCTATTAAATAAAGAAGCCCCCGATATAGTACTCATCTCAGAAACAAAGCTAAACAAAAGACACAATGTACACTTCAAAAACTACTCCATGATAAGACACGACAGACCGAACGCCAGTCAAGGAGGAGGAACAGCGATCCTCATAAAAAACCCTATAAAATACAAAACGATCCTAATTGATAAAATAACACGTTTCAGAACCTTAGAAACAACGATCATAAAAATAAAAATAAGCAATAAGGAAAATTTATTCATCACTGCAGCCTACGCAACCTACGGAAACCAGAAAGAATTTAACTACGAATTCAATAACCTTTTCGAACTCTTGCAGCTCAACAAACCGGAAAACTACTATATAATAGCAGGAGACCTTAACGCAAAACACACAAGCTGGAAAAACGAAATAAACAACACGAGAGGCAACTTCATTAGAAACTGGCTAGACAATAAAAGCATCCACTATAAAACAAACTTATACAGCTCCGAGCTACCCTCTTACCCAAAAGGAGGCTCATACCTGGACATATGCCTAGCAGATGCGCGACTAAAATTCCAAAACCTACGTCCAAACAATACCCTAAAAACCTTAGCCTATGACAGTGACCATAACGCCCTAGTATTTCAAATTAACAAAAACACATCTGACTTCCTAACTCTCGAAACCCAGACCGAGACACCCAGGTACAACTACAAAAAGACAGACTGGAAAAAGTTCCAAAACATACTCGAACAAAACTGCGACCTAGAGATCTACAACAACGTCAACCTAACAAACAGACAAATCGACTCATTCCTAGACGAAATAGAAAAACACACACAAATCGCCCTCCAAAAATCCGTGCCAATCATAAAACAAAAAAATTCATGCGAGCCCTATATAAACAATAAAATAAAAGATCTACAGCGAGATAAAAGCTACATACTGTCCAAAATAAACAATATAAAATTTAACTATTCTTACGACAAAAGAGAAGAATTAGAATTCCTAAAGTTCCTACTACACAGAATAAAAGCGCAACTGAAACAAGAATTCGCAATTTCTATAAACCATTACTGGACAAACAAAATAAAAAACATCTCCAAAAACGACTCAGCCATCATGTTCCCACAAATAAATCAAATCTTTAGACCAAAAGAACAAAACCCCATCCCACCTCTCAAATTGCCCCCAGAAAATGCCTCCCTCATCCAAGAAGCAGGTATAACGATACACAACACCATCAAAGACACCGAGGGTAACTTCATAATAACTAAAACAACAGAAAAACTAGACATTATCGGCACCCACTTTTCCAAAATACATACGCAAAACGAACACATGGGCCGAGAACAACTAAACAGAATTATCATGGCCGAAACAAACAAACTCAAAAATGAATTGGAACAAGACAAAACGCTAAACAAAACAGTCTGCACATTCTCAAACGAAAACACCGCAGACAACCCCAAACAACCAGATCCAGAAATAAACTACTTCACAAATTACAATCAACTAAACACAATCTTCTCCAAACTAAACAACAAAAAATCCTCCGGCTTCGACGGCATCCCAAACATCTTACTCAAGCGCCTACCGAACAAAATAAAATGGTACTACACAGTACTCTTCAACAATGCTCTAAACAACACATACTTCCCCAGAAAATGGAAAAAAGCCAAACTGATAGCTATAACAAAAAAGGATAAAGACGGCTCATCGCCCGCAAACCTACGACCCATAAGTCTCCTCCCCAACATAAGCAAAGTATTCGAAATAATCATAAACAACCCCCTAACCTCCTTCTGCACAAAAAATAACATAATCCCAGAGAATCAATTCGGCTTCCGACACAAACACTCCACAATTCACGCAATAAACAAACTCACGTCGGACATCTGCTGGGCTCTAAACGCAAAAGAACGAGTTGCCGCCTGCTTAATAGACCTCGAAAAAGCCTTCGACACAGTCTGGATCCCAGGTCTCATTTACAAACTGATCAAAAAAAAGTTCCCTAAACACCTGATTAAAATAGCCTGGGACATGATCACAAACAGAACATTCGTAATGACTGAAGGTTCACACTCATCAAGCAAAGAATTCTCCATAAAAAACGGTCTACAACAAGGTACAGTGAATTCCCCGTTACTTTTCAGTATTTACAACAGCGACTTACTAAACCTCTTTGAGCTCAATACATCCACCCATAAACGCTCCATAGCCTTCGCAGACGACCTAATCATATACGTAACAGGCCGCAAAACCAAAACTATAAAAACGGAACTCCAAGAACTCTTTGAGAAAATAAACGACTATTACCACGCATGGAAACTAAAAATCAACATAAGTAAATGCGAAACCATACTGTTTAGACCCAAGTCAAGTGAAATCGGCCCAATAGAAAGAGAATACTGCAAGAAATTTTAACTAAGAGAAAGAACAGACAAAGGGGCTCTCATACCACACACAATGAGGGCGCGGGGGGGGGGCTGATATGTTGTACCAGATTGGGCAGCCGTAGGTTATGATCGGTCCGATTAGTGCTTGATAGCATAGTATTTTTACTTTGCTGTCGAGATGTTTGGAGTAGAATAGTTTTTTTTATTTCCCAGAATGCTTTATTGGCCTTAGTAAGTTGAATTTCGGAGTGCTACTTGTAGTTTAATTTATAGTCTATGTTTACTCCTAGGTATTTTACGCAATTTTTGTGTGGTATGAGAGCCGCTTTGTCTGTTTTTTCTCTTAGTTGAAATTTTTTGCAGTATTCTCTTTCTACGGGGCCGATTTTACTTGACTTGGGTCTAAACAGTATGGTTTCGCATTTGCTTATTTTGATTTTTAGTTTCCATGCGTGGTAATAGTCTTCTGCACAAAAAATGACATAATCCCAGAGAATCAATTCGGGTTCCGACACAAACACTCCACAATTCGCGCAATAAACAAACTTACGTCGGACATCTTCTGGACTCTAAACGCAAAACAACGAATAGCCTCCTGCCTTGAAAAAGCATTCGATATAGTAAGAATTTTAGGCCTTATATACAAAGTATGTACTACTTTGGGCAATAAACGTTATGATTAAAATTAAGAAAGCACTTGTTTTCGTCTCATCACGAAAGTTAAGCAACGCTAGACACGGATGGTACTTAGATGGTTGACCGCTTGGGAACTCCGTGTTGTATTGGTTTTATTATTTTTCCAATTTTTTTTTTTGCTTTTCTTAATAATCTATCTTTAATAATCTATAATATAAGCATCGAAAAAAAGAAATGTTTTAGTACTACGCGACTATTACCATACATTATGTCATTCTCACTTTTACATACATCTGTTTTTTTAATATTCTTTTTTCCTGAATATTAAGAGGAAGTAACAAAACTACTTACTTCAGCCAACTCTCATACCACGTTGAGTGCACTCGTTCTCGTCAGTCGACTGTTGACCACCGAGCGGGACGGACCCCTCGGAGCGCGCGTCGGAGTAGACTAACATCCACTAAAGTAGAAGGATCAAGTGACAAAATAGTGACAAAATAGTGAAAAATACTGCATCGTCATCATCTCCATAAATACAAATAAGAACAAAAAGAAAATAAAATAAGATAAGACAAAATAAAATTGTACAAAAAAATAAAAGCCACCGATAATGAAGCCAAGAGCAACGAAACGGAACCCACCGTAGACCCAATGAAAAAAGCCATCAAGAGAAAAATAATTATACACAAAACAGCCAGGGAATTCAACAGCATCTTAAGACTCCCCGCTCAAAAGACGCGGAAACTCAACCCACAACCTAACCTGGTGGCCAGGGCAAAAAGTCTAGCAAGCACCCCAAGAAACACAGCTGTAGATCATCACCCCAGCCAAGAAGAAAAGGCTAACGAAACCAAAAACATGAAGCCCACAAGAGCTACTTCGCCTCCAGCGATAGTAACAAAAAATAGGTTCAGTATATTACAATCTGAACCAGAGCCTCATCCACAACCGGGACCATCAAACTCCACGTGGAAATCAACGCTAGAGCAAATAAAAAAGAAAAACGAAACATTACGAGGCAAAACGGGAAGACACGGTCCCACCACGTCACCGGAACAATCGGCGCAGCAAGGGCGTCGCACCCCACCGTATAACCCAGGAGGCCCGGCGCCTCCAACACCGCCAAGGGGGGACCGAGCACCGGACGGACGCCCCACCGGATGCTCCGCGGAGGAACGCACGAGCACCCCACCCACCACAAAAGACAACAGGCCGCCACCCATAAACATACTCCTACAAGACCCCAAGGACACGGTAATGCTCATTGAGAAAATAGCAGACATCAAGCAATTTCATATCAAAAGAATACACTCAGGTAAACACGCACTTTACCTCCGAAACCTATCCGACTTCCATAAAGCGAAACAAACACTCCTCTCAGCGAACACAACTTTCTACACATACACACCCAAAATAGAGAAACACCACACATACTTGTTAAAAGGTCTAGACAATAGCTACACTGAAACAGAAATACTCACAGACCTACAAGCTCTACAAATAGACGACGTCCAATTTACAAAAGTCTCACGATTTACGACAAAAAAATCAAGGGAGAACAATATATTGCTTCCAATCTACATAATACAGCTATCCCCCAACAGCAATACAAGCAACCTACTAAAAATAAACTACTTTAACTACTACAAGATAAAATGGGAAAAAATAACAAAAAAAAAAGGATGACATAACTCAGTGCCACAAATGCCAGCGAATAGGCCACACAGCGCAAAACTGCAACCTAAACTACCGCTGTGTTAAATGCAGTGAGCCCCATGGCCCAGGCGACTGCACAATAAAAAAGGAAAACGCAGTAACCAAAGACAAAATATTCTGCGTCAACTGTAAAAACTATGGACACCCCGCGTCATACAAAGGTTGCCCCAAACTCGTAGAGCTCCGTAAAAAGGTAGCAGATAAAATAAAAAAAGACAAAGAAGCAAAGACACAACGAATTGCCCAAATAAGCCGCAAATACGTCCCAGAACTAAAGTCCTCTGACGTAGTGAAGCAGCAAACAACACTAAATCAAACAACCAAAATCTCCCCACAATCAGCAAACTTAGATCCGCGCTCAAGCCAAAGCCCAATCACAATCGATAACTCCCCCCATCTAAACATTATAAACGTTATCGAAGACTTTAAAAAAGGTATCCTCCAAGCGTTAAAAGAACAACAAATGCAACTAAACGAAATAAAAAACACTCTATTAACACACGAAGAAAGGATCGACGCCATCTTCAGCACTTTCATTAGTACAGACGACGAATAACCAAAACACGCCAAACCAACCATCACAGCAAAAGACAAATAAATTTAACCTAAAACATCTGAAAATAATCGCAATAAATGCTAACTCTTTAATTTCAAACCAAAAAAGATACAGTATGCTAACCCTATTAAATAAAGAAGCCCCCGATATAGTACTCATCTCAGAAACAAAGCTAAACAAAAGACACAATGTACACTTCAAAAACTACTCCATGATAAGACACGACAGACCGAACGCCAGTCAAGGAGGAGGAACAGCGATCCTCATAAAAAACCCTATAAAATACAAAACGATCCTAATTGATAAAATAACACGTTTCAGAACCTTAGAAACAACGATCATAAAAATAAAAATAAGCAATAAGGAAAATTTATTCATCACTGCAGCCTACGCAACCTACGGAAACCAGAAAGAATTTAACTACGAATTCAATAACCTTTTCGAACTCTTGCAGCTCAACAAACCGGAAAACTACTATATAATAGCAGGAGACCTTAACGCAAAACACACAAGCTGGAAAAACGAAATAAACAACACGAGAGGCAACTTCATTAGAAACTGGCTAGACAATAAAAGCATCCACTATAAAACAAACTTATACAGCTCCGAGCTACCCTCTTACCCAAAAGGAGGCTCATACCTGGACATATGCCTAGCAGATGCGCGACTAAAATTCCAAAACCTACGTCCAAACAATACCCTAAAAACCTTAGCCTATGACAGTGACCATAACGCCCTAGTATTTCAAATTAACAAAAACACATCTGACTTCCTAACTCTCGAAACCCAGACCGAGACACCCAGGTACAACTACAAAAAGACAGACTGGAAAAAGTTCCAAAACATACTCGAACAAAACTGCGACCTAGAGATCTACAACAACGTCAACCTAACAAACAGACAAATCGACTCATTCCTAGACGAAATAGAAAAACACACACAAATCGCCCTCCAAAAATCCGTGCCAATCATAAAACAAAAAAATTCATGCGAGCCCTATATAAACAATAAAATAAAAGATCTACAGCGAGATAAAAGCTACATACTGTCCAAAATAAACAATATAAAATTTAACTATTCTTACGACAAAAGAGAAGAATTAGAATTCCTAAAGTTCCTACTACACAGAATAAAAGCGCAACTGAAACAAGAATTCGCAATTTCTATAAACCATTACTGGACAAACAAAATAAAAAACATCTCCAAAAACGACTCAGCCATCATGTTCCCACAAATAAATCAAATCTTTAGACCAAAAGAACAAAACCCCATCCCACCTCTCAAATTGCCCCCAGAAAATGCCTCCCTCATCCAAGAAGCAGGTATAACGATACACAACACCATCAAAGACACCGAGGGTAACTTCATAATAACTAAAACAACAGAAAAACTAGACATTATCGGCACCCACTTTTCCAAAATACATACGCAAAACGAACACATGGGCCGAGAACAACTAAACAGAATTATCATGGCCGAAACAAACAAACTCAAAAATGAATTGGAACAAGACAAAACGCTAAACAAAACAGTCTGCACATTCTCAAACGAAAACACCGCAGACAACCCCAAACAACCAGATCCAGAAATAAACTACTTCACAAATTACAATCAACTAAACACAATCTTCTCCAAACTAAACAACAAAAAATCCTCCGGCTTCGACGGCATCCCAAACATCTTACTCAAGCGCCTACCGAACAAAATAAAATGGTACTACACAGTACTCTTCAACAATGCTCTAAACAACACATACTTCCCCAGAAAATGGAAAAAAGCCAAACTGATAGCTATAACAAAAAAGGATAAAGACGGCTCATCGCCCGCAAACCTACGACCCATAAGTCTCCTCCCCAACATAAGCAAAGTATTCGAAATAATCATAAACAACCCCCTAACCTCCTTCTGCACAAAAAATAACATAATCCCAGAGAATCAATTCGGCTTCCGACACAAACACTCCACAATTCACGCAATAAACAAACTCACGTCGGACATCTGCTGGGCTCTAAACGCAAAAGAACGAGTTGCCGCCTGCTTAATAGACCTCGAAAAAGCCTTCGACACAGTCTGGATCCCAGGTCTCATTTACAAACTGATCAAAAAAAAGTTCCCTAAACACCTGATTAAAATAGCCTGGGACATGATCACAAACAGAACATTCGTAATGACTGAAGGTTCACACTCATCAAGCAAAGAATTCTCCATAAAAAACGGTCTACAACAAGGTACAGTGAATTCCCCGTTACTTTTCAGTATTTACAACAGCGACTTACTAAACCTCTTTGAGCTCAATACATCCACCCATAAACGCTCCATAGCCTTCGCAGACGACCTAATCATATACGTAACAGGCCGCAAAACCAAAACTATAAAAACGGAACTCCAAGAACTCTTTGAGAAAATAAACGACTATTACCACGCATGGAAACTAAAAATCAACATAAGTAAATGCGAAACCATACTGTTTAGACCCAAGTCAAGTGAAATCGGCCCAATAGAAAGAGAATACTGCAAGAAATTTTAACTAAGAGAAAGAACAGACAAAGGGGCTCTCATACCACACACAATGAGGGCGCGGGGGGGGGGCTGATATGTTGTACCAGATTGGGCAGCCGTAGGTTATGATCGGTCCGATTAGTGCTTGATAGCATAGTATTTTTACTTTGCTGTCGAGATGTTTGGAGTAGAATAGTTTTTTTTATTTCCCAGAATGCTTTATTGGCCTTAGTAAGTTGAATTTCGGAGTGCTACTTGTAGTTTAATTTATAGTCTATGTTTACTCCTAGGTATTTTACGCAATTTTTGTGTGGTATGAGAGCCGCTTTGTCTGTTTTTTCTCTTAGTTGAAATTTTTTGCAGTATTCTCTTTCTACGGGGCCGATTTTACTTGACTTGGGTCTAAACAGTATGGTTTCGCATTTGCTTATTTTGATTTTTAGTTTCCATGCGTGGTAATAGTCTTCTGCACAAAAAATGACATAATCCCAGAGAATCAATTCGGGTTCCGACACAAACACTCCACAATTCGCGCAATAAACAAACTTACGTCGGACATCTTCTGGGCTCTAAACGCAAAACAACGAATAGCCTCCTGCCTTGAAAAAGCATTCGATATAGTAAGAATTTTAGGCCTTATATACAAAGTATGTACTACTTTGGGCAATAAACGTTATGATTAAAATTAAGAAAGCACTTGTTTTCGTCTCATCACGAAAGTTAAGCAACGCTAGACACGGATGGTACTTAGATGGTTGACCGCTTGGGAACTCCGTGTTGTATTGGTTTTATTATTTTTCCAATTTTTTTTTTTGCTTTTCTTAATAATCTATCTTTAATAATCTATAATATAAGCATCGAAAAAAAGAAATGTTTTAGTACTACGCGACTATTACCATACATTATGTCATTCTCACTTTTACATACATCTGTTTTTTTAATATTCTTTTTTCCTGAATATTAAGAGGAAGTAACAAAACTACTTACTTCAGCCAACTCTCATACCACGTTGAGTGCACTCGTTCTCGTCAGTCGACTGTTGACCACCGAGCGGGACGGACCCCTCGGAGCGCGCGTCGGAGTAGACTAACATCCACTAAAGTAGAAGGATCAAGTGACAAAATAGTGACAAAATAGTGAAAAATACTGCATCGTCATCATCTCCATAAATACAAATAAGAACAAAAAGAAAATAAAATAAGATAAGACAAAATAAAATTGTACAAAAAAATAAAAGCCACCGATAATGAAGCCAAGAGCAACGAAACGGAACCCACCGTAGACCCAATGAAAAAAGCCATCAAGAGAAAAATAATTATACACAAAACAGCCAGGGAATTCAACAGCATCTTAAGACTCCCCGCTCAAAAGACGCGGAAACTCAACCCACAACCTAACCTGGTGGCCAGGGCAAAAAGTCTAGCAAGCACCCCAAGAAACACAGCTGTAGATCATCACCCCAGCCAAGAAGAAAAGGCTAACGAAACCAAAAACATGAAGCCCACAAGAGCTACTTCGCCTCCAGCGATAGTAACAAAAAATAGGTTCAGTATATTACAATCTGAACCAGAGCCTCATCCACAACCGGGACCATCAAACTCCACGTGGAAATCAACGCTAGAGCAAATAAAAAAGAAAAACGAAACATTACGAGGCAAAACGGGAAGACACGGTCCCACCACGTCACCGGAACAATCGGCGCAGCAAGGGCGTCGCACCCCACCGTATAACCCAGGAGGCCCGGCGCCTCCAACACCGCCAAGGGGGGACCGAGCACCGGACGGACGCCCCACCGGATGCTCCGCGGAGGAACGCACGAGCACCCCACCCACCACAAAAGACAACAGGCCGCCACCCATAAACATACTCCTACAAGACCCCAAGGACACGGTAATGCTCATTGAGAAAATAGCAGACATCAAGCAATTTCATATCAAAAGAATACACTCAGGTAAACACGCACTTTACCTCCGAAACCTATCCGACTTCCATAAAGCGAAACAAACACTCCTCTCAGCGAACACAACTTTCTACACATACACACCCAAAATAGAGAAACACCACACATACTTGTTAAAAGGTCTAGACAATAGCTACACTGAAACAGAAATACTCACAGACCTACAAGCTCTACAAATAGACGACGTCCAATTTACAAAAGTCTCACGATTTACGACAAAAAAATCAAGGGAGAACAATATATTGCTTCCAATCTACATAATACAGCTATCCCCCAACAGCAATACAAGCAACCTACTAAAAATAAACTACTTTAACTACTACAAGATAAAATGGGAAAAAATAACAAAAAAAAAAGGATGACATAACTCAGTGCCACAAATGCCAGCGAATAGGCCACACAGCGCAAAACTGCAACCTAAACTACCGCTGTGTTAAATGCAGTGAGCCCCATGGCCCAGGCGACTGCACAATAAAAAAGGAAAACGCAGTAACCAAAGACAAAATATTCTGCGTCAACTGTAAAAACTATGGACACCCCGCGTCATACAAAGGTTGCCCCAAACTCGTAGAGCTCCGTAAAAAGGTAGCAGATAAAATAAAAAAAGACAAAGAAGCAAAGACACAACGAATTGCCCAAATAAGCCGCAAATACGTCCCAGAACTAAAGTCCTCTGACGTAGTGAAGCAGCAAACAACACTAAATCAAACAACCAAAATCTCCCCACAATCAGCAAACTTAGATCCGCGCTCAAGCCAAAGCCCAATCACAATCGATAACTCCCCCCATCTAAACATTATAAACGTTATCGAAGACTTTAAAAAAGGTATCCTCCAAGCGTTAAAAGAACAACAAATGCAACTAAACGAAATAAAAAACACTCTATTAACACACGAAGAAAGGATCGACGCCATCTTCAGCACTTTCATTAGTACAGACGACGAATAACCAAAACACGCCAAACCAACCATCACAGCAAAAGACAAATAAATTTAACCTAAAACATCTGAAAATAATCGCAATAAATGCTAACTCTTTAATTTCAAACCAAAAAAGATACAGTATGCTAACCCTATTAAATAAAGAAGCCCCCGATATAGTACTCATCTCAGAAACAAAGCTAAACAAAAGACACAATGTACACTTCAAAAACTACTCCATGATAAGACACGACAGACCGAACGCCAGTCAAGGAGGAGGAACAGCGATCCTCATAAAAAACCCTATAAAATACAAAACGATCCTAATTGATAAAATAACACGTTTCAGAACCTTAGAAACAACGATCATAAAAATAAAAATAAGCAATAAGGAAAATTTATTCATCACTGCAGCCTACGCAACCTACGGAAACCAGAAAGAATTTAACTACGAATTCAATAACCTTTTCGAACTCTTGCAGCTCAACAAACCGGAAAACTACTATATAATAGCAGGAGACCTTAACGCAAAACACACAAGCTGGAAAAACGAAATAAACAACACGAGAGGCAACTTCATTAGAAACTGGCTAGACAATAAAAGCATCCACTATAAAACAAACTTATACAGCTCCGAGCTACCCTCTTACCCAAAAGGAGGCTCATACCTGGACATATGCCTAGCAGATGCGCGACTAAAATTCCAAAACCTACGTCCAAACAATACCCTAAAAACCTTAGCCTATGACAGTGACCATAACGCCCTAGTATTTCAAATTAACAAAAACACATCTGACTTCCTAACTCTCGAAACCCAGACCGAGACACCCAGGTACAACTACAAAAAGACAGACTGGAAAAAGTTCCAAAACATACTCGAACAAAACTGCGACCTAGAGATCTACAACAACGTCAACCTAACAAACAGACAAATCGACTCATTCCTAGACGAAATAGAAAAACACACACAAATCGCCCTCCAAAAATCCGTGCCAATCATAAAACAAAAAAATTCATGCGAGCCCTATATAAACAATAAAATAAAAGATCTACAGCGAGATAAAAGCTACATACTGTCCAAAATAAACAATATAAAATTTAACTATTCTTACGACAAAAGAGAAGAATTAGAATTCCTAAAGTTCCTACTACACAGAATAAAAGCGCAACTGAAACAAGAATTCGCAATTTCTATAAACCATTACTGGACAAA
The DNA here is from genome assembly GCF_051014615.1 of Bombus vancouverensis nearcticus. Classification (NCBI taxonomy): domain Eukaryota; kingdom Metazoa; phylum Arthropoda; class Insecta; order Hymenoptera; family Apidae; genus Bombus; species Bombus vancouverensis. Next base: position 1,182,526 of record NC_134921.1, on the reverse strand, counting down.
CAAAATAAAAAACATCTCCAAAAACGACTCAGCCATCATGTTCCCACAAATAAATCAAATCTTTAGACCAAAAGAACAAAACCCCATCCCACCTCTCAAATTGCCCCCAGAAAATGCCTCCCTCATCCAAGAAGCAGGTATAACGATACACAACACCATCAAAGACACCGAGGGTAACTTCATAATAACTAAAACAACAGAAAAACTAGACATTATCGGCACCCACTTTTCCAAAATACATACGCAAAACGAACACATGGGCCGAGAACAACTAAACAGAATTATCATGGCCGAAACAAACAAACTCAAAAATGAAATGGAACTAGATAAAACGCTAAACAAAACAGTCTGCACATTCTCAAACGAAAACACCGCAGACAACCCCAAACAACCAGATCCAGAAATAAACTACTTCACAAATTACAATCAACTAAACACAATCTTCTCCAAACTAAACAACAAAAAATCCTCCGGCTTCGACGGCATCCCAAACATCTTACTCAAGCGCCTACCGAACAAAATAAAATGGTACTACACAGTACTCTTCAACAATGCTCTAAACAACACATACTTCCCCAGAAAATGGAAAAAAGCCAAACTGATAGCTATAACAAAAAAGGATAAAGACGGCTCATCGCCCGCAAACCTACGACCCATAAGTCTCCTCCCCAACATAAGCAAAGTATTCGAAATAATCATAAACAACCCCCTAACCTCCTTCTGCACAAAAAATAACATAATCCCAGAGAATCAATTCGGCTTCCGACACAAACACTCCACAATTCACGCAATAAACAAACTCACGTCGGACATCTGCTGGGCTCTAAACGCAAAAGAACGAGTTGCCGCCTGCTTAATAGACCTCGAAAAAGCCTTCGACACAGTCTGGATCCCAGGTCTCATTTACAAACTGATCAAAAAAAAGTTCCCTAAACACCTGATTAAAATAGCCTGGGACATGATCACAAACAGAACATTCGTAATGACTGAAGGTTCACACTCATCAAGCAAAGAATTCTCCATAAAAAACGGTCTACAACAAGGTACAGTGAATTCCCCGTTACTTTTCAGTATTTACAACAGCGACTTACTAAACCTCTTTGAGCTCAATACATCCACCCATAAACGCTCCATAGCCTTCGCAGACGACCTAATCATATACGTAACAGGCCGCAAAACCAAAACTATAAAAACGGAACTCCAAGAACTCTTTGAGAAAATAAACGACTATTACCACGCATGGAAACTAAAAATCAACATAAGTAAATGCGAAACCATACTGTATAGACCCAAGTCAAGTGAAATCGGCCCAATAGAAAGAGAACACTGCAAAAAATTTCAGATAAGAGAAAAAACAGACAAAGGGGCCCTCATACCACACAAAAATTGCGTAAAATACTTAGGGGTAAACATAGATTACAAATTAAACTACAAGCAGCACACCGAAATTCAACTTACCAAGGCCAATAAAGCATTCTGGAAAATGAAAAAACTATTCCACTCCAAACATCTCGACAGCAAAGTAAAAATCCTATGCTACCAAGCACTAATCAGACCGATCATAACCTACGGCTGCCCAATCTGGTACAACATATCAGCCTCCCAAATGGAAAAAATTCGCATATTCGAAAGAAAATGCATCAGGGCTTGCTTGAGCACTTACAGATCCGAACACAGCGGATTCAAAAAATACGTAAAAAACAAAATAATATACGACCTAGCCAACGTTCACCGCATAGACTGTCACATCCTAAAGCTAATACGAAACCACTTCGCGCAAGCGGCAAAGATAAAAGAAAATAGTTTAATCTTCAGCTGTTTATTTCCAAATGACACATATTACAAAAACACTCTGACAACAGGCTACATCCCGCCGGAAGCTTTCCCATACCTTGACGGAAAGACTACCTACAAGACCAAAATAACATCCCGATAATTTATCATATAAAGAGAAAAATAGGGACCCAAACTATACTTTACGAGGAAAACCTAGACGGTCAGACCGCAGACACTAGATGGAGATACAACATGGCCCTCCCCCTGAAAGACACCAAAGACAAACATAGAAAAAATTCAAAAAAATATTGGTGGATACTGAACCCATAATAAAATAAGAAAGAAAATCTATTAAACCGATAAAAATCAATTCTGCCCCCGCACAACACTGGTGCAAACATTGTAATCTTCGCAATCCTCCTTCTTTTAAAAGAAACTTATTTATTTAACATCCCCCTCCCCCGCCCCCTCATCCACCCCCCCCGCCAAATTCCACATCATCCAAAAACATACTACCGAAGCGTCCTGTTTTTGCGACCCAGTTTCCAGGACAATAAAAACAAGTAAAAACAAAATCACATAGAAGCTCCGCTCCTCCAGCGGCTTAAACCAAAAGATATATTCAACACGAAAAATGTAAAGCGTCGACACATATTACAGCATGGCTACGTAGTACCGTTGCGTATCGGTACCTTTGCCTAAGATACCATTATATAAATTCACCGTTTATTGTGAACACTATAATGTATTTATAATTGTATATTGGGTTTTAATAAACAGTTTAAAAAAAAAAAAAAAAGCACTCGTTCTCGTCCGATCACGAAAGTTAAGCAACGTAGGGCGCGGATAGTACTTAGATGGGTGACCGCTTGGGAACTCCGTGTGGTGTTGGCTTTTTTAATTTTTTCCAATTCTTCCTATTTTTCTTAATAATTTATGGTCATGTACATCGTGTTAAATATATACTTTTAGTATTACGCGTATGTCAATGTCGTGGTTATTCGTTATACATTCAAGTACGCTTGTTTGAAAGTCAATAGACTATTGCCGAATCACGTACTACATATAAATTGTTGACTAGCACGTAAGTGTAATTTCATGTACATCATACAACAGTACTGTGGGCTATAATTCATGAACTGCACAATAGATTTAACGCACCAATTATCTATACATCTATTAGACTGATTCCTGCAGTAGTTTTTACTTTCGACACCCTATGGCCACCGTTTGCACAAAACGGCTATTTATATGTCGGATTGGCACTGGGAGTAGGGTTGTGAGCGTCAAATTAATCTTCTCGAGGATTAGCCATTGATACGGTACACACAGGCGTAGTTTATTGCAATGATAGAATTATTACAGTCTTGACAATTGATCACGACGATTCGGCACCCGCGACACTAGTGACGATGGTCTCGGGCTCAATAACGAATCCGCGGCCAACGGGATGACAACAGAACGTACTCACAAAGTCCAAGTCTGGTTAAAACGTGAAATAACCACTGATCGCGAAGACGTTACTGTTTAATCGATGAGATCGCGAGCGAGAATGACTTTCCCATCCCGATGATGCCACAGAGGAAAACTATATTGGGGTGTGTCTAAGGACACGAGATCATCGGATTCGTCGAGAAAAGCATTCGTTCAGAAAGTAAGGGAAATTGGCGTTGCCACTAATTGGTCAATCTCCATACCGGTGATTAGAAAAACATGCTAGCCGCCCTCGAGGGAAAGTTGCTAGTGGGAGACGCCGCTCGTTGAAAAATAGGTCTCCCCTATCTTCCCGTAGTTGGGACAAAGACCGTTTGTCTGTTTGAAGGACTTTAATTGTCTAAATCTTAAGATTTACAACGGGCCCTCGAGCTAGCTGAACATGTACTGCGGAGACGCATCGACATCTGGCAATCATCTTACTCGAAGAATAGGGTCTGCGTGTGGCGAGCCACGGGGCAGAAACCGTTGGAATGTTTACTGTCGAGTGCCGCCACGAATATTTCTTTTAAGGAGAGCTATAGGATTACTCCATACCTTTGTTAGACGAAACGTTCATCCCTTGGCCGCGGCTACGTTGGGCGACAGACTGTCGCCTCGAGCCAGAGCTCACTATCACCAATGTCGAACAATTACAATCGGATTGAATAACTACAATTGTTTAATTACTGCTATAGTAGACTCTAGGTTACAATGTTGCGGGATTAACCAAAATTCCAAAGACGCCGGTGTTCTTTCATCTCCGACATACATTTGTTCCAATTTTTATTCCACGGATGACGACGTAATAAATTTGTTAACATATAGCAAACTCGATATCGAATATTCATTACATACGTCTAATCCATTATGCCAGTCGTGATTTAAGTTAATATTTACTTTCACGTTAAAAAGACAAAGAAGGTGAAACCATACTAATTACTGTACGTTCTGGTCGTTGTAAAAGATTTTGGATGGAAGAAACATAAACAGCTTGGTTTTCTTTTCCTATTCAAATCCAGTCTCTTTCTATGATAACGCAGCGGATATCATGGAAAACAACGGATATAACATAGTTGATTAAAAAAACCAGTAACACCATAAATTAATTATGCGCATAAAGTTCATATGACTTGTCTACCAACCAACCAACCAACCAAACAGCACAAGTTATGTGATGTAAACAACGTGATGAGATAATCTTTCAAACACGAGTCCAAAATCTACAATGGCACAACTTTTCTTCGAAACAGAGACGTCCAGCTGTTTTTTCTACAGCCCGTTTTCACTATGAATTCAATGGAACACCGTTTGGCCTAAAAGGTGTAGCCACCTGAGCAAAATTTTATACATTTGCGTGGACGTATGCACATCGTTCATCTTCACGAACATTTATACGTAAAGTCACATACACGTATTGTCTCCATAGTTGTTCGAAAATCGTGTCTCCTTGGCGATGAATTACAGTAGAGTTTTGTACAGTAGTGACTTACTTAGAAAAGACAGCGCAAGCGAAACAGAAAAAGGTGTGAGAGTCGGCTTAATAAGATACATATCGGTCAAACAATGTCGGTCTTTTTGATTCAACGCTTGCATAAAATGGTAACAGTTATTCTTTTCGTAAAACAATATCAATTATTTATTAGCATACTATTTTTATAATCAATTTGTTATATTTTCTGTATAATTGATCGCAATTAATCGGTCGTCATTCCCGTTACTGGGGGGAAATGAACCTACAGGGCCCTAGTGTTCCCTTTAACACGCCGCGAAGTTCGACGGTTGAGTAGTGTAAAATGATCCGAATTCAATCGTCCATGAAAGAATACTAATTATCCATCAGTCAATGGTTTATGTTTAATTTTTTTAAATTAAATTTTTACTGATTTTTTGTGAGATTTTTCTGATTAAAATGAGGCCAAACACGATATAATTTACATCACATTTATATGTATATGTCGGAGATAAAAGGACACCGAAGCCTTTCCTTTGGAATTTTGGGAAAACCCCTTAACACATTAATATAGATTCTACTATAGCCGCAATTAAGCAATTGTCGTTATTCAATCCGATTGTATTTGTTCGAGATTTGTGATAATGAACTTGGGCTCGAGGCGACAATCAGTCGCCGAATGTAGCCGCGGTCAAGGGATGAACGCTTTCTCTAACAGAGGTATAGAGAAATTCTATAGCTCTCCTTAAAAGAAATAATTGTAGCGGCACTCGACAGTAAACATTCCAACGGTTTCTGTCCCGTGGCTCGCCACACGCAGACCATATTCTCCGAGTAAGATGATTACCAGATGTCGATGCATCTCCACAGTACATGTTCAGCTAGCTTGAGAACCCGTTATAAATTTTAAGATTTAGTTTACTAAAGTCCTTCAAACAGACAAACAGTTTTTGTCCCAACTACGTGAAGATAGGGGAAATGTATTTTTTTCACGAACGACGCTTCCCACTAGCAACCTTCCCACAAGGGCGGCTAGCATCCTTTTCTCGATACCAACATGGAAATTGATCAATTAAGAGCAACGTCAATTTCCCTCACTTTCCGAACAAGGGCTTTTCTCGACGAATCCGATGATCTCGTGTCCTTAGACACACCCCATCACAGTTTTCCTCTGCAGCATCACCCTGACGGAAAGTCATTCTCTCTCGTGATTTCTCAGTAGCGAGTTACATAGTGTCTTTACGCTCGGTGAATATTCTACGTTTTAACAAAGAGTTAGTTTAGTAATACTTGTACCGTAGACAAGCAAGTTGAGTACAACTTGGACTTTGGAAGGAAGCGCATTTTGTTATTCCGCTGACCGCGGATTCGTTATTGAACGTAGGATTATTGTCATTAGCATCTCGAGTATCGAATTACTACGGCTACTTGTCAAATTCTGTAATAATCATATTTGTACTAGTAAATATCTTCTCTGTTACATAACAACAATGGCTAATCCAAATGAAGATTCGTTTCACGCACCTAACCCTAATCATAATGAAATGAAAGCCGAAGCCTTTCCTTGGAAATTTTGGGAGCATCCTCTAGTACTTTAGTCTAGATTTTATTATAGCTGTAATTGTTTAAAATTTGTGATAGCGAGATTGGGTTCGAGGTGACAATTGGTCGCCGAACGTGGCCACGGTCACGAGATAAACGTTTTGCCTAACGGAGGTCTGGAGTGGTTGTATGGGTTTTCCGAGAAGTGTGATTGTGGCGGCAGGCGGCCTCTTGAGCGGGTCTAGCCACGTGTGAGGTTACCTCGGAGGTGTCGAGACAATGGGACATACATTGTATCAATAACCAAACTCCAGGCAGAAACTGCCTAGCAACGGCGTTCGGAACTTCTCGATGCTTCTAACGAGTGCGTATCGAATTGCAGACGAGGCTGGCACTCTTGCGATTGCCTTGGAGAGTGACACATCGAACATTTCTCGTCAATCGTATTTTGCGCCTAAGATTATTTTTTACGCTTAGTAGAGAGTTATCTCGTTGGCCGTGGATTCGTTTGAACCCAACAAAAGCATTGTTAATAGTGTACATAAATTTTTATTCGTAATTCGTATTATTCATTAACTTCATTGTTCATCAAATTTATCATTCATTAGACTTAATTATTTGTTAAGCTTAGTATGAGGTGGTATAGTGATAGGTGCGTAAGGAGCTACTCTTGGTGTTTTTAACGAATAACAGTTTATTAGGACTAATCAACAATCAGAGTTAACAATTAACGGTCAACAATAACATTTAACGGACAACAGGTAACAACTAACAAATAACGATAGACACCGAGATGCCGTTCGTCGCCTTGCTATCGAAAAGGGACCGAGGAGTTACACTTCTAATGACGCAAGCCAGACTGACCCTGCTTTTTGTTTTTCTTCGCGCAGACCTTCCCTTCGTAGCCCATCGATATCCCCACTCGCGTGCATTCATAAGATGTGTCGCCTGTGCTGGCACGAGTATGCTCTTCCGAGAATTCGGCGGAAAGAGTGTGAGGATATCGATGACAGATTGGGCACATGGGTGTTGCGCTTTGGTGGCGTCGCGCTTTGTATCTGGAGCCGTTGAAAAGTTCCGTGGCCCGTGCCGCCACAAGTATTATAATATAGTATTATAGTATTATAATATTATAACTTCATACTTTTCATAGCTTGCATACATTGGAAAGGAAAATATTTGAGTTTCGAAAGTTATTAATCCTCTTTAAGAACCCACTAATCCAATAATACGAAGCATAATTGTTAGAATTTAATCTCGGAATTAAGATTAATAATCTCTGGGAGACATAATGTTTGTGTTGAAATAATGTTATGTGATATTTATTAAACAATTATTACAGGGAATATAAGTGAGTGTTGTGGAATGTAGACAGTTGGCTAGTTATTCTCAGACTGACTGACTTAGTGACCCATGCCCCTTAAAAAGGTTTTGAACCCCACTCTCTATGCAGTAAAGAGTGTGACCTGAGTAGATGTCTGTGTGGCTTCACGGAACCTTCTAGCAGCTTCTCGATACAAAGCGCTACGCCGTCTAGGTGCGACACCGACGTGCCCAATGTTTCGTCCATATCCTTACGCTTCTTCCGCCGAATTCTCGGAAGAGCATGCACGTGCCAGCCGCCGCGGTACATCTAACGAACGTACGCTAGTGGGGACATCGCTGGGCAACGAAGGGAAGAATCCGTTCGATCAATCACCTCATCTATATGCGATTAATATCGTTGTATTCCAATACTCTTCCTCAACGATATTAGTCGCCAATCATTAATTCTGTAAATTGTATTTCTGTAACAGAAAATTCAATTTAATTGCACTTGAGGTTTTAGTTAGTGAATCAGCTATCATTTGATCCCGTACCCTTCAGGTTGACCCATGTAAACTGTTTCCTGCTGTTGTCTGCACGTTTCTGAATGTCTGTAGTGTGCCTTACTACTGGCGCAAACACTTTGTCGTAATCCTTTCCAAATTTTGTGAAAAGCTTTTTGCGACGAGTCTTGCCTTATATCTTACAATTTTGCCTTCGATGTTTCTCTTTATCTTGTAGACCCATCTACATCCAATAACCTTTCGCTGTTTAGGTGGAATCACAAGGTCCCAAGTTTTGTTATTTTTTAGTGAATCCATTTCCTCGTCCATCGCCTTTATCCACAGTTCTGCATTTGGCCTTGATAATGCATTCTTTCGATCCTTTGGTTCTTCTGGGCTAACTGTCATGTTTAGTGCTCCCATGTACCTATCGGGAGGAACTCCTTTATTTGATCTTTTTGATCGCCTTGGCTCTGAACCTTGAATATCTTTATTTGTTACTTTACTTTCCTTGTCTTTGTCTTCGGATTGATCTTTGGGTCCTTTTTCTTCAATAATATTCTTATTGTTGTCTCTTCTGTTTTCCTCAGTTTTATTAATTGTATCTTCAGTAATAGTCTGTTCTTCAAAAATAATTTCTTCAGTCCCGGATTCCTTATGAGTTTCAAGAAAGATCACATTACGGCTTATCTTTACTTTATCTGTAGCTTATCTGTACTTTATCTCTATCAAGTAATCTGTATGCTTTTGATTCTTCCGAATATCCGAAAAACCTTAATTTTTACTGCTCTCTCGTCTAATTTTCTTCGACACTCTTGAGGTATATGTGCATATGCCATAGTACCAAAAGGACGAAGATTTTTGACGTCAGGTAGCTTAGAATACCATAATTCATACGGCGTCTTACCTGTGTGTTTTGTGGGTATGACATTTTGCAGGTAGTTGGCTGTGTGTATTGCCTCACCCCAGTACTTCTTGTCCATGTCGGCGTCAATAAGCATACATTTAGCCATTTCTATTAGAGAGCGATTCTTCCTTCCAGCGACTCCATTTTGCTGCGGCGAGTATCCTGCTGTATACTGAATCTTTATGCCTTCATTATGAAAATAACTTCTCAGGTTGTTGTTGACGTATTCCCTTCCTCGACCCGATCTTATTACTTTAGGTATCTTATTTAATTGATTTTTCATTGATTGTACAAATTCTTTAATATATTTCGTGGTTTCATGTTTTGTTTCCATCTGATATATTCTAGTAAATCTACTGAAATCATCAATTATAGTTAAAACATACCTCTTCTTACCTGGAGTTGCAGTCTGCATTGGGCCACAAACATCTGTATGTATGAGATCCAGAATACTACTCGTCCTCGTCGTTGATTCTTTAGAGAAAGGTTTTTTCGCCATTTTTCCTTTTATACAGCACTCGTAAATTTCTCTTCTTCCGCAGTCCTTTATCTTTATCCCGGTTGCAAGGCCGTTTTCTAATTGCTTTATCACATCTATGTTTCTATGCCCGAAACGCTTATGCCACGTATGTTGACAGTTTTCATTGTGTTCCCTTTCCTTAATAGTACATGCGCTTTCGATGGTCGGCAGTAGATATAAGTTGCTTGAGGCTTTAGCGAACAGTTCTACTACTTCATCTTTTATAATACGACAACCGTCATTCTCGAAACTTACTTTATAGCCGTCATTTGTTAATTTTTTCACCGAAAGTAAGTTCGAGCTTAGTCCAGGTATGTACAACACATTGTCAACGTGCATGTTTATCACTTTACCGTTACTTGGGTACTTTATGATGCCTGATTCTTTGCCTTTTACATGAACTGCCTTAACTTCGTCTGCTAGAAGTACAAAACCCTTTTCATCTGGATTGAAGCTGTTGAAAAAATTTCTGTCTGCCGTCATGTGGCTCGTAGCCCCTGAGTCAATAATCCATACATCTTGGGAAACATCTTGGGAAATTTTCTCAGATGCCTTATGTTCTGTACTCACCAAAGCTTGCTGTTCCTCATCAGATGTTTATTCCATCATCTTATTCACTTTATCTTTCTTTGTTTTCCATGTGGCGTAATTACGGCAATCCTTCTTCATGTGCCCGGGTTTCTTACAAAAGAAACATTTCGAATGTCGGAGATGAAAGGACATCGGAGCCTTCCCTTTGGAAATTCGGGAAAATCCCTTAATACCGTAATCTAGATTCTATAATAGGTGTAATTAAACAATTGTCGTCATTCGATCCGATTGTATTTGTTCGAGATTTGTGATAATGAGCTTGGGCTCGAGGCTACATCTAACAAAGGTATGGAGTGATTCTATAGCTCTCCTTAAAAGAAATATTTGTGGCGGCACGCGACAGTAAACATTCCAACGGTTTCTGTTCCGTGGCTCGCCATACGCAGACCCTATTCTTCGAGTATGATGGTTACTAGATTCCGACGCATCTCCACAGTACATGTTCAGCTAGCCTGAGGGCCCGTTATGAATCTTAAAATTTAGTTGACTAAAGTCCTTCAGACAGACAAACAATCTTTGTCCCAGCAACGGAAAGATAGGGCAGACCTATTTTGCAACGAACGACGTCTCCCACTAGCAACTTTCCCTCGAGGGCGGCTAGCATCTTTTTCTAACCACCGATATGGAGATTAATCAATTAGCAGCAACGCCAATTTCCCTTACTTTCTGAACGAAGGCTTTTCTAGACGAATCCGATGATCTCGTGTCCTTAGACACACCCCATTATAGTTTTCCTCTGTGGCATCATCGGGACGGGAAAGGCATTCTCGCTCGCGATCTCACTGATGAAAGGAGTAACCCTTTACGACCAGTGAATATTACGCATCCGACTTAGATTTTGTGAGTACGTCCATCTATCATCCCGTCGACCGCGGATTCGTTATTGAACCTAGGATCATTGTCATTAGTTTCTCGAGTATCTAATTACCACGGTTACTTGTCCGGTTCTACGATAATCGTATTTGCACTAGTCAATGTCTTCTCCATTGCGTAATGACAACGTGTAATCCCAACGAAGATTCGTTTCACGCCCCTAACCCTAATTCTAATGTAAACCCGACATATATATTACCTCGTCATTTATTACGTGACAAAATAAACATCGCTGAGAGAGTCGAAAATTTGTCTCTTCAAATTTTAAGCGGATACGAGTTATCCCGACTACTTCGCGGAACTGATCACTGCAAGCAGTTTCCGGTGTTTTCTTTGTCTGCTCCAGCGATAATGCAATTACTCATAAACTTTCAAAGTAAGAAAAACGAAGTTTTCATATTTTTTATTTCATTGTTATAAAACTATTTAATTGGATTTTTGAGAATCTTACGATCAAAATGATATTGAACGATAGCTAAGCACTCCAAATGCGCAACGTTTAGTCAACTGCACAGAAGACGATACCTAAGTCCGACACAGCTCTTTGAAGTTACAATGAATGTTAATACTAAATCCGTCGTTTAGAGATACCTTTGGCTTCTTGCGACACTAAACTAAACAACTTCCGTTATTTGCTGACTAGTCCAAATGGATCCAGACACTGGTTAAATTCTATTTCTTTTGACTTTATTTGTCTAGATATAAAATCTGTAAGGTATCTCGTTGTATCTCAATTGCTTCTCTTGTTTCTTATTCTTACATTCACCGTATTCACAAAACAACGATCCAAAGACAAGTAATAGCGGTCAGTTTGTGAAAGGTGCTCGTTAACAAATCTTAAATTACAACGAAATGAAATTGTTGAACACCTTAAAATTGAAAATTATCGAACTAAGTAGGAAAAAGGCCACAATGTTTGTAGAAAAACTGAATAATTGTATTATAATTCACCAATATCGCCATTTTCAATTTAACAAAATTACATCGTAATTATATTTCAGGTATGCGTGAACCAAAATACTAATCATAAAAAGAAATTTGCTGTATGTAGCGAAAAACCGAGTTACGTCGCGTGAGATAAACCGTACGCCATCATCTCGTTGTCAAACATCGGCGCCTCTACATATTCATGGAGGCGGACACACCTGGACCCCGAACGAGGACTGTAGGCGAGGGTCGCGGCCCGCCGAGGAGGGGACACGCGCGCCCACCGCCAAGATGGAAGGTTAAGGAGATGAACGGGGATCTACTCCGGAAGGCTGCCATAGGAACAGCTTGGAGCTGGGAAGCCCCGACGACGACGACCGAGACAAACGTGGAAGAGGAAGCCGAGAACCTGCGCCGAGCCATGACAGCAATCTGCGACGCATCCATGCCACGTGCCACACCAGGTACGGTGCGAGGCAGGGCAGTCTACCCTGCCTGACATCGCGGAGCTGAGGACGAGATGCGTCCGGGCCCGAAGACAGTACCTAAGGGCCCGCCGCTGGCGACGACACAACGAAGAAGTCTCCTCGCGCTACCGGGCGTACCGCGTGCTACGGCGCTCGCTGCAAAAGGAGATTAAAAACGCGAAGGACCGTGCCTGGTCCGAACTGATCGGAACAGTCGAGGCCGACCCATGGGGAAGGCCGTATAGGACGGTGACACGGAAACTGCGCGCGAAGGGCTCCCTGGCAACGACGGAAATGGAACCTGCGCTGCTGCGGCAGATCATCGCGACACTGTTCCCCTCGCAAGAAGACAGGGCGACAGAACGGCCGCGGGAACCGACGCGGATGTTGGAATGGAGCGATGACTGGGAAGTCACAGAGGAGGAGATATGGGAGGCGGCCAGAAGAATGGCCTCCCGCGACGTGGCGCCGGGCCCGGACGGAATCTCGGGTCGGATCTGGGGGGAAGTGATGGGAGTCATGGCCCCCAGACTTCGGCGCCTCCACACAAGATACCTGAAAGAGGGAGCTTACCTCCGGGCATGGCAGACGGCGAGGCTGGTCTTGCTCCATAAAGAGGGTCGACCGACGACCTCGCCGTCAGCGTACTGGCCGATATGCCTGCTAGACGAGGTCGGCAAACTACTCGAGAGTTGGCACGAAAGCCAGTACGGCTTCCGGAAGGAACGCTCGACGACTGACGCCGTCAGACGCGCGCGGCACTGGCAGAGGACAGAGTTTCCCGGAACGACGTGGCGCTGGCGGTTTCCCTGGACATCGTCAACGCGTTTAACTCCATGCCGTGGGACAGGATACTGACGGCCCTGGAGCACTTCGAGGTTCCCAGCTACCTCGTCCGGCTGTTCCGGGCCTACCTCGACGACACGTGGATTTGCTACAGCAGCAAGGAGGGAGAGGAAAGGCGACCTGTCGAACGCGGAGTCCCGCAGGGCTCGGTGCTGGGACCAATCCTATGGAACATTGCGTACGACGAGGTACTGCGATGCCCCCAGGCGCGGCCATGGCGTGCTACGCGGACGACACCCTGGTCCTGGTCGGGGGTCGTGGCTGGCACGAGACACTGCGCATCGGCGAAATCGCAACGGCCTGCGCAATCCGTGCCCTGCGCGGATTGGGCCTGAGGGTCTCCCCTGCGAAGTCAGAGTCCACCTGGTTCTACGACAAGAAGCGGCGGGGGACCCCACCGCCCGGCCTATGCATAAACATGGCAGGCGAAACCGTCCAGGTGGGATCGCAAATGAAATACCTGGGTCTTGTCATCGACAGCCAGTGGACGTTCGAGCCACACTTCGACTGCCTGATTCCGAAAGTGTCGGTGGCCGCTAATGCCGCATGCGGCCTGCTACCGAACATCGGCGGGGCGGGAGACGCGGTGCGCCGACTTCACGAGGGTGTCATTCTGTCCCTAGTGATGTACGGGGCCCCGGTATGGGCGGACGACCTGATGGCTAGCCGCCGCAGCATCCTGCTTCTGAGGAGGCTACACAGGGTAACCGCCATCAAAGTCATTAGGGGATACCGGACGGTCTCTCACGCGTCGGCGAGCGCCCTAGCCGCGTCCCCCCCGTGGGAGCTCCGGGCGCCAGCGCTCAAAAAGTGATACACCCACCGGAGAGTATTGCATCCGGGAGAAGATCCGACCGAGCAGGCGGCTTCGAATGGCATAGGAACCGCTAAGGAGGACACGTGGGACCGGTGGCGATCCCAGCTGATCAACGAGGGAGGTGAACATCGGGGCGCGGAGGCGGTCCTCCCAAACTGGGAGGCATGGAGAAGCCGCCACGGCCTCCCGCTCACATTCAGAATGACCTAGATGTTCACCGGACACTGCGTGTTCGGCGAGTTCCTAAAGAGAATTGGACGGGAGACGACAGACATCTGCCACCACTGTGGAGAGGACAGGGACACGGCGCAGCAAACACTGGAGCTCTGCCCGGCGTGGAAGCTGCCCCGACACTCCCTGCGGCACGCCACAAGAGGAACACTGACCCCCCTGCGATTATAGGGGCGATACTGAGAGGGCCACAGGAATACGAGGCCGTCCGCCACTTCTGCGAGCGAGTTATGCTCGCGAAGGAGCGAGCGGAAAGGGAGAGGAAGAAAAACTCTCACCCCTGCAGGATAAGACGATGGAGAAGGATGGCAGTCAGGCGACCTAGAACCGCACCACCGCCGTCCCAACGGACCACGCCTGAAGGAGCGCAGCGCTAGGGGCAAGGACCCCCCTAACGCCAGCTCAATAGACGGAAGATACTAGGACTGGCTCGAACAAGAGGACTCGCGAGAAGGGCGCAACAGAAGTTAATTCATTGAGGTTCCTGGAGCACCCCCGTCGCACTCGTAGGATAGTCATCGTGGAGTTTTAGTCGGTAGGAGTCCGACACTGCTCTGCTGCTACGCGTCCACTGCAGCATCGGAGTGTCCATGAGGATTTCTCCACGTACAAAAAAAAAAAAGAAAAAGTTCGAAGAGCGTTGTACTCGACATTTGCTGCGTTATACAGCGCACGACAGAAGGTTCGCACTGTGTCAACACTGCTCTCTGTCAAAACCGATGCAATTTTACTACTTTTTAACGTTCGGGGCCAAAAATTCAATTCAACGAACCTCCGCTGTTTTTCGGCATACATGGGCAGTTCGTAGCACGTTGTACTCCTCATTTGCTGCTATATACTGAGCACATCAGAAGGATTGCACTGTGTCTATACTGCTGCCTGCCAAATCCGATGCAACTTTAATTTTTTTTAATGCTCAAGACTAAAAATTCAATTCAACGAATCTCCGCTGCTTATCGGGATACATGGACAGTTCGAAGCGCGTTGCACTCGACATTTTCTGCTTTATACAGCGCACATCAGAAGGTTCGCACTGTGTCAACACTGGTCCCTGTCAAAACCGATGCAATTTTCATTTTTTTAATGCTCAAGGCTAAAAATTCACATCAACGAACCTCCGTTGTTTTTCGGCTTACATGGACAGCGTGAAGCGCGTTGTACTCGTCCTTTGCTGCTTTATGCAGCGCACATCAGAAGGTTTGCACTGTGTCAACACTGCTCCCTGTTAAACCGCTCGTCTTCGCTGTATCGTAGTAACCATCGGTGCAAGTAGCAGCTTGTGCAAGAGAATAAATATGAACCTAGCGCGGAACGTGATGCGAACAGTAGCGGCGAGTCGAACGAAGCTCTTGGTGCTAATTATTAAAGTTAAAGTACTGTCGACTATAAACGGATGAAGAACACGCACTCAACTTATTTATTATTCATACTAACTCTTCCGAATTTTTCGAACGTAGATGATTGATTAATGTATCAAAAACTGAATAATTCGCAATGACGTATGTATTTTCGACCACTCGCGGGGAGACGCAATCGCGAGAAGAGACGTCAACGGGAGTCGTAAATTCCCGTTACGATTATAATAATCAACACCACGAGTTGATCGATCCCCTGATTTCCGTTAAGATAATAAGGGTGATTCAGTTATTATAACAGTGTGATTCACAGAATTATAAGGTTTTTATTTCCAGCACTTAAGTTACACTGTTGAGTAGATATGTGGCAGATGAAAAGAGAGTTTTGCGTTTCGTCCGGGGACTACCGGTGGACTCGTCAGTAAGGCTATGCCCGGTAGTCCCTGCCTTAGACGTAGAGGGAGTCTCGCTAGGTGCGGTATTTGTATCAATCGTCCGTATATTCGACCGCTAGCGAGATAGACAGACTCGTTGTCGTCGTAGCCCTCTAGTGTTGGCGGTTGGTACCCGCGGATCACCCGGGAGGTGTTCCGCCGCGTCGATACCTCGACCTGTCGGCGTCCTATTGATACCGACAACTTTTCGCACGAAGATAAGGTAGATATGCACAGTAGAGGAAGGTTCTTGGAGTTGAACTTGGCATGTTAGTGGACGTTGCACTAGAAGATACTTAATAGAGGAAGTGAATGTTCGGTGATCCCGAGAACTGACTTGGATAGTTGATGTGAGTTAGACTTAGACGCTGACTTCTCAAGCGTCTGTAGAAGAAGTAGTTGACTTAACCCCGCTAAAGTCGTAGGAGAAGTCGTTGACTTGACCCTCCTGAGGTCGTAGGAGAAGTAGTTGTCTTGACCCCACTTGTAATATCGGAATATATTAAAGGTGTAATTTTGTCCGATTAATTATAATTTATTAACAATGGATTGAAAATACAGATATTAGTTAGACAGAGAAACGATGTTTGATTAACAGGAAAACTAAATGCAACGCTCGTATTTACAACAAATAACTTGACAACTATTTGGTAACTCTCTCTCTCTCTCTCTCTCTCTCTCTCTCTCTCTCTCTCACTAGCAACTCTAACACTCGACAACACTCGCAACTCAATTCTAACGACTCTATGCTTCGACGTCTCGATCAACTCTGATTCTCGCAACACGCACACTTTTCGATTCGCCTTGGATAGCGAAACCGTCCTTCTTCTAACGTTGCCTATTGTTTCCCTCATACCTATGTAAGAACTACCAACTACGTGCCTTTAGTCACGTAGGCACTCTTAAATGTAAACGAACCACAGAAACACGACGTACACGGTTTTTCCATTTTCAGCCGATCTCCAATCAAAGCTATTCTACGATATCACAATCGGCCTTTCCTGACAATCACATCTGCCCTCAGATGTGCTCATCATCGCCGCTCGCACTTACATCACTATCGTCAGCATTCCACCATTTCATGTGATCGGCTGCCGTGGAAGTTGTACGTGGCCCTTCGTGCTCCCCCTCTCGCTGCACTATGTATCGGTCATTTCGCAGGACTTTTATCACCCGATACGGTCCAAGAAACTTCGGATGCAGCTTTAGCCCGGGACCCCTCTGCATCCTCTCGATTGCCACTAGATCTCCCGTCCTGTATGCTGTCGCCTTCTTGCGTCTCCTGTTATACGCCCGCTTGTTGCGGATTTGGATCTCCTCAATCCGTCTCTTTGCATCCGCACGCAGCTGATCTCGTTCCTCTTGGAACACCGCGGCCTGTTCGTCCTCGATGCTACTGCTCCTCTTTCGCTCCTCCTCTATCTTCCTCTCCGTTGTTTGTTTACCCATTTCACTCTTGTCAGGGGCTTTGATCGTCGTGGCAGCATCGTGACATTTTCGTAGGCTCGGTTCGTATATGGAAGACGTTAACAACTTACCATCTACCGAGACTATGATCTCTTTTCTTTCGAAGGTCTTCACGTTCATCGTGTCCTCGACAATCCCATCGTCGTCCTCGTCATCCACATACTCTGTATATCGAATCTTCGTATCGATATTATTGGAGGGATTCCGCGCGTGCGACTTCCCTTGTCTTTTCGTTCGCCTTGCATTCACTCTCTTCGAGTCTATCCGAAAACTTGAAACAACCCTCACACCCGCAACGCTATCCTTCTCAGTAAATTCGCAAATATCATCAACAACATCCTGTTGCTGTTGTTTAGCCAGATTCTTCCTCCTCGTGATGTTCGCTAAGTCCTCGTGCTAGCCGCAAGAATCCGACGAGGACACCATCTCGTGGTCCACTTTACCAATCACCACGTGTCTTGCCACTATTCTCCGTTCCTCCGACACTTGCTGCACAGCTGCCCGATACTTCTTCAAAACTTCTGCTAACTCTTCTTTATTTTCTTCCAATTGCGACAGTAGCTCAGTTCGTTCGCGACTAGCTACATTAATCACGATCTTCTGCTTCGGAACGTAGCCGCAGTACTTCCTGCAACGAAGCCTGCGTCTCATTCGGTTCTTGCTCCAGTGCCTGTTTCGCTTTAACTGCAACTGCTCTAGCGCATTCTGCATCTTCTAACTGGTTCTTCAGCTGTGCTACTTCCTCCTCCGTTTTGCTACCAAATGTTAACTCCTCAAGCTCTTGGCCCAATGTCCGCAATCTTTCTTCCTTCAATTCGATTTCCAATCTTGCGTCACTAAGGTTCTGTTCTATGGTAAACTTCTCCGCGATCGCGATTTCTTTTTCTCTAGCTAATCTTTTACGTTGCGCTTTCTCTTGCCGTAGATCGTTCATTAGATTCTGAGTTTCTGAATCAAATTTGCGCTGTTTCTTTTCCAGAAGATTATTCATAGCTGTTTGTTCTTCCAACAGTAGTCTCAAGTCGTGCATCTCGCCATTCAGACTTTGCACGCGTCGTTTCCATTGTCCAACAACCTGACGTTGTTCCTCGACCTCTTCGTAAGCATCAGCTAATTTCTTCTCCAATTGCTTCTTAAATCCAACCAGTTGCTCAAGATCATCCTCATGTTGCTGGGCACTTACTACATTTTCAAACTCATTCCTTAACGCCTTTTTTAGCTTTGCCCAGGACTTCGCGCATCGCTCTTGTCGTACGAAGGCCTGAGCGGAGCCTGTGAGTAATTTCTTAGCATAGGTCACCATGTGGGCGTCTGAGCAACCACACACTTCTGCCATTTCCTCGAAGTCTTCCACCCACTGATTTACACTCAGCAGATCATCCTCGCTGAATTTCTCTAATGACTCTTCTACGTCTTTAAGACTCAACATCGAACCGACGCATACCTTCTAGTGATACTCATTGCGGTCCTGATACACCGCTCGCGTGCCTCTCCTGTATTCTCGCGCGCCTTGTTTGTCGTCCTCGCCTTTACTTTCGTCGGAGCTCTCTTCTTCCGACGATACATCGTCTCCTTCTAGGGCCGCCTGTAGCCGCGCGCGTAGTTCGGATTTTCTTCCTGTTACCTTCAACCCCAAGCTAGCGAGACGCGCTCTCAGCTCTTTCGTCCTCAGCTTCTCGAGGTCTTCAACGTTCGCCATTTTATTCTATTCTTTTTCTACTCCCGCACAAATAGCTCCGTTAAATCGTGTAGTTTTCTGTCTTATTCGATCCCGGAGGGGCCCCCACTTGTAATATCGAAAAATAAGGATAGAAATTTTCTTTTTCGATTACTTACAATTTATTAATATTAAATTGAATATACAAATATAAATTGGACAGAGAACGATATTTAACGGAAACTAAATGCAATACTCGTATCTATATCAAATAACTTTACAGTTATTTGATCACTCTCGTCACAACGAATCTAACACACACACTCTCTCTCTCTAACAACTCTATCAATTCTCACGACTCTACTCTTCGACGACTCGAAACCTCTAACGACTTTACTCTTCGACAACTCGAAACCTCTAACGACTCTACTCTTCAACGACTCAATTCGCTCTGATCTTCGCCAATACACTCCTGCTCGGTCGTGCTCGCTCTTGCAGCAGGTTGGTGGTGGTGAAGGTTGGTGGACTAGGAAGGGTCTTAACCGCTCTCGATAGAAAGTTGCTAGTAGGAAGCATCGTGCGTGAGAAAAACTAACTTTCCCTTATCAAGCCGTAGTAGACAATAGTCTTTAGAAATGATTCAGAAAACAGCTGTTTGTTGGTTCTGAAGAACCTTAGCTAGCAAATTACTGGAATTTATGATGGGTTCTTAAGACGAGCGGGTACGCAGCAAGGATGAGCGGACATCTGGTTCTCGTCTGGCCCGCGGTGTATGGCCTGGTCTAGGTAGAGGGTCGCCCGACGTAACAACGTAAGCTGAGCGCGGCTCATCGATTTATACCCTTGCGTATTCCTCTTCCTGTGCATTGGTTCCTTTGAATTTGCCGGAACACACCGAGATCAAAAACGTTTGATCTAATGTACAAAAGGCTAATGTACAAAAAGTTAAAGACGTCCTGTAGAAGAGTAACAGCCGTCCGGAGCTTGCCAATCGGATCATAACACCGGTACCAACACAGCCGAAATCTGCCGAACGGGATCGTCGACTCACAGATATTAAAAAAAGCAAGCGCGATGCGAGAAGCGGTTGAGACATAAGAATCAAAACAGAAACCCTGATATAGTTCTTATATCTGAAATCAATCATATAATATAATCAATAATATCATAAATCATATAATAATAATCAATCAATAATCAAAATTAGAACTGCTCTTGTTCTAAACTTGTGTCCATTTATTAAAAGGCTCATGTATTTTCCTGCGTAAACACCTAAATCATACGTATAACCGCTCGGTAAACATAATTTGTATTATTTGATGTCGTATTTATGATATTTCCCTTTGGTATATTAGCGGAAATTTATCATTCTTATTTTTATTCTGGTAGAAATTTGCAAAATTCCAAAGAAGATATTCGAAATCCAAATTCAGGAATTTATGTCGCAAAAGTATTGATGATAAATTCTGTAGTAGGTTTAAGATCCTGCATGGTTCCAAACCTGTTGCTAAAATCCATGTTGATATAATCCTAATTTCCCCAAATTTTCATCTTTATTTTTACACTGCGATTTAAGGCAAGGAAAATGATTGAAAGTTTCTTTTGTTCTTGTTTCAAATCATTTTTTCTTCTTAAAAAGGATTTTAAGAAATATAAAAAATATGTCGGGTTTACATTAGAATTAGGGTTAAGGGCGTGAAACGAATCTTCGTTTGGGTTACACGTTGTCGTTATGCAATAGAGAAGACATTGACTAGTGCAAATATGATTATTATAGAACCGGACAAGTAACCGTGGTAGTTAGGTACTCGAGAAACTAATGACAATGATCCTAGGTTCAATAACGAATCCGCGGTCGACGGGATGATAGATGAACGTACTCACAAAATCTAAGTCGGATGCGTAATATTCACTGGTCGTAAAGGGTTACTCCTTTCATCAGTGAGATCGCGAGCGAGAATGCCTTTCCCGTCCCGATGATGCCACAGAGAAAAACTATAATGGGGTGTGTCTAAGGACACGAGATCATCGGATTCGTCGAGAAAAGCCTTCGTTCAGGAAGTAAGGGAAATTGGCGTTGCTGCTAATTGGTCAATCTCCATATCGGTGGTTAGAAAAAGATGTTAGCCGCCCTCGAGGGAAAGTTGCTAGTGGGAGACACCGCTCGTTGAAAAATAGGTCTCCCCTATTTTCCCGTAGTTGGGACAACGACTGTTTGTCTGTTTGAAGGACTTTAGTTGACTAAATCTTAAGATTTATAACGGACCCTCGAGCTAGCCGAACATGTACTGCGGAGACGCATCGACATCTGGCAATCATCTTACTCGAAGAATAGGGTCTGCGTGTGGCGAGCTACGGGACAGAAACCGTTGGAATGTTTACTGCCACCTGCCGCTACAAATCTTTCTTTTAAGCAGAGCTATAGGGTTACTCAATGCCTTTGTTAGACGGAGAGTTCGTCCCGTTGACCGCTGCTACGTTTCCCTGTTTCGGTTAAGATAACAGAGGTGGTTTAATGAATGTAACACTGTATTAACAGGTTAACATAGAATGATATATTTTATAATATTATGATGAATATGTTACAGAAATTTGACTCGACTTTGCGATATCTCTAGATAAATTCGTTTGCTCTGCAGATTTGTCGAAGTGTCACGTTTGACTCGTCAGAAGTAACTGATCATCCTTCGATTATTCCTTTGTCTCATTTGAAAGACGTCCCCCACTATGCTCGGGTCACGCCACCGCACGCGCCTATGATCACGCATGCCTCTTGTTACGTCGTGCGACATTCTATCTAGGCCAGGCCACACACCGCGGACGGGATGGCAACCAGATGTCCGCACGCCTTCACTACGTACCTTCAATAGTGTTAAGAGCCAATCATAAATCTTAGAGGAATTTCTAAGGTCCTTCAGACCGAACCAAACATCTGCACTAAGTCACTGTCTAAAGGTTATTGTTTACTACGGAAAGATAGGAGAAGTTCGTCTTTCTCATGTACGATGTTTTACACTAGCAACTTTCTCTCGAGGCGGTTAACACCCTTCCTCCACTCTTCCACACCAATCCAGAAAATTAACCTATTACCAGAGAAGTCCTTCCCTCACTCTCCCAACAAGAACTTGGTCTTAACAAATCAGCTTTTCTCGCATCATTAGACCCACCCATCGCAAGTTTCCTCCGCTGCATCATCGTTACAGAAAGTCAGTCATTACACGTTTTTTGAACCTTCAACATCTAAGCGTGCGTCGCGTACAACACCTTGTTACTCTAGCTATCAATCGAATTAATTGTACATTTCTAGTTAAGAAGTTGTTGGAATAAACATTAATTGTATTCGTTAATTCAGTGTAAAATCAATTTAACCATCCCTATTATCGCAAACGAAATTAGGGGATCGATCACTTTGTGGCGTCGATTATCCAATCGTAACGGGAATTTACGACTCCCATTGACGTGCTTCCTCACGATCGTGTCTCCCCGCAAATGGTCGAAACATTTTGGTCCTTCGAGCCGGATAACGTGTCAATGAGAGGTGTACTTGCCAGTGACCACACCATGCCACTTGAATACATTAAACCAGCAGCGGGAGTGTTATCACCATCACGAAGCCAGTGACGTCAGGTGTGTCACATTCGAAGGAGCACAACCCATTGGCAAAGGAACTCAACCACGCAGCCTCCCGCCACAGCTGGGCGAGCATCAAACCAACGAATTCCACAACTTAATAACACAACCAAACGAGTGGCCGTCGGGGAGGAACGAGGCGTTCCTCGCCAAGTATACACGCGACCTCACGACGCACGACAGTAAGGTAAGCTCGTTCCTTATATCGACCATCTCCTATCCTCGGCAACGATAGCAAGCGAAGACCAGCTCATCTCCCTGCGTCGGAGACGAGGCTATTGTAGCGGCCGATTCACATACGTATCGAACCGACTGGACGAGTACGAACAATCAGGGTGTCAGCAAAACTCCTTGCTAACGAACTACGAGAAACAACTGACGGACGCTGCGAGTCAATTCGAAGATATCCAATTCGAGTTAGAAGTATTAGACGAGGAGGAACAAGCGCGCGGCTTCGAAATAAGAGATCAGTACGTCGCGGTAGACATAAAGCTACAAAATCTTCTAAGGAAGCGCAAGCAGCATCGCCGTCGACATTCATAAACCTTCCAACCTGTGCATCATCCGCTAGTTCAAATCCGATAACTATTAAGTTACCAGATCTTCAGCTCCCTACTTTCGACGGAAGCTTAGAGAAATGGAACACGTTTTATGACATTTTTTTTCCACCATCGATAAAAATCCTAATCTCACGGAAGTACAGAAATTTCATTACCTGCAGTCCGCCCTGCAAGGAGAAGCAGCGGATTGCTTAAACGGGTTACCACTTAGTAATATAAACTACAGTCAGGCTATAAGGGTTCTTAAGAAGAGTTTCGAATGTCCACGATACACAACTGTCAGTCACGGCATGGCAATCATTGATTATCCAAAGTTAACCAAAGAATCTCCAACGGAATTGAGGCGCTTAGTCCACACATTCAAACAGCACATATCCGCGTTAAACAAATTAGGAGACTCTTACCCCGATACCAGTGCCGTACTTAACAGCCTCATTCTATCGAAAATCCCACCAAGAATCCAAAAATAATGGGAAATGACGCTGCCTAATAAGGAGCTGCCTCCGTACATTCAGCTATTGAGCTTCCTAGAGAGATTAGCACGAAGCTCCAGACCGATCACCACGGTCAAACAAACAAGAGAATCACCGGAACAAACCACTCTGGTCCGTCAACGCGCACCACGAGGGCATGCATTTACGGCGACACAGGTTACTCCGACATGCCCCACCTGTTAAGGACCACACCCCATTTGAAGGTGTGACACCTTCAAAACCAAATCCCTTCGCGAACGCATTCGGGAAGTCAAAGGAGCATCATTATGCCTCGGGAAAGGGCACACAACAAAACATTGTCTCGCGGGGTCATGCCGCGTCTGCGGTGAACGACATCATACGTTGCTGCATAGAGCAAAACACTATTCAGAATCTCGCTCCAGCACGCCCAGCCCGAAATCTTCCCCATCAAATAGTCGATCCACAACACCCTCTTTGCCACACTACTCACCACCCACTCGTCGCAAAAGGCACACAACAGACCACAGATCGGAACCACCACGAACAGCCGCGTCTAGAAGTCCACCTCCCAGTGACAGGCGAACACATAACCAATGACGCCGACGATCGACGACTCCGTTGACGACCGAACATACCAGACCAGCACCGTCCGAGTCACTATCCAATGATCTAGTCACCACAGCGCAGATTAACGTTTTGAATGATAAACGGCAACCAATCCGTTGTCGAGCGTTGCTCGACACCGGATCTAGTATGAATTACATTACCGAGAAATTAAAAAAATCGCTAAAAAATAAAGCACAACAAATGTTCGGTCCCAATCGGAGCTCTAGATACCTTGACGACGACCTCTAAGCGACACACCACGGCCACGATCACTTCCACTGACGGCACATACACACGGACATTAACGTTCCTTGTCATTCCGACCATATCAACCTTAATTTCAAGCGAACCCATCGATCGTTCGACACTTGAGATACCAAAAAATCTCAAATTGGCCGATCCACGATTTCATTCACCAGCTCCGATCGATGTGCTACTAAGCTCAGGTTCAACACTCGCGTCGATGTGTGTGGGACAAATCAACCTAACGCAACCAGACGAGCCTGAACTGCATCTGCAAAAAACGCGATTCGGATGGGTAATCGGGGGGAGTCCAACTTCCCAAACCGCGACAAATACATTTCACACACCCACGACGACTCTACAAGCAGACCTCGCGCGGTTTTGGCAAATTGACGAAGGACCCTCGATTACACATATCTCAGAGGCAGATCGACGATGCGAAGAACACTTCCAAGCCCACATCCGACGCACCAGCGAAGGACGTCGCTCTACCATTCAACGATCAGCTTCAGTCACCCGGATCCTCTGAAACGCTAGCAATTAAACGACTTGCCTCATTCAATCACCGATTCCAGCACGACAAACGCTTCGAATCAGAATATCGAACGGTAATACAGGAGTACCTGACATTGGGACACATGACGAAGGTCAATGTCAACCACTCCGACGACAACGGATACTATTTACCCCATCATAGCGTGATCGAAGCATCGACTCAAACCACCAAACTCCGTGTAGTTTTCGACGGATCGGCACCAAGCACTACCGGAATCTCCCTAAACGATACACTTCACACAGGACCAAAGTTACAGGAAGATTTATTTTACATACTAATTAGATTCCGCCGTCATCAATACGTACTCACTGGCGATATCGAAAAAATGTATCGGCAATTCCTCGTACGACCAGAGGATCGGAAATATCAAAAGATATTATGGCGCGGCTCGAGTTGAGAAACAGAAACATATCAGCTTAACACCGCAACGTTCGGTTTATCCGCAGCGCCGTATCTAGCCATTCGGTGCCTCAAGCAACTGGCAGAGGACGAAGGACATCGATTTCCACGTGCAGCGCAGGTACTGCAGCGGGATTTCTACGTCGACGACGCTCTTGTCACGTAATTTTTGGGGTTAGTTGATGAAAATAAAAAGTAGCTGAGTCGTAACACAACTATCGTCTTTATTTCACAGTACAGGTTTACATAGATTGGAGAGATGTTCACTGTTCGGTAGTTTTATCTATTTCTCCCCAGGTGTTTTCGTCTCATTACGGAGGAAAGCTCGGTGTGGGTGCGCCCTTTTTAATTAACAACGCGGATTCGCTGTTCGCACCTTCCGTTAGGAAAAGTGAGGGTAACGATCCACGATGCCAATTGGTTATAAGTCATGAAGATAGGAGGAGAAAGCCTTCTTCCAGCGCGGCTAGTAGGTAATATTGTTTATGGGAAAACCAGCTTTTTCGTTAGTCGAGTATTGGGTTTTTCCCATTAAGTAACTACCTGCTTTCCCGTAATTAGTAAGGACGTATAACAACCTAAGGGCTGTTTCAAGAACCATCCATAAACAGATAGAAGAAATAATAAACTTAAAATGTTTAGGTTTATGATGAGTCCTTGGGGTAATTGAGGGTACGGACTGAAGACCTGCATACATCCTGCCTCTAATGTGAAGCGACGTTACACTCTCACCGGAGCTGTGACGAGGGACGAAGCAATCACGCTTAGAACAGAACTCACCAATTTACTTCAACTGGCCGGCTTAAACATACGAAAATGGGCATCAAACGACAACAACTTATTACATGGACTTTCCATAGAAGAAACAAATCATCAATACTTTTTGGGCGGTTCGCAAACTTTGAAGACGCTGGAGGTGTTTCGGAATTCATCCGACGACTCCATTCTTCACTCGGTGGAAGTCAAACCCACCACCTCCCGAGTCACGAAACGAATCATTAGCTCGGAGATCGCAAAAATCTACGATTCGCTCGGTCTGCTCGCACCGGTGATTGTTCGGGCCAAGACGCTGTGTTACGACCGTTCGCGGAGAGACGTGATCGCGAGATAGCACGTCAACGAGAGTTGTAAATTCTCGCTACGATCATGTTAATCGACGCCGCGAAATAGTCGTTCCCCTGTTTCGTTTAGGATAACAGAGGTGGTTCAATGAATATAGCACTGTGTTAACACTAATAAATTAACGTTTATTTCAACAACTTATTAATTAGAAAGATATAAATGGAACAACAAAAGAAATGTAACTACGTAATGCGCGATATAAGATATGTATTGACTGTTTGGCTTCTCGAAACGTTCTGCCCGCCCTTCGATTTGTTGGTTTTTTCTGGAAGGCGACCCCCACTACGTTCGGATCACGCCACCTTTGTTTACGCCAGATAAAATAACGGCCACGAATCGACGCCTCTGGAGGTCGCTCCGCTTAATGAGCCATGCGCTTGCCACTACAATGTTTATTTGTCGGGCAGCCGCGACGATCCGTCCGCGACATTATAGTGCCGCGACCGACGGTTAAGAATATGATCTATGGCAAGCCGCATGGCGTAACACGCTGCTTCAACGAATATGGTCGTCGAAAATCAATTGGGATGAATCAGTTCCGATCGAGTTACATACAGAATGGGACAGGTACTACGCCCAATTACCCTTATTAAACAACATCAGGTTCCAACGCAAGGCAATAATGAAGTCGGCAACGGAAATTGAATTGCATGGTTTCTGCGATGCTAGCGAAAAGGCTTACGGAGCCTGTGTTTATCTCCGAACCCTTAACACTAACGGCCGTGTTTGTACCCAACTTTTAATCGCAAAATCGAAAGTCGCCCCGCTCAAGTACCAAACCATTCCTTGGCTTGAGCTGAGCGCGGCACTCCTTCTATAAATATAAATATATGTCGGGTTTACATTAGAGTTAGGGTTAGGCGAGTGAAACGAATCTTCGTTTGGGTTACACGTTGTCGTTATGCAATAGAGAAGACATTGACTAGTGCAAATACGATTATTATAGAACCGGACAAGTAACCGTGGTAGTTAGGTACTCGAGAAACTAATGTAGTATCGTGGACGAAAGGCCTGGGAAATATCGCACGAACTATGAACAGTGTCGCGAGAGCCGAGGCGCCGTCGGGCCCATCAGTGTGTCATCGGTCTTTTCAAGTGCATAGTTTCGTGGAAAAGACCTACGTGACCCTGGCTACGAGTGTCTGCAGAACACGTGTGCGGTGGGCCTAGGAAAAAGGCAATAGAATGGGACAACGGTCAGTCGAAAAGCAGTGTGCGAGTCGAGAAACAGAGCGCGAGTCGAGAAACAGAGTGCGAGTCGAGGAGCAGAGTGCGAGTCGAGGAGCCGAGTGCGAGTTGAGCGGAGACGGAGGTTGCGAGTGGCGTTGCCGAGAGAGTGTGGATTGCGCTGTTTTCTGTACGTTTGGTATGAATAGTTCAAGTTAAGCCACAATCGTCTTTTCTGTCTGATTAACATCTCTATTGTCCACTTTTTGTAAACATATTACATGACGATATTACACTAATGACAATGATCCTAGGTTCAATAACGAATCCGCGGCCGACGGGATGATAGATGAAAGTACTCACAAAATCTAAGTCGGATGCGTAATATTCACTGGTCGTAAAGGGTTACTCCTTTCATCAGTGAGATCGCGAGCGAGAATGCCTTTCCCGTCCCGATGATGGCACAGAGGAAAACTATAATGGGGTGTGTCTAAGGATACGAGATCATCGGATTCGTCGAGAAAAGCCTTCTTTCAGGAAGTAAGGGAAATTGGCGTTGCTGCTAATTGGTCAATCTCCATATCGGTGGTTAGAAAAAGGTGCTAGCCGCCCTCGTGGGAAAGTTGCTAGTGGGAGACACCGCTCGTTGAAAAATAGGTCTCCCCTATTTTCCCGTAGTTGGGACAAAGACTGTTTTTCTGTTTGAAGGACTTTAGTTGACTAAATCTTAAGATTTATAACGGGCCCTCGAGCTAGCCGAACATGTACTGCGGAGACGCATCGACATCTGGCAATCATCTTACTCGAAGAATAGGGTCTGCGTGTGGCGAGCCACGGGACAGAAACCGTTGGAATGTTTACTGTCGCGTGTCGCCACGAATATTTCTTTTAAGGAGAGCTATAGAATTACTCCATACCTTTTTTAGACAAAGCGTTTATCCCGTGACCGCGGCTACATTCGGCGACTGACTGTCCCCTCGAGCCCAAGCTCATTATCACAACTCTCGAACAATTACAATCGGATTGAATAACTACAATTGTTCAATTACAGCTATAATAGACTCTAGGTTACAATGTTGCGGGATTATCCAAAATTCCAAAGGCTCCGGTGTTCTTTCATCTCCGACATATAAATAATAAAAGACCAATCACCTCACCTTCTCGCGGGGCTCCCTGTCGCCCTGCACCGGCTTCGACCAGGATTAGGTTGGGGTTAGGTTGGGGTTAGGTTGGGGAGCATGAGGCGGGCATGGGTTCCCGGGGCATAGTACCATGCCCTGGGAAACCCCGATGGATCTGATGTTCTCTTACAGTCGGGTGGCGGCCGATCGGTGCCCTTGGCGCCCGTCGGTTCGCCGATCCGGTGCGGAGAACTTCGGAGAAGTTGGTGGGCCCATGCCTGTCAAGACCACACACCTCACCTTCTCGCGGGGCTCCCTGTCGCCCTGCACCGGCTTCGACCGGGACAGGGTGCGAAAGAGTGAGTGGCACCAGGACGGAGACTTCGACGACGACCTTGGCGAAAACAAAAAAAACAACATGGACATGGAGAACGTAAGCAACAAAGTTTACGATGCAGGGGAGGGATACCACAGTACCGGCGCAGTCGTGGGTAGTGAAGTGGGCCGCACTGCGTCGACATCTCGCGACCACGGCCGTTCGAGGGTGGACCACCAGGCCCCCGGACGTGTTTCTACGCCTGGCGATGAGACAGGAGACAGGAGGAAGACAACGGGAGGACAACCGGAGGACAACAGGATGGAGACCGCGGAGGAGCCTCCGAGGAGGGCGACGAGACGCTCGCTGAGAGCCGCGGACATCCGAGTACGTCTTTCTCGCACCGGCCATGATAGACGATGGCGCGTCACCGATGGCGGGGGGATCGCGGGGGCGAGCGAGGTCCGACGACGAGGAGTCGGTCGCCTCGGTCACCTCGCGCTCGTCGCTGGCTTCGATGGCGTCCAGGGGTAAGAGGAGGAGAATAGCAGCCACAACCCCGGAGGTGTCCGAAGAGTTGGAGGCGCAGATGAGGACGAGCTCCCCGGCGGACATCAGCGCGGGCCTGACGATGCACGTGTCCGAGATAATGTACGTCGCGACGACGTCGTCGAACCTGAAGGGGACCTACATCAGATCCCTGAAGAACGCGGCGAGCTACATCACCGCCGCCTGGAACACGTAATCCTCGAGGAGGACGAGGTCAGCGCGAGGCACCGACGACGTGGACGCGAGGCTGTCCGTGCTGGAAGAGGAGAATGCAGCCCTCCGCCAGGAACTGAGGAGACTGGCTGCTTGTATCCACGAGTGCCCGCGATGCGCAGACGCGACGCCCGAATACGTCCGTCCCCCGCGGGAATGCGGAAACGACAGGACGCGTCTAGACGCCCTGGAAAGAGTAGTCCGAGAATTGGGACCCTCCATTCTCAGGACCATAGAGGAACGATTCGGGGACACACGGTGGCAACACCCCCCCGCTCCGTCGATCCCCACGCTGCCCAACCGACGCCGCCCCCAAGGGAGCGGGAGGACGGGGGATGGGAACTGGCGGAGATGAAAAAGAAAAGGAGGAGAAGTAGGAAGAAGACGAACGGGACGAAGGCAGCCGCCGCCGCCGGAGGAGAGGCGGCGAGGAAAGGACCGATCGCGCCACCACCGACGCGGGCACGACGGCAGCAGCCCCACCCCGGCAGGACGACAGGCGCACCGAAAGCGAGCGCCCCCGCAACGCAGAAAGGACCACCGCGGACACCCAAGGTGGTCACCCCCCTTGCGCACCACGAACATCCGCGGTGACCCTGACGCTGAACGAGGGAGCGAGGATGTCGTACGCCGACGTCCTGGAAGCAGCCAGAACGAAGATCCCGCTATCGGAGCTCGGCATGGAGCGCTTGGAGATGAAGAAGGCGATGACGGGTGCCATCATAATCCAAGTCCCCGGAGACAAGGACAGGGGAAAGGTGACGCTACTGGCGACGCGTCTGGCCGAGACGCTGGACCCGATGGCAGTGAGAATCGCCACACCGACCAGGATGGCGGAGCTACGCGTGACCGGGATAAACATCTCGGTCAAGAAGGAGGAGCTGCGAAGAGCACTGGCCTCGGCGGCAGGATGCGGCAGCGCGGAGGTACAGGTGGGCGAGATCGGCGCCACCAGAGGCGGTCTCGGGTCGGCATGGATCAAGTGTCCGGCAGCAGGAGCCCGCAAGCTGGCCCAGGCGGAGAAGATAGCCCTGGGCTGGTCAACCGCGAGGATAAGGGCCATCCCGAAGCAGCCGTTGCAGTGCTTCAGGTGCCTGGAACTGGGGCACGTACGCGCCACCTGCGTATCCGGCGAAGACCGAGGGCACCTGTGTTACAGGTGCGGCGGGAGCGGACACCGCGCCAGAGACTGTCCCGCCTCCGCTCCCAAGTGCCCCCTGCGCCGCTCCAGGATAACTCACGATAGCTTTTGTCGTAAATGGACTACACATGTAATAATACAGTGCTATGTAAACGTGAGTGTTGATTTAAAAGGAAAACAATCTTAAATTGTTATCAGAAGTATTACGTTTGTCGCAAGTGGGCACTATGCTTGCATTTATACGAATTATACGAAATTATACTAGCACGACTTTGAACTAACGAATATCGGCCCCGTTGTATGTATCTTTCAAATGGATATATATATATGTAAGTAATGTAACTATCGTAGAGTTACTTCCAAAGTGCGATGCAATACCATATAATGAAAATACTATCTTGGGAGTAATTGTTTGAATATGTCGAATAAGTAGTTTTAGGAGACGGATAAATAACATTTTTTGAAATCTATATTGTTGAGGTTATTCGATGTGTAAACAGAGAAAACTCGTGAATAAATTGTAAGGCAGAAAATATATTTAAATAGAAGTGTAATTATAAGTAAGAATACAATTTGAGCTGATCCAGATCCGCAAGCTAGCTGTGTTACCCAATAACTGAAAACCCCGAAGTTAACGTCGCCTGTCTACTGTTTATGGTCTGTCTTCGTCGCAGTCTTTTGTCTACACGCTGTCGATGGCTTCAGTGCTGAGAAAACTAAAAAGACCAGATGTAGAGTTTTCTTAAAAGTGATAACCACTTCAACATATATAAAAAATATCTAGTAGATATTAATAGATTAATAATCGTAATAACTTTAAGCATTATCAAAAGTAATAAAGAAACTTCAAAGTCAAGTAATTTGTTGGAATTCTACATTTTTATATCTAATATACAAATATTAACGATTGCTAAGATAATCTCTGTGAGGTACGGCATTGTTATTTTAAGTTATGAAAGGATCTGAAAATCGTGGAGAACAACGTGATTAGCCGTGTTAATACAAAATTCTCCCTGTCTGGACATAGTTTATAAAATTGTCTGATGCCTACATAATAAAAGTTACATGACTTCAAGTATGGATATGATTAATATACACATACATATAAGCGTGTTTGAATGCAAATCGATTCCTATTACTAGTCGGACATGATGGTGGTCGAGAGATTATTATTGCTCTATATATTATTTTGCTTATAATAGTATTATTACGAACTCGTTGCTTTTTAATAAAAAGCTAATAATTGTGCATTATGTGCATTAAATAAATGAAACTTATGTTTCTGCTGACCATAATAGATGCTTCAATATAAAAAAAGGAAATATAAAAGGAAATAATTAATTGAATAACACTACCATGAAGAAATAGATATATAAACTAATAATCTCTCGAATATAGTAGGAAAATAGTACAGAATATTAATAAGAACTACAGTACGTTGACGTTTACTATTACTTAGTAGATCACGAGCAATAATAATGCGAGTTTAGCTAATGAAGACCGAAAAGTTGAACTTGGATGCGATTTGGTCTGATTTCGCAAAATTGCTTATTATAATACGTTGGCCTTCAAACGCAAATTATAGAACGTAGGCATAGACGAATCTGAATTTTTTTTCTTTTTTTTATTTAATTCTTTTGGTAAAATTTTTTAACTGTTTGATTATCATTTGGGTGACTACTCCCAGCAGGATACCATCTTCGTGTTTGTTAGGTTGTGTCCTTTGTGAGGTCTGCTGGGTGTCTCCTTTTCAGTCTTCTTTCCATGCTTGAGGTGTTGATCGTTTCCGCAGCTAGCCGGTTTGGGTATGTTCCTAATCTTTCTTTGTATTTTTCTGCATATCTGCTAATTTCCTCTTTGACCGTTGGTATTCCCAGATCCTTCCGTATGTCCTCGTTTCTAACGTACCATGGGACGTTTACTATTGTTGTAAGAATTTTTGCTTGTATTGTCTCTATTTTGTTTATATGGCTCATTGCTGCTGTCCCCCATAGTGATATTCCGTACGTTGAGATTGGTTTTATGATCGTTTTGTATACTTTTAATTTATTTTCTATGCTTAATTTGGATTTTCGACTTGTTAGCCATTGCATTTGTCTCCTTGTTGTCTGTATTTTGTCTATTATTGATTTAGTATGCTGTTTCCATGTGAGTTGTGTTTCTAGGTGGAGTCCTAGGTATTTGACTTGCCTTGTTTGCGGTATGTGCGTGCCGTTCAGTAGGATGTTTGGTGGTGTCTGTTTTCGCAGTGTGAGTGTAATATGGTTGCATTTATAGGGGTTTGCTTTTATTTGTTTATCTTGCAGCAACTTTTCTATTTTTGTGATATGTTCTTGTAGTAATGTGACTGCTGTTACAGGGTTAGTGTGTCTGACTGGTACAGCTGTGTCGTCCGCGAATGTCAGTATTTTGCTATTGGTAGTTGTTGGTATCTTGGTCGTGTATAGTGTGTATAGTGTTGGTCCTAAGACGCTTCCTTGTGGAACCCCTGCCTTGATGTCTTTAACTTCAGAGTATGTGTCCTTCATTTTTATTACGGAGGTTCTGCTGCTTAAGTAAGATTTTATTAATTGGTATATTTGCTGCGGGAATTGTTTCCTAATTTTTTGTAGGTGGATTTTTTGTAGTGGTTTATTTTGTCAAATGCTTTCTCTATGTCCATAAAGAGGGCTGCACAGTATTGTTTGTCTTCTAATGCTAGTATTATTTCGCTAATGAGCCTCTGCATTTGCTCTACCGTGGAATGTTTGTTTCTGAATCCAAATTAGTGATCTGGTATTAATTTTTCCTTCTCTATTATTGGTTTTATGCGGTCGTATATTATTTTCTCTAGTATTTTGGAAAACACAGGAAGTAGTGATATTGGTCTGTAAGATGCAGTTTGGTGTGGGTCTTTGCCTGGTTTAGATAACATTATGATCTGTGCTGGTTTCCATTGTTTAGGAAAGTATTGAATTCTTAGTATTGCATTGAATATTATTGTCATTAGTCTTATCGCTTTTGGCGGAAGGTTTTTCAAGATTTTACCATTGATTAGATCTATTCCTGGTGTTTTATTGTTTTTTGTTTTCTCGATTATGTTTCTAATTTCTTGTGCTGTTGTTTTAGGTATGGTGTAGTGTTTGTCAGTTGAGGTACTAGTGGTTTGCGCATCCTCGTCCGTATGACTATTGTGGTTGCTGTTGTTGATATTATGTGGTGTAAATGTATTGTAAAGGTGATTGGAAAATTCTTCAGCTTGATCTTCGCCGCTTCTTGCCCATATGTTGTCTGCTTTTCTGATTACTGGGATTAGTTTTGTTGGCTTCTTTATTTTTTTCGTGGCTTTCCATAGGGAGTAGTTGGAGTTTTCGTGTGCAGAGAGTGACTCTATGAATTTTGTGAATTCGTTATTGTTGTGCTCTTTTATTTTGTTTTTTATTTCCTTTGCAAGTTTGTTTAGGTGTTTTCTGTTTTCTCGTGTTTTATGTTTTCGCCATTTTGCTTTCGCTTTTCTTTTTTCTCTAATTTTTTCGAGGATGTCTAGTGGAACTGTTTTTGTTTGTCTGTTGGTTGGTTCAGGTATAGTGGTTGCCCATGCTGCTTCTTGGATAGTTTCTGTAAATGTTGTTACTGCCTGTTCGATGTGTTCGGGTGTTTTCAATGGAATGTTGCAGTTGGTTTTGCTCTCGATTATTTCTTTAAAAGTTTGCCATTTGGTGGTTCTGTTGCATAGTGTCTCTGGATTGCTATGAGGTATTGGTTTGTTTCTATATGCAATTATTATGGGTGTATGATCGAAGCTAAGCTCGAGGCTGGG
The DNA here is from genome assembly GCF_051014615.1 of Bombus vancouverensis nearcticus. Classification (NCBI taxonomy): domain Eukaryota; kingdom Metazoa; phylum Arthropoda; class Insecta; order Hymenoptera; family Apidae; genus Bombus; species Bombus vancouverensis. The sequence goes on along the minus strand of NC_134921.1, from coordinate 1,147,505 downwards.
TATTATTTTTAATTTATTTGCGTTCAGTCCCTTTGTGACTGCAAGGTCGGGTAGGTCAGGCATTTTACTCAGGTCTGTCGGTCAGTATGTCGGTCTTCCTGTGGATAATATATTGAGGTTGTTGTTTCTAATGTATTTTTCCAGGATTCTACCTCGAGGTGTGGTAATTCTTGATCTCCATAGCGTGTGCTTTGCATTGTAGTCTCCCGCTGCGATAGGCCTGTCACCTAAGTGTTGAAAGTACTCCTCCCACATTTGTGATGTCATTTTGTGTCGCGGTGGTACATATACTGCTGACAACAGGAAGTGGTTACTGCTAGTTTGTACCGTAACGGTGGTTGCTTGGGTATATTTCTTTCTTACTTGGCTATGTAAGTGATGTTTGATATCACTGCGGTCCCTCCGTGTGCTTTTCCTAAGGGGTGTTTGGTATCATATATGGTGTAGTATGGTAGTTTCATGTAGCCTTTTGGCGTGAAGTGCGTTTCTGAAACAAGTAATATGTCTATATTGTTGTTGTACAGGAATGTTTTAGCTTCTAGGTCCCGTTGTTGTAGGCCATTTGAGTTCCAGGCCGCTATTTTCAGCGTGTCTGTTTTTATTTTTTGCTTAGCATGTTTGTAAGAAGTTGTAACATGACTGTAATTTGTTGCGTTTGCTGTCTAAGAACTGCGTTTTGTTTGCTTATCATTTTTGTTAGCATTTCGGTGTTTTCGGTGGATTGTTTGAGCAGTTCCTTTATTTCTGTAGTGTCGTTGCTGTGATGGTTCTAATTTTGGTTGTCTAAGGATGGCAGTTGGTTGATTACTTGTGCGTAGCTTCGGCTACCAACGGTGTTGGTGTTACCGTGGTTATAGTTCATTACGTGCTGTAAATTTGGTATTGTCTCAGTTTCTGTGCTATTCTGTTGCGCGTGAAAGTTATTGCGTGTCCTGTTTCGAAGCGGCGGAAACAGTTTACGTTGCAATTGTTTTCTGACTACACAGCCTTTGTAGCTAGCTGGGTGGATTCCATTGCAGTTGTAGCATTTTACTTCATTTATTTTTCCTATGTACGGACAGTTTATTGTTAGGTGTTTTTCTGCTCATTTGACACACGCCGCGTTTCTGTTGCAGTAATTTTCTGTGTGTCCATATTGCTGACACCGTATGCATTGCGGTATGTCTTTTTTACGTCTGGGTGGCTGCACTGTTACTATTGTGTTTAGAACCTTTTTAATTTCAAAAATTTCGGTGTTATTATTTTTAGGTTCGAATTTTATTAGAAATAGCGGTAATGGTTGCTTCGTATCATACCGGGTTATATTGTTTATTGCTTTTACCTGGTCTCCGATTTTAGCTAGTTCCTCGCATATTTTATGAGTATTTGTTTTTGGGTGTAATCCTCTGAATACTGCTTTGTAACTTTTATCAGTTTTGAGCTGGTAAGTGTAATAGCCGGCGTTTTTTTTCTTTTAGTGTTTTTGTCACTTTTCTGAAAGTTTCTGGGGTGTTAGTTTGTACTTTTACCTGGTCTAGTTTTAATTGTTTTATACTGTAATTTTCTTTTCCTGCCACGTTGTTCAGTAGTTCAATGAGGGGGTCTATTATTTGGGCTGCAATGTAAATTGGCGGTGGTTTGGCGATATGGGTTATTGGTTTTCCGACTGGGTCTGTTTCTTTCTCTTCAGGCAGTGCGCTGAAGGAGTTTCGGAAAGTAATTTCTTGTAGCCATTGTTGCTTTTCTGCTTCGATAGCTTTCCTAACGTTCGTGTTTGGTGTCATTTTGCGTTTTTTATTGTAAATTGCCACCTTCCAGCTTTCATCCTGGTGGGTTAGTTCGTTGTTGGTTTTATTCTCGTCATTATTTTGTATTGTTTCCATTTCTATTTCATTTATAGGTGAGCACTCCTGTTCTGCGTTTAGTGATTGACTTGGATTTGATATATTTATAGCTTTGTTTATGTAATATGTTTCATCTTTGCTTATTATTTTTATCGGTGGTATGTGTTGTTGCACTTTGGATTTAGTAATAATAATCTTATCAGTAGAAAACACGGATTGTCCACCATTTGGCTATGGGCGTTGTCGTTCGTCACTTTCTTTTACCTTCTTGCCGCACTTTCACTGAAGCACTGTTTTACACGTCCGTTTAGCTCGGCTGCTTGGGCAGAACTGCGCATGCTTTTGACCTGTAACTTTGGTTTCTTTTTATCATTTCTCTTGCCATCGCTCCTATTGCGCTATTCGCCAAGGATTGTAATAAACAGTTATCTTTCGTTCCTCAAAAAGTTCTATAACTTACATATTCCGTTTAAGAAAATATGCTCTGTCCCTGTGGGATTTTTATGGAAAGAAATGTTATCCTTAGGAAATTTTTTAAAAAGTGTTGTCATGGAACAGACATTTTAGAATCTGCATAATAAAAATTCCATGAAAACAAGTTATTTTAAAACGTATAATAAAAGACGTTACATAAAATAAATAATACAGTACGAATAATGTTGTATTATTCATAAGATTATTTAATAAAAAAATATGAAAATTATAACGTAAATAATTCACAGTTTCAGGAGAAGTATTAAATGGAAAAAAATATTTGTTCAGAATAGTACTTAAATAAAATTCTTTTACCATTTAAATGAATAGAAATACATAAAAATTATGTAATATAATATATAGACAATATTATACATTATACAATGTAATATGTATTCGGGTTTACATTAGGATTAGGGTTAGAGGCGCTTAATGATTCTTCAATAGAATTAGACATTGACGTGGTACAACAATGGTAAAGTTTATTAACACAAGTATGGATATTACAGCGTTGGCAATTAACCGCGGTGATTAGGCACTCGTGACACTAATGGCAATGGCCTCAGGTTCGATAACGAATCTGCGGTCAACGGGATAACAAAATATGTTTCCTTCCAAAGTACAAGTTGTACTCAACTTGCTTGTCTACGGTACAAGTATCACTAAACTAACTCTTCATTAGAACGTAGAATATTCAGCGAGAGTAAAGATGCTATGTAACTCGATAATGAGACCTCACGAGAGGTCAGAGACATTCCGTTACGATAATGTTGCAGAGGAAAACTATGATGGGGTGTGTCTACGGACCGAGATCATCAGATTCGTCGAGGAAAGCCTTCGTTCGGAAAGTGAGGGAAATTGACGTTGCTAATTGGTCAATTTCCATGTTGGTGGTTAGAGAAGGCCGCCCTTGAGGGAAAGTTGCTATCGAGAAGCGTCGTTCGTGTGAATAATAGATTTCCCCTATCTTCCCGTAGTTGGGACAAAGACTGTTCGTCTGTTTGAAGGACTTTTGTTAACTAAATCTTCTGTAAATCTAAATAATCTAAATAATCTGTAATCATCTTACCCGAAGAATAGGGTCTGTGTGTAGCGGGCCACGGAATAGAAACCGTTGGAATGTTTACTGTCGCGTGTCTCTACAACTATTTCCTTTTAAGGAGAGCTATACTATTACTCTATACCTTTGTTAGACAAAACGTTCCCTTCACTGCGGCTACGTTCGGAGGCTGATTGTCGCCTCGAGCCTAAGCTCAATATCACAAATCTCGAACAAATACAATCGGATTGAATGACGACAATTGCTTAATTACGGCTATGAATAGAATCTAGATTATAATGTTAGGGGATTTTCCCAAAATTACAAAGGGAAGGCTTCGGTGTCCTTTCACCTCCGACATATATATAAGAAACGAGAAAATATATAGAGAGTAGAATCGATCAATAAACTAAAAATATATACGGACGCTAAAATAGGCGCGCGCTACAGTCGGCGCGTAATATGGAGTGAAAAGAGCATTCAAACGTCAAGATAGCTCAAACAGGAATGAGGTAACATCTAGTTTTCTTCAAAATCATTATAAGAATGCAGTTTGCGCGATGCCGGTGTAACGTCAATTTTATCAAAGGCCACCGCGTACCCTCAATTACCCCAGGGACCCACCATAAACTTAAACTTTTAGTTTATTATTTTTGTGTTATCTGTTTATGGATGGTCCTTGAAACAGCCCTTAAGTTGTTATACGTCCTCACTAATTACGGGGAAAGCAGGTAGTTACCTAATGGGAAAAACCCAACACTTGACTAACGAAAAAGCTGATTTTTCCCATAAACAATATTATTAACATGACCAATTGGCATCGCGGATCGTTACCCTCATCTTTCCTAACGTAAGGTGCGAACAGCGAATCCGCGTTGTTAATTAAAAAGGGCGCACCCACACCGAGCTTTCCTCCCTAATGAGACGAGAACACCTGGGGAGAAATAGACAAAACCATCGAAGAGTGAACATCTCTCCGATCAGTGTAAACCTGTGCTGTGCTAGAAAATAAAGACAATAGTTGTGTTACGACTTAGCTATTTTATTTCATCAACCAACCCTTAAGTTTACTGGCAGAAGAAGGGTTAAGCGCTTTTTAAGTGCGTATTCGCTTTTAATACTAATATAAAAATAATAAAAGAGAAAAGTTATTTATTCCTAAGCGAAAAATGTGGTAAGAGAATAATTTTCTCATGGTTGAAAATTTGAAGTCCATTGATATTTTCTCTATAACATTTTTATTATCACGACATAGTATCTGAAATTTTGACCAATCCAATGATTTTTATTCTTAGAAATATCTTGAATACGGAGAATTAAGAAATGTATAGTGAAGGATGTAAATAATGAAAATAAATTATGGTGGAGGAATCAACGAAGGAAAGTTATTTTGCTAATTATTATACGAATGAATATTCAAAATGTCGCGCAACGACTACTAAACTATTTAATAAACACTAACCTTACCCGGGTTAACGAAATGACTGGTTTAAAGATCTAATTTAAAATTGTACATTTATAGTTATTTCTTTTGTTCATCTAGCTTTATGTGAATTCTTATATTCTCCGATTAATTGATTTCTCAACTTTTAAAACTAGTTATGTGACCGGGCCTGATGAGATTAGTGTCGCAAGCCAGCCGGAAATTTTCTTCAATTTCTGATCTTCGGCTGATTTTCAGTATTTTGCCTCCGACCTTTCACCAGCAATTAGATTTGACAAACGAAATGCAATGTAAGACTTACCAACGTTTAGGCCATGTATCTTCTAACTGCAACAGACTGCCGCAGCGTTAAATTAAACGATAAATTATGATCCAAATAAACGTATTGACCCAGATTCATATACCGAAGAAAGCGAGGATAACACGAATCAACCTTGTTGCGTGTCGTGTAAAAATTCTGATCATCCTGTTCACATCAAGATTGCTTTCAACGCTTATTGTTAGTGTTAAAAAGGCGATGACAAAAGAGAATTTGGAATATTAACGAAGAGCGGAACAAATAAATACGATTCGTTTGTGAAACAAGTGACTCAAAAATTACTTGCAGAAAAAATTCCATCGAATAATAAATTAGATAATTGTCCTAACCTCTGTATTCCCTTATTTCATCGCGATATATCTGATGGCTAAATATGAACCACAATCCTAACACTGTCCTTGGAGAAGCGGCTAAATACAATACAAAGGTCAAACTCTAAACTTATAGGGGAAATCTTCACGTTTATACCGCAGCAACATAGCTCAACAGTGAACCGGCTCCTTTCACTTCACTAAATAATAGGGCGACGATCTCCTAGACGAGTCCAGTAACTCGGCGGTAAGAACAGAGCATCGCATGCAGCATTCAAGATTTCCAAACATATCCTACCGCCACGTATAGACAATAGAAAGCTACATCTGTATATCTATTATTAAACTATGTCTTGTTCCCTAACAATGTTTCAAATCAACCAAAAAATTTAAGAGAAAATAGTGCTTGCCCTCCGTATAAATGAAATATCATAATGGAACTTTCGGGCAGCCGACTAACTCAGAGACCAACTGACTCAGAGTTCAAAGTAATTACCCGTGCTTCCAGGTTTTTTCCTGAAACACGACTTGGGAAATCCCCCAACACAACAATCCCCAAAAATTTCGGAAATCCCCAAAACACATCTCCAAAGTAACAGCCCAACAATGGAACTTATTTAGAGCAGCCTCTATTTCTGTCAACAAACAAGTGGTCCGTAATGTACCGTAATGAGTTTCATGTCCTTTCAATTGTTCGTTAAATTTATTGTTTAGCATATCCACTCGAGAAATTTCGAGTTCTAGAGCATCGTTTGTTCTTCAGAAATTTGGATTATTTTCTCTTGTCTGCTGCTACATGTTGCTGTTATTTTATCAACTTCTTTCAACATAGGTGCTTGTTCTTTCTTTTTCAAGTAATATATCATTGTCCGTACCTTTGGATTTTACTTTTTTAACTGTATGTTCTTCATCTAAATTTATTACATAGTCTTCAGCTTCCATTCTGGCTTGTTTTGTTACTGACTCGAACGTATGAACTGCACGTCCTTATACTGAGTAGGTTTTTAAATTTTGTCTGGCGTTTGATATTACTTTTAGGCGATGATAACTCAAGCAAGGATTTAAACACTGATCCATCATTTGCTTTTTGCACTTCAGATACACTATCTTTTTCATTATCACATAAATTATTTTCGATAATAGGAGTTGAAATCTTTGGTTCACTGATACTGATTTCATTGGTTTCTTCAAATTCCTTAACGTTATCTTTAGGAACTTCGATATCGTCGTTATCACAATCATTTGAAACAATTTTACCTACTACCTCATCCTCAGCTGTAGCATCACAGCATTTCATTAAAGGAGAAATATCCTCCACTTTATTAATTTTAATAAAACATTATTTTTCAGTACTTTTTTCTTTTTAATAATTCTGATGTTTCTTAGGAACTTTCTACTATATCTTCTGCATCATGTTGAGTTTGATTTTTTTTTCTTCTATGAACTTAAGATCTTGATTTAAGCTTTGTGTTTCGCTATATGATTTATTACTATTAACTACTTCGACAATATTTTCATATTTTTTGTAAAGTAAATCATATTTATCATCTGATATACATTTTGAAGTAATTTCTGTCTGTATATTTTTTCCTTTCCCCTACTTCTTTTTCTCCTACTAATGAATTCTTTTTATACACTAAAATAATTTTTGTATCTTTAATTTTGTTAAGTTCAATTCTTATTTTTAATAATTTACTTTTATCTAATTTAGATAATGCTTGTGAATCTTCTATTACATCTTCCATATCATTTTGAGTGTAGCTCCTATCTTCAGTAAATTTAATATTTTGAACGATATCATTAATTTCATTAGCTCTTTCGGTATCAAACAAATCGCACTTATTATTTGATGTACCTTTTGAATTAACTCCTGTCTTTGCAGTTTTTTCTTTTGTATTTTCTTCGACTTTTCTTTGTTCTTTTAATCCACTCTTTTCATTTTGTAGGATCTTTCTTGTATCTTCGTCCTTTTTAACTTCAACTTTACCCAATCTCCTAGGTCTGCCTCTATGTTTCGCTTCTCTCTTTGCGATATTAGCATCTTTGTTTTCTTCTGATTGCTTTTCATTATCACAACACTTCGATCGCCGACTACGCGATAGGGGACTATCAAATAACATATTTATACGTAAACGAGATATTTCATTCCTATTACGTTGGCTTAAATCCGCTTCATCAATTGCTATTACACTCGTTACTGCATTATCATTTTCTACAGATTTACACCTATCGCTATCACTAGCTGTGTCCGTTAAAAGAACTTTGCTTCGTTGACGCGCATTAGTTGTTTCGCTTTCACTATCTGAAATTGATCACCCACTCCCTATGGTAGAATCAATCAATCCTAATGTACACATCTACAAATTTAAAGCCATCGTAGCAGAATATCCATCCACTAGGTAAACAAAATAAAAACCTGCCAAGCACGAACGCGGTATAGATTGTTGTCACCTGTTCGATTCGTGCTACATTTGACTAAAAAACTCGTGCGAAGTTATTTGAAATATAAAATTCGAATTAACATCTAGCTTTCAACAACCTGTCTAAAGATACCGCTCACAAACAAGCTATCATTTCTTGAAACAAATATATAAGATTTATTTATGTTATCAATTTTGTTGTGTGTCGAAATACAGCCCAATCAAAACATTCTATGGACCAAATAAAAAAATTGTTGACATTGATTGTCAACAAGTCCTATAAACTAAGATTTTTCATATTTCTTCTGCTTTTGATAATTAGACACAACCTCCCGCTAGCCGATGAGTCATTCTGCTATATTTGGCTTATCCTTTGTTATTATACAAATTGCTGCCATTTTTCACGGCTGACCTACTAATTCGTTTAGAGACTAGACACTACGTTAGATATTTTAATCAAATAAACTCATAATTGTAGCGATAAAATACTTCCTATCAGTACAATATATGATCTAAAATTTAAACATCCTGCTTCAGGACGACACATCCAGTGAATTAACGGCGCCTGAACAATCCCTTAAAACGGGTAAATCTATAACTTTATTATCTAATTTCAACCTAATATCCAAAAACTGATCAACATAATTTCACTATGCCCAAAAAGCATCGCCTTACAAATGATATCGATATTTACGACATTTCTTTGCTATATGAGTATAGTATTATTTGTTATAGATCCAGACCACCGACCTCGGCCAGGGCTATCAAAATTCGCCTTCGTCATGGCCAATAACCAATATAATATTAACTACGATAGAAACTGTCATTGTTAATTTAACACTAGCTATCATCGCTATAATACGAATGACCTATATACATATTAAATAAACTATAATAAATAACTTATTATCTTTAAATACACCTTGTCTTATTTATCTACACTTTCCTTTGTCTTGCAATCTACGTCCACCTTGATCTACGCATTGTCGCGTAAAATTCGTGATAAAAAAGGAGGAGCGGAGCAATAGCTTAACTTGACTGTCCTTGGAATAAAGTAAAACCCGAGCGAGAACGAAAAATATTTATTGCGGGTAGCCGCAACCGCGGCTTCGACCTTGCAATCCACTAGCGATAAAAAGTTCGCGTACAAGGTAAATAGCGGGCAAAAGAACGATATAGAGCATAGAGTGTAGAGTATTGCAGCGTCGCAGAAAAAGAAAAATCAACAGCTTGGTCGATCATTGCGCAGCAACAGATCGAGCAACAATACAAATGATCATGGAAGTGCGTTTCTGCTGCCCGGTCTGTTCGAACTATGACGATTTGTCTTTCTGATCTTTCCGACTCGACAGTCGCACCGTTCACTCGACCGTCGACTATAAATTGTTTCGCATTTTCTAGAGAACGGACACTTGAAACTACGTGCTTGCGGTACATTCGATAGCCAGGACAGAGGGATCATTCGTGAGCCTGTTTTCGTCCTGAGAGACGAGAAAATTATTAGAAATTCAATGGTGCAATTGTACGCGGTTTTATGTAACTTTGATTCTATGCGTGAACGATATTTAGCACAGAGGAGAAGGGTTAACATTTGCGCACTAATAGGTTCCTACGTAGCTAAAATAAAGCAAAAGTAGCGCGAAATTAAGGAATGACAATTGAGAAATTTCTTGGATGATCTACGTTTATTACGCACTGGTTGCCTGCGAGAATCGGTATCTAGTAGCATCTAAGTTGTCCGAGAGAGTTTCACGATAAAGGGACAGATCTCTGCCGATACTCTCTATCTGACTATCGTAGCAGATCTGCGTACTTTTGCAAGGTTCTCCAAATTAATACAAATTTCTAACTACCGTAAAATCGAGATACTATACGCCGTAAAGCAAAGATAAGGAGAGTGGCGATGACCTCAGAAACGCGAAAAATATCTTAGAAGGTAGAATTTTGGTTCCCCTCTTGACGTGTCTGCTCGGCGCCACCTCCGGCATCGTGACAACCACCGTATGCCCTAGGACGCCCTTACAACCTCCTTTACATCGTATATGCTCTTCTCGCCGGGATCCCGAAACGTTCGTAACCTAAGGCGCTAGCCACTGCGCTGCCGTCGTCCGACACTAGTTAGTGTCGAGTGGTGGTTTTTGCTGTTTAGTGCCGCCACAAATTCTTTATAAGTATTTAATATGTCGGAGATGAAAGGACATCGGACCCTTCCCTTTGGAACTTCGGGAAAATCCCTTAACACCGTAATCTAGATTCTATCATAGGCGTAATTAAACAATTGTCGTTCTTCGATCCGATTGTATTTGTTCAAGATTTGTGACAATGAGCTTGGGCTCGAGGCGACAGCCAGTCGCCGAACGTAGTCGCGGTCACGGGATGAACGCTTTGTCTAACAAAGGTATGGAGCAATTCTATAGCTCTGCTTAAAAGAAATATTTCTGGCGGCACGCGACAGTAAACATTCCAACGGTCTCTGTCCCGTAGCTCGCCACACGCAGACCCCACTCTTCGAGTAAGATGATTGCCAGATGTCGATGCGTCTCCGCAGTACATCTTCAGCTAGCCCGAGGGCCCGTTATAAATCTTTAGATTTAGCCAACTAAAGTCCTTCAAACAGACAAACAGTCTTTGTCCCAACTACGGGAAAATAGGGGAGACCTATTTTTCAACGAGCGGCGTCTCCCACTAGCAACTTTCCCTCGAGGGCGGCTAGCATCTTTTTCTAACCACCGATATGGGGATTGACCAATTAGCAACAACGCCAATTTCCATTACTTTCTGAACGAAGGCTTTTCTCGACGAATCCGATGATCTCCTGTCCTTAGACACACCGCATTATAGTTTTCCTTTGTGGCATCATCGGGACGGGAAAGTCATTCTCGCTCGCGATCTCATCGATGAAAAGAGTAACCCTTTACGACCAGTGAATATTACCAGTGAGTACCTAACTACCGCAGTTACTTGTCCGGTTCTATAATAATCGTATTTATACTAGTCAATGTCTTCTCTATTGCATAACGACAACGTGTAACCCACACGAAGATTCGTTTCACGCCCCTAACCCTAATTCTAATGTAAACCCGATACCCGCCCATCCGCTACTATCGGAGACAAGATCCCACTGGAATTATGGAAAGGTAAGGGATGTGACATCCAAGGGGAGATCAACGGACTGAGAGTATTTGGGTGCAGAGTTCGGTACCTCTGAAGTCCAAGCGGAGGAAAATTCGATAGCAGGGCAGATGATGGGATATTTGTAGGTTACGACAGATAAGTCAAAGGCTATACAATTTACCTGCCAAGGACAAAGAAAGTGATAATATCTTGTCATGTCAGGTTCGATGAGAATACGTTTCCCTATAAGAGTGTTAAGATGAATACGAGCAATATAAAAAGGAGGTCCTCAGAATGGATATGGGACGTAGAAGATTTTGAACTTTGAAGGGGAATTGACCAGACTGACGTCGAAACACAAAGTGATGGCGAAAACGATGAAGGGGAGACTGACTACTTCATGGACAATTTAACGAGTGAGGATAATACGGGGGAGGCTGTGAGTATACCGACTGAGCCCAGGAGGTCGGCAAGATTACATAAACCAAAGACGTGTGATAGTTCCGTTCATGTTGCGACCGTTTGCAAAACTCAAAGCATGTGTGTACCTGCGAATGTGTAAGGGGCCAGGTGCTCAAAAGTGGACTGATGCAATAATGGAGGAGTTAGACAATCTAAAAAGTAAAGACGAGTGGGACATTGTGCAAAGGCCCTTGAACAGAAACGTTATAGACTGTAAATGGGTGCTTGTAATAAAAAGAGACGCTGATAGGGACCTTTTTTGAGCGAGGAGGGGAAAATGCAGTTACGCATACCCAGCGTCACTGAGTTATGTGGGACTCGGCAGATGACGTCGCCATACCCACTAAAAACCCCACCTCCTATGCACTGCATTGAGATACTCGAGGTACCAACCCGGTACAGTCATTCGACATTACTTCGGGTTAGCTTCTACTTAAGCGTATCCACCTTCATCGGCAATCTTCTACGCTACACTCTTCTCCTCCTGCTTTCTCTTCTCCGCAGAGCTACCACCTCCCTCTCCTAGTTAAGCCAATTCGTCATGACCTTGGTGCACATTCTGCTGAATTTAAGCCATAGCCGCTCCTCGGCGGCCAGCTTCTCCACGATCCGGTTCTCTATCCTACATTCTTCTCCTATCTCGGCCTCCAACTCCGCGCGCTCCCCTGACCATCTAGGGCACCAGAACAGCAGGTGCTCGGCATCGTCCACGGCGGCTCCACAATCCCAACAACTGATGTGCGTCTCTTTCCCAATCCTGTGACGGTACCAATTGAAGATACTGTGCCCAGTGAGAATCTGCATGACGTGGTGTTGACGCCCCTCTTCATTCTGTAGAAGATCAACCGATCCTTTATCAACCTCTTAGTCCAGCTGTAGGGATTGTGGAACGTCTATTCCACCCTCCATCTGTCCTCGGCTTCGGTCTTCAGCCTCTCCATCTCCTCGTACAATGCCGGCTTCGTTCCCTCTGCATTCTCGACTATCCGCCTCTTCAAGCCGTACTGCTTCCACCGCAACCACGCCTTGATGTATGTGGGCATGTTACCCGTTACCACGCACAAGGCTCCGTGCGACACTGTACGGTAGGCGGTAGACGTACGGATCATCGCCGCCCTCTGTGCCCTCTTGATGATGTTCTTGTTCTTCACCTTGACCAGGGATGAGGCCCATATAGGTGCACCATACAGGAACACCGACCCCCATACCCCATAGTAGAGCCTTCGGACTGCGTCCCTAGGCCCATTCACGTTGGGGAGCAGGCCCCGTATGGCGCACAAGAACCGTTCCGCCTTGTCACACGCCGATTCGAGGTGGGAGCAGAACCCCCTAGCATTATCCAACCAAACTCCCAAGTACTTCACTGTCTTACTAGTGGAGATCTCCCCCCCCCCTCCCCGGCCCGCACGTCGAAGTTAAAACTCGTCGGTATCCTCTTCCTGGTTAGCAGGATAAGCTCCGTCTTCTCTCTTGCCAGATGAAGTCCCACGTCGCTGCAACCAACTGGTGGCCGTGCTGATGGCCGCCCTTATTCTGTCCTGGATTCCGAGGAACCCTGGCCTTAAGGAGTACCGCCAGGTCGTCGGCAAACGCCACGGTTTCGATGTCCTTCTCCCGGTCGAGCGTCTCCAGAATTCCGTCGTACACGAGGTTCCACAGTAGCGGTCCTAAGACCGACACATGCGGAATCCCCGCACCGACCTTCCTCCTTACGACGCTGTCCCGGCAGTGCGCTATGATCCTCCTATCGGCCAGGTAATCCCCGATCAACTCCTGAAGTCGTCCTGGCAACCGCCTCCTTCGCACTTCCTCCAGAATACTCTGCAGTCTCAGTATATTGAACGCGTTCTTCACGTCGAACGCGACCAGAACGCATACCAGGCCCTCTCTTTTGCAGTCCTCTGCAACCGCGACCGTCCTGTTTAGGACTTCGAGGGTCCCCCTCCTCCTCCTGAAGCCATACTGGTCCTTGTGGAAGGGATCTCGCCCGATGCTACTCTCGATGAGTATCTTCAGCGTGTGCTCCCAGACCTTGCTCAATGCCGGCAGTATGCTGATCGGCCTGTAAGCCGACGACAGTGTCGGGTCTCTGTTGGGCTTGGGTATCAGCATCACCCTAGCCACCTTCCATAACGCCGGTATCCTACCGCAGTTGTTAACTCCGTTGAGCACAGCTGGGCGCACCCTCGGTCTTCATTCCGCCAGCAGTCTGATCAAAGTACCGGAGATCCCATCCACCGTCTGCAGCCTTCCTAGGATCGCATTTCCCGACAGCCATCTTCAAATCTTCCTCGTCTATCCGTAGATCGTCGGCTCCGTCGAGTACCGCAGGTGGGGCCAGTCCGATTTCTTGCCTACCCGGTCGCGGTTGCTGCCCGGTAACGAAGATGTCGTCCAGGATACTCGCCACCCTGTCACCTCCGAGGGGCTCGGATGGTGCCGACCGCACCAATCTGCTCCTCACCACTCGATACGGCCTGCCTCATGGATCCTGGTCTAAAGTGGCACGGAAACCCTTCCCGCATTCCTCCTTACTGCGTTCGATCGCCCTCTTCAGGCTCCTTCGCGCAGCCTTGAATTCGGCCACCAGGAATTCGGCATCTTCCTTGCGAGCCGCCACCGCTAGTTGCGCTCTTCTCCTGCTCCTGCACATTGCGCTCCTTAACGTGGCTAGCTCGCTGTTCCACCAGTAATTGGCTTGTCTTCTCGCCCGCGACGGTAACGTCTTCCTCAAAGTCTCGGCACACGTGCGCTCCAAGCTATTCTGTGGCCTTTCGCCGCATGTCGACTCGTCGATTTTTAAAACGTGCCCCGCGTAGACAGCGTCGAATTTGCTCAAAAAGCTATCCGCATCGATCTGCTTCATCGAGTACACGAACGCTCCGCCAGCCGCCCTCTTAACGCTGCTCGTAAATACGTGTAATATATAAAAATGATTAGAGTCTGAGTACCAATCCAAGACGGCACTCCTCCTCCAACTCAGCCTCATACGTCGATCGATACACAACACATCCGGGAAACTAGTCCTTCCATTTCTCAGGAAGGAATAGCTCCCCGTCGTCCTAATCGGTACCAAACCGCGCTTCGTGATCACGTTCAGCAGGCATGTTCCCCTCCGTTCGGTCCTAATGCCACCCCACACACTAGAATTGGCATTAAAGTCGCCGGCGACCATTAGCGCCGATGCGCTTCTCCTCCCCTCCTTCAGAACCCCGTCTAGTTCCCCCCAAAAAGCATCGAAACGCACCTAGTCGTATTCGGGGAACAGTACCCAGTGACACAGAACACGTCGCCGAACCTGATTCCTACAATCCCAGCCTTTTGGACCAGGGTCTCGCTCATCGCGTATCTACCGTTAAACAGGTCGTAAACTCATCGTTAAACCAATAAGGCAATTGCCTGTAGGGCTCAGAGATGACCACGATGCCCACCCTGCTTTCACACGCGTACTGCATCATCAGGTCCTGCGCCAGTCTGCACCAATTTAAGTTAATCTGTAGGACTCTAATTGAGTCCCCGTCTAAACTTCCTAACTCCTAGGCGCACCATCGGGCACGCCTACGAACCGGTAATATGTTTCGCACTAATCCCCCCCTGCCCCGAACACATCGCGCATCTGGGTTCCCTATCGCAGTCCTTCATGGTGCATTCGGTACTCCCACACCTCCTACACAGTTCCCTACCCGGGCACACCATGGTACATTTCGCTGCCACGTGCCCCAACATGTGGCACTTGTAGCAGCGCTGTGCGCCGGTAAGCAACCTAACCGAGGCTATGGTTAGTCCCGTTCTCAACCTCCTGTCCCTATCTTCGCTCGGCACCCCATTAGCAGGGAGGACCACCACCGCGACCTGCGTGCCCCATGGTGCCATCTTCAGGGATTTCACCTCGACGCTCACACTATCCTTGATCCCCCATTGAGCTCTCATCTCTTCCACCTGCTCCTCTTTACTGGTGAGGGGGTCAACGTTTCTAATCTGCAACGTCGCCGTATTAACGACCGCGGCCACCTCCGTGCTGTCGCTTAACGCGGCTCTCAGTCTCATCGCCGCCTCGTGCACCGACACCGTTCTGTCGAACTCTATTAGGATGTGCCCTGCCCTCGTTCTTCGGACCCCCGTGGCTCCCTCCAGGGTGTTCCTAGCAGCCATTATCTTCTTGTACACCAGGAGCCACTCCGAACCTTCCTCCACCTTTACCAGGGGCGCCTCCCTCCTTCTTCTATCCCTCGGTGCACCCCTGACCTCCGGGGCCACCTCTCGACTATTTCAATGGGGCGCGCTTTCGGAGCCTCCTTTATCAAGGGAGCTCTCCTCTCCCTTTTCCTCCTTTCGACCCTCCTCCACACCTCGGAGTCGTCACTATACTCCTCCTCCATCCTGCTCTTACTGAACGTACTCTCACAGGCCTCCGCATAAGAGACCTCGCCTTTTCTAGGCCTCCTCCGCCCCCTTCGTCCTTGCCACCTCGGTCGGCGATATCCCTTTCCTCTTGGGATATCCGCCCTCGCTGGCCACCGTCACCCTACTGACCGCTCCATCGACAGGATCCCTCCTCCTCTTCCTCCTCGTATCCTTGTGCTCTCCGCACTACTCCAGGGACGATAGAATGCCTTTCACCATGTTCCCTACCTCCCTGATATCCTCGCCTTTGTCCTTGTCTACCCTGAACTTTTTCACAAGGGCGCCCAGCATCTGGACAACGCCAGTGAGGGCTTGCGTGAGCCCGTTAAGCTCCGCCCTCGATGTCACGACGTCTTCATCGTCGCTCGTCATCGTGTCATTCCTGGCACTGTCCTCTGCTTCGCCAGGCATGGTCGCACTCGCCTTTTTCACTCCAGCGTTTTTATCCACCACCCTTCTCGCCAGTAGCTTGGTGTAGGACAGTCCTCTCGTCCTCACTGGCGTACCGAGGTCGTTGTTCCCCATCCCGGCGGAACCCACCGAACCTTCGACTACTCCAATCTCGGGCCTAGCACCGCTCGTGGGGCTCCTCAGGTCCTTCCTACTGGGCCTGAAGGGGTTGCTCTCCTCATCCCCCCTACTCCTTGGTACCACCGAGATGGTGACCTTCTCCCCTATCCTTACATCGGACACCACCCTCGGTTTTTCTATACTACCCGCCAACCTCCTACCATTCACCTTGGCCCCAGTCGCTATTACCGTACGAGGGGGTGCCTGGGGTTCCACCTCCCCCCCCCCCCCGCCGTTCTTCCAGTAGCCAGATGACCGTCGGGTCGGGTCTGGAAAACCACCCGCAATCCCGACGGGGCCTGGGGGCTTCGAAACCCCCTGCGCCGTACTTTTATTTCCTATATTAACCTTATCCATATTACAATAATTATCAGTGCGGTGGACATCGCCATAGTCGTCGTCAGCCTAGCCAAAAACCGTCCGAATGTAACCAATCGTAAACCAAAAGAACTCGCCAAGTCATCAACAAAAGCAATTGATTAAACTGGGTCATACTTACGAATAAATAAATAAATAAATAAATAAATAAATACGTGACTACATACATGCATATCTAGGTGCAAGAACATCATAGTATCTTCGATCAATATAATAAAATATAATAATATAATCTTAAAGATTTACAATATTCAAGCTAGCTAACGCCTGCGCTTCGATAAAGGACCCGATGATGCATACGCGGATCGCCACCCGCGTAAATAGATAATATAGTACTAAATCGATATACAACAACTGGCTAAATAAATAAACAAATAACAATGATTAAATAAACTAAATAATAAATAAATAAATAACATAACTAAAAATAAATAAATAAATAAATAAATAAATAAATAAATAAATAAATAAATAAATAAATAATACATAACGAGCCAGTAGCACCTAGTTAATAAATAAATGATATAAGTAGGAATGCATATACCTACATACCCCACCTACGCCACATCGCACGACTCAAATAAAAACCTCCACGTGCGCAGCACCCTTCGTACTTATTTACTCTCATTCATTAATTCATTCTCCACGGAAGTTCGGCTCGAGTGGCGAAATGAACAAAATAAATAACATAAATACCGACGATATATAAAAATTAGAACTCTGGCCGACCCGACTTTGTTTCTTCCTACTAGGAACTTAAGTCGAGCCGGCCGTACATAGTCAAGTGTGCTGCCCGTAAGGTGGCGACGCCACATATCGACGCGGCAAACCACCTCGCCTGCGCCTCGTTCGGCTCCACGCGCACGTCCTGTCACTATTGTTGCAATAATGGCATCCATCTATCCGCGTGCGTGTCTCGATATTAAAGAAAATCACGTATTTCTCGTATCTCGCGTTGTCACGCAACGCGAGTGCCAAATCACATCCAACGAAGCTTAATAACGATTCTTACACGCCGGTGCGCTCAAATTACTAACTCTACAACGAATACCTCCCCAAAAGCATCCGTGTCTATACGAGTATACGTGATAGAGATTACTCAGATTACTCAGAAACATTCAGTCCAATAGTAAAACGCAGAACTCTAAGAATTCTGCTTGCTCTGTGTACAGAGAATGTGTGGGTTTATGAGCATATCAATGTGGAGTGTGCATATCTCAACAGTCCTCTGGATGATGATATATACATGGAGCAGCCAGAATTTTTTAAAGTTCCAGAGAAAGACAGGACTCAATATGTGTACAAACTCAAAAGGAACCTATATGGACTGAAGCAAGCCGGGAGAATGTGGTTTAAATACATAAATAGTATTTTGAAAGGAATGAGTTTGAACCCATGTATGAGTGATCCGTGTGTGTATGTGAATGCGTCCAAAGATCTGATTGTAGCTGTGTATGTGGATGACATTCTTATGTTTAGAACGAAGGATAGGATTGAAGTGTTCAAAACTAGAATTAATGAGAAATTAGACGTTAGGATGCTGGGCACAAATACTCAATTTCTATCCATCCACCTGAGTAAGCCAAACAGTACCACTGTCGTATTTGATCAATCCGTACAGATAGGTCAAATGCTGGATGTAGTTTCGACCAATCGCCGGGAGACGCAATCGCGAGGAGAGATGTCAACGGTAGTCGTAAATTACCGTTACGATTATAGTAGTGGACACCACGAATTGATCGATCCCCTGATTTCCTTTGAGATAATAGGGCTGATTCAGTTTGTATAACACTGTGATTCACAGAATTATATGTTATATATTTCCAACACTTAGATTGCACTGTTGAGCAGGTAACAACTTATCGCACGAAGCTAAGATAGATATGCACGCTAGATCAGGGCTTTTATAATTGAATTTAGTGTATTAGAGGACGTAGCACTATAGTAAACTTAGTAGAGGAGATGGATATTCGACAATACCGAGAACCGACTTAGATAGGTTACGTGAATTACGTACGTAACGTTAGGCATTAGATTTAAACTGAGTAGTTAACTTTACGCTCCTGATGTCGCAGAAGAAGTTTGACTTGACTCTCTTGAGGTCGTCGGAGCAGTAAGTTACAGTGACGATACTGTGTCGTAGGAAAGCTAATGATGGGTGTGTCTAGAGCACGGGACCATCGGATTTGTTCATGACATTTTTGGTCAGGAAAGTGAGGGCAGTATGCATTGCTTCTGATTGGATAAACGGAGGTTGGTGGACTAGGAAGGCTCTTAGCTGTCCTCGATAGAAAGTTGTTATTAGGAAGCATCCCTTCCCTTAGGAAGCATTAGGAAGTTTCCCTTGTCAAGCCGCGGTAGACAATCGTCTTTAGAAAGTGATTTAGAAAAAGACATTTGTTGGTTCTGAAGGACCTTAGCTAGCAAATTACTCGGATTTATGACGGGTCCTTGAGGCTATTGAGGGTACGCCGTAAGGATGAGCGGACATCTGGTGTCCGTCTGGCCCGCGGTGTATGACCTGGTCCAGGTAGAGAGTCGCCCGACGTAACACTGGATCAGTTTGACATTGCTCATGAGGTTGGAGTGTCAACACCGCTAGCTAAGGAATGTGAAGCCGATTTTGACATTGAGTGTGATGAGCCCTTCGATAATAAGTTGTACGAACAAGCTGTGGGGCATATAATGTATGTCGCAAGTATGAGTCGTCCTGATGTCGCGTGTGTAATAGGGAAATTAAGCCAAAGATGCGCAAATCCGACTGTATCCGATTGGAAAGCAGTGAGGCGGATTTTTAAGTACCTGCTAAAAACCAAAGACTTGAAGCTAGTATACCAAAGGACAGGACAACTTTTGAAGGTGTTTTGTGACTCGGACTTTGCGGGCTGTACGGTAGATAGCAAATCTAGGGGCAGGTATGTCTGCATACTTGCTGGTGGTGCAATATATTGGCTGTCCAAGAAACAACCAATTATAGCTCAATCGACGTGCGAAGCGGAGTTTGTGGCGATGCAAGAAGCAGCAAGGGAAATTGTGTGGATTTCCTTACTGCTGAGGGAGTTAGGTCAACTGTCATTCTTGCAAGATTTTTTGTAATAACATCGGGGCTATTTCATGGCCCAAAGATGAAGTAGTTGCTGAAAGATCTAAGCATGTGCAAGTACGTTATTTTTGTGTTAAGAACTGCGTGTCGAAGGGAATATTAGATTATACATGTCGGAGATGAAAGGAAAACCGGAGCCGTCGCTTTGCAATTTTGGGAAAGTCTCCTAATGCTTTAGCCTAGATTTTATGATAGCTGTAATTAAGCAATTGTTGTCATTTGTAATTGTTCGATATTTGTGATAGCGAAAGTGGGTTCGAGGTGACAACTGGTCGCCGAACGTAGCCGCGGTCACGGGATAAACGTTTTGCCTGACGAAGGTGTGGATCGGTTGTATTGTTCTCCCTAGAAATCACATAGAATTGTACTTTGGAGATGTCGATATAATGGGACACACGTTGTATTTGGAATCAAACTCCAGATAGAAACTGCCTAGCAACGGCGTTTGGATCTTTCTCGATGCTTCCAAAGAGTATACAACAAACTCTTGGCAGAAACTGCCTAGCAACGGCGATTGGAACCTTCTCGATGCCTCCAGCGAGCATATAACAAACAAATGCAGTCGTACAGCGAAAAAGATTTTCAGCAGATATTCATTCGTGTGATCGCCTTGGAAAGTGATACATCGAGTAATTTACCGAGTGTCTCAGCAACTGTATTTTGTGTTTAAAATTATTCTACACATAGTAAAGAGTTATCCCGTTGACCGTGGATTCGTTTGAACCCAGGAACATTGTTAATAGCGTTAATTAAATTCATTATTCGTTAAATTTATTATTCGTAAAACATATTATTCGTTACTCTTATTATTCGTTAAACTTATTATTCTTTAATCTAATCATTAGTTAAACTTATCGTTTGTTAATCTTATCATTCATTAAACTCAATATTCATAATATTTTGTAAAATCTTGTATATTCACGTAAATATAATCTCTGTTTCGTAAAACGATGGCTAATTCAAACGAAGAATCGTTACGCGCCTTAAATTCTAATGTTAACCCGACATACATATATACCTAGTCCTCAGAATGTTGCTGACATTCTCACCAAAGGCTTAAATAGAGTTAAGACTCAGTATTTTGCCAAAGCTATGGGGCTTGTAGAAACTACGATCAAAGGGGAGTGTTGAGAAAAGTTAAGTTCGCATGATCGCTAGTTACTACAAGCTAAGTTGGTACGACATCTAACGACGCTCTTTTGTCTTAGAAGTCAACCACGTGTTAATTGACTAATTGTATCTTGTGTGTTAAGACGTGTTGTACGAGGCGGAGAAGTATAGAGAGAAAAATCTAATCTGTGTGAATCGATTAATTATCAACCCCAAACCTACATCAATTAACAAAATTAGCAAAAATCAGACACCAAGCAAAAGCAATAATAACAAGAATAATAATAAGACGTGTTGTACGAGGCGGAGAAATATAGAGAGAAAAATCTAATCTGTGTGAATCGATTAATTATCAACCCCAAATCTACATCAATTAACAAAATTAGCAAAAATCAGACACCAAGCAAGAACAATAAATAATATAAACACATATGATACGAAACAGCCATTGCCACTGTTTCTAATAGAACTTGAACCCAAAGCTAATAACAAAAAAATCTTTGACATTAAAAAGATCATAAACACAACAGTAACAATTGAACCACTTCGTTATAAAAGGACATACCGCAATGCATACGGTGCCAACAATACGGACACACAAAAAACTACTGCAACAGAAACCCGGCGTGTGTCAAATGTGCAGAAAACCACCTAACAACAAACTGCCCATACATAGGAAAGATAAACGAAGTAAAATGCTATAACTGTAATGAAAACCACCCAGCAATAGAGAAAGGAATGTTAATACCAGATCACTAATTTGGGTTCAGAATCAGGCACTCCACGACAGAGGAAATTCACAGACTCATCAACGAAATTTTACTAGCAATAGAGAAGAAACAATACTGTTTAGCTCTCTTCATGGACATTGAGAAAGCATTTGATAAAGTGAACCATGAATACCACTTACAAACAATCAAAACACTTCCCGCAACAAATCCACCACTCACTCAAGTCATATTTACGCAACAGTATCTTTGTAGTAAAAATAAAGGATGTATGTTGTGAAATAAGAGCATCAAGGCAGGGGTACCGCAAGGAAGCGTCTTAGGACCAATATTATATACACTATACACGGTCGACATACCAACAACTACCAACAGCAAAATACTCACATTCGCGGACGACACGGCTGTACTAGTTAGGCACACTAATCCAGAAACAACAGTCACATTGCTACAAGAGCACATCACAAAAATAGAAAAATGACTACGAGATAAACAAATAAAAGCAAACCTCAGTAAATACAACCATATTAAATTTACACTCAGAAAACGGAAACCACCAAATATTCAATTGAATGACGCGCACATAACGCAAACAAAGCAAACTAAATACCTAGGACTTCACTTAGACACACAACTTACATGGAAACAACACATTAAATCAATTATAGATAAAATACGGATATAAAGAAGGGAGATGTACTGGCTAACTAGTCGAAACTCTAAATTCACCATAGGAAATAAATTAAAAATCTACGAAACAATAATAAAATCAATTTGGACGTACGGAATACCACTATCGGGGACAGCAGCAATGGTCCACATAAATAAATTAGAGTTTATTGCTGAGATATCGTAGATACTGCGAACAATAGTCAACACCCCATGGTATGTCAGAAACGAGGATATACATAAAGAGGTCAAAATACCAACGGTCAAAGAAGAAATCGACAACTCCATTCCACTGGACTGATAAATAACAGCATTTGACACATTGAAACTCTGTGATGCTCCGGTACTACAATACCCAGACTTTGAGAAAACATTTACATTAATAACACACGCAAGTAAGGAAGGATTAGGAGCAATACTCTCCCATCCAAATGGGCATCCATGCTGTATCATATCTCGAACCTTGAACCCTACTGAGAAAAACTATTTTACAACCGAGAAAGAGTTACTAGCAACAGTATGTTCAATCAAAAGACTAAGGCAATACCTACTTGATAGAAAATTTAAGATTCAAAGTGATCATCAAGCTTTAAAATGCTTAAAAAATGTTAATCTCTCCAATGAAGATATTCAATCCGTATCATTCGATCTAGAAAACCCAGACTATTATGATGACCATATCGACTGGAAAACTAATACAACCCGAGCTCCAATAACTCAAAAACCTAACAGACCACGCTTTAAACAAATTACAAGCCGAACTAGGAGACTTTAACGAACAGCACTGGTTATATAAGTAAACTAAACACTTTACTAAATGCCAAACTGAATTCTTACAAATAGGGATAAACGACAATAGTTTCAGCACGTTAGAAAAAGTAAACATTCGACCTATGTTAAGATTCTTGACAACGAGATTCCCTCAAATTAAACTAATATTTGGACAAGATCCGCCAGTAGACTACGATAATAAACAGAAACAAATAATATTAAGCGAAAACCATAACGAAATCGTAGGACACTTAGGTACACACCGCACCGTGAAACGAATACAAGAGCACCATCACTGGACAAATCTAGAACAACGCGTCACAGAATTAATAGAAAACTGCTAAACTTGCCAACGAGAGAAATTGAACCGTATCAGAGCAAAAGAGCAACCCTTAATAACTGACACACTCGTTAACCCTAATGACAAAATCGCAATGCATATATTCAGACCTCTCACAAAAACCAAACGAGGTAATCAATTTATCCTGTCTATTCAAAACTAATTGACCAAATACCACGTCCTCATCCTTTTAAAAGACCAAACAGCCAACTCGATCATCAACGAACTATCGAATCACTATGTGTACATATTTTCCGCACCTAAAAGTATCTTCACGGATATGGGACGAAATTTCGTGTACACTGATGGATACATTTGAAAAGGCTTTGAAGGTTTGACACATAAAAGCTACTTTCTTCCACCCGCAATTTAACGGATCCCTCGAACGAACACATGCTGTGATAAAAGACCTTATTCGAACTTGCACGATCGACCGACAAAACGACTGGGACGAAAACCTAAAACTAATATGTATGGGATATAATACTTCTGTACACGAAATAACCGGATACACCCCTTTCGAACTGACATTTGGACGACAAGCTAACATGCCATCCTCAATATCAAACACCCCCACTGTAACTAAAGAACAATTATTTAACCTCTGGAAAAATCGATATAACGCCTATTTAGTCAAAGCAAAACAAATCACTGGTCAAACAAAAAGCAATATCGGAGAGATTAGATATGAAAAGTCATTAAAACACAAACGATATTCCAGGTAAAGTATGGGTACATAACGATGACAAAACCAACAAACTAGACTACGAATAGCTAGGACCGGCAGAAATCCTCTCGTCTAATCCACCTACTTAGCTTATTGAATATTGCAATGATTAAACGCAAAGAATCCACGGTAACAGATTAAACCTTATTTTTCATGAAGGCGACCATAATATGGATAATTCTAACTCTCGAATACATTCAAAGCGATCTAGTGGTAAGACCACTAAGTTATGCCAACGTTTTCTTAGAACATATCGACGATTGCTATCTGTATAATGAACAAGTAGATATCACTCTTATAGTGGACCATAATGACCCAATCGATCAAACCAATAAATTACAACATTGAGCTAATAAACCGTTAATGCAAACCACCTTGCGCTTACATATCAGAGATAAACAATCTAAAAATCAAGTATAGAAATCTCGGAAACCTAACGCATCAACTTGAAATTGTTATTACATTATAGAAGCAAACGCGGACTGCTCAACGTCATAGGTTCAATATCTAAAACTCTATTCGGAACTCTCCTCGAAAAAGATCTAGAACTCATCAACGAAAATATTGATACATTATTTGACTCCAACAATAGAATACGATCCTTAGTAATCAAACCGCATTTATCAAACGCGTGCTAGACTATGCTAAGACGGATCAACTCGAAAACGTTAGCAATGTCATACGCAAGATTGAAAACCATAACGAGAAAAACGAAATATTGATCTCTTTACTAATTCAGACTGAATCTACCACATCTGAGCTCCATATTAACATCGACGAAATTTTTAACACTACCGTATCAGGAAAACAAGGAATCATAAACCCGCAAATTATAGAATCTAAACAATTCTTAACAATACTCAACCAAATAACGAAACAAAACTTTATGCGTAATCATATCGATCTTTCAGTTCAAGACTTTCTACTAATTCTATATCTAAGTAAACTAAAATTATGGACAAATGATAACAAACTTATATATACGATAACTGTACCGCTTTCAGAAGACAACGGATGGAAAATAAAAATTTATCCGATACCTTTCAAGCAAAACTCTGTATTTATCGTACCTGTAGTAGAAACTGATACTAATCAACTTAGAACGATACACCTTTGTCGATAGCCACTACTTAAACAAATATAAACGAATGGCAATGATGGACATTTGTAAGGGAACTCAACCAAGTCACAGTAGAATCAGTTCACCTGAATGTAGAATCGAATTAACTAATAATCAACAGACAGTCAAAACCTGCCAAACTGCTCTATTCAAGCTGGAAGAATTGACGATCGTACCCTTACAGACTGAAAATCATTATATTATCGTTAGGAAAAATATGCAGATCGACGTATCGTGTAAAATACATAAAATCTTAGAAATCAGACAACCGAGTTTAATTAGCAGCAAAACTAGAGTTCGACTCGAGACGTCGTTGCTTGCGGACGTGTTTGCCGCGAGCTCCCGCTCGGGAGCATAAGACTAGTTGTAATAGTAGTTGGTTAGGATGTGTCATATCGTGGGTGGAATTAGTTTAAAGGAAACATGAGAAATATCAATTTTTAACGAGCTAGATAATGATGGATAATTCCCATCTGAGATGAATTAGGGTGTCGTGGGTACGTACAGTGATTTTAGTTTATTGTTGACTTGAATAAGATGAGAGGGTTTAACGGATGCGAGAAGTCACAGGCTAAATTGGAAGACGTAGCGGGGCTAAAATCGATATAACAATTAATGTTATTCAGTGAGTAAGCGTTTAATGGATTTTAATTAAAGTTAAAGTGAGCTAAATTAATATTAAGTTAATCTATTGGCTAAACATTGGCTATTGCGGTCGACTGAGATAAGTTGTACTGTTGAGTGTAAGTAATTTTATTTACTTGTCATGTTATTTGCTTACCGCTCCTTCGGTTATTATTAGTACGGAGCTAAGCGTATAAAGTTGTGTATGTTTGATTTGATGATATCCTCGTATTATCAACAGTGACCTCCGAATACTGTCTGAATTATCACTATATTCAGGGATAATTCGAATGTGTTGACTATGTTTAACGCATGTAAGTATTGTTTAAGATTGGAAAAGTGGGGTTATTTTAATCAAGTGAGTTAATAACATGGAATAAGTCGGAATGGGAGTAATTTTCTAAACGAAAATTCTCAACAAAATGGCGGCTTGCGAAGTTTGGTTCTCGATACGCCATGTTATTGTACGGTTCGATATGTCTCCAGGCGCAATGTTCGATGTCCACTCGCAGCTTTGGGAAGAGGTTGCCACCATATGGACCTCTTGTTTGTTGGCAGAGATAGAGTCTGCTCGTAGTGGGTTCCACCGCGGTGGAGTCGTTTCATTGCAGATTTTTGGTATTTCGGAAATTTTCTCATGGTTTAAAATTATTGTAGTTAGTTTTATACAGTTGTAGCTATCTACTCGATAAATCGCGTGTCGGGAAAAAATCTGGAAGTATGGAAAAATTACTGTAGAATTTTGATACAGTCGGCTGCCCCGAAGTACCTTTATAATATTACATTTGCAACAGCGGTGTTCTGTGAATTTTTGGTGGATGGGAAATATTGTCGAGGATAAGACGTATTTTAGTAACAGATTATAGAAGCAGCTTCCTCTTGGCTATACGCGGCGGTAGGGAAGGTTTGGAAGTATGGTCTTAGATGCTATGAGCGATTTTTGGTCTTATTGCCGAGTAACTCATCTTTTCTAGTGGACCGCCGCCCTTTTATTTAACGAAATGAGAGGAGTCGGTTCACGGTCGAGCTATGTTGCTGCGGTATGATAGCGTGAAGATTTCCCCTGTACGTATAGAGTTTGAACATTGGACGATCATCGACGCACTGATTTCGGAACTTGGAGACACTGCGAACGGAAATAAAATTATGGTGAAACATTGAATTCGAATTTATGAGCTATGACTACTGTAGTATTTAGCCTTGCGATGGCCCCCAAGGGTGTTGACGGAATGTGATTTCGGCCCAGTGCTCTGAATGTCAACGTAAAAAAATTCAAAAAAAGCGCGGGTAACCTGGCGGGAGTAACTATGACTCTCTTAAGGTTTCCACAGGCCTCGTCATTGGATTAGTGACGTTACAAGGGCGGTGTGTCGCTTGGACTTGGTTGCGCTTGCTATATAGCGAGGTGCGGCCGGTCTCGGCGGCGCATCGCCATATTTTTTTTTAAGCCGAATTCGTGCTACACGAAACGGAAAAGGTGAACAGCAGCCTCGTCATCTGACTAGTGACGTTATAAAAGAAAGCAATACGCCGCTGGCACTTTGCCGCGCGTGCTCGAAAAGCAATACGCCGCTGGGACTTGGCTGTGCGCGCCAGAAAGTAATATGCCGCTGGCCCTTAGCCGCGTTCGCCCAAAAACGATACGCCGCTGGGACTTAGGCGGATGAGCTGGATGGTGGCATGGCTTGCCTACGTGTGTGCTGGAAGAGCCGCGCGGGGGTTGCTGGTTGAGCGAAGCGATCTTGCTCGTTGGGTGGCGGGACGTTGGAAAACGGCTTGTCTCCAACGATGGAAGAGTCATAGTTGCTTGGGGGCAGGCGGGGCTTCGGCCCCGTTTGCTCAAGTCGCACTCCTACCTCCTCGTGGTACCGCCGGTAACATACTCATTCGTGTCAGCGCGGGGAGCATCCCCCCGGACACCGAGTATGGCCAAAGGGAGTGCGGCGATGAAGGAGCGAGAGACGAAACCAAAAATCGGCTTGCCGATCTAACGGTGAATTTCACCGTGAAGTATGGAGTTATCTCCCTGAAAGGAACTCGTTCCTTGATTAGCTATGGCACGACTTGGCAGTAATAAGGTTAACGATTGGGCATGATTGAGAAAAATAACAAAAGCGTAATTAAACAGAATGAAATATCATGGTAAATAAAGACACAGAAAGCGCCTCGGACGCGGCATCTCTCGGTCCCGGAGACGTCGCGGCGGATTCTTCCGCTCTGGAGGGGACCTCTGTTGACGATTTGGCTTCATCCCCGGACACGATTGACATCATGGTACCGATCGTGGGTGACCAGGTTGCCTGCCCTGTCTGCCAGAAAAGGGAAATCGACCTTTTCTTTTTGTCATTGTCAGACTTAGGGCGGCACCTGGAGCAACATCATGTGACAGCCCGCATCCAATGGAGATGCAAAGACTGTGGGAAAGGCTTTCCGAAGCTTCATGGGGCCAGATGCCACCTGCCTCACTGTAGAGTCACAAGTCAAGGATCTGGTGGCTCATATAGATGCGAAACCTGCCCCATGAGCTTTGGGACGCTTAGAGGGCTGTCTACCCACGAGCAGCATGCGCACCCTGCCGTAAGAAACGTCAAAAGAAGGGGAAAGGACCCCCCTGAGAAAAAATGGACGGCAGAGGAGTTGGCTCAATTGAGGGAACTTTGTGAGATATATAATGATCACAAATTCCCCAACAAAATGATCAGTGAGATCCTCACCAGCAAGACGATCGAACAAATCAGATACCAGCGTAAAAAGCTGAGGCTGATTGGTGAGGAAGCAAATTCTCAAGAGCCCACTCAGGTGACAGAGGGAGGGTGCGATCCCGTTGATCCAGGCAATGCGTGTTTCGAAGAACCTGGAGTCAGCGGTCTAGAATATGAACAGTGGAGACTCCAGCTGGAGTCCGCAATAATGACACAAGTCGAGGTGCCACCTGTTTTAAGGTGGGTCCACACTCGACTGATGACAATCTGGGTCTCTCTCAAGGGAAATAGGGAAGCCCTTGAGAGTACTATAAATGAATTTTTAAAATTCACGCTCTATGGAGCCATAAAAGAAATTAATAGTAAAAAGAGGGCAAGTTCAGTTAAGAACAAAAGGATTGGTCACCAAGGAAAGAAAAAGGGAAATAGGAATGCTAGAAAGAGATACTCATACGCTCGTTGCCAAGAGTTGTTTACAGAAAATCCAAGGAGGTTGGCCGATGCCGTAATAAATGATGATCGGGCCTTCCTCCAACCGGCTAGGGATCTGCCTGATGCCGAGGAAGTGAGGAGGCTTTATGAGGATTTATGGGGCCAGACAGGACCTGTTGAAGCCCCCGTCCCAGGAAGTAGAGCCTCTGAGCTTTCCTTATGCGAGGTCTTCCCGCCAATTGCTGTTGAGGATGTGGCGGAGAAATTGAGCAGAATAAGAATGAAGGCTGCAGCAGGACCGGATGGCTTCCAGAAGGAACACCTTCTGATCCCTGGCCTGCCCACCATTTTAGCTGTATTGTACAATATCTTACTTTATTGCTCCTATTTTCCTCCTATATGGAAGGAAAATAGAACAACATTAATACCAAAACCAAATAAGTCGAGCAGCCTGGTCGAGAATTGGAGGCCTATAACTATAGGCCCCATTCTCGGCCGTATTTTCTCCTCCATAATTGACGGGAGGATAAGGAGGGGCATTGTGTTGAATCCAAGGCAGAAAGGATTCACCGCTGAAAGCGGTTGTAAAATAAACATCGACCTGTTGAGCGCTGCCTTGGATCATAGCAAGAAAAAGAAAGGCGGGGTATTCACTATTGTGGATATCTCCAAAGCCTTCGACACAGTGCCCCACTCGGCAATCGTCCCCTGCCTAAGGAGGAAGGGCGTGCCGATCCCCATTACTGACTTGATCAGGAACATGTATAACGAGGGCAAGACCACAATAAAATCTAAAAACAGCACCGGGGTCGAGATTAAGATCCTCAGGGGAGTTAAGCAGGGCGACCCTTTGTCACCGCTGCTATTCAACCTGTGCTTGGAGCCACTGCTGGATTTGATCGAGCAACAAACCAGCGGAATAAACGTGAATGAGACAAGAAAGATTCCTGTCCTGGCTTTTGCTGACGACGTAGTGTTGCTCGGCGCCGATATCGGGGAAGCGCAACGCCAAGTGGATGTGCTTGACGAGTATCTGAACGGCCTCGGTATGACCATCTCAAGGGATAAATGCCAGGCATTTCAAATAGTCGCAGAAAGGCGTACTTGGTTCATCAAAGAACCAAAAATTAAACATGGGAACAACACCATCCCAACAGTCGATCCCGACGAAGCCTTCAGGTACTTAGGCGCCAAAATGGGGCCTTGGAAAGGCATACACTGTGGCATAATCGTTCCCGAGCTTCTGAGTGTGGTGAGGAGAATTAGAAAGCTCTCTCTCAAGCCATGCCAGAAGCTCGAATTGATCACAAAACATATCTTTCCCCGATATATTTATAACCTGCTCGTAAGCCCGCCGAGCGACAGCGTTTTAAGATTGCTGGACAGCGAAGTCAGGCAGGAAATAAAGGCTATATTCCATCTAACGCCTTCAACTGCCACTGGATTTTTCTATGCCCCCAAATCCTGGGGCGGATTAGGGTTGCCGAGGTTCGAACACATCGTCAAACTTGGCACCCTAAAAAGTGCAATAAAAATGAAAAACTCGATCGACCCGGCGGTCTCCAGCCTGGTTGATGAAAAGTATAATGAGAAATTGAAAAAGATGGCAAACTCACTGAGGATCAATTGGCCAGACTCTGTGGAAGATATCGAAAGAGCCCGAAAAAGATTAAAAGCGGGGCATGTGAAGGAATCTGCAGAACTAAGAAGTCAGGGGCAGGGCGTACCTGACTTCTCGAGAAACAAAACTGGCAATGTGTGGCTTGAGGATTACGAACTGCTCAGGCCATCAAGATTTATAGATGCCCTCAAACTCAGGACCAACACCGTTGGTACAAGAACAGTGCTGGCACGGGTCGACAAAAATTTGGACATCAATTGTAGAAAATGTCGAGCCCAGCCCGAGACCCTTGGACATATACTCGGGCTGTGCCAGTACAACAAGGGCCTGAGGATTAAGCGACATGATGAAGCGAAAATGACCCTTGCCGAAAGTCTACGAAGGAATAATGAAGTTTTTGTTGAACCTACGCTCCGGGTGGGAGGTGCTCTTTTCAAGCCGGACCTCGTAGTTAAAAACGAGGAAAGGGTTCTCGTGGTCGACGTTACCGTCCGCTACGGGAATAAGGATTACCTCTCGCGCGCGGAGAAGGAAAAGATCAACAAATATCGACCTTGCTTCGAACACCTAAAGGCAAGATTTAATGTCGGCAAGGGAGAAGTAATACCGGTGGTCTTGGGCAGCCGTGGTACCATAACGCCTTCCACGGAAAGTAACCTCAAGCGTATGGGTATCGGTGGCCATGTGATAAAAACATTAGTGATGAATGTTTTGAGAAGCTCCATAGAGTTGTGTAATATATTTTTAGATACATAAATTAGACCCAGTTCTTTTATTTAAAATTATTTATTTATTTATTTATTTATTTAATAACTTATTATTACGTCCATGCATGATATTGAATAAATTTGCTGTAATCTTCGGGTTACATAGCAAATATGCTATATTTTAATGTCCCTACGAGGGGGATAAACCTCGGAAGTATGGTCCTCGTATCGAGGATCACAGATTATAGCCAAATGCCTCGTCATTGGATTAGTGACGTTATAAGGGCGCTGTGTCGCTTGGACTTGGTTGCGCTTGCTATATAGCGAGGTGCGGCCGGTCTTGGTGGCGCATCGCCTTATTTTTTTAAGCCGATTTCGTGTTACACGGAACGGAAAAGGTGAACAGCAGCCTCGTCATCTGACTAGTGACGTTATAAAAGAAAGCAATACGCCGCAGGCACTTTGCCGCGCATGCTCGAAAAGCAATACGCCGCTGGGACTTGGCTGTGCGCGCCAGAAAGCAATATGCCGCTGGCCCTTAGCCGCGTTCGTCCAAAAACGATACGCCGCTGGGACTTAGGCGGATGAGCCGGAAGATGGCCGTGGCTTGCCTATGCGTGTGCTGGAAGAGCCGCGAGGGGGTTGCTGGTTGAGCGTAGCGATCTTGCTCGTTGGGTGGCGGGACGTTGGAAAACGGCTTGTCTCCAACGATGGAAGAGTCATAGTTGCCGAAGCCCCGCCTGCTCAAGTCGCACTCCTACCTCCTCGTGGTACCGCCGGTAACATACTCATTTGTGTCAGCGTGGGGAGCATCCTCCCGGACACCGAGTATGGCTAAATGGAGTGCGGCCATGAAGGAGCGAAAGACTAAACCAAAGAATCGGCTTGCCGATCTAACGGTGAATTTCACCGTGAAATGCGGAGTTATCTCCTTTAAAGGAACTCGTTCCTTGGTTGGATATGGCACAACCTGGCAGTAACAAGGCTGACGATTGGGCATGATTGGAAAAAGTAGCATTGTTAAAATTAAATATCATGGTAAATCAAGATACACAAAGCGCCTCGGACGCGGCGTCTCTCGGTCCCGGAGACGCTGTGGCGGATTCTTCCGCTCTGGAGGAGACCTCTGTTGACGACCAGGCTTTATCCCTGGACATGATTGAGATATCGGTACCGATCGTGGGTGACCAGGTTGCCTGCCCTGTCTGCCAGAAAAGGGAAATTGACCTTTTCCTTTTGTCGTTATCAGACTTAGGGCGGCACCTGGAACAACATCACGTGACAGCCCGCATCCAATGGAGATGCAAAGACTGTGGGAAAGGCTTTCCGAAGCTTCATGGGGCCAGATGCCACCTGCCTCACTGTAGAGTCACAAGTCAAGGATCTGGTGGCTCATATAGATGCGAAACCTGCCCCATGAGCTTTGGGACGCTTAGAGGGCTGTCTACCCACGAGCAGCATGCGCACCCTGCCGTAAGAAACGTCAAAAGAAGGGGAAAGGACCCCCCTGAGAAAAAATGGACGGCAGAGGAGTTGGCTCAATTGAGGGAACTTTGTGAGATATATAATGATCACAAATTCCCCAACAAAATGATCAGTGAGATCCTCACCAGCAAGACGATCGGACAAATCAGATACCAGCGAAAAAAGCTGAGGCTGATTGGTGAGGAAGCAAATTCTCAAGAGCCCACTCAGGTGACAGAGGGAGGGTGCGATCACGTTGATCCAGGCAATGCGTGTTTCGAAGAACCTGGAATCAGCGGTATAGATTACGAACAATGGAGGCTCCAGTTGGAGTCCGCAATAGTGACGCAAGTCGAGGTGCCACCTGTTTTAAGGTGGGTCCACACTCGACTGATGACAATCTGGGTCTCTCTCAAGGGAAATAGGGAAGCCCTTGAGAGTGCTATAAATGAATTCTTAAAAATCACGCTCTATGGAGCCATAAAGGAAATTAACAGTAGAAAGAGGGCAAGTTCAGTTAGTAACAGAAGGATTGGTCACCAGAAAAAGAAAAACAGAAATGCAAGAAAGAGATACTCATACGCACGTTGCCAGGAGTTGTTTATAGAAAATCCAAGGAGGTTGGCCGATGCTGTAATAAATGATGATCAGGCCTTCCTCCAACCGGCTAGGGATCTACCTGATGCCGAGGAAGTGAAGAGGCTTTATGAGGATTTATGGGGCCAGACAGGACCTGTTGAAGCCCCTATCCCAGGAAGTAGAGCCACTGAGCTGTCCTTATGTGAAGTCTTCCCGCCAATTGCTGTTAAGGATGTGGCGGAGAAATTGAGTAAAATAAGAATGAAGGCTGCAGCAGGACCGGACGGCTTTCAGAAGGAACACCTGATCCCTGGCCTGCCTATCATCTTGGCTAAATTGTACAACATTTTACTATATTGTTCCTATTTTCCTCCTATATGGAAGGAAAATAGAACAACATTAATTCCGAAACCAAATAAGCCTAGCAGCCTGGTCGAGAATTGGAGGCCTATAACTATAGGCCCCATTCTCGGCCGTATTTTCTCCTCCATTATTGACGGGAGGATAAGGAGGGGCATTGTGTTGAATAAAAGGCAGAAAGGATTCACCGCCGAGAGCGGTTGTAAAATTAATATCGAACTGTTGAGCGCTGCCTTGGATTATAGCAAGAAAAAGAAAGGCGGGATATTCACTACTGTGGATATCTCGAAAGCCTTCGACACAGTGCCTCATTCGGCAATTGTTCCCTGCCTGAGGAGGAAGGGCGTGCCGACCCCCATTACTGACTTGATCAGTAATATGTACACTGAGGGCAAGACCACGATCAAATCCAAAGATAATATGGGGGTCGAGAATACGATCCTCAGGGGAGTTAAGCAGGGCGACCCTTTGTCGCCGCTGCTATTCAACCTGTGCTTGGAGCCACTGCTGGATTTGATCGAGAAACAAACCAGTGGAATTAACATAAGCGAGACACGAAAGATTCCTGTCCTGGCTTTCGCTGATGACGTAGTATTGCTCGACGCTGATGTCGGGGAAGCGCAACGCCAAGTGGACATGCGTGACGAGTGTCTGAATGGCTTCGGTATGACCATCTCACGGGATAAATGCCAGATATTTCAAATAGTCACAGAAAGGCGTACTTGGTTCATTAAAGAACCAAAAATTAAGCTTGGGAACAACACCATCCCAACAGTCGATCCCGACGAGGCCTTCAGGTACATGGGCGCCAAAATGGGGACCTGGAAAGGCATACACTGTGTCATAATTGTTCCCGAGCTTCTGAGTGTGGTGAGGAGAGTTAGAAAACTCTCTCTCAAGCCATGCCTGAAGCTCGAACTGATCACAAAATATATCTTTACCCGATATATTTATAACCTGCTCGTAAGCCCGCCGAGAGACTGCGTTCTAAGATTGCTGGACAGCGAAGTCAGGCAGGAGGTAAAGGCTATATTCCATCTCACGCCTTCAACTACCACTGGATTTTTCCATGCCCCCAAATCCTGGGGCGGATTAGGGTTGCCGAGGTTCGAACACATCGTCAAACTTGGCACCCTAAAAAGTGCAATTAAAATAAAAGACTCGATCGACCCGGCGGTCTCCAGCCTGGTTGATGAAAAGTATAATGAGAAATTGAAAAAGATGGCAAACTCACTGAGGATCAATTGGCCAGACTCTGTGGAAGATATCGAAAGAGCCCGAAAAAGATTAAAAGCGGGGCATGTGAAGCAATCTGCAGAACTAAGAAGTCAGGGGCAGGGCGTACCTGACTTCTCGAGAAACAAAACTGGCAATGTGTGGCTTGAGGATTACGAACTGCTCAGGCCATCAAGATTTATAGATGCCCTCAAACTCAGGACCAACACCGTTGGTACAAGAACAGTGCTGGCACGGGTCGACAAAAATTTGGACATCAATTGTAGAAAATGTCGAGCCCAGCCCGAGACCCTTGGACATATACTCGGGCTGTGCCAGTACAACAAGGGCCTGAGGATTAAGCGACATGATGAAGCGAAAATGACCCTTGCCGAAAGTCTACGAAGGAATAATGAAGTTTTTGTTGAACCTACGCTCCGGGTGGGAGGTGCTCTTTTCAAGCCGGACCTCGTAGTTAAAAACGAGGAAAGGGTTCTCGTGGTCGACGTTACCGTCCGCTACGGGAATAAGGATTACCTCTCGCGCGCGGAGAAGGAAAAGATCAACAAATATCGACCTTGCTTCGAACACCTAAAGGCAAGATTTAATGTCGGCAAGGGAGAAGTAATACCGGTGGTCTTGGGCAGCCGTGGTACCATAACGCCTTCCACGGAAAGTAACCTCAAGCGTATGGGTATCGGTGGCCATGTGATAAAAACATTAGTGATGAATGTTTTGAGAAGCTCCATAGAGTTGTGTAATATATTTTTAGACACATGAATAAGACCCAGCTTTTTTAAAAATTATTTATTTATTTATTTATTTATTATTACGTCCATGCACGATATTTATTAAATTTGCTGTAACCTTCGGGTTACAAAGCAAATGTGTTATATTTTAATGTCCCTACGAGGGGGATAAACCTCGGAAGTATGGTCCTCGTATCGAGGACCACAGATTATTTCCACAGGCCTCGTCATTGAATTAGTGACTTTACAAGGCGTGGTGTCGCTGGGACTTGGTTGCGCTTGCTTTATAGCGATGGGTAGCCGGTTTCGGTGGCGCATCGCCTTATTTTTTTTTAAGCCGTTTTCGTTAATCTATACGAAGCGGAACAGGTGAACAACTGCCTCGTCATCTAATTAGTGACGTTATAAAAGAAAGCAATACGCCGCCGGCACTTTGCCGCACGTGCTCGAAAAGCAATACGCCGCTGGCCCTTAGCCGCGTTCGCCTAAAAACGATACGCCGCTGGGACTTAGGCGGATGAGCCGGAAGGTGGCCGTGGCTAGCCTATGCGTGTGCTGGAAGAGCAGCGTGGGGGTTGCTGGTTG
This sequence comes from Bombus vancouverensis nearcticus, assembly GCF_051014615.1. NCBI lineage: Eukaryota > Metazoa > Arthropoda > Insecta > Hymenoptera > Apidae > Bombus > Bombus vancouverensis. The sequence continues at coordinate 1,111,141 of NC_134921.1, read as the reverse complement.
AGTGTAGCGATCTTGCTCGTTGGGTGGCATAACGCTGGAAACGGCTTGCCTCCAATGATGGAAGAGTCACAGCTGCTTGGTGGCAGGCGGGGCTTCGGCTCCGTCTGCTCAAGTCGCACTCCTACCTCCTCGTGGTACCGCCGGTAACATACTCATTTGTGTCAGAGTGGGGAGCATCCCCCGGGCACTGAGTATGGCTAAAGGGAGAGCGGCGATGAAGGAGCGAAAGACTAAACCAAAATCGGCTTGCCGATCTAACGGTGAATTTCACCGTGAAAAATGGAGTTATCTCCTTTAAAAGGAACTTGTTCCTTGACTGGATTTGGCACAACTTGGCAATAATGAGGCTAATGATTGGACACAATTGGAAAAGTAATATGGTGAAATATAATAATATTAAATATCATGGTAAATCAAAACTCACAAAGTGCCTCGAACGCGACGTCTCTCGGTCCCGGGGACGCCGTGGCGGGTTCTTCCGCTCTGGAGGAGACCTCTGTTGACGACCTGGCTTTATCCCTGGACATGATTGAAATATCGGTACCGGTCGTGGGTGACCAGGTTGCCTGCCCTGTCTGCCAGAAAAGGGAAATCGACCTTTTCTTTTTGTCATTGTCAGACTTAGGGCGGCACCTGGAGCAACATCATGTGACAGCCCGCATCCAATGGAGATGCAAAGACTGTGGGAAAGGCTTTCCGAAGCTTCATGGGGCCAGATGCCACCTGCCTCATTGTAGAGGAACAAGTCAAGGACCTAGTGGCTCATATAGATGCGAAACCTGCCCCATGAGCTTTGGGACGCTTAGAGGGCTGTCTACCCACGAGCGGCATGCGCACCCTGCCGTAAGAAACGTCAAAAGGAGGGGAACGGACCCCCCTGAGAAAAAATGGACGGCGGAGGAGTTGGCTCAGTTGAGGGATCTTTGGGAGATATATAAAGATCACAAATTCCCCAACAAAATGATCAGTGAGATCCTCACCAGCAAGACGATCGAACAAATCAGATACCAGCGTAAAAAGCTGAGGCTGATTGGTGAGGAAGCAAATTCTCAAGAGCCCACTCAGGTGACAGAGGGAGGGTGCGATCCCGTTGATCCAGGCAATGCGTGTTTCGAAGAACCTGGAGTCAGCGGTCTAGAATATGAACAGTGGAGACTCCAGCTGGAGTCCGCAATAATGACACAAGTCGAGGTGCCACCTGTTTTAAGGTGGGTCCACACTCGACTGATGACAATCTGGGTCTCTCTCAAGGGAAATAGGGAAGCCCTTGAGAGTGCTATAAATGAATTTTTAAAATTCACGCTCTATGGAGCCAAAAAAGAAATAAATAGTAGAAAGAGGGCAAGTCCAATTAAGAACAAAAGGATTGGTCACCAAAGAAAGAAAAAGGGAAATAGAAACGCTAGAAAGAGATACTCATACGCTCGTTGCCAGGAGTTGTTTACAGAGAATCCAAGGAGGTTGGCCGATGCCGTAATAAATGATGATCAGGCCTTCCAACCGGCTAGGGATCTGCCTGATGCCGAGGAAGTGAGGAGGCTGTATGTGGATTTATGGGGCCAGACAGGACCTGTTGAAGCCCCCGTCCCAGGAAGTAGAGCCTCTGAGCTTTCCTTATGTGAGGTCTTCCCGCCAATTGCTGTTGAGGATGTGGCGGAGAAATTGAGCAAAATAAGAATGAAGGCTGCAGCAGGACCGGATGGCTTCCAGAAGGAACACCTTCTGATCCCTGGCCTGCCCACCATCTTAGCTATACTATATAATATCTTACTTTATTGCTCCTATTTTCCTCCTATATGGAAGGAAAATAGAACAACATTAATACCAAAACCGAATAAGTCTAGCAGCCTGATCGAGAATTGGAGGCCTATAACTATAGGCCCCATTCTCGGCCGTATTTTCTCCTCCATAATTGACGGGAGGATAAGGAGGGGCATTGTGTTGAATCCAAGGCAGAAAGGATTCACCGCTGAGAGCGGCTGTAAAATAAACATCGAACTGTTGAGCGCTGCCTTGGATTATAGCAAGAAAAAGAAAGGCGGGGTATTCACTATTGTGGATATCTCCAAAGCCTTTGACACAGTGCCTCACTCGGCAATCGTCCCCTGCCTAAGGAGGAAGGGCGTGCCGATCCCCATTACTGACTTGGTCAGTAACATGTATAATGAGGGCAAGACCACGATAAAATCTAACAACAGCACCGGGGTCGAGATTACGATCCTCAGGGGAGTTAAGCAGGGCGACCCTTTGTCGCCGCTGCTATTCAACGTGTGCTTGGAGCCACTGCTGGATTTGATCGAGCAACAAACCAGCGGAATAAATGTAAGTGAGACAAGAAAGATTCCTGTCCTGGCTTTTGCTGACGACGTAGTGTTGCTCGGCGCCGATATCGGGGAAGCGCACGCCAAGTGGATGTGCTTGACGAGTATCTGAATGGCCTCGGTATGACCATCTCAAGGGATAAATGCCAGGCATTTCAAATAGTCGCAGAAAGGCGTACTTGGTTCATCAAAGAACCAAAAATTAAACATGGGAACAACACCATCCCAACAGTCGATCCCGACGAGGCCTTCAGGTACTTAGGCGCCAAAATGGGGCCTTGGAAAGGCATACACTGTGGCATAATCGTTCCCGAGCTTCTGAGTGTGGTGAGGAGAATTAGAAAGCTCTCTCTCAAGCCATGCCAGAAGCTCGAATTGATCACAAAACATATCTTTCCCCGATATATTTATAACCTGCTCGTAAGCCCGCCGAGCGACAGCGTTTTAAGATTGCTGGACAGCGAAGTCAGGCAGGAAATAAAGGCTATATTCCATCTAACGCCTTCAACTGCCACTGGATTTTTCTATGCCCCCAAATCCTGGGGCGGATTAGGGTTGCCGAGGTTCGAACACATCGTCAAACTTGGCACCCTAAAAAGTGCAATAAAAATGAAAAACTCGATCGACCCGGCGGTCTCCAGCCTGGTTTTATAGATTTATAGATGCCCTCAAACTCAGGACCAACACCGTTGGTACAAGAACAGTACTGGCACGGACCGACAAAAATGTGGATGTTAATTGTAGAAAATGTCGAGCCCAGCCCAAGACCCTTGGACATATACTCGGGCTGTGTCAGTACACCAAGGGCCTGAGGATGAAGCGGCACGATGAGGCAAAAATGACCCTTGCCGAGAGTCTACGGAAGAGTAATGAAGTATTTGTTGAACCTACGCTCAGAGTGGGAGGTGATCTGTTCAAGCCGGACCTCGTAGTCAAAAACGAGGAAAGGGTTCTCGTAGTCGACGTTACCGTCCGCTACGAGAATAGAGATTACCTCCTCAAGGCAAGGCAAAAAAAGGTTGACAAGTACCTCCCCTGTCTTGAGTACCTAAAGACAACGTATGGCCTGAAAGAAGGTTCGATCATGCCGATAGTGCTGGGAAGTAGAGGTACCATCACTACCAAAACGAAGGAAAGTCTACTGGAGCTGGGGCTAAACTATAATGAAATGAAGACTATAATAATGGATGTGCTCCGTAGCTCCATCGAAATGGGAAACATATTCCTAGACGGCTGACGATTTTAACCTGTATTTATCTATTTATTTATTTATTTAAGTTATTATATTTATTTATTTATTTATTTCAATACTCATCTTAACGAATGAGTAAATTGTACATATTGGAATAATTGACTTTTGTCAATTTTTAAGAACAAATCCTTACGAGGGGGTACCTCGGAAGTATGAAGCTTCTTTGGAGACTTCACAGGTTTTTTTTTCCAGAGGTCTCGTCATCTGGTTAGTGTCGTTATAATGGGCGGTGCGCTGGTCTCGGTGGCGCATCGCCTTATTTTTTCTAAGCCTTTTTGTGTATTTTATACGAAATGGAAAGGTGAGCAGCTGCCCCGTCGCCGATTAGTGACACAGTGAGACACTGAAAAGCAATACGCCGCTGGTCCTTAGCCGCGTTCGCCTGAAAACGATACGCCGCTGGGACTTAGTCGGATGCGCTGATTAGTGGTTTGCGGCTTAGCCTATGCGTGAGCTTGGTGAGTCACGCCGTGTTGGGCCGGTTGCGGGTTGCGATCCTGTGAGTTGGGTGGCAAGACGTTGCAAGACGGCTTGCCCTCAGCAACAGAAGAATCATAGTTACTCGGGGGCAGGCGAGGCCTCGGTCTCGTCTGCTCAAGTCGCACTCCTACCTCCCAGTGGTACCGCCGGTAACATGTTATGTCGTATCAGCGTGGGGTGTAGTCTCCCGGATGCGGCTGGCATGGCCAAACGGAGTGCGGCGACGAATAGGGGCGGAAGACAAAAAAAGAAGACGTCGGTTTACCGATTAACGGTGATTTCACCGTGAATATTGGAATTTTTGAACTTAATTAAGGGAACTTGTTCCCAAACTGAATCTATGACGACTTGTACCGCTAACGGCTAAGATTGGATTTTGATTGGATATTGGTTCGGGATCAAAATTTTTTGATAAAATTCGATAGTAGTAGAAATATAGCCTCGGACACGGCGTCTCTCGGTCCCGGAGGCGTCGTGGCGGATTTTTCCGCTTCGGAGGGGACCAATGGTGACGATCTGGCAACGTCCCTGGACATGAGTTTTAAAATATTAGTCCCATTGGTGGGGGTCAGATCGCCTGTCCAGTCTGCGAAAAGAGGGAAATCCGCCTCCTTTTCATGACGCTGCATGACTTGGACAGGCATCTTAACGAGCATCACTTAAATACTCCCATCCACTGGGGCTGTTATAAATGCAATAGAAGCTTCCCAAAGCTCCATGGTGCGCAGTGTCACATACCTAAGTGTCGTGTTCCCACGCAGCAGTGTGAGGGACTGTTCAAATGTGACGTCTGCCCCAAGAGCTTCGGGTCTCAGAGAGGTCTTTCGACTCACGAGCGACACGCGCACCCTGCCGTGCGGAATGTAAAAAGAAGGGGAATGGACCCCCAATGAATGTGGCAAGTGGTAGAGCATGGAACCTGGAGGAGGTTGCCCCCCTGAAGGAGCTAGATGCCGTACACAGAGATCACAAATTTCCCAACGTTGAGATTAGCAAGATTCTAACCACAAAATCAGTTGAACAAATTAGAAATAAACGGAAGGTACTAAAAACGGCTAACACAGAAGGGGACCTTCAGGAGGAAGCCCTGCGACAGAGGGCGGGTGCGATCTCGTTGAACCATTCATGGCGTCTGAGCGCCATGAAAACAGCGTCAATAGCGAAGAAGTGGTTCGCGAGTGGAAGCAATGCCTTGTCGGTGAGATAGAGAGACAAGCCGAGGTGCCCCCTGTTTTAAGGGACGCATATGCTCGGTTAGTAGAAATCTGGAACTCGAGTAGGGGGACATGAGTCTATTGCGCAAGCATGTCGACGAATATGTTTCCATAATTTTGTCTGTAGCTCTTAAAGATAAAAGTCGTAAGAATAGAAAGCCCGTTGATTATAAGAACCATAGACAGGATGGTCAAAAGAGAAACAAGTCTATGAATAATAGAAATAAGAAGAAGAGATACTCCTACGCACCTTGCCAGGAGATCTTTCTTGAATGCCCAAGGAAGTTGGCTGATGCCGTAGTAAACAAATTTCGGCTTTTCTGGAACCATCCAGAAAGCCACCAGACGCGGACGATATTAAGCGTTTATACGAAGCTCTGTGGGGTAGAACTGGAGCCACGAATTTAGAAATGACGTTTGAGTCGGCAGGAGCTTCGGAATTACTTTTAAATAACTCTTTCATGCCCGTCACCGTCGAGGAGGTCGAGAGAAAGATAACGAGTTTAAGGAATAAGACAACAGCAGGCCCAGATGGCCTGCTCAAAGAGAATTTATTAATACCTGGTCTGTCGACAATCCTAGCTAAACTCTTCAATATATTGTGGTACAGTTCCTGTTTTCCGACTGCATGGAAGGAGAACAGGACTACCCTCATACCGAAAACCAAGAAGGATCTTAATAAGGTCGAGAACTGGCGACCGATCACGATTAGCCCAATTCTGGGTAGAGTTTTCTCTTCGATCCTCGATGGGCGGCTGAGAAGCGGTATAGAGCAAAGCCTTAGACAAAAAGGCTTCACATCCGAGAATGGATGCAAAATAAATGTAGAAATGATAAACGCAGCCTTAAACTTTTGCAAAAAGAACCGAGGAGGAGTGTTCACAATCGTGGACATCTCCAAGGCTTTTGATACTATACCCCATGCTGGTATAAGGCCGTGTCTGGCAAAGAAAGGAGTACCGGCCCCTATTATCGATTTGATCTGTGATATGTACAAAGGTAACAATACTGCTATAAGAGCGAGCAGCGGTAAAGGGGCCGGGATAAATATACTCAGAGGAGTTAAGCAAGGAGATCCTCTGTCGCCACTACTTTTTAATTTGTGTATTGAGCCGCTGCTTCAGATCATCGAAGAAAGATCCAGTGGCATAAATATAAATAGTGGAAATAAAGTTTCTGTTCTGGCCTTCGCAGACATCGTCCTGCTCGGGCAAGATGAGAGGGAGGCACAGAGCCAAGTGGACGAGCTCCACAAGTATTTGACTAGGCTTGGCATGACTGTATCGGCCCAAAAGAGTCAGGCATTCCAGGTGGGGACAAAGAGGGATACCTGGGTGGTCAAGGACCCAATAATAAAAGTTGGCGAAGAAAGAATACCGGGCGTAGATCCAGACCAGGTCTTCAGGTACTTGGGCGCTAAAATAGGGCCATGGAAAGGCGTCCATTGTGGCATCATAGTGCCAGAGATTCTGAGCATGGTGAGGAGAGTAAGGAAACTTTCCTTAAAGCCGTGCCAGAAGATGGAATTACTTACGAAATACATATTCCCTCGATATATATACCATCTATTAATAAATCCCCCGGGTGACGGCGTATTGAAGATGATGGCCAGCGAGGTCAGGCAGGAGGTTAAAGCAATCCTGCATTTAGTGCCGTCTACAGCCACCGGCTTCTTCTACGCTCCTAAAAACTGTGGTGGATTGGGGCTACCGAGGTTTGAACACATAGTGAAATTCGGTACCCTCAGGAGCGCCCTAAAAATCAAAACTTCTCGTGACCCAGCAGCGGCCAGTCTAGTAGGCGACGAGGTCGATCTAAAACTGAAAAAGATGGCTAACTCCTTAAGAATTAATTGGCCAACCAGCTTGGAGGACATTGACAAAGCCAAAAAGAGACTGAAAGGAGAACATATAAAAGAATGGGCAAATCTTACAAGTCAGCGCCAAGGTGTCGCTGACTACGTTAAAGAGAGACTGAGCAACGTGTGGCTTAAGGAGTACAAACTGTTGAAGCCATCCCGCTTCATCGATGCCTTGCGCATGAGAACAAATACCTTTGGCACCAGGACCACCTTGGCAAGAGCAAATAAGAACATAGAAGTAGCTTGCCGAAGGTGCCATGCCCAGCCGGAAACCCTGGAACATGTGCTGGGTCTGTGCCAATACACAAAAGGTCTGCGCATGAAGAGGCATGATGAGGTTAAAGAATTTCTGGCCAACAAGTTGAGAGAAAGTAATGAGGTGTTTGTTGAATCTACTATTATAGTGAGGAGCAATCGGTACAAACCGGACCTCGTAGTCAAAAACGAGGAATGGCTTCTCGTAGTCGACGTAACTGTCCGCTACGAGAATAGAGATTACCTCCTCAAGGCAAGACAAGAAAAGGTTGACAAGTACCTCCCATGTCTTGAGCATTTAAAGACAGTGTATGGCCTGAAAGAAGGTTCGATCGTGCCGATAGTACTTGGTAGCAGAGGTACTATCACCACCAAAACGAAAGAGAGTCTACTGGAGCTGGGGCTAAACCAAAACGAAATAAAAACAATAATAATGAACGTGCTCCGTAACTCCATTGAAATGGGAAACATATTCCCAGACGGCTGATAATTTTAACTTATATTTATTTATTTATTTAATTTATTATTTTATATTTATTTATTTATTATTATTCATTTTAATGAATGAGCAAATTGTATATATTGAGAATTATTGACTTTTGTCAATTTTTAAATAACAAATCCCTACGAGGGGGTACCTCGGAAATATGGAGTCTCTTTTGCGGTTCCACAGCCTTTAGCCAAATGCCTGGTCATCTAATTAGTGACGCGCATGAATGGATTAACGAGATTCCCTCTGTCCCTATCTACTCTCCGCAGGGAGGATTCGCTTATGCAAGTCTATGGAGGCTGGCAAACGCACGTTCCCGCAGTCAGGGAGGACCGTCGGGACAAGCGTCCTGCTTACGTCAGTCTTCTATGTACACCGTAAGACTAAGTCCTCCCCGCGGAGCCTTGGGTAGTAGCGCACCCACGATCCTGAAGCGAAGGGTGAGACCGTCGGGAGAACCGCCGAGGTACATTTCCTCAACTCCCGCTTACGTGAGTCTCATCTGGGTCTGTCGAGGACGGTTAGCAGGATAGCCGTGCAGCAGAGACGTGGCGGTACATCCACAAAGAACAGTCCCACCATTGACTAAGGATGGTACCACGGGCGGTCGAGTGTTAGCCCATAGGGTGTAGCGAGCCCTCGACTCGGCCAATTATGGGTATGGACTCCTGGTGGCAGTGGTTATGGCCGAATACTGGCAACAGGGCCGATTTAAAGGGGACTTGGCTCCCCCGAATGGCCTTCGGCTGGTGAGCAGCGTCCCACCTGCTCCGGATACCGTCCCGAGGAGACGGAAGGGCTTGGAAAGGGCCCCGTTCGACCTGAGAAGAGTGAAAGCCCCTGCAGGCCTAACTAATCGAGGTAACATAGGTACTTGGTACATATGCGCTAGTTGGACATATCCCAACTCCGATGGCTTCTGGGGATGCCCGGGTACTGTATAGATTCTATATCTGAGGAAAGTACCCGACACCAAAGAACCACACTACATATAGTATTTAGTCGTCTCTCTAAGGACAAGGCTAGGGTTGTAGCTTGAATTCAGCCATTAGAGTTATCACGATAGAATAAGGGAATGCATGGTCTAGGACCGCACGTATCGATGGACTCACTTGAAAAAGACTCACTTGAACTGTTTCGCGACGACTTTGGCTACGATTTAAGGGCACGATAATGGTACAACTCTCTTATGACGAACGCGGCACTGTCCCTGTCCGATTATAAATTGTCCGAGATTTGTAATAATGAGCTTGGGCTGGTTACTAAAGTTCAATTCTTCGCCTTATTTGTAAAACGTTCAAACTGCGACAAAAGGAGATCACCGGTGATCTCTCAATTTTGCAATTTTTTGTGTCCACTACGTGACACTAACATCGTGGCGTCAGCGAGGGCGTGTTTAAACTCGCAGAAACTGTTTTCGGTCTGCTTCGAACACTCGATGGGCGCGTTGCCCTTTTTGCATCTTTTAGTAAATTGTTGAGTGGTTGGAAGATTTTAGGGCCGCTGATGTGAAATTATGGTAGAAGTTAATCATACCGGGGTATCTTCGCAGTTGCTTAGTCGCGAGCTTTGGAACGTTCACAATCGCTTTAACACGCTCGACCAGCTGCTTAATTCCATCGGCGTTTACGGTGTATCCTAAAAATGTGATTTCGCTCGAACCAAATTCATATTTCGTGGGATTAATTACAACACCGTAATCGTTTAAACGTTCGAAGGTTCGCAAGTGATCGCGATGTTGCTGCTTGTCTTCCGAGGCTATCAAGAGATCGTCGATGTACGCATATACGAAGTCTAAAGCAGACTAGAATCCGTACATGAATCGTTGCCACATTTGCGCTATGCTGCCGCAAAGGAGTGCGGAGGTTATTTGAAAGTAAAAAAATGGGAAACAGGACACCCTCCCAGTTCTACAGAGAATTGAAGAAGCTAGCCGCCCCATCGATTTCTGACGACCTCGTTCTGACGCTTTGGAAGAACCGCCTCCCAGTGAATGTGCAACGGATCCTGGCTGCCATAATAGAAACAAGTTCGAATGATCTCACCACGGTGGCAGACAGGCTCCACGAAATAAGCCCAGAACAGCCCGGACAGACAACAGCGGACAACGAGGAATCGAACTGCCCCCAGTCACGAAGTTCGCGGACGAGTAACGTAAATTCGCGCGCTGCTCTTCGACAGTCGTCGCAAACCACGATCGCGATCCCCGAATATCCGAGACATGACGCAGCAAAATGGTAGGATGTACTGTAAACGTAAACGTTCCAGAGGCTACGACTGTTAAGCAACTGCGAAGGTATATTCGTGATTCTCGTCAAATGTCTCGAGAATCGGCACCTGCAGCAAGTCGAGGATGCAGTGGTGAGTCTATCAGCCACGGAACGATACGAAAAATTAAAAAGTGAAATTATCCGGGAACTGGCTGATTCAGACAGCACGAGAATGCGAAAGTTGCTGGAATCTGAAGAAATGGGCGAAAGGAAGCCGTCCCAATTTTATCAATACCTACGAAAACTCACCAGGCACGTAGCATCCCCAGTCGGAGCGTCAACAGGTAAATTTGATCACATACATATACACATGCACATATCGTGATGCAGTATTCGCAAGGCTACCGATATTGTCTAACGTGTATCGACCGGTTCTCGTGTTGGTCCCAAGAAATACCCATACCCGACATGGAAGCATCAACCATTGCTTCAGCTCTCCTTTCCATTGTACCATCGAAAATAACAACCGATCAAGGACGCCAATTCAAGTCACAATTGTTCAAGGAACTATACCTGTTCTCGGTACCAAACATTTACGCACGACGACCTATCATCCCGCGTCCAACGGAATGGTAGAGCGTCTACATCGACAGTTGAAAGCAGCAATTAAGTAATATGTCAATATTATTGTTATACAGAAATGTTTTCATTTCGAGGGCCCGTTGTTGTAGACCACTGGAGTTCTTAGTTGCTATTTTCGGCGTGTCCATTTCTATTTTTTACTTTTTTTTTTATATTTGCGTGGAGGAAATCCACACGGACGCCAGGCCGCTTCTGGGGAAAGCGGCGTGGTAGTGTCGGACTCCAACCGACTAAAACCTCCGTGATGACCGTCCCGGCTGCGATCGAGAGAGGCCCGGGAACCGGTGTGAGCGTCGCAACGGGGCCTCCCCCGCGCGCCTAATACCACCGCTGATGGAGCGGGTATGTGGCCATTGTCACACCGCGCCTCGCCGGTGGAGCCGCCCGTGCCAGGCAGTCCGGTTCCCCTACCGGACTGCTTGGCGGCCCCGTGGCGCTGAGCCGCCAACGCGCTTCGCTAACACCACACGGAGTTTCCAGATGATCACCCATCCAAGTACTATCTGTGACCGGCGCTGCTTAACTTTCATGATCTGGCGGGAACGAGTGCACTCAGCGCGGCTAGGGCGCTGGCTTCATTTCTCTTTTTCACTTAACGTGTTTGTAAGTAGTTGTAGCATGACTGTAATTTGTTGTGTTTGTTGTCTGAGTACTGCATTTTGCTCACTTATTTTTGTTGACATTTCAGTGTTTTTGATAGATTGCTTGAACAGTTCCTTGATATCTGCAGCGTCGTTATTGTTGTTGTTTTGATTTTGGTTGTTTAAGGGTGGTATTTAGTTAATTACTTGTGCATAACTTCGGCTATCAAAGGTGTTGATGGGGTAGAACTGATGCCGATGGAATTTGACGAAATCGTTATTATGTTTAAATGTTACATTCATACATTAATTGTCGTAGAACATCGAGACTCCGTGATAGCCACGGTCATGGGATAAACGTTTTGCCTGACGAAGGTGTGGATCGGTTGTATTGTTCTCCCTAGAAATCACATAGAATTGTACTTTGGAGATGTCGATATAATGGGACACACGTTGTATTAGGAATCAAACTCCAGACAGAAACTGCCTAGCAACGGCGTTTGGATCTTTCTCGATGCTTCCAAAGAGTATACAACAAACTTTTGACAGAAACTGCCTAGCAACGACGATTGGAACCTTCTCGATGCCTCCAGCGAGCATATAACAAACAAATGCAGTCGTATAGCGAAAAAGATTTTCATCAGATATTCATTCGTGTGATCGCCTTGGAAAGTGATACATCGAGCAATTTACCGAGTGTCTCAGCAATCGTATTTTTGTGTTTAAAATTATTCTACGCATAGTAGAGAGTTATCCCGTTGACCGTGGATTCGTTTGAACCCCGGAACATTGTTAATAGCGTTAATTAAATTCATTATTCGTAAAACCTATCAATCGTTAATCTCATTATTCGTTAAATTTATTATTCGTAAGACATATTATTCGTTCCTCTTATTATTCGTTAAACTTATTATTCTTTAATCTAATCATTAGTTAAACTTATCATTTGTTAATCTTATCATTCATTAAACTCATTATTCATAATATTTTGTAAAATCTTGTATAATCGCGTAAATATAATCTTTGTTTCGTAAAACAATGGCTAATTCAAACGAAGAATCATTACGCGCCTTAAATTCTAATGATAACCCGACATATAAAATATGTTATAAAACTCACTTCACTTCACTTTCCATTCACTTTTTATAACACTTCATGCTTTGTTTTTTTTTTGTAAAATGTTTCGACGTACTCACTTTTTTATTATTTTTATGCAAAAGTATGTTATTCTACCAGTACTTTATAATTTAATTCTCTCAAGTTAACTTACTGTTTGAAATTGACTTCCTTCTGCGAAAACATTTTTGATTAAATTTACCCGGATATTTCCTGTATCCAATACTCAGATTATGCGGAGCATTTCAAAGCTTGAATTTCGAAAGAGGTCCCGGTACACCTCTATTAGGCGTCAAGTAGGCCAAAGTGAAGAAATTGACCTTTATATATGATAATAGAGTTTATTATGCAGATCTAACAGAGTAACGGTTCAAATTGTTACAGAATGATTCAAAGTATTACAAGAGACTACGTCAAAACATTTTAACAGACTGATTCGAGCGCTTATTTTGGAGGGTTTTTATACTGTGGTTTCTAAGCGGTGGTCTTCTTGAGCATGTGACACTATCGTGGGGTTTTAGTCGGTAAGTTTGACACTATCCCGACAGTGTTCATGAGGTTCTCCCCATGAAAAAAAAAGTTCAAGGCTTGAATATTTTTAGAAAAATAATAATTTCACTGATCTTAGTATCAATTTCAATAATTTCAGTAAAAATAAACGTAATTTTCAGTATTACTAACAATTCTATTCGCTGATAAAATTAACATGTTCTTCTGAAAATTGCACTTTGTTTTATCCTCTTCTTACCACATTTTGAAATACAAATTTTTAAATCTAAACTTCAATCTAACAATGAAGGTCATCATCCAGGTTGATACATGTTCCCGTTTCACATATACATCAAAAGAGGTGCCCGTTTTCTTAAGTTGAGATCACAGTAAGCATTTTCAGTCTATTCTCTTGTATTAATGGTAGAAACAAGCAATCAAAGAGGTAGTATGCATCAAAATATAATACAATATGCTCAAATATACTACAATATACTGCAAGAGCGACATCGGAAATTGTCTTTTTTTTTTTATTTAATTCTTTACATTCACAATTTGTCCAGTTTGGACATTAGGTAGAATTTTTTTACTGCTTTATAACTTTTATCAGCTTTGAGCTGGTAAGTGTGATACCTAGCGTTTTTTTCTTTTAGTGCTTTTGCCACTTTTCTGAAAGTTTCCGGTGTGTTCGTTTGTACTTTTACCTGATCTTGTTTTAATTGTTTTATACTGTAGTTTTCTTTTCCTGCCGTGTTGTTCAGTAGTTCAATGAGGGGGTCTGTTATTTGGGCTTCAATGTAAATTGGTAGTGGTTTGGCGATGTGGGTTATTGGTTTTCCGGCTGGGTCTGTTTCTTTCTTTTCTGGCAGTGCGCTGAAAGAGTTTCGGAGTGTAATTTCTTGAAGCCATTGTTGCTTTTCTGCTTCTATAGCTTTCCTAACGTTTGTGTTTGGTATTATTTTGCGTTTTTTATTGTAACTTGCCGCCTTCCAGCTTTCATCCTGGTGGGTTAGTTCGTTATTGGTTTTATTCTGGTCATTATTTTGTATTGGTTCCATCTCAATTTCGTTTGTAGCTGAGCACTCCTGCTCTTCGTTTAGTGATTGGCTTGGTTTTGACATATTTGTAGCTTCGTTTATGTAGTATGTTTCATCTTTGCTAATTATTTTTATCGGTGGGATGTGTTGTTGCATTTTAGATTTAGTAATAATAATCTTCTTAGTAGAAGACACGGATTTCCACCATTTGGCTGTGGGCGTTGTCGTTCGTAACTTTCTTTTCCCCACTTGCCGCACTTTCTCTGAAGCATTGTTTTACACGTCCCTTTAGCTCAGAACATAGAAGACCGAGAACTATAGCATCAGAAGCAGCTGGTTCCTTTTTGTTCCTTATTTGGACTTTTAGCTTTCCTCCCTTACATTAATCAGCTCTTTGTATTCTATCTGTTTCCTCTTCTTTTTCCACCTACTTAGGGGTTCATTCCTTGGAATCCGCGGATACAGTACCTAACTGATCTTCATCGAGCAACCTTGCCAATACGCATCGTCATTTGCCACTCGCTCATTTGAAGAGATTAGATCTCGATAGTATTCCTATTACAGCATGTATATATTTCATGATATGGAGTAATATCATATGATGGTAATAAAAACATACATGGAGTTCGGCAGACGTTCATATAGATCAAATGTTTGATATCCAAATTTACTACAGTGGTGCAGTGCAACATAGATTAAGTAATTTCACAAAACGACCTGAGTTGAAAATTTGGCAGGAGTCCCATTTCAAGGATAGGTTATCCGGAACAATAAACTCCATACATTTTAAGGCAGTCTATATGAGATGGCTGTCCCAATAGACTCAAATGTCAACAAGAACATCTTACAGAATTTTCAAATCCAAGTCAAAAATGCATTCATAAGCAGTTGCAATTTTCTTACAGCGATGATTAATTTCAGTCTTCTGTGCAAGCACTAAATATGTTTTCACTCGAGACCTTTTTGACTTCAGCTATTTTCAGGTTTTTCTTTGCATATTATCTATCTACAGTCTTGAGTACAGTGACGTTGGTTTGAAAATTTTGGGTGGGCTCGACACCCGTGTTTTGATGAGAAACGTAATTGTTGACAATACATCTGTTCGGTTGGAATGTACTACCGCACTGATACATTGTATTAATTGTATTGTCACTTACACCGTGACTATAGCCAGTTTTCAATGGTACGAGGAGCATTTTAACTCGTACAAGGATGACTGCAACGACATAAAAGGGGAAATGACGGAGTGCGTTGCCTGCAGTCAAAGCAGTGAAACTTTGTGCTCCTGTTTAGCAACTGGAGGTCAAGTTACGCGAATTGCATTTTTCTGTACAAGAAATTGCAAATACGTCTGTAGTAAGTGCCGAATATTCATCGAAAAGTAGTTCATAAGATTTTCAATTTTCAAATATTTTTGAGATGTTCATTAATTCTCTTCAAGAAGTTTATGCATCTTACAACCTTTTCCATCGATTGCGATCTTACTGCGTATAGTTTTGTTTATATTACATAAGCAAATGTTTCATTTGTTCGTTTATCCAAATTGAAACTTGATTTTTTTATATTAAATTTGATTATTTGATTATTTTATATTATTGTTGCTATATTACATTGCACAATCCTTATATTAAGAGAAACAAGTTAAAATTCTGGATATAATTTCCTTACAGGTAAAGCATGATTCTACATTCGAAGTATACAAATGTATTCGTTTGTGAAATAAGGAGGATCTCGTCTTCGTGATTAGAAAATTGATGTGCTGCATCGCATATCTGACAAAAATAATTGGGTCCATTTCCTTGAGTAAAGTTGTTACAAAACTGTGCTATTCACGCGATCATGTGATTTGAGTGTACAAACGAAAGATTGGAATCGTTATAGTTTTCTTCTTTTTATATATGTATCTGTATACAATTCTGCACGTTTTAAGCGAATCACGTTGTTCATCTTTTTCCCGTTACTGTGTCAAACTTTACACCGCAAATTTTTTTCTTTTATTTTTTATTAATAATTATTTACGAATCTGCCAAATTATTCGAATTTCCCATCACATAAATATATCACAAGTTCAAAACGTTGCTGTGTCATTGTCCAATCTGCATAGAGTTTTCGACGATATGATGACCAATATCTATATCTTCAGATTTGTTATAGATATCTCCAACATATGTCGATATACGATAAATTACAATATAGTAGATAATTGTTGGCTAGGAACTTCCTGAGTATTCTACAATTCCGTTCAATTAGACGGATTGCATTTCTTTAACGTTTTCTACATTGTATACTGTACAAGTATCTTTATGAACTCTATACGTTTTTCCTTACGTTGAGATGTGAATGATATCTAAGGTCGTAGCGTTGCATGTTGCAAATGCTTATATCGCTGCAAGATACATTGTACGGTTTATCGCAAGACCTACTATTTTACCGAATCCTCTTTGCCAATGAGACTGCTCTCTGCTCTTTCTTGTTTTATATTTTGTAGCACTTCTAAGCAACTGCTTTGCTGTCTTTTCATTTCTACTAATAAATTTTGTAACTTCTATGACGGTGTAATTAACTGTTTACTGTAATAGCAGAATTCTGTCAATTTCATTATTATTTAAAAATTTTTCCTTGAAGGGACACTTACTTACTTGCAAAATTTAGTAAGGAATAAAAGAATAAAATTTTGGGTAGACTTGTACTCTATTAGTTTACTTTCAAAATACCTCAACAGTAATTAATAAAAAATGTAATAGGATTCCTTCTATAACTTTAGATTTTCTGCTATAATTTCCATAATTAATTACAGCGATTTTCCATATGCTTTGCGCGACACGCATAACTTATAGAATATAAACTTGTAAAACTTATATAAATATTAAGTATGTTCTGTATCAATTGTAATGCCAGTTACCAAGAAAAGTATATAAAAAAAAAGAAAAAGAATGGAAAATCCAAACGAACAATGGAAGAAGGTAGGATATCTCTTGTAAAAACAACACAACTCCTATACGTAATCTGTTGTTTCAGTGATCGTGCTTTTATATATGAGAGTCATTTACGATTAATTGCAACTCGTTCGAATGAAATAATTACATAACTATACAGAATGATTTATACAGAGAGTCGCATTTAAAATCGTCCTGATGCAAAAAATATTACTAATTATTTACTCATAAAATATTGTACATAAAACTAAAGGCAAATTAAGACTTAGAAACTTAAATACATGGCATGTACCATGTTAATTAGCAATGAAGTTAGAAAGATTTACCGAATGGGCATATTGTAAGGTACAAATTAAATAAATAAATAAAGAAAATATATCTGTAGTGTCACATGAGTTAAAGAACGATTCGAATCGAGGGTGACTCATGTTGTTGTTTTGCCTCGGAGTATTATCATCGTTACGATGTACGAAATGTAATAATAAACAAACTCCGGACAGAACAATATCGCTGCTACGCGCAACCGTCAACCAGAGTCAGAATCGAACTTTACGGTACTCCCTCGACCAGTATAAATAGACGATCATGCTCTCCAGAAAGTGAATATCGAGCGAATATAAGCATTATCTAGTATACGAGTATCGGGCATTCTTATAGCGAGTATATCGAATAACATTGAGCGAACGACAATTAACTCTGTATTCTATACTTAGAATAATTTCAAGTACATTTGATATGTA
This sequence comes from Bombus vancouverensis nearcticus, assembly GCF_051014615.1. Lineage (NCBI taxonomy): Eukaryota > Metazoa > Arthropoda > Insecta > Hymenoptera > Apidae > Bombus > Bombus vancouverensis. The sequence continues at coordinate 1,093,517 of NC_134921.1, read as the reverse complement.
GCGGCACACGAGTCAGAGAACAATTTAAATCCTGTTGCTGTTTTGCCTCGGAGTATCAAGACCGTTAGATTACAAGTAATGTAAGAACATATAAACTCCGGGCAAAACAATGTCGCCACTTCGTGCAACCGTCAAACGTAGAAGAATTCGAATTTTCCGGTTCTCCCCCGACCAGTATAAATAAACGGACGCAACCGAAAAGAATTTAATTATTTAGAGTTATCAACCAGTTATCTATTGAATATTTATTAGCGATCTGTACGGACGTCTTAGCGATTATGGTTTACATACATATTTATTGAATTATTTTAAATATATTCGACAGTTTCAACAATGAGCAATCTCGTCTAATACATTTCACGATCAAACATTCTCTACAAAAGTCCTCTACAACAATATTTCTGAAGTGCGATCGACAATACATATAAAAGAAATGCCAAAAGCAAGAAGGAATCGTTGACTAAACGATTCCCGAAATTAGAAGAGAATAAGAAAAAATTGGAAAAATTAGGAATACCTTAAAATTAGGAAACCACAGTGTTGAAATATGTATAATTTTCTGTGCTGGACTAGGTTAAACGCGTAATAGAGATACTTGTATGTGAATATCAGTGTGTGAAAGTATGTGTGTCCGAAGCGTCTCGAAAACAAAGGAATGTAAACAGTTCAATCTGTTAAGAGTCCGTTAACGGTCGGTTAAGAGTCGGTTAAAAGTCAGTTAAGAGTCGGTTAACAGTCGGGTATAAAAAAAAGTGCTGAAACGCGTGCATGTCTGTATCGTTTTGTCTATGAAATAAATATATCATTGTTTTAATATTAATCCTCAGTATAAATTTAATGTTCCTATAACATTATTTCGGACTCAAAGATCCACAATTCTCAACACACAGAACAAACAGAAATTAGTTTTATCCATCGAACTCACTTATACCCGAACGCGATCTAGGGCTGCATTGCCAATAGTTTAGGATAACGATAATTATCCTCGTCTTATAAACTATATAGAGAGTCAAGACCAGAATTTTGATAATAAATATCTAATTAAATAAAATCGAATAAATTACCAGTTACGAGACATTGAAATTATTTATTTATTCCTAGAAAACTTTAATCCTTCTCGCGCTAGTACTCTTCTGCCCATAGGAGCTAAGCTGAAACGTGGAGTTTATTTACCAATCGCATTAATACGTTAGTTAAAGCTACTCCTACGGTCATATTAACGAATTAGAATATCAAGGATATGACAGTTTGAAAATTCAAAATAGTGTTGCGCTTTAGGAAGGTGCGACAAGTTTTGAATCTATTCCATTCAATCGTTCGCCTTGTTTCGAAAATAACGAACGAGAGTCGAACTAATTGAAATAGTTTAACGACTATTTCTGGTGGCAGCAACTACCGCTTTGATTCAAGCGTCAATTTAAGGAAGCTAGGACCCGAAATCGAGAATATTAAGTAACGGTTACAAATACCGAAGATCAAGACCGGATCGTAACAGTAAATAATGACTAGGAAAGATAACGAATAATTGGAATTTGTTAATAATAATAATGATAATAATATAACGGACTTACTATAGCACCATAGTACAGAATTTACAAAGTTTTGTCTTATTCAAGAATAAGTTTCCTTGAATATCATAAAATGCATTTACCTTAAATTTCTGGCAACGAAAATTCTTGAATTTGGTACAAAATGATAGCTAATAAAATGAATGAAATAAAAGCTTCGAAAATCAACTAATATTAACAGGAATTGGAATAAGGGAAGGGTTGCATGTACAAGAATACGTAAGAGTGCACTTAGAAAAATCAAAATAATTGAAAATATAATTAGAACGTGGGAAGAAGATATCGCCCGAAAATTGCATATTATTTATTTAGTAGTAAATTTTATTTATTTCTATTACGTATTTCAATAGTCAATTAGTGTAAATCCTACTTTCTTTGAAAAGGACTTACGTAGCTCCAAAAATAATTTATTGTTAAAAATTTTAATTGATAAATCAATTAATTCGCTACTTTCATGCATATGTAATAGATTACGGTATTGACCACGAAATTACTAAGCACAATTATTCCGAGCATAAGCACAAACAATGAGAATCATTTCGAAGTCGTGACAAGTCTAGTCTAAACATTATCGTTTGTTATGTAAAAAATAATTGTACGCTGCTTAACCGAAACATTAAGCAAAAAAGATGAAAATACGTGTATTTTCAGGAAATGGCCTTTTTCCTGCTAGTGAATTCGAATATTTATCTAATGAGCAAAATTTATCTAATTGTGATAATGATGAACGAGACGAAAATTAAAAGAAAAAGATTGTTACAGGAAAACTCTGCTGAATGATTTTCCACTTTATGAGATCAACGGTTCATCGATCAATGTTTTTCAAAACTCATTGTACAGGAACGTAATGTGTATTTTATGTTTTTTCTTTATTATAACCATTTTTAAACTTCATGATTCACGGTATACTTCAATTTTAGAGTTGACAGCTATATTTTACAAAAAGATTAAACAGAGAATTACTTCCTTTACAGATTTACAAAAAATTTTGTATGAAGATCCGGGTTATGCCAATATTCCTGTTTGGCACTGTATTAGCATGAACGAACAATCTAACTTTGAGTCGACTTGACAAAAATCGAACGACTAGCACAAAGAACTAGCGACTGCTTATTTTCCATAGCTCGGAATACAGTTATGGACATTAGGACGAAATTGTTACCGCAGAAAATACAAAAGTTATGTAGTTCAATACGACAAGATTTCTACAGGTTTTCTACATGTTACGTATATAGAAACCAAAAATGTAATAAAAATAAAAGGCGACGTAAAATAAGAAGATTAAATATATTCGTACTCATGACTTACCCTTATATGTAGAATAACTTTCTGTCCGGTTACTGCATTACCCTATCTATTATGGAACAAATTTTTGGGTTACAATCATTTACACAAAGCTAATACGCGTACGAATATCTTTTCATTTTATAAACGTTTATGTATAAAATATCTATCCACGTTAAATCAATCTCTTTTTATAGAAACTTAATAAGTTAATTTTTTAGATCGAAAAATTAAAACTTTTAGTAAATTCTTGTACATCGCGCACTCTACTGCGTCCCGGATACGAATGACGAATGAACGTTATCGCTCTACGGCGATCGCTTATATAGTGACGACGACGGATTAGTATTGCTGAGTAATTGGCTACGCTTCGGGTCTAGAGGCGGTACTTGTACGCGCAAAAATCATTTCGTGGCATGCTCTCTTCCCTCACTCTGCTACGTCCTCCGTTCCCGCAACCCCGTAGTAACTAAAAGTAAGCTACTGATCTGTCCTGTTTTGCGATTAAGTTTTCAGGGCAGGAAAAAAGAGAAAAGACAATATCGTATAAAAGTATCGCTTTTGAGCAGCATAAATTAAATTACAAACTGTAATGTTAAAAATGTAAACCCAACACAAAATATGGTATGGCCACGTCGTACCGTTGCGTAAAGGTACTTTTGCCAAAACCACTATCAAACAGAAATTCATTGTTTATTACGAATACACATATGAAATTTATATTTTTCTTAGGCAATAAACATTATATATATGTAAATTCTATAGAATTTAGAACACCAACCGATGGTTTGACCTTCCCTGTGTTTACTGGCAGTCGGTCGAACGATATGAATATAGAAGGATGGAGACTTAGGATAGAGAATAAAACAGGACTTCGAGAGGCGAAGATTGAACAAAGAAAAAAGCTAAAACAACAAACTCAACTGTAAGAGCCTTGCTCTATTGTGCATGTATATCGCATCTTCATACGCCAAATCATCGTCTACGACTTATATCATACGAAACGGTGTAACTCTTCAGTGTGTAGGTGTTGGAAATTTCTGAAGAAACTCTACTATTAAATTAGAATTAAATGAGACAACAAATAATAATAGTAGGTATCCAATAAAATAAATACACACTATTTTTATCATGAATATAAAAGTATTTAAAATATATGTCGGAGATGAAAGAACACCGGAGCCTTTGGAATTTTGGATAATCCCGCAACATTGTAACCTGAACTAACCGGGCGACTCTCTGCCTGGCCCAGGTCACACACCGCGGGCCAGACGGACACCAGATGTCCGCTCTTCCGTACGGCTTACCCTCAATAGCCTTAAGCACCCGTCATAAACCCGAGTCACTTGCCTGCTAAGGTCCTTCAGACCCAACAAATGTCTTTTCTAAATCAGTTTCCAAAGACTATTGTTTACTACGGCTTGACACGGGAAAGTTAATTTTTCTCGCGTACGATGCTTCCTACTAGCAACTTTCTATCGAGGGCGGTTAAGACCCTTCCTAGTCCACTAACCTTCGTTTGTCCAATCCGAGGCAATGTATACTGCCCTCACTTCCTGACCTAAAATGGCATGAACAAATCCGATGATCCCGTGCGCTAGACACACCCATCACTAGCTTTCCTCCGTCACAGCATCGTCACTCAACTTCACTTCTTCTACATCGTTGGAAAAGTCAACTACTAAGTCTAACGCTAATGCCTATCGGGGCAGTCTAAGCATAACGCGAGAGTCGGGCTCGGTATTGTCTAGCATACATTTCCTCTCCTAAATATCTTATAGTGCTACGTCCACTAATACATTAAATCCAATTATAAGAGCCCTGCTCTAACGTACATATCTATCTTATCTTCGTGCGATAAGTGATTATCTATCTATCTATGCTCATCAGTGTAATCTAAGTGTTGGAAATATATAATTTATAATTCTGTGAATCACAGTGTTATACAAACTCAATCACCCCTATTATCTCAACGGAAATCAGGGGATCGATCAAGTCGTGGTGTCGATTGTTATAATCGTAAGGGGAATTTACGACTCCCGTTGACGTCTCTCCTAGCGACTACGTCTCCCCGCGATTGGTCGAACAAACACAAACTCTTCTGCTAGTTATATTTTTCTCGCATTTATACATCTTTTTACACTTGTATTAGTTACCATATATATTGCTGCGAATAATTGTAAACTCAACCATATTTTCAAATTATTTATGATACTAAAACAAAAATTGAAAGAATCGTTTGTATAATTTCACATTATAATATAAAACAAATCTGAAGATAGAACAAACAAAAATTGTCTTCTTTCGAACTCTGGAAAAAATTAAATTTTCTCTTAAAATTGTGTTTTTGGCTGTGAAACAATATAAATTCAATGTTAATTTTGTTATGCTTTTACTTAATATCTAGTGGATTTTCCCTTATTTTTTATTGCTTCTATCAATCTGTGAGGTACACTATGCACTGATTTATTTAAAAAACAGGAGAGGTATTATCCAAACAAATTATTACATTTTTTAAGAATTTAATGTATATATTAATTTATAAGTTAATATATGTATCAAAGAATGACATTGTCGTACTCAAATGGAGAGATTCGTGAGATTTATCAACAAAGCAGACTCCCATCATGGTACCAAGTACAAGAAATATTCTTAATATTCATGCTGCTTTTACGAGCCAACAGTCATCTGGAAAATTGAAACCACTATCTGTTCTTGCATACAGTAAAGTCTTTTGTTTCTAGACCTTGTGACCCGAAAACAACATTTATATTCAAGGACACAATAATATGGATCTCTCCTTTCCGTTAACTTTTTTGCTTCATTAAGTTCTATTTTCACCGTAACAGCGGTGTCCAGGTCACGAGTATACAAAAGAAAAAGATGTAGAGTTTTTCTAGAAGTAAATACTTCATCATGGACAATACATTACATTGTAAATAATTTTTAAATAAACCATGTTTCTATATTACTTTTATAACAGTTTAATAGTCTTATTATTGTTGAGAATTGTGGATCTTAGTCGCCGAAATAAACGTATAGCAACACTCACATTACACGTAGAAATGATATTACAATAGTTTCATATTTATTTAATATGTGATTTACAAGATACACACTGAACGTGTCTCAGTACTCTTTTTGTCTCATCATCATTTTCTCCGTTCTTCTGTTCTACGAGACGCTGCACGCACATACTCCCACACACACTCATACTCACATATATGTGTCACTATTACGCGGCTAATTTGTGTGTAGCACACAAAATTACACATATCTCAAAAATGATATTCTGTGAAATACCCCTCCAAATAACTTTCCCACTAACTTATCTCGTATGTACTCAAATAAGCGTTGTTCGGGATTGTGGTAAGAAACACGTCACTCGCATACGAAGAATTATCCACTAAACTGATAGCAATTGAGGCGAGTTTTGTCCGTATAGACAGTACTGGTGGAGTAGATGGGACAAAGAATATTCTTTCAACCGACTAATGATTAGGAAAAAATGGCATCAGCATGGCGCAACAAATTCCAAGGAAAGCATGATGGCCGTATCAAGGGACGACAACACGACAATGCCAGTATTCGCCCTAAGTAGCCTCTTATCCACTCATAACAGCAAACGAAGTAATTCGTCATACGACTTGCCGATATTTCTGACTCTGCCATTTATTTTCCGACTAGATTTAATACATTGTTACATTTCATTTTATAAAGTACGGAAATTCACGATCAAATACGAGATACAATCGGATAATTCTAACAATCAATCATTCTTACGCCATTTTACATATTCATCGTTTCGAAACGCGAAACAATGTATTGTGAACCTACTTCAGAAATACGAGAGAAATTTATCATAAATCCATTTTGTTACTTAACTTTATTAGTTTGCATAACGAACGAATGAACATATTTAAATCTGTATTTAATCGCAAATTCAGACCACGATCAATGATGTTCGGTTAGCGATGTTTATTACGTATAATAGTTGTATTATTATGATCGACTTTCTGGTTTGTCAATTAAAGAGAAAATAAGAGAAAAGAGGAATATGGTTGTGTAAATGAAACAAGCAATCGTGTACAGTATGCACAGCTTCCTATTAGTCTAGCTGTTCAATGTATGTATATTAAGATGCGCACGATAATTTTATATACCCACTTGCGTTGTAATAGTCGATTTTCTATCAGCAAGTTGGGAAAAACCATCGACGAATGCATCGAACGAATGGCCATTGCTCCTATTTTGCTGATGTGGAGAACTGTCGCAAGAAGACTGCCATATGCCATCTGTGAAGCCATCTGTAAACAGAAGAAGGTCCGCTTTCCCTTTAATTGTAACCATTTATAAATTTCGAACACGTAGATAACACGGACAATTATTATAACAGTGTACAAATTGCAGAGGAATTATCAGATTGTCCGAAAAATTTCTTTCGTTTCATAAGGTGATAATAGATGAACAACAATTTCTCTCTCATACCATTTTATTAAATTAGGCACGATCCATTTCGTTATATCTCTATTATTATGTTCGTGCATAATTCAATAAACTAATGTGAAACAAAAAACTGTGCGTCTATTATTTCTTTATAAAGCGAAAGTAACTTTCCGGATTACCTAATACCTTGAAGAAAAAAAGGTGTACGTGAAGCATTAAGAGAAAACGGATGTGAGCAAGCTTGTCTGAAACATATAAAACTAAAGGAGAATGCAACAACCTTTCATAGGAGTTATAATCTTCTACTACAAGCATAGAAAACAAAACAATGATTAAAACATTAATACAAGTAAGAAATGGCAAATGTAGTTTACCTCTTATGAATCTCTTCCACTCAAGAATAAAATGATATATTTGGGAATAACTTGGAACAAAAAACTTACCTAAAAATAACACATACGTCTGCTTGGAATGAAAGCTCAAGCTGTTCTTGGCACAATCGGGTGGCTACCATGGCACGCATCCCAATTAAAAATATGTCAAACAAAACATTACTATTTACAGATATGATCAAACCACTATGAACATGTGGTATGACATTATGAAGCACAAACTGCTAAATCCAAACGAGCAAAACTTAGAGGATTACAAACTTTTATTATGAAGAAAATATTAATTACTCTTTGGGGAGTTAGAACTGATGACATGGAACCTGCACCTTGTCCAGATTCAATTGGCTCCGAAATTATCAGACACTGTTGGAAACATCCTACTTCGACTACAACTGTTTTCAGAAACTTCCCAATGAAAGAAGAATCAGGGTGAGTTATCCATTGAATAGAAAGTACTCGTCTGCGTTTTCGTCACTGGCCTCTGCATTGGCTTGCTGGACAATAGTGTTCGAGATTTTGAGTGGCCGATCTCCTTGTTTTGGGAAAGTCCTAAGTGCCTGCCCCCACGACAGTCTTCATCAGAGCGCCGTATCGTTTATGTGATACTACATCGTATTTAATCTCAACAAAGTCGTACAACCGTCGTGATCAGAATGTCAAACTCTTCGTGTATACTAAAAGTGTCAAATAAGGTATCAAACCATATTAACACACGATATATTCAATTTACCTCCACATTAACTCATTCAAGGTTCGCTGTATCAACCGATTGGTTGAATCTGACCGATCGCTATTTAGTTGAGAATTCGCATCAAGTAGCATTCCAACTTCCAAATATTGTATACATGATAGTGAACAATACTTTAAAGAAAAGAAAAAAGGGCAAACGCAGTTGATGTTACAGATATCCAAAGAAACAAAAGGACAAACAAACCAATATATTTTTTTTTATTTAATTAGCACTTTACAATTTGTCCAGCTGGATATTCAGTAAATTTTTCTAACTTTATCGCTAATTAACATGTGGATGGCTATGTTGTATTTTTTTGGGTATCTCCCGACTTCTTCTTTAACCTTTGGTAGTTTTAGGCTTTTGCGTATATCCTTGTTTCTGACATACCATGGGGCGTTGACTACTGTTTTTGAGTATTTTCGATTGTAACGACTCTAGTTTATTTATGTGGGTTGTTTACGTTCCACTGGATTTTCACCGATTAATGAGAAACAAGAGGGCCACTTACATTGTATTTATTGGATACATTGTATAAAGGGACGTAGTCTGCTGTTTCAAGCCCTTCGTCTAGACCATATGGAACAATTAGAAAAGACCGGAGAGGATACAAACATTTTTTCACAGTCACTGGTGTGTTCACAAAATATATCAGGTGATATCTGTGCTAATCAACTTGGAGAAAGTTATTAACAGTATTTACCAATATTTTAGAACGTCTAGCAAACTGATACTCTGAAACTGATAATTTTACCCGCCATATTTTCAAAAAGTACGTAAAAGATGAGAAGATCGAACGTGTTCCATTGCGGTAGAAACCGCATACACGAACAGGTAAGTTGAACCCCCATGCCCCGTCGGCGATTCTAGTGGCTTTCTAGGCTCGACCCGACGGTCATCAAGCGACTGGAAAAACGGTGGGGGGATGTTGACCCCAAGGCGCCCCCGTGTGCGGAGGAAGCGACTTGGGAAAACAAGACGGATACAATGGGATGGAGGAGCTATGCGAGCGAGGAAGGCGGAACACAAGTATTGAAACGGGATGGGAAGAAGGAGACGTTTAAGGTTCTCTCGGACATTAAATTAAGTGACAATGCAACTATCACTGTTGTACCGAATCCGAAGGGAAAGGAGGAGGGAGATGGGTTCAGCCCATTTAAGTCGAGCAAGAGGCTGCAGAGAAGCCCGATTGTAAACAGGAAAATGCAGGCGGACGTGGGCGATGAATCGGAAAGGGTGAAGTATTGTTTGATGTCGAGGATAGTGACCAGAGTACGCCGCTTACAGTGAGAAATGATAAAAGGGGGAGGTATCTGGCGAGGAGCGCGGTTGAAAGAAGGACGCGCGCTAGATATGGCAAATTGTTGCCTGTGGACAGTGAGGCGGAGGATAGTGGGAGGGGGGATATATGCTCAGAATAGCGAAGTCGGAGGGGTAGAGATAATATTCATTATGAGTGAGATGAAGGGGTTCACGCAAGCCCTGTCGGGGGCGGTGGAAATGTTGAATGCACTGGTGAAGAAACTGAATCTCGAGAAGGAAAAGAACAAGGGAATTATAGTCGATAAATTATAACGAGGAATTATAACGAGGGAAGACACTGGTACTCTGCCTCTGATCACCTGTATTTACTACATGAATTTTCGAGTAATTACAAGAAGCCAGCGCGGGGTAGTTTTAGATATTCGACAAGAATATTGACGAGGGAAAATTCCTGAGGATGTTTGACGGTAACTTGAACTTTATGGCGAATGACGAGGCAACCCACGGCGCCCAATTCCAGAAAAGTCTGGAACGTACGTGTTCCAATGTATTGAAAAAGATCTTCCCGTCGCAAGGCAGGAGAAGTATTAACCACTGGTGGAACGAAGAGTTGTCCGGGTTAAGAAGGGCAACACTGAGATTAAGGAGAGCGCAACCGAGTTTAAGGAGGCAAGGAGGAGGTTAAGAAGGGCGATCGAACGCTGCAAGGAGGAATGGTGGAAGGAGTTTTGCGCAACTTTGAACCAGGATACCTGTGTAAGGCCATATCGAGTCGTAAAAGCTATAATGGCTCGGAATATACCGCCGGAGGACCTTAGTAAGGACAGAGTTGCGAAAATTCTAGAAAACATTTTCGTCATCAAACGAGCGGAACAGAAAGAAGAAGAGCACAGTTCTCAAATCCCGCAGAAGCAAACGGAAGAGGAACAAGATCTGCGCGCAACGAAGGAGGACCTGCGAACGGCTATTGTGAAATGTGATCCGAGCAACGCTGCGGGTGTCGCAGGCTATATTCGAGCAGCCATATGATAAACCGAAATTCCGAGCGCCTTATCACGTGTGACCGTCCGGTCAGCACCCATTCTCAGCCGCCTGGGTGGCATTCGGTCACTCCAGCCGTTCTCCGATGTATATAATAAGTACAAACAAAGACTTCTCCCACTCCAACGAATAAAAGAATATAAATGCTTCCTTCAAAATCATCCAGTCAGTCTAAAAAATTCTTAACTAACCCAAGTATCGAAAGTGTATCATCGCGAACCGAAAAAACTGTATAAATTGAGTAAAAATAAAAAGAACTCGATCTCCTGTTCGGAAATTGACAAGTTCCTTATTATTTTTTTCTTAATTTTACGCAACACGGGCGTGGAAGGGGTTCCTGGGGAGATCGTTAGGATCATCACGGGAGAACGACCTTTTTTTTTGTACGTGGAGAAATCCTCATGGACACTCCGCTGCTGCAGTAGATGCGTAGCAGCAGAGTAGTGTCGGACTCCTACCGACTAAAACTCCACGATGACCATCCTACGCGTGCGACGGGGGTGCTCCAGGAACCTCAATGAATTAACTTCTGTTGCACCCTCTTCTCGCGTCCTCTTGCTCGAGCCAGTCCTAGTATCTCCTGTCTATTGAATTGGCGTTAGGGGGGGTCATTGCCCCTAGCGCTGCGCTCCTTCAGGCATGGTCCGTTGGGATTGCGGTGGGGCGGCTCCAGGTCGTCTGACTGCCATCCTTCTCCATCGTCTTATCTTGCAGGGATGAGAGTTTTTCTTCCTCTCCCATTCCGCTCGCTCCTTCGCGAGTATAACTCGCTCGCAGAAGAGGCGGACGGCCTCGTATTCCTGTGCCCCTCTCAGCATCGCCTCTACAATCGCGGGGGGAGGAAGGGGTCAATGTTCCTCCCGTGGTGTGCCGCAGGGAGTATCGGGGCAGCTCCCACGCCGGGCAGAGCTCCGGGGTGTGCTGCGCCGTGTCCCTGTCCTCTCCGCAGTGGTGGCAGATGTCTGTCGTCTCCCGTCCGATTCTCTTCAGGAACTCGCCGAACACGCCGTGTCCGGTGAGCATCTGGGTCATTCTGAATGTGAGCGGGAGGCCGTGGCGGTTTCTCCATGCCTCCTAGTTTGGGGGGACCGCCTCCGCGCCCCGATGTTCACCTCCCTCGTTGATCAACTGGGATCGCCACCGTTCCCACGTGTCCTCCTCAGCGGTTCCTATGTCGTTCGGAGTCGCCTGCTCGGTCGGATCTTCTCCCGGATGCCATACCCTCCGCTGGGTGTATCTCTTTTTGGGCGCTAGCGCCCGGAGCTCCCACGGGGGGAGGGGGGCGGGCGCGGCTAGGGCGGTTGCCGACGCGTGAGACATCGTCCGGTATCCCCTACTGATTCTGACGGCGGTTAACCTTGTAGCCTCCTCAGGAGCAGGATGCTGCGGCGGCTAGCCATCAGGTCGTCCGCCCATACCGGGGCCCCGTACATCACTCGGGACCGAATGACGCCCTCGTAAAGTCGGTGCACCGCGTCTCCCGCCCCGCCGATGTTCGGTAGCAGGCCGCACAGGGCATTAACAGCCACAGACAGCTTCGGAATCAGGCAGTCGAAGTGTTGCTCAAACGTCCACTGGCTGGACAGTTTCGACTGCCATGTTTATGCATAGGCGGGGCGGTGGGGTCCCTCGCCGCTTCTTGTCATACAACCAGATGGCCTCCGACTTCGCAGGGGAGACCCGCAGGCCCCGTCCGCGCACGGCACGTTGCGATTTCGCCGATGCGCAGCGTCTCGTGCCAGCCACGACCCCCGACCAGGACCAGGGTGTCGTCCGCATAGCATACCATGGCCGCCCCTGGAGGCATTGGGCATCGCAGTACCTCGTCGTACGCAATGTTCCATAGGATCGGTCCCAGCACGGAGGCCTGCGGGACTCCGCGCTCAACAGGTCGCCTTTCCTCCCCTTCCTTGCTGGTGTAGCATATCCACCTGTCGTCGAGATAGGCTCGGATCAGCCGGACGAGGTAGCTGGGAACCTCGAAGTGCTCCAGGGCCGTCAGTATCCTGTCCCATGGTATGGAGTTAAACGCGTTGACGATGTCCAGGGAAACCGCCAGCGCCACGTCGTTCCGGGAAACCATGTCCTCTGCCAGTGCCCGCACGCGTCTGACCGCGTCAACCGTCGAGCATCCCTTCCGAAAGCCGTACTGGCTTTCGTGTCAACCTGGCACCTGACCCGCCATGTGTCGTTCCAAGCGGGTGGCGACTACCCTCTCGAGTAGTTTGCCGACCTCGTCTAGCAAGCATATCGGCCGGTACGCTGACGGCGAAGTCGATGGTCTTTACGGAGCAAGACCAGCCTCGCTGTCCGCCATACCCGGGGGTAAGCTCCCTCTTTCAGGCATCTTGTGTAGAGGCGCTGAAGTCTAGGGGCCATGACTGCCATCACTTCCCCCCAGATCCGACCCAAAATTCCGTCCGGGCCCGGCGCCACGTCGCGGGATGCCATTCTTCTGGTCGCCTCCCATATCTCTACCTTTGTGACTTCCCAGTCATCGCTCCATTCCAACGTCCGTGTCTTTTCCCGCGGCCGTTCTGCCCCCTGTCTTCTTGCGGGGGAAAAGCGTCGCGATGATCCGCAGCAGCAGCGCAGGTTCCATTTCCATCGTTGCCAGGGGGCCTTCGCGCGAGGTTTCCGCGTCACTGTCTTATATGGCTGTGGCGGATCGGTACCAACAGGACGCCGACAGGTCGAGGCATCAACGTGGTGCAACACCTCCCGGGCGATCCGCGGGTACCAACCACCAGCACCAGAGGGCTACGACGGCAACGAGTCTATCTATCTCGCTAGCGGTCGAATATACGTTCGAACGATACAAATACCGCAGCTAGCGAGAGTCCCTCTACGTCTAAGGCAGGGACTACCGGGCATAGCCTTACTGACGAGTCCACCGGTAGTCCCGGGAGGAAACGCAACCTCTCTTTACATCCACCACATGGCCTTCCCCATGGGTCGGCCTCGACTGTTTCAATTAGTTCGGACCAGGCACGGTCCCTCGCGTTTTTAATCTCTTTTTGCAGCGAACGCCTCGTTCTCCGCCTCTAAGTGTCGCTATGCGTCCTTGCGCTATAGCGAGGGCGGCGGAGGCGGGGTCTATTCTCCTCACCATCTCTGTTGCGCCCGCAGCGGTAGTCCTCGCCGCTTCCTTCAACGTTTTCCCCTGCATGCCCTTGAGGTTCCGAGATGTCTCGGCAACCGTGATCACCTCTGCGGCTCGACGGATCTGTTCCGCTCCTATCTCCGCCGTAGTAGAGGTTCGCATTTCTTCGGCGAGGTCCTCTTCCTCCGTCGTTTCTTCGGTCTGCGGGTTCTCCGTTTCCAGTGTGGGGTGGGAGGGCCCCTCTTTTGGCGGGGCCGCCCTCGTCATGCTCCTGGTGCTGACGTGTGACGGTTCAGCAACCACCACCGCTTCGCCCCCTCCTCTGACAATTTCCCCTACCTCCTTATCTTTCGCCACTGTTGCGTCTTTTTTCGCCATTGGTTCGCAAAAATGGCCACTTCCGCCGCACTTGCTATTCCACCAGTTGCTGTCACTTTCGAATGGTCCGCACGGCGCGCTTTGACGCACGTGCCAATATGGCTGCGTCTGTGTAGTTCCTCGGGTAGCCCGTGTAGCGGCGTTGTTATCACGCGTCCTAATATGGCTACCCCACCGTCATAACCTCGTACTCGGTTTACCTCCGCCTTCAGTGCCTTTCCACACCAGATTTCATGGGTTCTTACACTCGCTTTGCTTTCATGGGCGCTAAACCTTCACTCTGGTTACTTTCCTTGCCTGAATTCTACAGTATTCCGGAGATTTCGAGTACGCTCACGGCTCCGTCCTTCCTCCGTCTGCTCCATCACACAGTCACCACGAAAACTCATTCAATCTGTATCTGGAGTCACTGCTGGAGAATATTGAAAGGGATACCAGTGGCATTAAAGTGAACGATCAGAGAAAAGTTCCTGTTCTGACTTTTGGCGACGACATAGTACTGCTTGGCGAGGATGAGAGGGAGGCACAACAACAGTTGGATGCTCTTTATTGGCACTTAAGCTGTCTGGGAATGAATATTTCTGGGGAGAAGGGTCCGACTTTCCAGGGGGTCGCCAAAAAGGACACCTGGTTCATAAAAAACCCAGAAATTTAACTTAAAAATCATCGCAAAGCATCAGTCGATTCTTCAAGTCTTTAGGCGCCCAAATGGGGCCTTGGAAAGGTATTCACTGTGGCATAATAGTGCCAGAAATTCTGAGCATTATAAGAAGAGTAAAAAGCTCTCTTTAAAACCATGTCTAAAATCGAGTTAGTAACTAAGTACATCTTCCCTCGCTTCATCTACCACCTGTTGATCAATCCTCCAAGCGATTCATTCTTAAAATTGTTGGATAGCGAAGGCAGACAGGAAATAAAGGCAATAATACATCTTCTGCTTTCAACTACCACTGGATTCTGTTACACTCTCAAAGCAAACGGAGGTCCAGGTATACCTAGATTCGAACATCTTGTAAAGCTCGGTACCCTACAGAGTGAAACTGAAAAGAATGGCGAATTCCTTAAGGATTAATTGGGCCAGCCACTTCCGAGGATTTGAAAAAATTGAAAAAAGACTAAAAAGCGAACACTTGAACCAATGTGCCGAACTTAAAAGACAAGGACAAGGTGTCCCTGACTTTGCAAAAGAGAAAATTTTCAATGTGTGTATTAAGGAGTATCACTTGCTCAAGCCATCTAGGTACATTGATAATTTAAGATTGAGGACCAACACCTTTAGTGTGAAGACTGTATTGGCACGGGCTGACAAGAAAATGGATGTTAATTGAGTTTCGAGACCCAAAGAGGGTTATAGATGCATGAGTGGCATGCACACCCTGCCGTCAGAAATGTTAAGAGAAGAGGAATAACAGACCCCACTAATTAAGAAAGTAATAGTGGAGTGTGGTCGGTAGAAGAGATTACTCTCCTGACGGAGCTCGAACAATATTTTAAGAATTATAAATACCCCAACGTAGAAATAAATAAGTCTTTAACTAGCAAGACGACCGAGCAAATAAGAAATAAGAGAAAAAGTCCAAGGAATGAACACGTTGGTCCTTAGGAGAGTGCCCAAGAGACAGAGGGCGGGAGCGATCTCGTTGACCCAAACTGCGCGCTAGCGTAGGTTGAAAACATTATAACAAACGAAAAATCAATCCGCGAGTGGCGGCAGAATTTGATAAGAGAAATAGAGAGTTCAACCGATGTGCCCCCATCGTTAAGGGAGGTCTATACCCGGTTGGAACAGATCCGGGCCGAAGAGAGAAATGATAGGGAAGCGCTGAATAAAAAATTAGAACATTTTGTATGCACATCTTTACATGGAGCACTAGCGAAAAACATGAGTGAGAAGAAGAGTATGAAACGGTCGAAGCCCCGAAATAGAAAAGACGGAAAAGATGGAAAGAATAATAGAAATGGGAAGAAGAGATACTTGTTGAAAATGACAACGTAAGTTCGTGCTCGCCATCCATATGCAGATGTGTTAGTTATAGAAATAATAACTAGAAGATAATCCTAGTTACAATCGATAGGCTTAAGATGCTTTTTTGTTTTTATCCCTAGTTTTTGTAAGCGCGTGTAATAAAGGTTTTTCGGCTCACAACGGTGTGATAGATTTATCCATTCAATAAAATAATACCTATTGTGATCCTACCTCTGAGTATAGAAATAACAACAATACTTTTACGCACGTTGCCAAGAGATCCCTAAGAATGTTCGAGAAAGTTGGTCGATGCTGTCGTGAACAACGACCTGGTATACCTGGTGCCGGCCAGGTAACCGCCAGAGGCAAGAGAGGTGAAGAGGCTCTATGAAGATTTATGGGGTCGAGCTGATCCATCCAATCCCATAGTCCCAGGAGATAGAGCCTCCGAATTCTTATCATACGAAGTGTTTCTGCCGATACCGCCGAGGTATACTTATATAAGTGGATGATAGAAAAAGGTGAGGAAGAAAACTGCGGCAGGGCCAGGCGGATTACAAAAGGAGCACCTGATGATACCTGACCTGCTTGCAATAATAGCAAAAGTGTATAATATATTTTGTTTCAGTTTCTATTTTCCAACGGCATGGAAAGAGAATAGGACAACTTTGATACCTTGAAAACAAATAAGGATATCAGCAAGGTCGAGAATTGGAGGCTTGTAATTGTAGGCCCCATTTTCGGCCGAATCTTTTCGTGAACCCTCGACGGCAGGATAAGGAGGGGTATCGTGCAAAGTTTAAGACAGAAGACGGATGTAAAATAAATATTGAATTATTTAACGCTGTCTTAAATCATGGCAAACAATGTGGGGAGGGGGGGCTATTCACTATTGCGGATATCTGCAAAGCGTTTGACACGGTACCCCATTCGGATAAAACCTTGCCTGGAGAGGAAAGGTGTTCCGACTCCTATAATAGACTTAATAGAAAATATCTACTAGAATTGTAAAACAAAGATAAAAGCTAAAGATAATATAGGGGTCGAGATCGAAATCCTTAGGGGAGTTAAGCAGGCTCACCCTCTGACACCGCTGCTATTTAATCTGTGTCTGGAACCGCTACTGGATGAAATAGAGGAGAAAACCAGTGGCATAAATATAAATGATAAAATAAAGTCCCAATCCTGGCTTTCGCTGACGACATCGTTTTGCTGGGTGAAGATGGGAGGGAGGCACAATGTCAGGTGGATACGCTCCACAAATACCTGAAGAGCCTGGGAATGTCTATCACCAGAGAAAAAAGTCCAGCGTTCCAGGTGATCTCTAAAAAGGGCACCTGGTTCGTCAAAGACCCTAAAATAAAATTAGAAAAAGCTCAGGTACCAGCCAGGAGGAAGCCTTCAGATATTTAGGCCAAAATGGGGCCTTGGAAGGGTATCCACTGTGGCATAATAGTGCCGGAAATTCTGAGCGATGTGAGAAGGGTCAGAAAGCTCTCTCTTAAGACATGCCTATTTTTAGATGGATGAGCAAAATATTATTATTTATTTACTTATTTATTATTATTTATTTTCAATGTTAAATTATTATTGTTATTTATTTATTGACTATTATTTATTTATTTATTTATTTATCATTAACTATTATCATTAACTACTTCTAACTACTAATAGCTGAAGACGCAACTACTCAGGAACTGAGCAAGAATATCTGCGGATATGCTTTGCTATTTCCATTACCTTTCAAGAGCTGTGCTTGCCTCACCGACCACCGATTCTTAGTTTGAACAATTTCAGTCGAACGATCCACTCAAAATAAAACTCATGCAGCTACCAGAAAAAGAAATCCACTTCAGATTCAGACGAACATGAGAGAAGATTTGAAAATCTCCGTGATGGACGATCCACAAATACAATACTACGGTATCTATATACGGTATTTACCGGAAGCAGGCTCGATATTTGGATGACACCGGCTGGTATCTTACGCGTCAGAAAACTTCTTTTATGACCAATGGCCTTGTAGTTTCGACCAATCGCGGGGAGACGTAATCGCGAGGAGAGACGCCAACGGAAGTCGTAAATTCCCGTTACGATTATAACAATCGACACCACGAATTGATCGATCCCCTGATTTCCGTTGAGATAATAGGGGTAATTCAGTTTGTATAACACTGTGATTCACAGAATTATAAGTTATATATTTCCAACACTTAGATTACACTGTTGAGTAGAGATAAATAGATAACAACTTATCGCACGAAGATAAGATAGATATGTACGCTAGAGCAGAGCTCTTACAATTGAATTTAGTGTATTAGTGGACGTAGCACTATAATATATTTAGTAGAGGAGATGTATGTTCGACAATACTGAGAACCGACAAAATAGTTTGCGTGAAGTATGCTACTCTCGCGTTATGTTTAGACTGCCACGTTAGGCGTTAGCGTTAGACTTAGTAGGAGAACTAGTTGACTTTTGAACGTTGTAGAAGAAGTGAAGTTGAGTGACGATGCTGTGTCGGAGGAAAACTAGTGATGGGTGTGTCTAGCGCACGGGACCATCGGATTTGTTGGTGACGATTTTGGCTAAGAGAGTGAGGGAAATAGGCTTCGTTGTTAATTGGTTAAACGAAGGTTGGTGGACTAGGAAGGGTCTTAGCTGCCCTTGATAGAAAGTTGTTATTAGGAAGCATCGTACGTGGAAAAACCCAACTTTCCCTTGCCAAGCCGTAGTAAACAATAGTCTTTAGAAACTGATTTAGAAAAGGACATTTGTTGGGTCTGAAGGACCTTAACGAGCAAATTACTCGGGTTTATGACGGGTACTTAGGCTATTGAGGGTACGTCGTAAGGATGAGCGGACGTCTGGTGTCCGTCTGGCCCGCGGTGTATGACCTGGGCCAGGTAGAGAGTCGTCCGGCGTAACAGGCCTTAAAGTTCATTTTCTTTTCGAATTCTTACATCTATTTAAGAGTATTCGGAATAGTTCACTAAAAATGTTTTCTTAATTGATGGAACCTTAGTTTTGTGATACGATATGGCTTCATTCTGAAGTTTAGAAAAAGATAAAGACACAGAAGCGTGAAATTCGTAGAACAATACAAACTTTACTGTGATCCACGTGAGACTTCAAAGTGAGTAAAATTGCGGCTGTTTCTTCTCTATTATTAGCTTATGGAGCCACTTTTTAATAGTTTGAAATAAAAAATCTATTGAACTTGCACATAATAATGCAACTCTTGTATAGAAAACCAATAGAAAGAATAGAACTGAGTTGCTATCAGTTGCTGTGCAAGGTGCAAAAATTGTAGAAATCAGGATCAAATAAAACGCCGTTTTATTTGCTAAATAACTTTTGCGAGAACTAATAAACATTTGAGGCTTGATTTTTGCATACTTTTCAAAATTAAGAAAAGTCATATTTTCACAAAGCTTCAGGTTCGTATACTCAATTGTATATAAATATGTATCGGCACATGAGTAGAGGACAATTCAAATCATGTTGTTGTTTTGCCTCGGAGTATCAACATCATTAGGACACCAGTAATGTAAGAACAAATAGACTCTGGGCAAAACAACGTCGCCGCTACGCACAACCGTCGAACAAAGACGAATTTGAATCTTCCGACTTCCCCCCGGACCTGTATAAATAAACCGACGCAACCAAAAAGAGTTGAGTATCTACGACTATCTTTCTGTTTCAGTTCTGCCCGAGCAGCCGAGCTAAACGGGCGTGTGAAACAGTGCTCCGGAGAAAGTGCGGCAAGTGGGGAAGAGAAAACTACGAACGGTTACGCCTATAGCCAAACGGTGGAAACCCGTGTCCTATATCAAGAAGACTAGCAAACCTACTATGGAAAATATTCCACCGATAAGAATTATAAACAAACAAGATCAATATTACATACACAAAACAACAGATACATTAAAAACCAGTCAACCAACAAACCAAGGACAGGACTCCTCAGCCACAATAGAAGTTGACATGGAAAAGAACAATGCAACAACTCCACAGGATGAAAGCTGGAAGATAGCCAGCTATAACAAAAAAAGAAAAATAACAGCCAACCTAGATATGAAAAAGCAGCGATGGCTGCAAGAATTGCCGCTAAGAAACTCCTTCAGCTCGCTAACAGAAGAATCAGACGACGACCCAACAAGCAACACCACGACCCAATCAACACACATCACAAAACCACCACCAATATTTGTTGAGGCGCAAATAATAGACCCGCTTCTTGACCAACTTAACAATATTGTTGGAAAGGATAGTTACACACTAAAACAAACAAAACTAGAACAAATAAAAATCCAAACAAATACACCAGAAAATTACAGAAAAGTTATAAAAGAATAAAGGGGAAAAATGCCATATACTACACGTACTAGCTCAAAACGAAAAGGAGCTACAAAGTAGTTATAAGAGGACTGCACCCAAAAATTAACACAAAAAAACTAAGTGACGAATTAGCAAAGATGGGCCACCAAACAAGAACTATAAACAATATTACAAGGTACGATACGAAGCAACCACTACCGCTATTCCTAATAGAATTATAACCTAAAAATAACAACAAGGAAATTTTCGATATTAAAAAAATCTTAAACACATTAATCACAGTCGAGCCACCCAGGCACAAAAAAGACATACTACAATGCATGAGGTGTCAACAATATAGACACGCTAAAAATTACTGCAACAGGAACCCGGCGTGTGTCAAATGCGCAGAAAAGCACCTAACTGAGAACTGCCCACACACGGGAAAAATAAACGACGTAAAATGTTACAATTGCGGGGGAAATCACCCAGCGAGTTACAAAGACTGTCTGGTAAGAAAGCAACTTCAAGGCAAACTTTCTCCGCCGCTTCGTAACAGGACACACAACAATCTCCACACGCAACAGGACAACACAGAATCTACGTCAACACCAAAAACACAGCACGCAAGGAACAATAACCACACTAACACCAACACCGCTAGAAACCGAAGCTACGCGCAAGTAGTCAACCGGTCGTCACCCTTAGACAATCAAGAACAGAACAACCACAGCAACGACGCTAAAGAAATTAAAGAGTTAATAAAACATTCCATAAAAAACACCGAAATACTGACAAAAATGATACGCGACCAAAACGAACTCCTCAGACAGCAAACACAGCAGATAACAGTCATGTTACAATTACTTACTAACATGATGAGCAAAAAATAAAAATAGACCCGCTTAAAATAGCAGCCTGGAACTCTCACGGCCTACAACAAAGGGCCCTAGAAACAAAAACATTCCTGTACAACAATAATATCGACACACTATTCGTATCAGAAACGCACTTCACTACAAAAAGTTACATAAAAATACCGTACTACACCATATATGATACCAAGCATCCCTCAAGAAAAGCACACGGAGGGATCGCAGTAGCAATAAAAAACGACATTAAACATCACTTACACAGCCAAGTTAGTAACGGACATATACAAGCAGCCACCGTTACCGTGCAGACTAACAGCAACCAACTGCAATTGTCAGCAGTATACGTACCGCTGCGACACAAATTCACAACGCAAATGTGGGAAGACTACTTCCGACACTTAGGTGACAAGTATATTGCAGCGGGAGACTATAACTCAAAGCACACACTATGGGGATCAAAAATCACCACATCTCGAGGTAGAACCTTGGAAAAATACATCAGAAATAATAACCTCAATATATTATCCACAGCAAGACCGACATACTGGCCGACAAACCTGAGCAAAATACCTGACCTGCTAGACTTTGCAGTTACAAAGGGACTAAATGCAAATAAACTAAACATAGCACCCAGCCTTGAGTTTAGCTCCGACCATACGCCCATAATAATTACATACAGAAACAAACCAATACTTTACAGCAGCACAGAGAAGCTATGCAATAAAACCACCAAATGGCAAAACAAAAAACACCTAAACAAACTCACAAAAGAAATAAAAAACAAAATAAAAGAGCACAACAACAACGAGTTCACAAAGTTCATCGAGTCACTATCTGCTCACGAGAACTACAACTACTCCCTATGGAAAGCCACAAAAAAAAAAAAAAAAATAAAGAAGACAACAAAAATGGCACCAGCAATCAGAAGAGCAGACAATACATGGGCAAGAAGCAACGAAGAGCAAGCTGAAGAATTTTCCAACCACCTATGCAACACATTCACCCCACACAACATCAACAACAGCAACCACAATAGTCATACGGACGAGGATGCGCTAACTACTAGTACACCAACTGACAATCACTACACCATACCCAAAGCAACAGCATAAGAAATCAGAAACATAATTGAGAAAACAAAAAACAACAAAGCACCAGGAATCGACCTAATTAACGGCAAAATCTTGAAAAACCTTCCGCTAAAAGCGATAAGACAAATCACAATAATAGTAAACGCAATACTAAGAATACAATACTTTCCAAAAGCTTGGAAACTAGCACAAATCATAATGATACCCAAACCAGGCAAGGACTCACACGAAACCAAGTCCTACCGACCAATCTCACTACTTCCGGTGTTCTCCAAGATACTAGAGAAAATAATCTACGACCGGATAAAACCAATAATAGAGAAGAACCATCTAATACCGGATCACCAATTCGGATTCAGAAACAAACACAACACAATAGAAGAAACGCACAGACTCGTCAATGAAATCCTACAGGCGCTGGAAACAAAACAATACTGCACGGCACTCTTTATGGACATCGAAAAAGCATTCGATAAAATAAACCACACTAGCCTACTACAATCAATCAGAAAACAGTTCCCGGAGCAGATATGCCAATTAATCAAATCATACTTAAGTAGCAGAACCTCCTGAGTAAAAATCAAAGACACATACTCTGAAGTTAAAGAAATCAAGGCAGGAGTTCCGCAAGGAAGCGTCCTAAGACCAATTCTATACACATTATACACGGCCAACATACCAACAACTAACGATAGCAAAATACTGACATTCGCGGATGACACAGCTGTACTAGTCAGGCACACTAAACCTGCAACAGCAGTTACATTACTACAAGAACATATCACAAAAATAGAAAAGTGGCTTCAAGCAAAACAAATCAAAGCAAACCCCGAAAAATGCAAACACATTACATTCACACTGCGAAAACAGAAACCACCAAACATTGTACTAAACGGCACACACATAATACAAACAAGGCAAGTCAAATATCTAAGACTCCACTTAGATTCACGACTCACATGGAAACAGCATGTTAAAGCAACAATAGGCAAAATACAGATGGCAAGGAGACAAATGTACTGGCTAACAAGTCGAAAATCCAAACTAAGCATAGAAAACAAACTAAAAATATATAAAATGGTCATAAAACCAATCTGGACGTACGGAATAGCACTATGGGGAACAGCAACAATGAGTCATATAACCAAAATAGAGGCAACACAATCGAAAATACCCAGAACAATAGTAAACGCGCCATGGTACGTTAGGAACGAGGACATTCGGAAAGACCTGGGAATACCAACGGTCAAGGAGGAGATTAACAAACGTGCAAGAAGGCACGGAGAAAGAATAGCAACGCACCCAAACCGGCTGGCAGCGGAAACGGTCGACACATTAAGCATAAAAAGAAGATTAAAAAGGAAACACCCAACAGATCTCACAAAGGACATAACCTAACAAACACGATGATGGTACCCCGCTGGGGGTAGCCACCCACATGTTATATTAGTATACCGCTATAATATTTTACCAAATGTCCTACTGGACAAATTGTAAAATCCAAATAAATAAATAAAAAAAAATCTTTCTGTTTCGACGTGCTATCTAAGTGTCATGACGAGTTATCTACCGAGTTATCGACGAGCATTTATCGAGTATTTATCCGCGATTTTATTTTGCGATTTATACTCTGTAATAACGATTCAGCAATTATAGGCTGTATATTAATTTATTATTTTTAAATATATTCGATGGTTACGACAACAAACGATAACCTCCAATAAATCTCACGATTAAACATCCTATATACCTGTCCTCTACAAAATATACGAACGCGATCGTAACGTGACCAGTTTTTCAGTCTCACTCTCGAGCGATCTTAATAAAGATCGATACTTAGTGTTACGACCGTTCGCGGAGAGACGCGGTCGCGAGGAAGACGCGTCAGCGAGAGGCGTAAATTCTCGCTACGATTCGGTGAATCGACGCCGCGAAGTAGTCGTTCCCCTGTTTCGGTTAGGATAACAGAGGTGGTTGATTGAATATGACACAGTAGTAAGTTATATTTCACCGTTTATTCCACAACTTCTAACGAGGATAGTTACACTGGTGCGTGTGTACGAGATGAGTGAGTGACTGATCTGCGGGTGTGTATACCCGCTCGAAGGATGTTGACCGTTCGAAGGATGTGAAATCAGTGCCTCTTGGGAGACGATGCTGTCTCGGAGGAAGGCTAAGGATCCGTCTGTCTAGCGCACGGGACCATCGGATTTGTTGGTGCCGATGTTCTTTAGGAGAGTGAGGGAATAGGCTTCGTTTTTAATTGGTTAAACGAAGGGTCTTAACTGCCCTCGAGAGAAAGTGGTTGGTGGGAGGAAAGTTGCAGCGTGCGTGAGAAAAAACAACTTTCCCTTGTCCTTCCGTGGTAGACAATAGTGTTTAGAAATTCCTCGGGACCAGATGTTTGTTTTGTTTAAAGGACCTTTTCTAGGAAATCTATGATTTATGGACGGTGCTTAAAACTATTGAGGGTACGCCGTACGGAAGAGCGGACATCTGGTGTCCGTCTGGCCCGCGGTGTGTGACCTGGGCCAGGCAGAGAGTCGCGCGGCGTAACACTTAGTCTTAGCGAATCAGTTAGTATCGAGCGTCTTAGCGAATCAGTTAGTATCGAGCGAACATTCTCTGTATCTATTATTTTAAAATATATTTGACGGTTTTCAATATCAAGATATTTCGTCACTTAAAACACACTACCAATCATCTTCTACAACCGTGTGACACGGGTCACTGGGTATGCGTAATAGCATTTTCCCCTCCTTGTGAAAAAAATAGGTAATATGTATAAGATACAGACCGAGTGCGGAGTCGAATTGATAAAACGGTCAACGTGGAAATTCGTATGTGACTCAGGCATAAACAACCAAAAGGAGCAGCAAAACACACGCTCTCAGGACAACAGGTGCTGAATCTTAGTTCAAGATCCAGAACACAAAAGTCAATTCAACCAAGAGGAAACCATCGTGCAAATGGAAGAATAGCCTGCTGTTCGCCCATTCAATGGATCAGTGACTGATACCAAATGTCACACTCAAGAGAATCAAGAAATCAAATGAAGGTACTCTAACCTATGAGCGGCAATCGGAATTTGAAATAGATATATCGCTAAAAAAAGTAACAGCAAACACAAAGAAATTCGTTTCGAGAGATTTCTCTAGCGCTTTATTTTTTCGTCAGTAGCATACTACGTTATTTCCTAACATTTGAGATCGTATTTCAACTAAAATATATAATTCTAGCATTTAGTTTTGGTCAAGTGTAGCACATTGTTTCTATTTTCATATTCAAAACTGGCAATCCTTTTCTCTCACACCGAAAATCGAGGAAAACACCGCAATAGGGAATGAGCCGTTGCATTCGACTGTCTGTGATGATGATTGTCAGAAAAAGAGGGATTTTTCTTCATTATTTGGGCTCGATATGTTTATTGGGAAATACAGGAATGAAATACTCGAACCAATTGTAAAATCTGCTTTCTGACGCTCACTGTATTATTGGAAGGAAAGGTAGGAAACTCTAGACCATAAAAAATGGAAGGAAACAGATGCTTATGAATGTCCTGTCAACCACGGGAGAAACGTGCAGGAAAATTGAAGGTAGACGCCGTGACTGAAATGTTTTTGCTTTCAGAAAAATTACATGGCGTGAAATACGTGAATCATATCGATGCAAAGTCATTTAAAACATTAAGCGCGAAGCTGATTTTGTATGGATTGTGCTCTCCGTTCAAGCACTGTGCAGGCGTGGCCGCGGGAGGTGCGAATTAAAGTATAAGTAGACGATAATACACACATCGCGGTGACGATTTAGTTTCATTTTATACAAATTACAAACGAAAAATTACGAGATGGGGAACTCATTTCAAGTATGAAAATGAAGTTAAGAGAGCGGTGAAGTTATTTATCAAAAGCTTACTAGCAGCATCCAGCAGAATTCTTCGCTGGCGGAATGAAGAAACTTGTCACAGGTTGCCAAGTATGGATTAATGCAAATGGCAATTATATCGAAAAATAATTAACATATTTTATAGGTAATGAATTGAATTTTCATTTCCTTTCTGTTTCATTTCAATCAATCGTCGTAGTTCCCATTAAAAACAGAACTGCAGCTTCGTATCTCGGAAAATAATGTAAAAAAGAATTGTTTGTGTTATTCGATGATTCCGTTAAACGAAATAATAGCATCCATATATCTTTTGTGCGTTCATGTTTACAAAAAGCTAATTACACACAATAAAGGAAGGGGTTTAAAACAGGCGGATTTTTCGGTTACATTCTTATATGACAATATAAATTTACGTAACAATAAGCATAGTTAATAACTATATCAGAACAATATATATGTCGGAGATGAAAGGACATCGAAGCCTCCCCTTTGGAACTTCGGGATAATCCCCTAACACCGTAATCTAGATTCTATCATAGGCGTAATTAAACAATTGTTTTTCGATCTGATTGTATTTGTTTGAAATTTGAGATAGTGAGGCGACAGCCAGTCGCCGAACGTAGCCGCGGTCACGGGATGAACGCTTTGTCTAACAAAGGTACGGAGTAATTTTATAGCTCTCCTTAAAAGAAATATTTGTAGCGGCACGCGACAGTAAACATTGCAACGGTTGCTGTCCCGTTGCTCGCCGCACGCAGATCCTATTCTTCGGGTATGATGGTTACCAGATGCCGACGCGTCTCTACAGTACGTGATCAGCTAGCCCGAGGGCCGTTATAAACACTAAGATCTAGTTACCTAAAGTCCTTCAAACAGACAAACAGTCTTTGTCCCAACTACGGGAAGATAGGAGAGACCTATTTTTCATCGAACGGCGTCTCCCACGAGTAACTTTCCCTCGAGGGCGGCTAGCATCTTTTTCTAAGCACTAATATGGAGATTGACCAATTAGCAGCAACGCCAATTTCCCTCGCCTTCTGAACGAAGGCTATCCTCGACGAATCCGATGATCTCGTGTCCTTAGACACACCCCATCATAGTTTTCCTCCGCAGCATCATCGCGACGGAAAGTCATTCTCTCGCGCGATCTCATCGACGAAAAGAGTAACCCCTTACAACCAGTGAATATTACGCGTCTGACTTAGATTTTGTGAGCATATTCATCTATCATCCCGTTGACCGCGGATTCGTTATTGAACCTAGGATCATTGTCATTAGTTTCTCGAGTATCTAATTACCACGGTTACTTGTCCAATTCTATAATAATCGTATTTGCACTAGTCAATGTCTTCTGTATTGCATAACGACAATGTGTAATCCAAACGAAGTTTCGTTTCACGCCCCTAACACCAATTTTAATGTAAACCCGACATACATATATGTGATGTGATCTTATTTTCGAGTTATTTATGGTTTATTTTGCTACCTTTACCAGTTGTAGAGCGATACAGTGAAATCAATTCATAAGTGAGAATTTGTTATTGCATAAAGGCGAATAAAAATTTTCTCTATAATGTATCGAACATAATTACTTAGAAAAAAAAACGGACGAATAAATGTTCTTTTTAAAGAAAAAATTAATGAAGAAAAATGAGAATAAAATTTTAAATAATAAATTATTTAATAAGTTGCCGACAGCTTGAATTTCCATGATATGCTGTAGGAATCAACATTTCCAACAACTTCTTCCTTGGCATTTTACCGCCGCTCGGTCGTAGTTTCCGAGATATTCGCAAAAACTGTCGGTAACACTACATGTATATCTCTAATAGAGTCGCAAGCATAGCTGACACGTTCGCCGCTTTGTTCGTCGTGTTGCTTGGCGACTTGTTTATTTACATTCATTAGACATTGATGCTTTTGTCTTTGAACTCTACTTTCCGAATCCAACAATAATTAATTATTTACAATTGCGTATTCAAGACTATAAGAATCATTGTTGATATTGGCTGAAATGTATAAGTTGAAATAATAACAATAAAATATAAAGCTCGATATAAACTGTAATTTAAAAGACAGATTGTTCTAAACCTAACTCATACCATTAATAACAATAATTTTTATTACGCAGTTCTGCATGCGGCTATAATTCGAAGGATCCGTGGAATACCCAAGTTCGCCTCGTCTTCTTTTACATATTGCATGTAAATGGAAGATGACAGTTAGGTTTACATTAGCTTTCTAAATTCGGCCACTGCAAAGTAGTTGACAAACAATACGAACATATACGGTGCTACAGACACACAATTATATGTATCATTCACTGTAGTGGTGGTACCGACAGATTTTTGCAAAGATCTCGCAAAGCAAGGCTGAGTAATGGTAACATGCAAAGGAAGATGTTCAGAATGTCGATTTCTACGATATAGTGAAACATTACCGAAACCCACGCTGCTGTGACATCAATCACATCTCAACCTACATCAGTGATAAGACATCGACCGCCAACCTTCGGACACTTTTGGACACATCACCACCTTATCATCATAGCATACACCAAGGCTGTGACGCACCTTAGTCCACATCAGAGATAGGATATGGACCCCCGACCTTCGGACACTTTTCCACATCATAGCCTACACCTAGCCCCTCAACATCCTAAAACCAAAACGTATATAAACCGAGACTCACCCTTCGGGCAGTTCTTGTTCCTCTTCTAGTTGCTGTACTCATACAACTCCTATTCTCCGGTTCGGTGTTATTTTGTAAGTGTTAACATTTATAATAAAGTTTTATAAAAGAAAATTAGTAGTTGGGTTACGACTCAGCTTCTTACTACCACCCAAGTACCAACTTTACGTGACACTGCCAGCAGTTTTCTATATAATAACCAAATTTTATTCGTTATTCCTTATTCGACAGACTACCGATTTTAGGATCCTGATGTACAGAGCATCCCAATTTAACCTATAAATGCGAATTGCTCGTAAACTGCCCGCCGTGTAAGAAATATGTTGAGACAGAAATTTAATGGTTTCGCAGGTGTAATTAGTCTTTCTGTAAATAAACGTATAGCGGTCACATTTCCTATAAAAAATGAATATCCTATACATGTAAATTCTGTGAAATTTAGAACACCAACCGACGGTTTGACTTTTCCTGTGTTTACTACGAGTCGGTCGAACGATATAAATAGAGAATGACGGGTACTTAGGGGGGGGGGAGAATAAAACAGGATTTGGAGAAGCGAAGATGGAGAACAAAGAAAAAGAAAAGCAAGTTAAAAGTTAGAAAGAGAAAGAGAAGAGGGATTAGAAGCGGAGTTTTTAGAAGATACAGAAGAAGACTTAAAAAATCGATTCTTGAGTTTTCACGAATCGATCGCCTGATTTCCAACAATATTGCAACATTACGAATAGAATTTTTCCATACCATGCCGTTAAAAGTTATTCTCCGTATTACCATTAACGAAGACACGAAAGATGAAAAAATAGAGTGTATAAAATCCATAAGGAAAATGCAGGATGAAGTGTATTACGTTTAGTTTTGAAAACAGCCTTTATAAAGTTTTTTTCATCTAATTTTTAGGCTCAAACGCGCAAAAGAGTAAATTAATATTAAATTACTTTCCAAGATATACCAGTATACCAGTATATTAGTAGATTTAAATAATAAAAATAGCAGTCGTAAAACAACTTCTCCTGAAACATTGCATTTTATAAAATGCTGAATATTTTAAAATACCAATAAAACGTAGAAGTCCCTCTTGTGGTGAGTCCCTCGCTTAATAAAAAGTATGTTAAAACAACTTACTTTGATTCAACAAATTAAAGGACTTTGGACAGAGTAGAAACATTTTTAATGTTAAAAAGTTATACTGTTAAAAATATTGTGTAAAATCGAACCAATGAATACTTTTTGTTACATATGAGTAAAATAGAATTCAAAATTTTTGAAAATTGTTTATGGTAACTTAACCTTCACAAAATGTTATTTTTATGCTTTCTTTTTATATACGTTACTGTCCATGATATTAAATAAAGATTTATATGAAACCTCTGATTATCGGTTTTGTTTTTCTCTTCACTATAAACGCATCGTGGCACGGGCATCTAATATAATCCTGACCGTAGAGAAACATAAAGCAAACCTAAGCGGCATCTAGCCCACATCAAAGTGCAAATGTAAAAACATTTTTCATGGATACCTCGAAATCTAAAGCCGAGCCAAGATTATATGTATAGGAAAGGTGTGCAAAATCTTGATTGTGACAATACATTCAAAAATCACCGAAATCGACGATGCGGGCCTTTATCTGTATAATTGCTGTAGCGGCACCCGACAACAAAACTTTCGACAACAAATTTTAAAATTTAGTATTTATGTTACATTGCATTTTACGTGTTAAAGATATGTATAACACTATTATTTTTATAACAGTTTGCATAATGCACATATAATATTAAATACATTAATTAAGCACAGATGTATCAATTTTCTCTATGTAAGTGCATATTCATCAAACTTCTCCTGCATGCACATTGTATATATAGGGTGGTTGGTAACTGGTGGTACAAGCGGAAAAGGGGTGGTTCTACGCGAAAAAAGAAGTCGAAAATATAGAATAAAAATTTTTCGTTTGAGGCTTTGTTTTCGAGAAAATCGACTTTGAATTTTCGCTCGGTACGCGTGCACTTTATCACGTTTCGTTATAACGGATCTCACTGTAGATCGTTGTCTCGATTGACGGTATGTTGATAAACACTTCCAATGTGACCGAAGTGTTTTCCTACCTATTAACTTACTATCCGACTACCATTTTACTACCATCATGTCTACATACAGCAATCGGAAATATACTTTCGTCAGGTGCGTGTAGTTGTAACGCATCAGCCGCAGCTGATCATTACAGACACCGATATTCCAATCGTTGACAGACGTGTTATTCAAAGAGCAGAACGAACCCTCGGCGAATATGGTTCTTTTGAAAAACTTAGACGACATGGTGGTCGTCGACGACGCGTTAGTGTAAATGTTGAAGAGCAAATACTAAAGGACGTTTTGGAACATCCTGACATAAGTGCAAGAAACCTTTCTTTGCGGTATAATCTTAGTTGCTTCACGATTCTTCGAATTCTACACGAAAACAATTTACATGCTTATCATATCACCAGAGTACAAGGACTCATGCCTCATGATTTCGCAAAAGGCATTTGTCATTGGTTGCTTCAACACTATGCCAACGATGCAGAATTTCTGTTAAAAATTTTATGGACCGATGAAGCGAAATTTACGAGGGACGGCATGTTCAGTGTCCATAACATGCATAATTGGCAAAATGAGAATCCTCACTCTATTCTTGAAACACATTTTCAAGTAAGATGGAACGTAAACGTCTGGGCTGGCATAATCGGACATCTAATTATTGGGCCATATTTTTTCGAAGGAAATGTAACGTCAGCAGCATATTTCGATTTCTTACAAAACAAACTACCGGGATTATTAGAAGATGTACTGCTGAGAACTAGAGGAAGTTTAATTTTTCAACAAGACAGCGCACCGCCACATTTTAGTCATCATGTGAGAGATTTTTTAAACCAACATTACCAAGGCTGGATTGGTCGTGCTGGAACAATAGCTTGGCCACCACGCTCTCCTGACTTAACTCCGCTTGACTTTTATTTATGGAGCCATATTAAATCAATTGTCTATTCTGAAGAAATCGCAAGTTGCGAGCAATTGAAAGAAAAGATTATTGTAGCCTTTCATACTTTAAAACAATCGAATACGTTAGAAAGTGTTCATAGAAATTAAATTAGAAGAGCAGAAGTATGTGTTCGGCAGAATGGGCAACATTTTCAGCAATTTTTGTAACAATAAACTTTATGATTACTTCGTATTATTTCATTATGTATTCCTAATTTTCCGTTACGGCAAAAACAAACTTAAATTGCGATAATATCCATCGAGACAACGATCTACAGTGAGATTCGTTATAACGAGACATGATAAAGTGCACGCGTACCGAGTGAAAATTTAAAGTCGATTTTCTCGAAAACAAAGCCTCAAACGAAAAAATTTTATTCTATATTTTCGACTTCTTTTTCACGTAGAATCGCCCCTTTTCCGCTTGTACCACCAGTTACCAACCACTGTGTATATATCTTGCATAGCACTCTGCATATTTACTGCATATTGTAATGCATAAACTTCTGTAGCCTAACAAGAAGAGGTCAGCGTCGTTGGATCATTGGTTCTGACAAAAATTTTTCTTATGAATTTAGGACAAAAATAAACCAACCCATATTCTGATGTTTTAGTCAATACCCATTATTTAGGAAGATATTAAATATAATCAATCCATATTGTGGAAACAATAAGTTCTTATTAATTCTAGATTCATGGGATGGATAAACAGATGCTGCTTACTTTAATAGTACTCTTACAAATAACGATGGAAATTGTATATCAATATCACAAATTATTCCGCCACATTGTGGTTCCTATTACTATCTTTATGACATTTACTTTTTCCGCCAAGTACACTTTTTATGAACAGATTATAAAATTCGCAATTTATAAATATCAAGTGAATTCCCGAAAGACGTTAATTAAAAAAATGTTACCGTTAATTTTTTTATTTTATTAAATGATATAAATATTCATACATTTAATTGTTAATTTTCCTATTAATCCAACATAGAATGCAACAGTTCACTATAGTATTAGTATGTAGCGGCATGAGTCATAGGACGATTCGAACTGGGAGCTACTCATATTGTTGTAGCTCGAAGTATTAACGCTGTTTTGCATTTGCGAAGTTCTAGAATAGACAAACTCCAGACAAAAGCAGTATCGCTGTTATTTCATAATCGTCAACCTGAATCAAATATAATCTTCTATAAGTCCGCCGGACAAAATAAACGAACGAGCATTCTCTCTAAAACAGTCTAGAAAGCGAAGCAGTATAGTGAAGAATATAGCTAATTATCATAAGGAGTCATACGAACGACAGTTACAACCGACCTAAACTATCTTTGTATCTGTACTTAAAGTAATTTTAATATAATTGACTATTACAAATTTCCACTCGTCTCTTCAATAACCAATACGTTTAATATCACCTCAAGTGTAAGAAATAAGTAAATATATTTTTGTTAATATTTCGAAATTTTTTTATTTCTACTGTATCCTCTTATCATCATTGTATGAAGATCATAAGTATTACAATGGAAATTTTCAAGTTAACCACGACCGAGGAAAGCATGGCAGTGAGATCAAATGTTCAAGTCCTTCTCACAGCTTCTTTTTCGATTACCGTGGTATTGTGTTTCATAAATTTTTATCACAATATCTTACAATTCATAGAGAATACTATTTGAGCGTTTCACGCCAATTGTACGAAGCAATTCGAAGGATTTGTGAAGCAATCACTCGTAGAAATTGTACTACTATAGCACATCAGCTCATGCGTCACTACTGACTCGGGAGTTTCTCGCAAGAAATGACATTTACAATCACCATATTCACGTTGTGGAGGTTTATGTGTAGAGGATAGTTAGCGCGTGAGGTTTAAAGGACGAGATTATTCATTGTTGAAACCATCAAATATATTTAAAATAATAAATTAATGTACAGCCTGTATACGTGAGTCGTTAGTACAAAGTATAAATCGCAAAATAAAATCGCGGATAAATACTCGTTAATGCTCGGTAGATACTCGTGATACTCGAAGATACTGTAGATATTGTAGATACTGTTAGATACTGTTAGATACTGTTTCGCTCGCGAACGCGTCCGTTTACTTATAATGGTCGGGACAGAGTTGCATATAGCGGCGACATTGTCTACCCCGGAATTTATTTGTCATTACGTTTCACGTTTCAAGGCTCTTGCGCCGCTACAACCTGATCACTCTCTTGCGATTATTTGTTATTCTGCAGAATAAAAAAATAAAATAAAAGTCGTTATGCGAACTATGCACTATAGAAGAAAGTGCTTTCAGAAATGTGTTCATGACTGAAAGACACGTTGGCAAAAATATACTGTATTCTGTTGAGGTTGACTGATAGAAGAACGAGTGGATGAATTTGTAATAGAAAAATATATTGAAATAAATAAAGGTATAAGTATGTCGGAGATGAAAGGACACCGGAGCCTTCCCTCTGGAACTTCGGGAAAATCCGTAAAATTGCAATTAGAGTTTACAGCTGTAATTAAACAATTTGCCGTCATTCTACCCAATTGTACTTGTTTGCGATTTGTGATAATAAACTTGGGCTCAAGGCGGCCATCAGTAGCCGAACGTAGCCGCGGTCAACGGGACGGGCGCTTCGTCTAACAAAGGTGTGGAGTGGTAGTATGACCCTCATTAAAAGAAATACCCATAGAGGTACTTGACAGTAAAACATTCCAACGGTTCCTTCGGACACAATGAATACCAAATGTTGATGCACTTACACAGCACAAGTTCAGTTAGCCTGAGGACCCGCTATAAAACCTAGGTTTTTGGTAATTAAGGATCTTCAAACGGACAGGCAGTCTTTGTCCCAAATTGACTAATTGACAGCAACGTCAATTTCCCTTACTTTCTGAACGAGGGCTATACTCAACGAATCCGATGATCGCGTGTCCTCAGACACACCCCATCATAGCTTTCCTCTGCAGCATCATCGCGACGGAGAGTCATTCTCTCGTGAGGTCGTATTAGCGAGTTACTTAGTGTCTGTACGCTCGGTGGATATTCCACGTTTTCGCAAAGAGTCCGACTTTGATTTTTGTGAGCACGTACATCTATCATCCCGTTGACTGCGGATTCGTTATTGAACCTAAGACCAACATCACTAGTATCGCGAGTGTCCAACCGCCGCGGTTGTTTGTCGAGTCGGTAGTATCCATACTCGTATTATCAGACCGTACCTTCGTTATAACCCAACGATGGCCAATTCCAATGAAGATTTATCAAGCGCCCACGACCCTATTCCTGACGCTTCTCCGACATCAGAAGTGGGATCAATGCCGATTATAACACTACAAGAGCTACGACCATCGTACGCGAGTTAATTCAGTCGCTAGTGCAAAAATCGAGCGTGGAACCTAACAATTTTTGCCACCGCGTTTTAACCCTGAAAGTGCGAGCTCCGATTCCGCTGCATGATGCGCAGCTGTCAATTTGATTATGGAGGCAAATCCTTACAAAATAGTGCCCTGAATATAATCTCAATGACGAGCGGCGAGTCGACTTCTACGTAGTGGGAGCATCAACTGGTGGATCAAGTCATCCGGGTGAGTCGTTTCCATTTTACCCCGATTTTGGAGCCGAGTGTTCACTAATTAAAGAATCCGTAGTGTTGAGATCTTATGCCAAAAGAACGATCGATATAGTAGTAATGCGAGGAATGAGAAATATTTGTACATCTCAAATCTTGTCCGTTGCCGGCGTTAGTGGTTTTACATTAGAGATAAATTCGTCATGCCCTCGCTGATAGTCATTTTAAGATATGATATAGCGATTGATCGTGAAATTTTAAGTCAAGGTTTTGACGTAATATTACACAAAATAGCCTCGCTATGTGTAAGACAAATAATTAATGCCTGTAATAAAACCGCTGAAAACGAGATCGATGTTAATGAAGTTGACAATGATGTACGTGGTAGTGATAAAAGTTGATCTTCTTTTCGAAAATTCAAAGATTCATTCGTTACGGGTTTCCTACGTACTCGTGTAAATACAGGCCAGTTAGAAATACAATTAATTGATCCTAACATCACCGTACAAACGTGTCCTTATAGACTTCGCGAGGAAGAGAGCAAAATGGTACATGAGAGAAAGAGCGAATCAATTAGAGCCAAATATCATAAGGCCTAGTAATTTATCGTTCACGGGCCCCGTATTGCTCGTGAAGACGAACGATGGTTCAGATAGATGATTTGTAGATTTTCGAGAACTAAATAAAAATACGGTCGCGGATCGGTATCCTTTACCCCTTGTTGCGGATCAAATCGCGAGATTGCAAAAGCGAGATATTTTATTAGTCTGGGCATGGCCAGCGGGTTTCGCCAAATCCCTATTCATCCTAATTCTAAGAAATACGCAGCATTGGTTACAGCAAGCAGCATTGGCAGCAGCAAGATGGACAATTTGGGCAATAAGTTGTTGTTTTCTTCAAATTCTTTTGTGCCTTTGTTCGGTCCAGTCGACGTCTTTTGTTTGCATGGCATGGTTGCGTGCGCGTCTGGTGTTTCTTCCGAAATCATTTTTTCGAACAGCGATATTGTGCTGACTCCGTCGAAAGCGGAAATTCTTGCGTTTTTAGACACCCCTAATAATTTTGCAACTAATACTTGTCTAAATATTCTAATTTCTTCCTTGCTGCAATTTTTTTACCGTCAAAGCGTTTACCACAGAAATCCCCAGAGGTAATCGCATGCCAAATTTCCTGTACCATTTGATCCTTTTTCTAATTGTGGTGACATAAGAGGCCATTTGGTCGGAGTGATCTCTTCCACACTTTTCTTCATTGTATTTAGCGGCGGCTGGTGATTTTAATGTTACGAACAAACGAAACAAGAGATCATTCTTAAGATTCCTTTGAGAATGCGTATGGCAGCCAACGTGCCTTTCGTGCGTTGTTTATTTTGATGATGTTCTAATTATTGTCGACTCCATAGATCAAGCTCTAGATAGATTGTACACCGTATCAAATACCCTCGTAAATGGCGGATTTTCTTCTAATTTTTCTAAATGCCCTTTCCTAAACATATCGGTACTCTATTTGGGACATGTAATTCACAACGGAGAAGTTCGCCCCGATCCGGGTAAAATATAAACCTTGAGTACTTTGCTTGATCCAACGACCGTCACACAGTATAGACAGTTCATAGGTTCAGTTTCTTACGTCCGAAAATTCATCTCTAAGCTTTCAGAGGTAATGAAACCTCTATGCCCACTTACTTCCGGTAACAAAAACATAACTTGGACAGATAAATGCGAGAAGATGAGGCAAAAGGTAATTTCTGTCCTAATTTATGCTTTGGTGTTAACGATATTTGACCCTAATTATTCGATAGGATTACATACTGATGCTAATTTGGATGTATATGGGGTTACTTTAATGCATAAGGCTGAAAGTAAAAATAGAGTGGTAGAATATTATAGTAGAAGACCTAGCCCTGCGGAATCCAGGTATTTTTCATATGAACTAGAGACGTTAGCAGTTGTTACACGCTGTTAAACATTTTCGCTACTATTTACATAGATGAGAATTTCTTGTTGTTACTGATTGTACCTCCACAAAGGCATCTATTAATGGGGCGAATTTAAATGACAGGGTTTATAGGTGGTGGGCTTACTTACAAACTTTTATTTTCGACATTATGTATCAAGTAGGTAAACGGAGGGCCCACGTAGATTTCTTCTCGCGAAACCCCGTAGACTTGGATCAACAAAGTCGTAGAGAAGGAAATCAATCCGACCGCAATTCCCGAAGATTGGCTATTAGCGGTATAACATCGCGAACTCCAAATTTCTGAGATCGTCAGTAAATTGCAGAACGAGGAGCTCACGGAAGATATTGCGAATACATATTGTTGAAGTGGCTACCACTTGTAAGAAAACTCTACATCTGGTCTTTTTAGTTTTCTCAAGCATTGAAGCCATCGACAGCGCGTAGACAAAAGATTGCGACGAAGTCAGGCCATAAAGAGTAGACAGGCGACGTTGGCTTCGGGGTTTTTCAGTTATTGGGTAACACAGATAACGTGCGGATCTGGACCAGCTCAAATTGTATTCTTACTTAATACACTTCTATTTAAATATATTTTCTGCCTTACAATTTATCCACGTGTTTTCTCTGTTTACACATCGAATAACCTCAACACGTATGAATTACGGTCCGGTACTCTTCATCGTAAAATACAGAGAAAAGGCAGAACTCTTTGCTTGCTATTGTCTCAAGAGGTTTTAGGTAGTCCGTTATTAACCACGTCCATCAGTCAATTCTACTCTTAGGTTAGGATAAAACGCTCGAGAAACTGTACGAATATTACTGGTTCGAAGGAATGGCGAAATATGTTCGTAAATTCGTAGAGAACAGTCGTGCTTGTCGAGTTTCGAAGGCTAGTTCAGGTAAAATACCAGCTGTACTACATCCTATTCCTAAGGCCAGCATACCTTGGCATACCGTTCACGTGGACCTAACGGGCAAACTAAGCAGTAAAAGTGATTCGAAAGAATATGTCATTGTTTTGGTCGACGGCTTCACTAGATTCGCACATCTGCATCATATTCATACTTCGTTGAAAAATAGGTCTCTCCTATCTTCCCGTAGCTGGCACAAAGACTGTTTGTTTGAAGGACTTTAGTCAACTATATCCTAAGATTTATGACGGGCCCTCAGGCTAGCTGAACATGTACTGCGGAGACGCATCGACATCTGGCAATCATCTTACTCGAAGAATAGCGTCTGCGTGTGGCGAGCCACGGGACAGAAACCGTTGGAATGTTTACTGTCGAGTGTTACAACTATTTCCTTTTTAAGGAGAGCTATAGAATTATTCCATGCCTTTGTTAGACAAAGCGTTCATCCCGTGACCGCGGCTACGTTCGGCGACTGACTGTCGCCTCGAGCCCAAGCTCATTATCACAACTCTCGAACAATTACAATCGGATTCAATAACTACAATTGTTCAATTACAGCTATAGTGGACTCTAGGTTGCAATGTTGCGGGATTATCCAAAATTCCAAAAGTTCCGGTGTTCTTTCATCTCCGACATATATATGTCGGAGATGAAAGGAAAACCGGAGCCTTCCCTTTGCAATTTTGGGAAAGTCCTTTAATGCTTTAGCCTAGATGTTATCATAGCTGTAATTAACCAATTGTTGTCATTGAATCTGATTGTAATTGTTCGAGATTTGTGATAGCGAAAGTGGGTTCGGGGTGACAATTGGTCGTCGAACGTAGCCACGGCCACGGGATAAGCGTTTTGCCTGACAAAGGTGTGGAGCGGTTGTATGGTTCTCTCTAGAAATGTGGTTGTGGCGGCATATGGCCTCAAGAACGGGCTTGGCCACATAGGATTGTGCTTTGGAGGTGTCGATATAATGGGACACACGTTATATTAGCAATAAAACTCCAGACAGAAACTGCCTAGCAACGGCGTTTGTAACTTTCTCGATGCTTCCAACGAGTATACAACAAACTTTTGGCAGAAACTGCCTAGCGACGGCGATTAGAACCTTCTCGATGCTTCTGTAACGTCAATCCACATCAGAGACCAGGCCGCTGTCACGACCGGCTCACTTTAAAATCGGAGATAAAGATGTGGCGGCATTCGGCGACAATGTATATCGCCGAAGTGCCTAATGAGCCATCAATATCCCAACGATCCTTCCGCCGAATACTCGAGGAGAAGGCGTGCGTGGCGGCGATCGCGGATGCCTAACAAACTCAAGGATAGTGGGGATAAGAATACTTCCGTTTAGTTATAATTTTCATACATGCATCTATTCTTTTCCATTCCTTAATGACGTTCCGTAGTAAATAAAAAGCCCGAATGATCACCTTTTGACATCATTCAACTGATACTGAATTACCAAGTTAAAAAAATATCATTCTTTCATATTTCTTATTATATCATTATGACACGACTTCAGTCGGATTATCTAGATTCGTGCGATAAAATTCGTGGGGTCTGAGCTACCAGTATTCGCGAGCAACGGTCATAAAAGTTTGTCGAAATGCTCAAGAACACGTTCGCACATAGTTCTCTTGAACACATGTCCAGCCTTTGGGGAACGACGTTATCAATAACAGACACAATAACCTGTATGGACGTTACACTACGTTCTAGGTAATCCAGAACAATCGAGATCTATATAGATAGGACCGATGAAGATTGGATCCACAATAAAACTAAATATAAAGCTCGGGTGTTTCTCGCTCGGGCATTCCATTATCGCGTGTTCGCTACCGTAACAGTTCGTCTGCGTTTGCTCGTTCGAAGGTTGACAAATGTTGAACAAGTGCTAGACTGGTGAAATTAGTCGTGATGCTTTTACAATTTATCAATTCATCAATTACGATTTATCAATTTGCAATCCGTAGGAAAGAGATAACATGCCGATATTCTAGTTTGTAGCTGTAGATAAATAAAACATATATTTTCTATACATCTTTTATATTGCACACCTTATTGAACATATAGAAAATTGCTAGTAGAACATAGATATTATGAGAATATATTTAATTCATAAATACATTGTGAAAATTATAGAGGAAAATATAAATAGAATGTAAGCCGGTGGTAACAAAATTATATGAAACATTATTCAATATGTATTGTAGAACGAATATATTATTCGTTATTTATAATATTTCATGTTTTATTTCCCTTGTAAGATATATATTATATTTCGATTATATACTTAGTTTTCGAATATCTTTCTGCTAAATTATATTATTTTCCCAGAACATCATAATTAAATTTAATCTTACTGCTTGAAATGATTAACTTCCTTTTGTGAAAACACTCCTGACTAAATCTATCCGAACACTTTCCGTAATGCTCAGATCTGATAAATGTGCGAAACAAATCAGGGTTTGAATATTCTCAGGAAGATAATAGTTTCAGTAAATTTAAGTGTATCGAACATTATCACGTTGAAAGGATCCCTCCGTTCAATGCGACTAACATGCTGTTCTTATCTTCCATATATTAAACTGATATATCTATGACTGTTTATAGCACTATATCATTACTAATTGTATTCACTGCTTAAATTAATTAAATTAATTTTTTTCTGAAAATTGCGTTTTGTTTCATCCTTCTCTTACTTTCTACATTTTCAAATATAAATGTCGTTTAGATTAAACAACGTTTATCTAACAATGGAGAGGTTATGACACAAGTTCATATATGTTTCTGCTCCGAATTTATATCACAGGAAGATCCTCCTTTCTGAAGTTAAGATCACGACATGATCTTCTGTCTGTTCTAATGGAAATAAGTGATCGATGAAATAGTATGCAACGAAATATAATATGGTCAAATACACCAGAATCTGTTACAATATTCTTCAAGGACAGTATAGTTAATTGTCACCCAACACAATTGACTGTGATATTTGTGTTCTATCTGTTCCCTCTTCTTTTTCCATCTACTTAGAGCCTCATTTTTTGCACTGATTCCCATCGAGCAATCTTGTCAGAACGTGTCGTCACTTTTGCGGAAACTTGTAGACGACTTCAATACGTATTCGCCACTCGGTCATTAAAGAGATTGAAAAAATTCTGGTACATTTTCATTTAAGCATCGTCATCTCAAGAGTATTCCTATTAAAGCGTGCAAATATTTCATAACGGTAATAAATACATCGAGCTCAGCAAACGTTCATATAGATAAAATTTTGGACATCTAAATTTATTAGCGTAATGCAATGCAACATTTGCTTAAGTAGTTTCACAAACTGAGTTGAGTTTAAGAAATTGGTAGAACACTTGACAAAAAGCTTCTCAATATTCAGGATAATATGTGTTACGCCACGAGGCTTACAACAGGCTGTATTTTCTAACCGTCGCTCGCGGTCCTACAACGTCGCAGGCAGACCGTCTTATCTGCCCGCCGGATCATATACAATGTATCGACGAGAGCATAGTTGTCGCCAAGCAGCGAGCTCTAGA
The DNA here is from genome assembly GCF_051014615.1 of Bombus vancouverensis nearcticus. Taxonomy (NCBI): domain Eukaryota; kingdom Metazoa; phylum Arthropoda; class Insecta; order Hymenoptera; family Apidae; genus Bombus; species Bombus vancouverensis. Next base: position 1,051,494 of record NC_134921.1, on the reverse strand, counting down.
AACGTCGATTTTTGACCGTTACGTTTTTCACACAAGAAGAGGCATACGTGATCATAGGCGCGAGCGGTGGCGTGACTCGAGCATAGTGGGGGTCGTCTTCCAAATGAGACAAAGGAATAATCGAAGGGCGATCAGTTCCTTCTAACGAGTCAAACGTGACACTTCGACAAATCTGACGAGCAAACGAATTTATCTAGAGATATCGCAAAGTCGAGTCAAATTTCTGTAACATATTCATCATATTATTGTAAAATATATTGTTCTATGTTAACCTGTTAATACAGTGTTACATTCATTAAACCACCTCTGTTATCCTAACCGAAACAGGGGAACGACTATTTTGCGGCGTCGATTAACATAATCGCAGCGAGAATTTATGCCTCTCGCTGACGCGTTCTCCTAGCGACCGCGTCTCTCCGCGAACGGTCGTAACAATATGCTCCATATATTATAAGGAAGTTTTTATGATGCGATTGTTCCAATAGACTCAGATATTAGTAAAGATATTTTACAGGATCCTTAAATCCAAGCTGAAATTGCACGTATAAGCAGAATTGTAGTTTTTATTTAAGGATTTCATCCTTGAGTGAAAACGCTAAATATGTTTTCACTTAAATGATCTTTTTATTTGTGTTGATTGTGTCAATTTTTTTTTTTTTTTTGATTGTGTGTCTTCAAGATTTTCTTTGCATGTTGTCTACTGACAGCCTTGAATGCAATAATTTCATATTTGCAAATGTCGAAGGACTTGTGAATAAAATTGTCGCCATAATTATCAACTTTTCTATTTATTTTTATTTTTATTATTTATATTATTTCTGAAATAATACTGACATTTGCTATAAAATTTGAATGAGCTCGACACCTGTGTTTTGGTGAGAAACATAGCTGTTGACAAGGCATTCACGGCTGCGCTAGGGACGTACCGCTGCACTGTATCGTATTGATTGTATTGTCACCTATAATATTATTATAGTTAACTTCCAACGGTACGAAGATTATTGTATGGAGAAATCACGGAGTGTGTTGTTTGTAACCACAGCGGTGAAAGTTTGTGTTCGTGTTCAGCAACTGGAGATCAAATTATGCGAATTGCATTTTTCTATGCAACAAAATGCAAATACGCCTATAGAAAATGTGTCATGAACAACCTACTTCTCGATAAATGTGCGGACGTGTTTAAGATACCCAATATTCGAATATTTTTGAGATGCTCATCAACTTTCTTCCAGAAGCTTTTGAATCTTACAACCTTTTTCCATTGATTGCGATCTCACTGCGTATAGCTTTATTTATAAGTATTAGACAAGCAAATGTTTCATTTGTTCATTTATCCAAATTGAAACTTGATATTATTTCATATTATTGTTGCTATATTACATTGCACAATCCTTGTATCAAGAGAAAAATGTTAAAATTCTAGACATTTATTTTACAGATAAAGCACAATTCTAGATTCCAAGTATACAAATGTATTCGTTTGTGAAATAACGAAAATCTCCTCTTCATGAATAGAAAATTGGTGTGTACTGCATTGTATATCTGACAGCAATAATTGGATCCATTTCCTTGTTTTGTTCACGTGGTCATCTGATTTCACATATAATATCACATGCATCTTCTTCCCGTTTCGGTCTTAAACTTTAAAACGCAAGTTTATCGTTTCTAATCTTTTCACTTTTATGTTTTCTTCATTTTCTTTTATTAATAATCATTTTGTACTGCACCATTTATTTTTATTGTCTGATTACTCTGAGTACGAGTTCTTCAAACTATTCAAATTCCTCATCGTATAAATAGATATTGCAAGTTCAAAACACGTTGCTGTGTCATTGGCCAATCTGCATAAAGTTCTCGACCAATATCAATATCTTTAGATTTGTTATAGATTTTCCAACATATGTTGATATACGACAAATTACAACATAATATATAGTACATTGTTGGCTGGAAATTTTTTGTATATCTAGATGAATTGCTTTTTCATCGCCAAGTACAATTTTTCTAACTTTTAATTTTTTTTTTTGTAAATTCTATATATTGTTCTTTACGTTGAGACGTGAATGATATATAACGTTGCAGTGTTGCAAATGTTTATATCGCTGCAAAATACGTTGAACGGTTTATCGCAAGATCTACTATTTTAGCAAATAAATTTTTGGCAAAGCGATTGCTCTCTGCTCTTGCTTGTGTTATATTTCGTAGAACTTCTAAGCAATTATACTGTTATCTTTCCATTTCTACTATCAAATGAAGGAAGACTTATTTACAAAATTCATTAAGGAATAAAACAATAAAATATTGAGTAGACTTGTACTTTATTACTCTGCTATCAAAATACGTCAATAGCAATTAATAAGAGATATAACAAGATTCTATTAGGTTTCCCTCCATAAATTTCATATAATATTAATCATATAATATTCTACAACATATGGCAGCGATCTTCCCAGTGCGTTTAGCATAATATACAAGGTGGTTGGTAACTGGTGGTATAAGCGGAAAGGGGGTGATTCTACGCGAAAGAAGAAGTCGAAAATATAGAATAAAAAATTTTTTTTTATTTTTTTTTTTTAATTTTTCCATCGAGACAACGATCTACAGTGAGATCCATTATAACGTAACGCACGCGTACCAAGCGAAAATTCAAAATCGATTTTCTCGAAAACAAAGCCTCAAACGAAAAATTTTTATTCTATATTTTTAACCTTTCTTTCGCGTAGAATCACCCCCCTTCCGCTTGTACCACCAGTTACCAACCACCCTGTATACAATTTATAAAATATATGTAACATTTCCCCTTGGAGTCCTTAACATGCATCATGATGTAGTCTGCATCGAATGTAATGTCAGATTGCACTATAACGAATAATAATATTACTGGAAAAAATGGAAAATGCAAGTAACCAATATAAAAAAGTAGGATGTCTCTTGTTTAAAGCAACACAACCTCTATACATCGTCTGTTGTGTCAGTGCTTTTATATATGAGAATCATCTACAATTAATTACAACCGATCAGAATGAAATAATTACATAACTATCATACAGAATTATTTATAACACTGAGAGTAATTTAAAATTGTACGATACGATGCGAGAAATATTTTTTATGTATAAAATATCGCAAATAAAAGTGTAAGATAGTTTATATCAATGTAATCAATAATTGAACGATACTATATATTTTATTTGTTTCGGCAAAAAATTCTCATATTCGTAAAGTCAAAAATGTAGAAAGAACGAGTTCCATCGTCGGAAGATAAGTCAACGATTGCATAATTTTTCGTTTTTTGTAGAGGACTATTGCAATATTTATTGTGAAACTGTTTTTTAAATATATTAGAACACTTGCGCTACTTTCATCGGTATTTATAATCTACCTTGGAATAATAACGGCAATATTTTATTGGTTATGATAAGAAGTAGAGAACTAAGAGAACTATAGAGATTGAGGATCTCTCAGCGAAGAAAAAAGGATATTCCTTGACTGCAATGCCTGGAAAATTTAAGCTCTCGAAAATAGAAGTCAGAAGGATGCTTTTTTTTACTATTTAATTTGTAGTTTGAGGACTTTCAGTTTGGTATGGGGCTGGCATATGGAAGAAAGACTGGATAGAATACAAAGAAGATATGTGAAATGGATCTTAGGTTTAGATATGACAACACCAAATTATATGTCGGAGATGAAAGAACACCGGAGTCTGTAATTGAACAATTGTAGTTATTCAATCCGATTGTAATTGTTCGAGAGTTGTGATAGTGAGCTTGGGCTCGAGGCGACAGTCAGTCGCCGAACGTAGCCGCGGTCACGGGATGAACGCTTTGCCTAACAAAGGTATGGAGTAATTCTATAGCTCTCCTTAAAAGAAATATTCGTAGTGACACGCGACAGTAAACATTCCAACGGTTTCTGTCCCGTGGCTCGCCACACGCAGACCCTATTCTTCGAGTAAGATGATTGCCAGATGTCGATGCGTCTCCGCAGTACATGTTCGGCTAGCCCGAGAGCCCGTTATAAATCTTAAGGTTTAGTTAACTAAAGTCCTTCAAACAGACAAACAGTCTTTGTCCCAACTACGGGAAGATAGGGGAGACATATTTTTCAACGAGCGGCGTCTCCCACTAGCAACTTTCCCTCGAGGGCGGCTAGCATCTTTTTCTAACCACCGATATGGAGATTGACCAATTAGCAGCAACGCCAATTTCCCTTACTTCCTGAACGAAGGCTTTTCTCGACGAATCCGATGATCTCGTATCCTTAGACACACCCCATTATAGTTTTCCTCTGTGGCATCATCGGGACGGGAAAGGCATTCTCGCTCGCGATCTCATTGATCAAAGGAGTAACTCTTTACGATCAGTGAATATTACGCGTCCGACTTAGATTTTGTGAGTACGTTCATCTATCATCCCGTCGACCGCGGATTCGTTATTGAACCTAGGATCATTGTCATTAGTTTCTCGAGTGCCTAACTACCACGGTTACTTGTCCGGCTCTATAATAATCGTATTTGCACTAGTCAATATCTTCTCTATTGCATAACGACAACGTGTAACCCAAACGAAGATTCGTTTCACGCCCCTAACCCTAATTCTAATGTAAACCCGACATATAAGAAGCGAAATAGGTATAAGGGATGTAAAACCGAAAGTTCGTCCAAAGACGAAAGGCACGGACTAAGCAATAATAAATAATAAATAATTTGTAGTTTACAATTTGTCCAGCTGGACATTCGATAAATTTTTCTAGCTTAAAAAAAAAAAGAAAGCCATGTGATTGAGTCAAAAAGAGAAGTTTCGCTGAAGATGTACCAAGAACGGGTAGAAAACGCAAAACGACACTGCGGCAAGATATTCGTATCGTTCGCGAAATAAAGCGCAATCCATTAATTACGATTCGTGAAATAAAATGAACAGCGAACTTGAAGAAACGTTCCATTCTCTGCAATTTCGATGACTTTGAAACATGTTATGGAGATCGAAGGAAAGTGAATTCAAAATTTACGAGAATACTCCAATGCATTATAGATTTAAGATATCAAACTGAGATAACGAGTGTTTCACAGAAGCACGACCGTCCCTATGGAATAAACTAGGTCGCATAATTAGTAAAAAATACAATCATACAAAAATATAAGAATAAACACCGAAGAAAGTTCATTTAATAGAGAAATAAATTACAGTATCGATTATTAATAAAAAATAATCTTCAACATCCGGAAGATCGTCTACTAACACATTATTGAACAAAAGGAGTATCGGACAAAATATTGGACTTTTAGGTGTGGGTTAGAGTTTTCACCGACCGCTGCAAGGTGGGCGCAAACGGTTGCGTGAAGTAGTAACAAATTAATTATAAAAATAGTATGTGTAATGTATTCTAAAAATAATAAGTGAATGGGTAATTGATATTATTTTAGGAAATAGAATAATCGTTATTGTACACTTATTATAGGCGGATGATTGAAGGATTGCAAACTCAAGAGTGTCTATCACAAAATAATAACGTGCAATCCTGGACTCTTAGAGATAAAGCAAACCTATATCTTTTCAGAGCAGCCCTTCGATCAATATTGTGCTATTTTATATGTCGGAGATGAGAGGAAAACCGAAGCCTTTCCTTGGAAATTTTGGGAACATCCTCTAGTACTTTAGCCTAGATTTTATCATAGCTGTAATTGTTCAAGATTTGTGATAGCGATATTGGGTTCGAGGTGACAATTGGTCGCCGAACGTAGCCACGGTCACGGGATAGACGTTTTGCCTAACGGAGGTCTGGAGTGGCTGTTTTTGGTTTTTCCGAGAAATGTGGCTGTGGCGGCATGCGGCCTCGGGAGTGCGCCTAGCCACGTGTGATGTTGCCTCTGAGGTGCCGATATAATGAGACATACATTGTATTAATAATCAAACTCCAGGCCGAAACTGCCTAGCAACGGCGTTTGGAACCTTCTCAACGCTTCCAAACGAATATAGAAAACAAATGCAATCGTACAGCAGAGAAAAATCTCCACGAGGCTGGCATTCGTGCGATTGCCTTGGAGAGTGACACATCGAGCATTTTCAATATTCCATTTGCATTAGTCTACGCTTAGTAAAGAGTTATCCTGTTGACCGTGGATTCGTTTGAACTCAAGAACATTGTTAATAGCGTTCATTAAACTTATTATTCATTAAACTTACTATTCGTTAAACTTATTATTCATTAGACTTATTATTTGTTAAACGTATTATTCGTTCAACTTATTATTCACTAACATTATTATTCGTTAAACTTATTATTCATTAGACTTATTATTTGTTAAACTTTGTAGTAGTCTTGTATATACGTGTAAATATAATCTCGGCTTTGTAAAACAATGGCTAATTCACGTGAAGAGTTGTTACGCGCCCAAAATTCTAACCATAACCCGACATATGGTATATATTTTTCATTTCTGAGTTAAACATTTTATTTTGGATATAATATTAAAGTTTGATATATTGCTTATAGCTACATACTCCAAAGTAGAGATCTTGTTCTGTCAGTTATGTACCACGACAGCTACTTGTGTATCCCACGGTGCCATTCTCAGGGATTTAACCTCAATATTGTTGTTACTTATCTCCCACTGCGTCACTATGTCTTCCACCAGCTCCTCCTTGCTGGTGAGGGGATCGATATTCCTAATCTGTAGGTTCCCTCTGTTGACAAGAGCAGCTACCTCCGTATTGTCACTCAAAGCGGCTCTTAACTTGACCGCCGCCTCGTTCACCGCCACCGACCTGTCGAATTCTATCAATATATGACCGGCTCTCGTTCTACGCACCCCCGTAGCTCCTTCCAAGGTGCTCCTAGCCGCCATTATTTTTCTACAGACTTAAAGCCATTCACAGCCTTCTTCAACTTTAATTAGAATGGCTTCCTTCCTTCTCCTATTCCTTGTCTCCTGTTACCCGGACGTACCATAGGGGTAGCCTGTTCTAAGGGAGCTCTCCTCTCCCTCTTCCTTCTTTCTACTCTCATCCAACCTTCAGAATCCTTACTATAGTCTCGTTCAATCCTTACCTTCCTGATTTCCCTCCCACACGCCTCGGCGTAAGTGGCCTCTCCTCTTTGGGGCCTCTTAAGTTCCTCCACTCTCATTGTTTCAGTCGGCGATACCACTTTCCTTTTAGGGTATCCGCCTTTAGTCATCATCGCATCTTTCATTCTTTCTGCCCTGTCTACCCTTCTTTCTATCTCGACAGGCTCTCTTCTTCTCTTTCTCCTTCTAGCCGTCTGCTCTCCACATTGTTCCAAGGAAGACAGGATGCCTTTAATCAAATTTCCTATCTCCCTAATCCCCTCATCCTTATCTTTATCCAACTGAAATTTTTTGACTAAAACATTTAACATCTGCGCTGCACCCGCCAGGGCTTGTGTGAACCCTTTCAGCTCAGCCCTGGAAATCATGACGTCCTCATCATCGACGTCACTTGTCTGCGTGTCATCCCTCGCGCTATCTTCAGCTTCACTGGCCATAGCCGATCTCACGTATTAAGCGCTGACATTCTTCTCCACCACCTTCCTGGCCAGCTGTTTACCGGAAGCTATTCCTCTCCCTGTGACCGGCGTACTATGGTCGCTCTCTCTAATTCCAAAGGAACCCTCGGATTCCTCAACCACTTCTACTTCCGCCCTGCCACTAGTCATAGGGCTACTCGGTTTGAAGGGGCAAAAATCTTCTCTTTCCTCACTCCCATTTTTCCTCGGAATAACCGAGATTGTCACGTTATCACTTAACTTAATATCTGAAACCATCCTCGGTTTCTCTCCCCCCACTATCATCTTCTTTACCTTGCCTTTCTCTTTCTCTTTCTCCTTCTCCCCAGTAATTCTTACCGTACGAGGGGGTGCCTGGGGATCTACCTCCCCCCGCCATTCAGCCAGTAGCTGAATAACCGTCGCGTCGAGCCTGGACAGCTACTCGTTCTCCCGGCGGGGCCTGGGGGCTCCGAAACCCCCTGCGCCGTAACTTTATTTCCCTTATTCGACTTATCCATAATAGATTAAAAGTTAAGTCCGTGGACATCGCCAAAGTCGACATCATCCAATATCAGAAAACCGTCCAAATATATCCAATCATAACCATGATACTCGCGGTTTGACAGAGCTATTCGTGCTAGTTGTAAATTTGCCGGTGCGCGGTGCGATAAAAGGCGATATCGTTGGCTGTTTAAGTTTGTGTAGTGTGAAAAAATGGCAAACGTTGGGGACGAACGATTGTTGGGTGAAGAGGGTTCGACGCTGGAGGAGCTGAGGAGTAAGCTCGCGTGAATGAACCCCCCTATATCTGGTGCGAGGTCAGTGCTGATTGAAGGCTGAATCTGGCGTGTAGGGCTGGACAATCGTATCCTAAGGGATCGACGGGCGGTGAAGAGTTAACCGACCAACGAGACTTAGGAAATGTACAGAGAGCTGAGCGTGATCGAGATGAAGACGAAAATCTTAAGAAAATGAAGACAAAGGAGTTGAAAGAGCACCTCGCTAGTTTGGGGTTAAAAACGACGGGAAGAAAAACCCAATTACGCGCACGGCTACAAGCGGCCATGGATGGTAACGGCATATCGTCTGAAGAAGAAAATGAGGATGAAGATGACAAAAAAAAACGCAGGAGGATACAAGAGAGGTACGCGAAGAGTGTACCAGGACCGTGACGAATGTTGTCGAAGGGCATGTGTTGGTTCGACACTGAGTTTTAAAGACGTCGAAGATGTATTAGAGTCGTTTAGTGGCAACAAAGGCGAAAATGTCGAACGATGGTTCGAGTCGTTCGAGGATGTCGCTGATACGTGCATGTGGTCGGATGGACAGAAGGCGGTCTACGCGAGGAGGCTGCTGAAGGGATCAGCAAAAATATTTGCCAGCTTCGAGTGTCATGCCAGGACTTGGCATGAGTTGAAGAGGGGGTTAGTGAAAGAATTTTCGAAGAAGGTTAATAGTAGGCAAGTACATCAAAAACTTAGAGAAACAAAAAAGAAGAGTGATGAAGCATGCTTGGCTTACATGTACCGCATACTCGAAATAGCTAGCCATGTGGATATAGAGGAGGAAGCAAAGGTGGAATACATAGTGGATGGAATTGTAGACGACGAGAGCAATAAGTCTATGTTGTACGGTGCTATGTCAATCAAAGAGTTCAGGATGAGGTTAGTCATGTACGAAGAGCAGAAGAGTCGCAGAGTAAAGTCGATTGTGAAGTCGGCTAAAATTGAGAGTAACAGGAAGTCCAGTGAATCTGGAGATGTAGTGAACAAAAGAAGATGCTTCATTTGCGGTAGTGAGGATCATCTAAGAGCTAAGTGTCCGGAGAGAGGAAAAGGTATTAGGTGCTTTGAGTGCAGCGGATTTGGACATATTGCGGCGAAGTGTACAGCACGACCGAAAGAGACTTGCGTAATTTTAAGATCTGAGAAGAGGAAGTATATGAAGGAAGTGGCGATAGATAATTGTAGATAAGTGACGTTAGTGGATACGGGTAGTGATCTCATGTTCATTCGATCAGACGAGTATGCGAGGCTAGGATCACCACCGCTAGGTAATTGTAAGCTTAAGTTCGACGGTTTTGGTTCCGCTGGCAATGAGACCTGGGGTGAATTCACCAAGGTAATGATGGTTGATGGGTATAAATTGCCAGTCACTTTACACGTTGTTTCAAACAAAATATTGACGAAGCACGGCCTGTTGCTAGGCACTGACTTTCTGGATCAGGTAGAGTTGCGGGTTAAACGAGGCGAAGTGACCTTCTTGCGGCTTGACAAACAGACTAACAAAGACGTGCCAGATATGTTTAGAATCAACGTGGTAGAACAGACTGACGAAACAGACCTATCACACGTACAGGAACCGCATTATCGTGAGGCGATTCACGATATCATTAGGGGGTATAAGCCGGAGAAAAAGCGGGACGTCGGGATAACGGAAAAAATCGTTTTAAAGAGTGACAAACCTGTGGTCCGAAGGCCGCGAAGATTGGCGCCTTCGGAGAAAAACGAGGTGGACGAGTTCATGGAATTATGGACAAGTGAAGGCATAATAAAACCGTCCAACTCAGAATATGCAAGTCCCATAGTTGTAGTTAGAAAGAAAGATGGCTCCATCAGAGTCTGCGTTGATTTTCGCGAGCTTAGTGAACTTATTGAGTGTCCACGTTTCCCGTTGCCTTTAATTGACGATATTTTAGATGCATTGCAGGGTACTCAGTTTTTCAGGACGTTAAATTTAAAGAATGGTTTTTTTCACGTGTGTTTAGACAAAGACAACCAAAAGTATACATCTTTTGTTACGCGAACGGGGCAATATGAATTTTTGAAGTTGCCGTTTGGTTTAAAGATTTCACCCATCGTGTTTCAAAAGTATATTTCGATGATTTTCAAGGAACTAGTAGGTAAAGGTATTGTCATCGTGTACATGGATGACATTATTATTCTTGCAAAGAATTTAGAGGAGGCGTGGGAACGCTTGCAAATGGTCATAGAGTTAGCTGAGCAGTATAGGTTAATTATAAACTGGGGAAAGTGTCGTGTTTGCAGCAGAAAATTGAGTACTTGGGGTACATAGTCTCAAAAAAATACCATAAGGCCGTCTACACATAAAACTAGAGCAGTTGCAAACTTTCCCAAGCCAACATCTGTTAAAAAGGTCCAGAGTTTCTTGGAACTTACGGGGTACTTTCGAAAATTTATTAGGGGATACGCGACGATTGCTAAGCCTTTAACGGATTTGTTGAAAAAGGAGGTAAAGTTTCAGTTCGGGAATCGAGAAGTAGAGGCCTTTGAAACCTTGAAAGCAGCGCTTGCCAGCGAACCGGTGTTAAAGTTGTATAGAATGGGCGCAGAGACTGAGTTGCATGCAGACGCGTCCGCAGGGGGTTACGGAGCAATCTTAATGCAACTAGATCTGGACGATGGAAAATTCCATCCGGTCTACTTTGCTAGCGGAAAAACAACTCCCGCCTAAGCAAAGTACACCAGTTACGAACTGGAAGTACCAGCGATAGTAAAAGCGTTAAATAAGTTTAGAATATATCTGTTAGGTATGCCGTTTACTATCGTCACGGATTGCCCAAGCATTTGCTATGACAATGAGAAAAAAAGAGTTGTGTTTGGTGTAGCCAGATGGGCTTTATTGCTGGGTGATTTTAAGTATCAGGTATGTCATCGGCCGGGTAAAAATATGCAGCATGTGGATGCCCTGAGTAGAAATCCATTGCCGAGTACTATGTATGTAACTGAAAGTGAGAACGGGCTGCTTGCACCGTTGAGAAGTACACAGAACAAGGGCATTGAAGTCCGTAAGATTTTAGATGCTGTAACGTGCAGCCAGGTCGAGGGATATGTAATCAGAAATAATATTTTGTACAAAGATTGTAAAGATGATTTGTTAATGGTAGTACCGAAGGCTATGCAGACTCAAATAGTTAGGCAGGCGCACGAGCGTGGGCATTTTGGGGTCACCAAAACAGAAGCTAACGTCAAGAAGGATTTCCGGTTTAAGGGGCTGCGTGAAAAGGTCTTGATTGTATCCTAGCTGACCGAAAGTCGGGCAAGCCAGAAGGATATTTAAATCCTTTAGACAAAGGTGACACACCGCTAGACACTTACCATGCTGACCATGTGGGCCCTAGCTACGAAGAAAAGATATGCGCACATCTTTATGGTAGTGGATGCGTTTACGAAGTTTACGTGGCTTTATCCCACCAGGTCTACCGGTGCCGTGGATGTTATTGACCGATTGAAGAGGCAAGCGACGATTTTTGGGAACCCACGACGGATCATCTCCGATCGGGGAACAGCATTCACATCCAACGCTTTTCGAGAATATTGCGGAGAAGAAAATATCCAACATGTATTAATCACGATGGGGATACCGAGGGGAAGCGGACAAGTAGAGAGGGTCAACAGGACACTTATGCCGTTACTATCCAAGCTGACTGCCCCTAAGCCCGATGATTGGTACAAACATGTCGACCAAGTACAGAAATACCTGAATTCTATATTAAACAGAAGCCCGGAGAAACTGCTTTCTAGCTACTTGTCGCGGTCGAGATGCAAACTAAAGAAGACCCACAGGTCCGAAAATTAATTGAAGAAGAATGGGTTGCGGAATTCGAAGAGCAACGTCGTGAACTGCGTGAGGACGCGAAAAAGAAGATCGCTGCCACTCAAGAGGAAAATCGGAGGCACTACAACAAAAGAAGAAAAGGTGCGAAACAGTACCTAAGTGGAGAGTTAGTAGCCATAAAGAGAACGCAATTTGGACCAGGATTAAAACTTGGGGGTAAATTTTTGGGTCCGTACCGGATAGTGCGAGCAATGCGAAATGACCGTTACGTTTTGGAGAAGGTAGGGGAGCATGGGGGTCCGAAACAGTCATCAACTACCGCTGATTTTATGAAATCTTGGGTCATAAAGGCCGAAAGTGACGCATATGATGACAGCGAGATAGAAGACAACATCTGAGGGCAGATGTTATTGCAGGATGGCAGAGTGTAGTATCGCGAGCGAGGGGCCTGGGAGTTGGCGGGTGAACCGCGTGGAATGTCGCGAGAGCCGAGGCGTTCGTTTCGATCGTGTAGTTTTGGAAAGAGGAGGCCTACGTGATCTTGGCCACGAGCGGTTGCTAGGGGACGGGAAACGAATCAACAGTGATTGCGAGTTGCGTTGCCGAGAGAGTGCTGATTGCGTTTATGAAAGTCGAGACGTTGATTAATTATTTAGTTGTGCTGTTTATTATATGTTTGCTGCGATTAATTCATATTGAACAACTATCATTTTTCTGTCTGATTAACACCTGTATCATCCATTCATTGTAAATATATACCATCACGATATTACAGAACGTATGGAGAAAAGGTAGAGAGAAGAATGGAGTTATTATAGGGAGGATAATTGGACAAGGAGAGTTATAAATTACGCTTGTATTTTTAAGAAGTACAGAAGGAATATTGAAGACTTTACCATGCAGATCTTGAGTGGACATGGAATATTTAACGTATACCGTAAGACGATTAATAAGGAGGTCCACTCAAGATGCTGGGATTATAATGCTGAAGAAAATGATGCGGAGCATGCGTTGTACCATTGCCTTACGTGGATCAATGATAGAACAGTACTAGAAAATTACTTGGGCATGCAACTCTGCTAAGGAACCTGGAAGAGAGAGGCTGGATGATAATCAATGAAAGAGATATAGAAGGGGAGGAGTGGACATATATTGGGGAGAGAAGAAACTCAGTAATAGATTATGTGATTGGAAATCAGGAGGCGACAGAAGAAATAATCGACATGAAAGTAGCAAAAAAAACAGAGTCGGACCACATGGCGTTAGAAATAGAAATAGGGGGGCCGGAATTACAAAAAGTGAGGAAAAGAAAGAAAAAGAGAAGGAGAAAAGGGAATGAACAAACGAAAGTATGGAAAAATACCTGGAGGAATGTAAAGACTGGACCTGTAAGGGAAGAACAGTAGACGAAATGTGGATTGAAATCAAAAAGTAGATAAACGAAGCAATGCCAAAGAAGAAAGTGAAGATAAGGAAATGGGGCATGGGAGAGAAAGTGTGGTACGACAAGGAGTGGAAAGAAAGGAAAAGAAAGAAGAGAAGGAAGATGACAAAGTTTGTGAAAGGAAAATGCAGCAGGGAAGCGCTCATAGAGGAAAAAAGGCATTAAAGCAGTGGCGTAAACAAGGAAAGGAAAGACACGAAGAAGAAGAAATGTAGAAAATAAAGAAGATCAAAACAGAACAAGAAGCGTGGAAATACATAAATAAATACAGAAGAATAGAGAAGGTATAAATGAGGATATATGTTAAGGGAAAAATGAGCATGGAAAATGCTGTCAGAGTTGAATTTATCGTGGTCGTGTGAAGTTCGTTGTGTTGTTGTGTCGTAAAATTAGTGAGAAACGAATACGCGAAACGCGGTATTATATTCGATTTCGTGTGAGTGCAACGATATTGTATTTATCATACTGTTATTATGATATCATGTTTCATATCATGTTATGTTATCATTGGTATTATGTTATCATACTAATATCGTGTGTATTCATAGACATTATTGTAAAGTCTAAGATGGCAAATTGTGAAGAGAAACAATTTTCTAGTGAGGAAAATCTAACGATGGAAGAATTAAGAAACAAGCTTGCTCAGATGAATCTACCGCTTTCTGGTGCAAGGTCAGTGTTGGTGACCAGGCTAAATCGAGCGTGTAGTGCTGGTCAATCAAATTTCAAAGAGCAAGTGAACGGTGAAAGGTCCGCGGAGAAGCGAGGTTCGGGGAGCATACCAAGAACTAAGCGTGATCGAGATGTAGGCGAAAATCTCGAGGGGCTTAGGACAAAGGAATTAAGAGAACGTCTAGCTAGTATGGGGCTAGAGACGAGAGGAAGAAAGGCTGAATTACATGAGCGACTGCAGGCTGCCTTGGAAGAAGACGCATCGTCGAAGGGAGAAACTGACTACGAAAGTGAAACGGAAGACGATGAAGAAGGTGAAAGTGAACGCAGAAGGAGCGCGCGAGGTGTACATCAGAACTGTGACAAATGCTGTAGAAAGACACGTAGGCGTACAAGATTAAGTTTTCAACATGTCCAAGACGCCTTAGAAGATTTTACGGGCGAAAACAATGAAAATATCAATCAATGGTTCAAGACGTTTGAAGAAACGGCAAGCATGTGTATGTAGACAGAAGAACAGAAAGTAATTTATACAAAAAAGCTGATGAGACAACCAGCAAAAATATTTGTGAATTATGAGTGGCATGCTAGAACTTGGCATGAATTAAAAAGAGGACTAATAAAGGAATTTTCAAAAAAATTTAATACTTGGCAAATACACCATAGACTTCAAGAGACGAAAAAAAGAGATGACGAAGAGTGTACGGCCTACATGTACCGAATGCTTGGGATAGCTAGTCACATGGATATGGAAGAAGCAGCAAAAAATGCGGTACATCGTAGAAGGAATAAGAGAAAGAAGTCAATAAAGCAATACTTTATGGGGCCAAATCAACGAAAGAACTAAAGGGAAATCTAATCATTTATGAGGAACAAAAATCACGCATAGCAGGGTCATCTGTGAGACCGGTCAGAGCTGAGGACAACAGGAAATACAGGCAATCTGGAAGTGTAGTGAAGTATAGAAGATGTCATAATTGCGGCGACAAAGAACATGTGAGTGCCGATTGTCCGAACAAATCGAGAGGCCCTAACTGTTTCAAATGTAGAGAATTCGGAAACATTTCATCAAACTGTGCAAATATACTAAAGGATAAGACGCATTGTGATGGGTGGCGGAATGAAAATAAAAGAGGGGACAAGCAAATAAAGATTATGAACATGAATGTAGGGGCAAAGATAGACACAGGAAGTGATCTTAATTTAGTAAACATGAGTATGTATTTGGGTTTAGGAGCACCTCAACTTGAGAAAAGAATTATTAGATTCGATAGTATAGGCGCCGTTGACATACACACCATGGGACGATTCAAAACGGATATAATGATTGGCGGTTTAAAGGTAACGCTAGACTTTGACGTAGTTCCCGATAACTTCTTGGGACACGACGTACTATTAGGTTTTGAATTAACTGATCAAATGGAAGTAAGAGTGAAACATAAACAAGTAAAGTTTAAACAAATTAAAAAAGAACTACGTGAGAACCAGTGTGCTGCCGAAGATAGTGAATGGAGTGAAATGTTAAATATAGACGTATCTAGTAAACAAAACGATCGAGATCTGGTCGAGTTGGACCATATTGAAGATAAAAAACCGAAGACGATATCAAAAATTTAATTAGTGAATATACAGTGACGAAGACAAAGGACACAGGTGTACGTATGAAAATCATAATTGAAGATGATGCACCAGTATACCAAAACCCACGGAGATTGTCAGCAGAACAAAGGAAAAAGGTTACTAAAATCATCGATCGGCGGTTAAGTGAAAACATTTTACGTCATAGTGTGTCAGAATATGCAAGTCCTATTGTGGTACTAGAGAAAAAAATGGTGAACCGCGACTGTGTGTAAATTATAGGTTATTAAACAGGAAAATTGTTAAAGATAGGAACCCGTTACCATTAATAGAAGACCAGTTAGATAGACTACGGAATGTGAAAATATTTTCCACGTTAGATCTAAAGGACGGATTTTTCTATGTCCCAATTGACGAGAATAGTGTTAAATACACAGCTTTCGTGGTTCCCCATGGACATTATGAGCCGACATTATGTACCGTTCGGTTTGTGCAACTCACCTGCTGTGTTTCAGCGACATGTTCGTGCAGTGTTTCGACCTTTAATCAACGACGGAATTGTGTTAGCGTATCTAGACGATGTTATAGTTCCTGCAGAGACCGAGAGTGAGGCAATTGAAAAACTGAGAAAAGTGCTAAAAACCGGGGGTGAATATGGACTAGTAATTAACTGGCGAAAATGTAGTTTTTAGTCAAATAAGTGAATTATCTCGGGTACATCATTGAAAATGGACAAATTCGATCTTCGCAACAGAAGAAGTTGGCAGAGTCAAGATTTCCAGAACCTAAGACGACCAAACAGGTACAGAGTTTTTTGGGTTTAACGGGATATTACCGTAAATTCATAGAATCATATGCCGTGATTGAGCGAACATTATCGTAATTATTAAGAAACAACGTTGGATTTAAATTTGGACCGTTAGAGAAGGAGGCATTTGAAAGATTAAAAAAAGCCTTTATTGAAAACCGGCACATAGATTGTATCAAGTAGGAGCTAAAACCGAATTTCATACTGATGCTTATAAAGAAGGATTAGGGGCAATAATGTTACAGTAAAGTACCGATGACGGTAAATTTCATCCCGTGTACTATGCCAGCTGGAAGACGTCCTCCGCGGAAGAAAAATACACGAGCTACGCTTAGTGTCAGACCGCGGTTCAGCGTTCACTTTGAAAGCATTTAAACAGTATTGTCAAGAAGAAAACATCGAGCACATACTAATTACTACGGGTATACCGCGCGGAAATGGTCAGGTGGAAAGAATGAACGAAACAATCATACCTGTTCTAACGAAACTTTCTATAAGCAATCAAGCGGAATGGTGGAAACACGTGGGCAGAGTGCAAAAAATGATAAATGCAAACCATAACTGGAGTATTAAGAAGACACCATTTGAACTACTAATCGGAGAACAAATGAGACTTAAGGGAGACCAAGAATTAAAGCAACGGATATTCGCACTAAAGATCGCATGAAGATGAGATTAGAGGCCAAGGAAAATATTGCAAAAATCCAGGAAGAAAACAAAAGAACATACAATAAACGTCGTAAAACTGCCGCGAAATATAAAATTGGTGATTTAGTAGCAATTAAACGTTACGAAGTCATCAAAGCAGGTGAGCAAGAGGGACCGCAGAAAACAAGCTCCGCAGCTGATCATATGAAGCCATGGGTTAAATTTAATTAAATAAACCATTAGAATTTGACGATTTTGAAGACAACGAAGGATAATCGTCATCCATTGAGGTTGATAGTCGATGCAGAATAGCAAGAAATCAGGAGCACAAGTGAAATTAGTAATATTAGACACATCCGAGGGCAGATGTGTTTGTCAAAATGGCCGAAGTTGTGGGACACCAGGGGAGGACGTGGCGTGAGGAGTAATTGTTTATTAGCGTTGTCAAGATATGTTAATGTTGTCAAGGAATGTTGTGAGCGTTACGAAGGTATGTTAAGGGAAAAATGAGCATAGAAAATGCTGTCAGAGTTGAATTTATCGTGGTCGTGTGAAGTTCGTTGTGTTGTTGTGTCGTAGAATTAGTGAAAAGCGAATACGCGAAACGCGGTATTATATTCGATTTCGTGCGAGTGCAACGATATTGTATTTATCATACTGTTTTCTATAAACTTATAACATAACATTCCTACAATACTACCTTCTCGAAAATCGATCTTGTTCGCGCATATCATCAAATTCCGATAGCGCCCGAAGATGTTGAAAAAATCGCGATAACAACACCTTTCGGACTTTTCGAAGCAACAAACATGATGTGCGGACTTCGGAACGCCGCACAAACGTGTCAGCGATTCGTCGACGAAATTGTAACGTCAATCCACATCAGAGACCAGGTCGCTGTCACGACCGGCTCACTTTAAAATCGGAGATAAAGATGTGGCGGCACTCGGCGACAATGTATATCGCCGAAGTGCCTAATGAGCCATCAATATCCCAACGATCCTTCCGCCGAATATTCGAGGAGAAACTCAAGGATGGTGGGGATATTGAGCGGTGACAAATGACAAATAACCGAATCCGATTGGAAGTCGAGTTGTAAGAGTCAGTCTTGAAAAGTCACGCCTAGAGCTCGGAAGTAAAAAATTGTGAACTGTGTTAGAAAAAAATAAAGTTTCTTTTTTTTATTTTTTCTGTTTTTTTGTGTTATTTTACGTGACAAAATCACGCGCGGTCTCGATTTCGTGTACGCGTATATAGACGACATCCTCATAGCTTCGAAAGACGAAAAACAACATCGCGAACATTTACAAACCCTGTTTAACCGCCTCAACGACTATGGCGTAGTAATCAATCCCGCAAAATGCGAATTCGGTGCACACGAAATCACATTCCTCGGATATACGGTAAACTCCGACGGAATTAAGCCGCTAGCAGAGCGAGTGGAAGCAATCGTGAATGTTCCGAAGCCCGCGAACGTTAAACGGCTACGCAGGTATCTCGGCATGATTAACTTCTACTACCGACGTTTCATACCGAGGCCCGCGAAAATACTTCAGCCGCTAAATGACCTGCTAAAAGGTGCAAAAAAGGACAACGCGCCCGTTGAGTGGTCGCAACAAACCGAAAACAGCGAATTAAAACGGGCCCTGGCGGACGCAACGATGCTAGCGAATCCGATACCAGGCGCGCCCGTCAGCCTCGCGGTAGAATCGTCCGACTACGCAATGGGTGCAGTATTGCAACAACACGTGAACGACGAATGGCAGCCAACTGGGGTTCGCTACGAAATCATTAACCCCCGCGCAGAGAAAATATAGTGCGTATGATCGCGAACTACTCGCGATGTACACCGCGGTAAAACGTTTTCGGCACGCCGTAGGAGGCAGAAATTTCACGATATACACCGATCATAAGCTCTTGACGTACGCATTTAATCAAAGTCTAGAGAAGTGCTCGCCGCGACAATTTCGATACCTAAACTATATCGGACAATTTGCAACCGATATCCGGTATATAAAGGGGCTAGTTAACAATATAGCCGACACTTTATCCCAGATCGAAGCGATAGGGAAATCAGTCGACCATCGAATTTTAGCAGCCGCGCAAGAGAACGATACCGAGTTACGCAGAATCGTCAACTCAGCCACATGCGCGTTACGGCTAAAAAAGATACGATTTCCCGACAAGAATAATACAAGAGGATTCAACAGACCAACAGGCGATCAACATTGTGCAGTAAGCCCTATTATCATAAGACGTAGAAACGCTACTATTCACATCTAAGGACGTAGGAACGCTATCAATGACGTCTAAGCATGCAAAGCCCTCAGCATTTATATTTTCCCCCAAAATAATCAAATCGATAGATATGCCAAGCAAAGGAAAGAGTAAAAAGAAAAACAAAGAAAAGAGGGAACACTGTAACAATCATCTCGGAACAATGTAAAAGCCAGGTCGAACAAGAAGACCAGAGTGAATGGAAATCAACCTTGGAACGGCACTCATTCCGTTTTCTGCTTTCACGTGTGGAATAGTCCTCGTGATGCTTTTAATGCGTTCATCGTGTCATTTTTCATTTTTTTTTTTTTTTTTGAATACCTTTTTTTTAATCAGAAGCTTTTTCATGTAAACATATGATAGGAAAGAGTAATAAACGACAATTGAAATTTATGGCGACGGCTAGGAAATTGGAATGAGTGAAGGACTAGCGCCCGTGAATGCAAAGCGGGTGTAGGAACCCACGAAATCTGGTGTAGAAAGGTACTAAAGGCGGAGGTAAACCGAGTGCGAGGTTATGACGGAGGGGTAGCCATGTTGGGACGCGTGACAACAGCGCCGCCACACGGGCTACCCGAGGAACCACACAGACGCAGCCATATTGACACGTGCGTCAAAGCGCTCCGCGCGGGCCACATTTGCGCCCAATGGCGAAAAAGGACGCAGCAGTGGCGAAAAATAAGGAGGTGGGGGAAATCATCAAAGGAGAGGGCGAAGCGGAGCTGGTTGCTGAGCCGTCACAAGTCAGCACCAGGAGCATGACGAGGGCGGCACTGACAAAAGAGGGGCACTCCCACACCACACTGGGCGCGGAGAACCCGCGGAACCGAAGGAACGACGGAGGAAGAGGACCTAGCCCAAGAGATGAGAACCGCTACTACAGCAGACATAGGAGCGGAACTGATCCGTCGGGCCGCAGAGATGACCAAGGTTGTCGAGACATCTCGCAACTTCAAGAGTACGCAGGAGGAAACGTTAAAGGAAGTGGCGAGGACTATCACCGCGGGCACAACAGAGCTGGTGAGGAGAATAGACCCCGCCATCGTCGCCCTCGCTATAGCGGAAGGACGCATAACGACACTAGAGGCGAAGAAGGAGGCGCTCAAAAAAGAGCTGGCCATGCGTCCCCCCGCATATTCATCAGGGTGGTGGGTGTATACGTGTCACTCAACAGCGGACGGGCAGCATTCGAGGAATTCCTGGACGGAGTCGGCGATTGCGTCAGGCGACGACTCCCCCGGCAAGTGCTCGTCCTGGTGGACTTTAACGCGCACTCCACGGAATGGGGGATCGCCAGAACCAACGCGCGCGGCCGCACGCTGTCAAACTGTGCCGCGGGACTTGGACTTCTGTTGGTGAACAGGGGCTCGGCCAGTACCTGCGTGGCGTGGAGAGAGAGCTCCATCGTCGACATTACATGGGCCTCCCCCGATGCATTCAGGCGGCTCTCAGGCTGGAGAGTAGCCGAAGGGGTCGAGACACTTTCGGACCGCCTCTACATATTCATGGAGGCGGACACACCTGGACTCCGAACGTGGACTACAGGCGATGGTCGCGGCTCGCCGAGGAAAGGATACGCGCGCCCACCGCCAAGATGGAAGGTTAAGGAGATGAACGGGGATCTACTCCGGGCGGCTGCCATAGCAACAGCTTGGAACTGGGAGGCCCCGACGACGACGACCGAAACAGACGTGGAAGAGGAGGCTGAGAACCTACGCCGAGCCATGGCAGCAATCTGCGACGCATTCATGCCACGTGCCACACCAGGCATGGTGCGAAGCAGGGCAGTCTACTGGTGGAAGCCTGACATCGCGGAGCTGAGGACGAGAAGCGTCCGGGCCCGAAGACAGTACCTAAGGCCGCTGGCGACGTCGCGACGAAGAAGTCTCCTGGCGCTACCGGGCGTACCGCGTGCTACGGCGCTCGCTGCAGAAGGAGATCAAAAACGCGAAGGACCGTGCCTGGTCCGAACTGATCGGAACAGTCGAGGCAGACCCATGGGGAAGGCCGTATAGGACGGTGACGCAGAAACTGCGCGCGAAGGGCCCCCCTGGCAATGACGGAAATGGAACCTGCGCTGCTGCGGCGGATCATCGCGACACTTTTCCCCTCGCAAGAAGACAGGGCGACAGAACGGCCGCGGGAACCGACACGGACGTTGGAGTGGAGGGATGACTGGGAAGTCACGGAGGAAGAGATATGGGAGGCGACCAGAAGAATGGCCTCCCGCAACGTGGCGCCGGGCCCAGACGGAATCTCGGGTCGCACCTGGGGGGAAGTGATGGGAGTCATGGCCCCCAGACTTCGGCGCCTCTACACAAGATGCCTGAAAGAGGGAGCTTAACCCCGGGCATGGCGGACGGCCAGGCTGGTCCTGCTCCGTAAAGAGGGCCGACCGACAACCTCGCCGTCAGCGTACCGGCCGATATGCCTGCTAGGCGAGGTCGGCAAACTGCTGGAGAGGGTAGTTGCCACTCGCTTGGAGCGACACATAGCGGGCCAGGTGCCAGGTTGGCACGAAAGCCAGTACGGCTTCCGGAAGGGACGCTCGACGATCGACGCGGTCAGACACGTGCGGACGCTGGCAGAGGACAGAGTTTCCCGGAACGACGTGGCGCTGGCGGTTTCCCTGGACATCGTCAACGCGTTTAACTCCATGCCGTGGGACAGGAGACTGACGGCCCTGGAGCACTTCGAGGTTCCCAGCTACCTCGTCCGGCTGATCCGGGCCTACCTCGACGACAGGAGCATTTGCTACAGCAGCAAGGAGGGAGAGGAAAGGCGACCTGTCGAACGCGGAGTCCCGCAGGGCTCGGTACTGCGATGCCCGCTGCCCCCCGTCGCGGCCATGGTGTGCTACGCGGACGACACCCTGGTCCTGGTTGGGGGCCGTGGCTGGCACGAGACACTGCGCATCGGCGAAATCGCAACCGCCTGCGCAATCTGTGCCGTGCGCGGACTGGGCTTGAGGGTCTCCCCTGCGAAGTCAGAGGCCATCTGGTTCTTTGAGAAGAAGCGGCGGGGGACCCCACCGCCCGGCCTATGCATAAACATGGCAGGCGAACCCCCCAGGTGGGATCGCAAATGAAATACCTGGGTCTCGTCATCGACAACCAGTGGACGTTCGAGCCACACTTCGACTGCCTGATCCCGAAAGTATCGGTGGCCGCTAATGCCCTATGCGGCCAGCTACCGAACATCGGCGGGGCGGGAGACGCGCTGCGCCGACTTTACGAGGGCGTCATTCTGTCCCGAGTGATGTACGGGGCCCCGGTATGGGCGGACGACCTGATGGCGAGCCGTCGCAGCATCCTGCTTCTGAGGAGGCTACACAGGATAACCGCTATCAGAATCATTAGGGGATACCGGACGGTGTCTCACGCGTCGGCGACTGCCCTGGCCGCGTCCCCCCCCCCCCCCCCCGTGAGAGCTCCGGGCGCTAGCGCTCAAAAAGAGATACACCCGCCGGAGAGTATGGCATCCGGGAGAAGATCCGACCGAGCAGGCGGCTCCGAATGGCATAGGAACCGCTGAGGTGGACGCGTGGGACTGGTGGCGCTCCCAGCTGATCAACGAGGGACGTGAACATCGGGGTGCGGAGGCGGTCCTCCCAAACTGGGAGGCATGGAGAAGCCGCCACGGCCTCCCGCTCACATTCAGAATGGCCCAGATGCTCACCGGACACGGCGTGTTCGGCGAGTTCCTGAAGAGAATTGGACGGGAGACGACAGACATCTGCCACCACTGCGGGGAGGACAGGGACACGGCGCAGCACTCCCTGGAGCTCTGCCCGGCGTGGGAGCTGCCCCGACACTCCCTGCGGCACGCCACAGGAGGAACACCGACCCCCCAGCGATTATAGAGGCGATGCTGAGAGGTTCACAGGAATACGAGGTCGTCCGCCGCTTCTGCGAGCGAGTCATGCTCGCGAAGGAGCGAGTGGAAAGGGAGAAGAAGAAAAACTCTCACCCCTGCAGGATAAGACGATGGAGAAGGATGGCAGTCAAGCGACCTAGAGCCGCCCCAACGCCGTCCCAACGGAAGTTAATTCATTGAGGTGCCTGCCCCCCCCCCGCCGTCGCACGCGTAGGATGGTCATCGTGGAGTGTTAGTCGGTAGGAGTCCGACACTACTCTGCTGCTACGCGTCCTGCAGCAGCGGAGTGTCCATGAGGATTTCTCCACGTACAAAAAAAAAAAGAAAAAAATCGAACAAGAAATTCCTCAGGCTGGAAAAAAGACCGAATAAAAAAAATCTTTCAAAACCAGGAGCGCACTTAGCAGAGACGAAGAAAATGTAGCAGTGAAAAATGAAAAATACAAAATCTTAGAAAAAGGTGGATGCAATGTATTATATGACATAGATGGGCACATGAAATTTGCATAAATGTTGAGGGCTGATGGTTTAACTAACTAGCACTGCTCATTAGATTAATTATATGATCTCTTACGTCGTATCGCAAATTATTCCGATTATGTCCATGAAGCGTGAGTTATCTGTAAAATATAATCGTAGCGTTTAGCTTCCTTTCATAGACTTAGCTTATTATAGTTCGTAACGTCGTCGGCTGACTTGGAGCCTACATATTCATGCACACCATCAACAGAATGTTTGGATCTCTCGTAATGCGTCTTTTAACTGTTTTGCCAACCGATGCACTGATAAGGCGTCTTTCTCCAACACTCACTGCTGAAGTCATCAGGACATGGATTGCATTGGGTGATCGACAGAACGACGAGTTTTTGAAATTGCATGGTGGTCCCGCGGCCTGCTCTAAGACAGCGTCGAACGATGACACCGCGCTCCTTTCTATCTGGCTAGTCGTCAAGTCACTTCAAGTCCGTTCGAATCTATCAGTTTAAAGAATCGGTGCCAGTGCACTTCGCTGAGCGTGTGTTCTCGTGCGCTTTCGTGGGGAGAAAACGAATTAGAAAAGAGAAAAAAAAGGGATAAAAGCCGAAAGAACATTTCTTGACTTGGGCGAATTGCAACGCCCAAAGAACAAAAAAGAATGTAAGACAATTACTGGGGAAAATTAAGTTTTATTATAAATTTATAGAAGATACCTGCAAACTCCTGGAACCACTTCATAACTTAATAAGGAAAAATGTCGAATTCATCTGCAATGAAAAATCTGAGAAATCATTTCAGAAGATTAAGGAATATCTCTGTTCAAGTCCGGCCCTAGCAACATATGAGCAAAACAAAGAAATATTCATTTATACAGATGCAAGTGGTGATGGTTTAGGAGCCGTTTTAAAACAACCCCAAGATATGTTACACCCGGTTGCGCACTTCTCAAGAAAACTGAAAGCAAACAGAATCAATGAGGAAAGCAATCTATCTCGAATGCCCTGCTATTAAAAAAGCGATTCAATATTGGCAACATTACACATGACTGTTCCTTCGCACAGAATGCTTGATATGAAATGAACCTTATAGCGACAGCGTTCGTAATGAGAACTAGCTGCAGTGCGTATATAGTAGCAGATGGGTTCACGAAAATTGCATCAGGTCTAATATGGCGTTCTACGTGCACATCAACTGTAACTTGAACGATACACGTTGCTGAACCGAATAACAAGCGTATCAACTAAAAAATTGTGAAACAGAGATAACAATGAAGTGTTCATAAGTAATCTTAGTTAATATATCTTGAATTTTGTTGCTGCATTTTCGATGATAGCGACTAGTGTTATTTGCAAGAATTGCAAAAGAAAAATTCAGTCTTCTAGAACTAGAAACTGCGGCTTAGGTTCCAAAATTACAATTAAGTGTGAGTACTGGATGAAATTTTTCAACTCATCTCCACTAATTGGCAATGCCAATCCATACCAAAAGTCATCTGAAATAAATCGCAGGATTGTGTTGGCGACTTTTAGAGAGCGGAATGGAACAGATAAATTTATTTTGTGCCCTAATGGATATTTTTCAGTGATTGGCTATCAATAGATACTATGGCTGTACGGAAAATTTACATTCTGCTGTCTTACGGATATATAATCGTCCAATTTCGAGAGCTACCGAGAAAGACAAAAGAAAAGTTAGCGTTTCGGAAGAGAGAATGCCAGGAAAATGAGAGAATTGAATTCTTCGTTCGGGCTTGCTAGACTCCACGGGAAACACAGTAAGAAAGTGCTTGATATAATTGTAAAATCTAGTTTTCTGAATCTTGCAACGTTGCATGGGAGAATAAAACGGGCACAGAACAGTACAATGATGAGTATGAAGGCGACAAAGATAATTGCACTATAAACCATATCAGTGCTGATAAAGTGGAAATTTATGTCATCACAGAAATGTTTATGAGATCAGGAAAGAAACATCATGCCAAGTATAGTACATATATTGGAGATGGAGATAGCGAACCGCATAAAGATATTAATCCATACGAAGACATTGTCGTTTAAAAGAAAGAATATGTTGGTCATGTATAGAAACGAATAGGCACAAAGCTAAAGGATGCCAAATAACGTTAAATAAACTGTTTTCGAATAATTACAATAGCGTTTTCACAAAAAGTGGGATTTCTAACTGGAGAAGGACAGACATAATAATTTGTAAAAATCCTAGGAATAGCGAAGAGTATAATCCATGCATGTTTTAAACCAGTTAAAGCTGGATTCCAAGTCACTTTACATAAAGTTCATCTGAAATAGAACTTTTGTTTGTAATTGCTTTTGTTTGTATTTGCTTTTTCGATGAATATAATTAAGTGCTGTGGGCAAAACCTGAGCCCTCGTCAACATTTTATTGCCGACCTATTAAATTTGTATTTATGAAAGAAAATGTAGCATTGGTTAGGGAAGAACATAATAATGGAAATAAATAATCTTTCTCTCAATACATACAATTCAGACAATGATATTATAAAAGTTAACTTTTTATTGCGCTTAGCCTTATTATACGGTAGCGTTGGTAACATTTTATTAAATATAAATGTCGGTTCAAAATGTTGTACCGGTGGAGAATCTTCAAAGAAAATGAATTCGATAGAAATTATTCAAAAACCTCGCGTGTGCAGATATTTCGACGTTAGCACGCGAGCTAAGAATTTAATCGTAATTCGACCGTGTTTGTACTTTCAGGAAGAAAACAACCTTATTGACCGGGCAGTTCTATGTAAATATTTATAAATCGCACATTAAGCGAACTTGTTTACGAGTTAAAATTCAAAGGTCTCAGTTATAAGAACCACAAGAAAAGATAAAAGATACGTACCTTCGGAATTTCAATCTCATAAACTGAGGTTGAGGTCGTGAGGTAAACTGTTTTCTTTTTGGGTTCACTCAAGACAGGATATTGGTATCTTACGATCCCAAGAATTATGATCCCGTTGGTACAAGTGTGTATATAACAAAACAAAAATGAAACGTATTCTTTTCATTTGTAATTTTAAATAACGAATAGAAAAGATAACGCACACATGACCTTCTTTAAATGGTATAATGCATTCCACAATTAAAAGAGAATAAAGATACGAACTTACCAAAGCACCATAGGCAAGAATTTATGAAGTTTTATCTTACTCGGGAGTCAGTTTGCCTGAATATCACAAAATCCATTCATCTTAAATTTCTGGCAACGAGAACTCTTGAAATTTCCTAAAAATATGAATATTAGCAGACATTTTTTTCATTTTTCTAAATTTTAACAGGCAATTTAATATTTTAACATATTTAACAAGTTAACTACATACTAACAATATTTTAACTACTATAACGGTACCTCTTTATCCTCCGGTATACAACTTCCTGAAGCCGAAACTGTGATATTCCCAAAACGTTACTGTTAACTCATTTAGGTTATTAAGTCGTATGTATAAATTAACGCAGAATGAAAATATTAACTCAGCAGTTCGTTCTAAGTTTTGCATATACAAAAGGGAGAGGGATGATATACTGTTACGTTTTGTTTGTCTCGTTTTGGTTGCGTTGCCGTTAATTTTTAAATTTAGATTAAATTGTAGTATTGTCTGTTATTTAATGCGATTGGAAATTAAACTCCACGTTTTGGCTAACCTGCTATGCGCAGGAGTACTGGCGCGGGAGAGGATTAAAGTTGGTGAAAATAATCCTATTATATTATTAGACAAATATTCTTCACAAAAAAATGTTTATTCATATTCTAATTGGATATTGACAAAATGGTTCTTGAAATTTCGAATGCTCGGAATTACAATCGTGTGCAATACGTTTTCGCTCTTATTAATTACAAGATTTTAATTTCGATAGATTTTCGATAGTTTACAAATTGACACATACAAACACGTCGATTAACAATACTAATAAGAATTGGGAACTGATAAAACAAAGAACTAAAAGCTAAAGAACTAAAGGACTAAAGAACCTAAAAGCTGATAGCAAAAACTAAGAGCTAAAGGAATTAAGAGCTGAAAAACTAAGGAACTAAAGAATTAAAAGTGTTTTCGCACGTTCGCGGGAAGACGCGATCTCGAAGAAGCGCGCCAACGGGAGTCGTAAATTCCCGTTACGATTTGCTAATCGACGCCGCGAATCGCTCGATCCCTTATTTCGTTTAGGATAATAAGGGTAGTTAAATGAAAGATAACGCTGTTGCTAACAGGTTATTATATATTTTCACAAATCAACAACTTCGGTGTAACACAAAATGAATATTTGTTATGAGATGACTACGAATGAGTGCGACCTGAGTCTCTAGGCGGATTATCGCGGATACTGATGGATTTGTCGACTCACTGTATTCGAATTGTTGACCGCTTGACGAGATGCTTGATTGAGACTGACTGATCTTCGGGTGTAAACCCGGTCGAAGGATGTTGACTGTTCGAAGGATGTAAAATCAGTACCGTTCGGAGACGATGCTGTGGCGAAGGAAAGCCAAGGATGGGTGTGTCTAGCGCACGGGACCATCGGATTTGTGGATGACGATTTTGGCTAAGATAGTGAGGGAAATAGTCTTCGTTGTTAATTGGTTAAACGAAGGGTCTTAACCGCCCTCGAGAGAAAGTGGTTCGTGAGAGGAAAGTTGCATCATACGTGAGAAAAACCAACTTTCCCTTGTCAAGCCGTGGTAGACAATGGTCTTTGGAAATGCTTCGGAAACAGACGTTTGTTCAGTTTGAAAGACCTCGACTAGGAAATTCCTAAGATTTATGGACGATACTTGAGACTATTGGGGGTACGCAGTGAGTATCCGAAGACATCTGGTTGCCATCTTGCCCGCGGTGTGTGGCCTGGGTCAGGTAGAGTGTTAAGCGACGTAACAAAAAGGAAAGCAAAGGAATTGAGAAATTAAGAGCTAGAGGAATTAAGAATCAATCGCTATGAACAAGAAATTACTTGCCAAGTAATGGGGAACTGAGCGCCAAGTACCAAGGAGAACCACGAACTGAGGAACTAATCACACAAAACTGAGGAATTAACTACTCTAAAACTAATTATTTCGCTTCTCCTATGTCGCTACGCTTATTTATATTTAAGTCTACCGTGGAGGGGTCGTCATGTGACGGGTTATTCCGTGGGGGTTGTGAGGTTCGAATTTGGTTTCTATACAAATTGTTAAAATTTATTTAAATTTCAAATTGGAACGCTCTCTCGTGCTATTGGTAGTTTTAGTCTACGTTACGGTGCGTGCGCAGCGCGGGACGTGACAATACATATATAAATGAAATTCCTTATAAAACATTGCTGCCAGATATAACTTTAACGCAACGACATTGCACATTAAAAGAGAGTTATTAATTTATACCCCGTTAAGAATTTAGTACAGCGTAATCTGCATAGAAAGTTAGAAATTATTTTCTTGAAGACTATCGGAGGCAATTTGAAAAGTCTGTTTCAGGGTTTTAACGATTCACTATACCCTTTATCCCGCTTCGTAGAATAAATGAGATGATACAGTTACCCTCCTTTTCAGCAAGGGAGAGACACTTATTCGGCAAATGGAGTGGACATGTAAATTTTCGCGTTTTACGATAGTTTGTTTTATAAAATTTGTCCACTTCTAGACAATTGAAATAGGTAGCAAACACGAGATGGTATATATGTAATAAAAAAGTTAAAAAATCCCACGATTCTACATTAGTTGTTTATTTATACGTACTGGAGGGAACAATAGTAGAGCTGAGACTTTAATTTAATTACTAATGTCTGACGTCACGAAGCATGAATCGAAGTAAGAAGGGACTCTAGCAGGCCACCTGCGAACTTTACCTCCAGCTTATGTATGTCTACGACAGGATCTCTGATAGGATATTCCCTATTCCCAAAATGTTGTATAAAGGGACCTCGCCAAAACCACATAAAAAGATGTCACGATATTTCGCGTAGTTGTCGCATTTGTACTTTGCTGCAATCCAACTAGTATCATTATATTTCCTCATCGTTAAAGTTTGAAATTTAAAACACTAAAAAGATATTTGTCGATATGTATAAAAAAGATTTGAAATGTTAGGTTATCATCTTTGCGATGCCTGCATCTTGAATTTTGTATTCTATTGTTCAAGCGTTAATTACGTTGTATCCGTTCATCTGTTATGATTTTATTATAATATATTTTGTTCCGGTGAATAAAATACAGAGTTCAGAAACTCGAATATCCATTCGCGAAGGCTTTAAAAATGCTACATACATAGCGCAATATGTACAGCCGCAAATTTTCGCAAAATCGGCTGATTTATTCCTTCAAAGTGTTCCAAAAAAGTGAAAAATTGAAATTTCGAAAAACCCTTCCAGCGTTACCTGTAGAAAACTGTTATCTAACGAATGAACTTTGATTTTTTTATTTCAGATGATTCAGCACCAAGAGACACGCCCGAATAATTACTGCCATTGCCGTATTTTTTAGTATTTCTCCGTGAAAATTTTATACAATATTCTTCGAATGTCATACTTTAATGTACTATTGGTTTTAATAAAGAGATTTTAACTGTGTCGTCACAAATAATTCACAAAGACATGCCTTATTTTTGTACGAATTAACCTTACCCCCCCCCCTTAAAAGATTATAATCTTAAGAAACTTCCCTGTTGTTACTCATGACGTTGATAGAGCAATGACTTGCTCGATTGTGATGGACTTGGCATCCATCATACTCTAGTGACAATTATTTTAATGACAATGTTTAAAGATTTAGAGATTAATAAACACGTGCGGCTTTAACTTCTTCGAAGCTCTGCGTGGCCAACAGTTCGATAACGCGGATGCCTTCGTGAGTTTTGCTTCCTGCAATTGCACCCTGCACGCGAGTTCCTTGGATTGGCCACGCCAAACCAAATCAATTACTACTATTTTATTTACTATATTAATAACTCTGCTTTGTATACAACCAGTAATAAAGAAATTTAAGGTTTTCAAGTTGGCCATAACATCCATGTAAATAGAAGATGTGTGCGTGGAGTAACCGAGAGTGATAATGAGAACAAACGATTTTGCATCTTGGAGCCATTTTCTAAACCATTTCTTGTTGCGATAGTATATGCGATACCAAGTATATGCGATAAGAAACTATTTTAACGAATCTATTTATATTTCATCTTGAGTTAGATGAAATTTTATTCTTAAAGTTTCTATATTCTTTGCTGACGTATCCATGGAATAGTTAAATAAAAATGACTACATTAATGGATTAAAAAATTTTACGCTGCGTTTACTTCTTGCTCCAATTCTTGTGTACTTTATATTTATCAATATTGTAGTATAAAAATTATTTCGTTAATTGTGACAAGAATGAAAGAATGAATACATTTTGAAAAATGATATGAATAAATTCTTAAGCGTTGTATAACTAAATTTCTCCTACACAATTTTTACGTATAAATTATTTCTGTATATCTTATAATTGCTACGATACTTTTATTTCTTACATGTTAATAATCAGGTTGACTACCTTAAATATAAATTTCTAGAAGGTAAAAGTTGACTATAAAGTGTTACCAATATCTTCGCAGTTGTATTTAAGTGTTCTACACACTTAGTTACTTGTTGTCTCGTGAATCTGTCTTTAGTTTCACTTCAAATGGCTATAATTTGAAATAAATTTTGGAAAATTGTCGCAGTATGTGAAATTATGAAACTCGCAAACTCGTATAAAATTTCCTCCTCTTTCTCTTTACACGTTTAAAGTGTTAGTCGAAAAAATTCGAGTCTCGTAAAGTAGCATGAGTTGAAACACGGAAGTTGTTATCTGTGGAACAACACATCCGGCGCAAATGGAATTCGAGCCAAATTCTAGAATTTTAAACTTAAAATCATTTCGTTATAACCTTAGGTATTATT
Source organism: Bombus vancouverensis nearcticus (assembly GCF_051014615.1). Classification (NCBI taxonomy): domain Eukaryota; kingdom Metazoa; phylum Arthropoda; class Insecta; order Hymenoptera; family Apidae; genus Bombus; species Bombus vancouverensis. The sequence goes on along the minus strand of NC_134921.1, from coordinate 1,019,723 downwards.
TGCTACCTTTACGCTGTAAATGTTAACAATAATATGACATTAGTATACCTTTTCACCGAAAATTAAATGTAATTATATCTTTTTTTTATATTTTACGTGGAGGAAATCCGCACGGTAGCCAGGCCGCTTCTGGGGAAGGCGGAGTGGTAGTGTCGGACTCCAACCGACTAAAACCTCCACGATAACCGTCTCGGCTGCGATCGAGAGAGGCCTGGGAACCGATGTGAGCGTCGCAACGGGGCTTCCCCCGCGCGCCTAATACCACCGCTGATGGGGCGGTGTGTGACCATTATCACACCGCGCCTCTTCGCCGGAGCCACCGTGCCAGGCAGCCCGGTTCCCCTACCGCACTGTTTGGCGGCCCCGAAGCGCTGAGCCACCAGCGCCCAAGCCCGAAACCCACGGGGGGCACGGCGGGCCCAGCGCGCTTCGCCAACGCCACACGGAGTTCCCAGGCGATCATCCATCTAAGTACTATCCGTGCCCAGCGCTGCTTAACTTTCGTGATCTGACGGGAACGAGTGCACTCAGCGCGGCCAGGGCGTTGGCCGAAAAACACCGACGAGGATGGGATTCGAACCGACGCGTGCAGAGCACATTGGATTAGCAGTCCAACGCTTTAACCACTCGACCACCTCGTCAACCAAATGTAATTATATCTAGATAACGTTTAAGCGTCTATACCTGTGGCAATTGTCAAGAAATTATGTGTCGCAAAATCTAAATAGAATGCAGCTGCAACGTCGATCGTGATTGTAAAATATTACAAAATTACTTACTCTAAAAAAACTTTCCCAACAAGAGCTAAGTGACTTGATATTATTAGTTTCTTCGTAGGTAGGTATGGAAGGACATACAAGAATTGAAAACACAACGTTTCTTTTAAGTAGAATCACATTTCTTTGTGCGTTGATCAACGCAATTCGTTATTTCACATAGGTCTGTAGGTTTCAGGTGAGTGTTTTAAATAAAAAGTCTTTCTTTAAAATTATCATTAAAAAAACATTAACATTAACACTAGCTTTACGGGAGCCACCAATTTGACGAATTTCGAACTTTGAAATGAAATATCTCAAAAACCATAGCATTAATTTTAACCATTTTGCATCGTAAATTGATCATTTCATCTAAAGAATTTATACAACTATTTTTTCCCAGGCTTTCTAATGTTTGAATTCTCTATGTAGTATGCCTATCTTTACTTAACCCGTCAAATTGACGGGCTAGCTGATTTCATAAACAACCCGTTTTTCAAAGACTGTGCAAAAGTTTCAGTTATTGTAGACATTTCCCATTATTGTCTCCGCTTATTGTAAGTATTTACAATAGGATAATTGAATTTGGGCACAGTATTTTCTTTTTCTGATGAATCCCCTTTTTCTAGCAATTATGAGTACATCCAGGAGATATAATAAGATATTGCACATAATTGTCAACATCAATGAAGATTGTTCTGAGGATGCCTTCGAAGAAGATCAATATGAATTAGGCCATAGCGAAGGTGACAGTGGAAGTCCGTTCTTATAATATTCAAAGATATCGCAGGGCTTACTGGCTACGCTAAGGGAAATATTATGTCGAGTTGTGTAACTAATGCTTTCGAATTGATAATTGACAGACGAGTTACGTAGTTTTTTAAGAATTCTATATGCCAGGGGCGCATATGAAGGGAGATCATTGAAAGTCCCCGAAAGATTACAAACAGATAAATTTGCGCTGATATCCGAAATATAGAACAGATTCATAAGTAATAGCCAGGCTTGTTACAAGTCATATGAAAATATCTCAATAGATGAAAAATTATTCCCAACGAAAGCCCGATGCAGGTTTACGCGATATATGCCGGATAAGCCTCATAAATTTGGCATTAAGGTTTGGTTTGCAGTTGACGTCAAAACAAAATATATTTTGAATGGTTTCCCTAATGTGGGGAAAGATGAAACTCTATGCTCTATGCTCTTCCACGCATGTGAAGATGCTGAAAGAAGTGGCGAGGTCCACTGCCGCTGGTGCAACAAAGATGGTGAGAAGAATGGACCCCGCTCCTGGTGCCTTCGCGATAATGGAAGGATGCATAGCGGCATTGGAATTGGCCTCGCGCTCCACTGTGGAGAAGAGCAGCGAGACAGCGCGTCTCGCCGCGACCGAACGCAAGGTGGAAGAGCTAGGCCCCCCGTTGATCCAGCTAATGGAAGAACGCCTCCAAAATGTAGAAAGAAGAAGGGAAAAGGAGATCGTCCTCGACGAGACCACGAGAAGGGTGGAACCTGGAGTTCTAAACAGTCCAGCGACCAAGGGAGGGCAAGCGGCTGCCATGAAAAGAAGATACAAAGAGGAAACAAAAAGAAGAAGGAGTCAGCGAAGAAACAACCGGCGAAGCTAACTCCAGGGACAGGGGTGAAGAGCCCGAGGAATGCCCCAGAGGGAGGATCGGAGGATAGATCGGGCCAATCCTACGCGGAGGTATTGGCCGCGGACAAGGACAGCGTCCCTCTGGCCGAGGTCGGCATCAACGCGGTAAGGATGCGTAAAACTATGACCGGAGGCGTTCTCCTGGAGGTCCCGAAGATCAGAAGAGGGAGAAGACCGCTGCGCTCGCAGCACGACTGACCGGGATCCTGGATCCGAGCAAGGTCCGCGTGGCGACACCCTTCCGAGCTGCGGTAGCAAGGGTGACTAGAATAGATATTTCGGCCAACAAGGATGAAATCAGCTAGCGGTGGTGGCCGAACCATACAGATTTCTGGATGCTCCGAACTGGACCGGAGATACGGACAAAATGATTGCTGTCACCTGGACATCAACGCTGGGGGCGTTCGCCCACGAAGTCCCGCTGGAGCGCAGGAACGGATACGTAGCGGTCGAGTGGGCAAGGACGGTGGTGGTAGGCGTGTACGTGTTACCCAACAGTGGATGGGCAGCGTTCGAGGAGTTCCTGGACGGAGTCGGCGGCTGCGTCAGGCGGCGCCCTCCCCGGCAGGTGCTCGTCCTGGGAGACTTCAACGCACACTCCACAGAATGGGGAAATCCCAGGACCAACGCATGCGGCCGCGCGTTGTCAGACTAGGCCGCGGGTCTTGGACTGCTGTTGGTGAACAGGAGCTCGGCCAGCACCTGCGTGGCGTAAATGGGGAGTTCCACCTATGCATTCAGGCGGATTTCAGGCTGGAGAGTGGCCGAGCGGATCGAAACACTCTCAGACCACCTGTACAAATTCATAGAAGTGAAAGACATACTTGGATCTGGAACGGTGACCGCGGGCGATGGTCGCGGCCCGCCGAAGGGAGGACGCGCGCCCATCATCAAGGTGGAGGATCAAGGAAAGGGACGACGATCTGCTTCGAGCTGCCGCAGTAGTGGTTGCCTGGAACTGAGAGGCCTCGTCGACGCCGACGAAAAGTGTGGAGGAGAAGGCCGAGAACCTCCGCCAAGGCGTAACGGCAATATGTGACACGCCCATGTCGCGAACCACACTGGACACCGCGCAAGGTAGAGCCGTGTATTGGTGAACTCCAGACATCGTGGAGCTGAGGGCGAGGTGTGTGACACGAAAACGTCGCGCGAAGGACCCTCTGGTAACGACGGAGATGGAACCTGCGTTGTTGCTGCAGATAATCGGGGCGCTTTTCCCCCCGCAAGAGGACAGTGCGACAGAACAGCCGCGGCAAACAACATGGACGGTAGAATAGACAGATGACTGGGAAGTCACGGAGGAAGAGCTGTGGGAGGCGACCAGAAGAATGGCCTTCCGCGACGTGGTGCCAGGTCCGGACGGAATCTGGGGCCGGATCTGGGGGAAGTGATGGGGGTCATGGCTCCCAAACTTCGTGTAGTAGTGAAGCGTGCCTAGCCTATATGTATCGCATGCTTGAGATAGCTAGTCATGTCGATATGGAAAAAGATGTAAAAGTTGAATACATTATAGACGGGATAATAGACGAGGAAGCAAATAAGTCTATGTTGTACGGCGTTGCATCCATCAACGAGTTAAGAAAGAGGTTGATCGCGTACGATGAGCAGAAGAGTCGTAGAGTAAAGTCGATTGCGAAGCCGGTCAAAACCAAGAAGAACAAGAAGCCCAGTCGATCTGGAGATGTGAAAAAGACGCGATGCTATAACTGCGGCGACAAGGAACACGGCTGTGCAGAGTGTCCAAACAGGTCAAGAGGGTCGAAGTGTTTTAAGTGTAGAGGGTACGGAGACAATGCATCGAAGTGCAACAATCTGGATAAGTCCTCTAAAGAAGTTTATAATGCGCGGAATTTGTTGCTGGCGAGTTGTAAAAGTATTAGAATTGGAAATTTCGAACTGAGCGCTCTGATAGACATTGGTAGTGAACTGACTTTAATGCAAGCAGATCTGCATGCTAAAATTGTTAATTGTTGATCGTTAATCGTCGCTTGTTGATTGCTGACTGTTAATTGTTTAATAATAATAATAATTAATAAAATAATAATTAATAAACATTTTTTGTTGAAAGTGGGGAGTATTTTTTGGGGCACTAACATGCAACACCACCTCAAATTAATATATTAACATGTTCTGGTTACAGACAGCCTCTTTCCGTCGTAACAATATTTCCCGCACATGAGAAGCATCGTTTCAACATAACCGGCATTGCTGGTATCATTAAATATCCTTTAGCATGTTCTGAAATTGCTGAGTATTAGGTTATCCTTGCCTTTCTCCATTTATATGGGTTCAAATTCAACATTTGCCTTAGCGTCATTACTTTCGTCGTATAGAAATTCGAAAGCACTCTTCTTGGTCAATTTTTCTGCACTTGCTATACGCAGGGCACAATTTCCGAGCAAGTGTTTCACTTTCCAGCGAATCATCTCTCTGATATTCAACGTTTCACGTTCCAAATCTTTGTATCGTGGATGAGAAAGCAGGATATATGGCTCAGTGACATAACGCCATGTTCGTTCCGTTTTGAATTTGAAGCGTTTCGTAATTTCTGAAATTAATGTCTGCTTGCGAAATTAACGTGTATGAAAAATTGTGTCTTCTGTATGTCTGAGAATTATTATGTCCTTACAATTTCTACTGTTTTTAAAATTCTGACGAGGGATTATGTCATTTCCACCCTCTTTCAGTAATTTTAAGACGCTGTGCCACGGATTGGTCCGCTATGACGTTTCATATTGGACTTCCACTTAAGCGGCGTGAAATATACAGAGTTCAATCCTTTCAATGTAAAATTAATTTTTATCGTTTACGAACACTCGATATCGTTTATTAATATTCATTCGGGATGTCTCAAAATGAGTTTCTGCATCTATTATCCTACCTCGATTCTGACTGATATCATACAGTCTCGTTAAATTCCATTACGGGGTCCTTTCTCTTCAAGTTAACCCAATTAGAAAGTAGTAAAGCCGAATATTCTAACTTGGGAAAAAGGATGGCACAGATTTTACGATATGTAGCTCATAAGGACAAACAAACAGATACCAGCTGAAATGCTTTGGGATTTATCGATTTCGACGTTATAAAACATTGAATTTTATTCTCTTCCGTGGCAAATATTGAAAACATTCGTTGTTCGTCTCGATACGTTTATATTCTTCTATTATTTCGTTCAAAAATAAAATTCATTTTTATGTATAATAACGTATCGATAAAAATGCGACGCGAGCAAAAACTTTGTCGACCGTAAAAAACGTGTCCATCGACGGATGAAAAAGTTAATCTCTTTGTCTAGACTTTGTGAATTATTATAGATAGGAATTACTAGCCAACGGAAAATTCGAGTCTGGCAGTGACTCGTGTTATTGTACCAACGTTGTTTTAATTTACAGGATCTAGAGTCAAACCAACTCGATACAGATTGTTATCGTCGTTCCTGGTAATCTCCAAACGAAGTTACGTAACTAAGTTCATATTACGACCGGCATGCACTATTTCTATACCCACACTAATTTTAATATAACTGACTATTGCAATTTTATCCTTTATGATGTTCCATAAAGGAACCATCATAATTTCGTAAACACGCGTTTAAGTATCGATTTTCAGACGTCTTCTTCAGGCTGTATACTTGCCAATTCATCTAGACAAGTAGCTTACCTGGAAGTAACACTTAAAAAGAAAGGAAAGGCAACTAGATATTGATTTAAAGAAGGAATATATAAACTACCATAATACCGATATGGTCATGCGGAATACAACGGCTGGCACCGTGTCATGTCACAAATGAAACGTTGCACAAAGATCTTTAAATAATACGGATATGCAAACTTGTCTAAAATCGTATGTCATAAGTATCACCTTCGTTAACAAAGTATCTTCATCACAAACAATGGCAAACGAAACAGAAATCACCTCCTTGTGTCGGGAGCGAAGCAATCTAAGCGACCAATTCCAGTCCATATGGAGATTACTCGACGAATACGAACAGTCTGGTCGGCACAACAAGGCCGCCTTAATAACCTATCAAAAACAAGTCGACGACATTTGGAAACGGTTCAACATTGTCAATGACGAATTACTCATGCTCGACGACGTCGCACCTGTAGACTTATTCGATGCCTATTTAGACCTGATAGTACGACTGAGCAATCTCATCGAAATTAATTCTTCCTCAACGAATGCCTCCAAGACAATGGCGAATCCAAAACCTCCTAAATGCAGCAGCAACACTCCTAGCAGTTTCCAGAGACGTAAGAATAATTTCAATAATAACAGTAACAATGATCACACTCCGCCGATGGAGAATATCGTATCGAATCTAACTCCGATCCCGTTGTATGACACGCGAAGCTCATTGCATAATACTAGCAGCTCGTCACCTACACGCGACTTGACGACAACCAAGTTCGCGTCCTCATTATCTGAACAATCTGATTCAACGCCACCAAACGCCGTAAATCAGACAACCTTTCACACTCGCAGCTCATCGCCAACACGCGACTTGACGACAACGAAGTTCGCGTCATCATTATCTCAACAATAGGATTCAACGCTACCAAACGCCTTGAATCAGAATACTCTTCACATTCGCAACTCATCGCCTACACGCGACTTGAGGGGGGAGCCCAGCCTCCCAATCAACTACAAAACTCCGCGTCGTGTTGGACGAATCAGCACCAAGCAACACCGGAGTTCCGTTCAACGATGCCTCTTGGACCGAGCTGGTCCATTATCTTTCCAGGACCGTGACGGTTCACGATCTTGCAAGGACCGGGACATTCAACGACACCTTCCGGGCCGAGAACTACAACTGAAAATTTCTAGGCAATGACGAGGCCCGCGGCGATCAAAACTACAAGGATTTTCCGAACAGGACATAGACAACAAACATGTCAAACTATTATAACTGCTATTTTTCAGATGAAATTCGTACTCTCCGAATGAAATCTCACCCATTTATCAACCACGGAATCAACTATTGAAGACCATTTTACGTCAAAGAGGGAAAGAATCGTAACCGCCGCAAAATTCAGGTATTCGTATCTAACTTGTATGTTGTGCAGTTAAGGCAGTCCACATCGAGCTGGTCAGCGATCTCATAAGCGAGGCCTTCATTGCTGCTCTGCTAAGATTCATCGCTCGTCGAAGATTCAGTCTTTTCATAACTCCCTTGTCCCTACTCCCGATCACTTCCTCATCAGAGACTCGCTAACAATTTTTCGAACGAGAACGAGATTTCAGGGACGCTGCATTCAATCATCTGTCCAGCTGACATAGAGAGTATCCACACGAGTTGAATATCCAAAACAAATGGGACAAGGGCAGTCACGGCATACGAGAAGGCACCATCGTCATTCTCAGAGAGAACAACGTTCCCTCAATGCAATGGCCATTGGGCTGAATCATCAAAGTCCAACCCGGCGCAGACGGCATCATACGGACGACTACCGTTCGAACAGCAACGAGCACCCTGGATCGGAGCATCAAGCGGATGGTACTCCGAAACAATCAGCAACAGCAACGAATTCTGAAAGGAGATTCACCTCACAGCATCACACCGTATTGTTTGATCGGTACCCTCTCAACGGGGGGAGTATGTTACGCCACGAAGCTTACCACAGGCTGTATTTCTAACCGTCGCTCGCGGCCCTACAGTGTCGCAGACTAATCGTCTTATCTGCCCGACGGAAAATATACAATATATCGACGAGCGCATAGGAAACGTCGATTTCGGTCCGTTATGCCATACATATAAAGAAAGTGGCATACGTGATCATAGGCGCGAACGGTGGCCGTCTCCCAGAGAAGACAAAGGAATAATCGAAGGGCAATCAGTCCCTTTTGAAGAGTCAAACGTTATACGTCGAGAGGTTTAGACAAAGAACATCCAGATCACTTAGTTTAACGCATACATCGAGATCGTAAAGTTGGGTCGAATTTCTCTAACATATTAACTGTATTCATCGCTAAATAATTTGTGACGTTTATATTATTACATTCATTATCGTTAAATATACAAGCTATATTAACCTGTTAATACGGTGTTAAATTCATTGAACTACCACTGTTATCTTAATCGAAACAGGGGAACGACTATTTCGCGGCGTCGATTAGCAGAATCGTGGCGAGAATTTACGCCTCTCGCTGGCGCGTTTTCCTCGCGACCGCGTCTCTCCGCGAACGGTCGTAACACTACGATTGATAATTAATTATACACAGCATGATAATTAAGGATAAGATAAATAATAAAGTGTAAAATAAATCACGAGAATATCATTGTGCAACACTAAATTCTAATAATAACGACAAACGGGAAAAAGAGCAAACAATTTCGTTTTTATTTTATATCCCTAAATAACGTTGCATAAGAAACTAATGTTACCAATTGTTCTTTTTAACCCTAAATTTAAAAAAAATACCTTTGTAGGTGCTATAATTTCCGCGATAATACGATTTTTTCCATGAGCTTCAATTTTTGCGCGGTCGAGCCAGAAATGGCGCGCGGAGCTCCCAGCGGTCTCGTTCGCTGCACTGAAGGCTTCTAATCGCCCGCTATGAAAATGGAACAACTTTATAAACGTGTTTTTATCTTTTATGGGCACCCAATCAATACGAAAAAAATACACATATAATACACGTAATAAACTATGAAACCACGCCTGTCGCACCGCTCAATTTTTTAATAGTTTAACGCTGGCGAGTTGTTCTGAAGCCAATTCCTCCTAGAGGAATATTTTTTTAAAATAATTAAGTTAGGCACGACTGGAGAAACCGACAGAGACAAGTAAGTCTCAGCACGGTAGGACATGACGTGCGAAAGTTATTGCATTTTACAACTAACTGGAAGCGATTATCGTTGTATATTAGCTGAGCGTTCAGGCGAAAAAGACTTTTACTCCTGCGAATCAAAATACAGGTCTTGTAGAAAACGTAAAGGCTTGAAGGATAAACTCAGATAAGTTCGTATTTGTATTGCAAATTTAACATTTTCTGCGTCGTAAAACAACAAATTGATCGTACGAAAGCTAACACACGAATCAATTGTATGATATTTTTACATGTCACATGGACTCGTAATCGTATGGCAATTTTAACTAAAATTAATTTGCAACCTAAAAAATTGGGGTCATCGCAAGTCTCATTTTACAGATATTTTAATTATATACAACATTCTACTGAAGCTTCTTCACGTACGATAAATGATTTTTTAAAGATGAGGTGTAGTAGTAGTTATGATAGTGTAGAGGCCGCGAGATAGTGTACCGCTACTTTTCTTCTGAGTTTTGTGTCGCGGAAGAAAAATCGGATCACGGGCGTCGGGATTTGAACCCCGGTCCCGAACGTTCGTAACCAAAGGCGCTAACCATTGCGCTTTGTTTTTCTTTTTTTTTATAACGTTTATCGTCAAAGTAGATGAGTATTACAATGTATATTATTCACAATAAACAATGAAGCGCTAACCACTGCGCTGCCGTCGTCCGGTGTTAGTTGCTATCAAGTGCCGCCACAAAGATATAAAACGAAATGTAAAAATAGTTGGGCTTTTTCGTTTAATTGACATTTTCTTTAGAAAGCACCGGAGGGAAATTGTTTCAAAATCGCTTCTTTTGTTCTAAATATCGTTGCAAATCATATTATGCAAAGATGTTTCTGCCATCAACTGTAATCATTTAATCCTCAACCAGAGGCATAATCATTTATTAATTTATTATTTGTTGTTAAACAAACAAAAATGCAATTTCATTATATTCCTCCATACATGGGCATACATTGTGCCTGAATAACATACAATTATTCAGTGCACATCGTTCGTGTGGACGTTGAAGAATTGGCACGTCAAAGACAGACATGTCCGTACAAACATGTTCGCGATCTGATGGAAACACTAATCCTCTTCATTTGGGAATTAAAAGGTAGCTTTTGACATGGATCGGCAGATTTTACGTTAGCGACAAAATGCACAATTGTTTACAACATCATCAGTTTTTCTTGTGACTTACACGTCACACGATAAATTGACGAATATGTGTCATCGAGTTTAAAACTGAAACTGCTAATATTCTGCTAATAATATACTTATTTAACAGATTTATTTATAATGGTGAAACAGGAAACTATGATTGTTCTACGATACTACAATATTTTGGTTACCACTCAGACACCAGCAGCTAATTATCAGTTCACAAACAAAGCTTAAAACGCAAATTTTGCTAATTGTAAAAAAAGAGATACACTTCACCGATCTGTTAGGGAAGTGATACATTTACACTGTACACGAGAGTGTGTGTGTAAGGGTTAGAGGGCGTCAAGGACTCAGTGGAGACAAAAGACTGTTGCCAGATGTTAGAAGAATCTAGGCTAGTCGGTTGGCAACCAGCGTGCGTGCAAGACGTTCTTAGAGAGGAATATAGATGTATAACTGTTGTATGGGAAATATAGTCAATAATTTGTATTCCCAAATCCTCGAATTTTCTTAACATGGTAGCAGAGCGTGGTTACTAGTTTTGCAAGATATTTAGTGCGTGGTTACGATCTTGCGAGTGAGTTTTCAGTAAAGAAAAAAAAACTTTCAGAGGAACAAAATATACTTCGAGCACGTAGGAACGCTTGAGTAAGAAAAGAAAAAAAAAAGAAGAATCAATTAAAATGGAGAGATCGGAAATCATGATACCTATATTCGATGGTGAGGATTATGGAATGTGGAAGCAAAGAATCACGATGTTTCTCAAATATAAGGAATGCGAGGTTGTTACAACTAGAATGAAGAACGAAAGAGACGATGAAGACTGGGACAAAAAGGATTTGAAGGCGATTAATATAATTTATAGTGCAATATCGAACAGACAATTGGAGTATGTTAGGGAAGGAAAAACGGCGTATGATATAATAAAAAGGTTCGATGAAATGTACTTGAAAGAGTCGACGGCACTGCAGATCGTATGCAGAAGGAGATTGGAAAACATAAGACTGGAGAACTACAGTGATTCAGCATCATTCTTTAACGATTTCGAGAAATTAATCAATGAATTAAAAGGTGCGGGCGCACAAGTAAGTGAGAGGGAAAAGCTGAATTACATGCTGAATACGTTACCCGAAGAATACAGCTACATAGCGGACATAATAGACGCATTGAAAGAAGAGGATCAAACGGTAGCGTATGTAAAAAATAAAATAGAGGTAGCAGAGAAGAAAAATAAATCCAATCGAGGAGAAAGGCAAACCAACGCCTTTTCTGCAAAAAAGGAAGGATGCTTCAGATGTGGAAGATTAGGACACTTTGCGAGAGAGTGTCAAAATGGCGTCCAAGCGGAAAGCAGTAACGGCTATTGGCATGGGCCAACACGTGGTCGAAACAGAAGAAGAGGGAACAAAGGCAATACGAGCAGAGGACGTGGAAACTTTCATCGTCAATCAACAACCGGCATGGGCGAGCATGGAAACTCAAGAGCAGGCATATGGATAGCAACGGCGCACGCAGCAAACAGCAGTGAGACGAATGAGATAAGTAAGAACGAAATAGTGTGGCTATTAGATAGCGGTTGTACTGATCACATAATTAATAATATAAATTATTTCGATAAATCTATCGACCTAAAAGAACCGGTAAATATATATTTAGGCGATAATAGACCGATAAAAGCGACAAAAGTTGGGAATGTTATAAGTTATTTTGAAGCATTCGGAAAACAAAATAAAATAAATATGAGGAAAGTATTTTACGCGAAAGAAATGTCCGCAAATTTGATTAGTTTAGGTAAACTAACAGACAATAAGAATACGGTTATTTCCAAAGGAAATATTGCGAAAATAATAGATGAGGATAATAAACTTACAGCTGTAGCGTTCAAAGAAAATGGGACATATAGAATAAAAAGTATATTGAAAGGGAAGAAGCACTTAGTAAACAGCGCCGAACGTAGTGGTATGAGTAAAAAGGAAAGATGGCATAGGATGCTAGGACACGTAAATTTTAAATATTTAGAGATTTTGGGTAAAGAGCAGCTAGTGACTGGCATACCGAATGAATTTGAAAAGGAACTTTTGAAATGTAGGGTGTGTATAGAAAGCAAAATGCATAACTTACCTTTCAAAAATAATCGAACTAAGGCTAGGGAAATAATGGAAATTATTCATACGGACGTATGTGGTCCCTTTAAGACCACCGGATTCAATGGAGAAAAATATTTCATTTCATTTATCGATGATTATAGTAAAATAGCTAGGATCTATTGTATAAAATCAAAAGATGAGGTCTTTGATTCTTTCGTACAGTTCGTAAATGAAGCCGAAAATTTAACGGGCAAGAGGTTAAAAATATTAAGATGCGATAATGGTAAAGAATATTTAAATAATCGAATTTATAAATTTGCTAGGGATAAAGGTATAAGAATAAATAATTGCCCAACATACGTACATAAATTAAACGGGACAGCGGAAAGGTATAATAGAACAGTGATGGACATGGCGCGTTGCTTGTTAGCGGAAGCGAAAGTACATAAAAGGTACTGGCCGGAAATAGTTTGTACAGCGGCATACTTGAAAAATCGAATATTAGCGAATACTATAGAAAGAAAGACACCTTTTGAAATATTCTTCGGGAGAAAACCAAGTGTTAAAAATCTACATCTATATGGAAGTAAAGTTTTTGTAAGAAGGCCAGAACAAAAAAGAGTTTCCAAATGGGACAAGAAGGCAGATATGGGAATTCTATTAGGATATAGTGAAGTAGGATACAGAGTCTTATTAGGTGGGAAAATAACAATAGCTAGACATGTAGAGGTCATAGAGACAGACACTAAATGTATCGGTTTTGAGGAAAATTCATTAGAGGCAGATAGAAATGATAGCGAAGATAACTATTCATTGGATGGTATGGATAAGGAAGAGTTAGAAGGTAGGAAAGATGAAAATAATAGTAGTATTGAAAGCTCAAACACTCCTAGGAGATCTACACGTATTAGAAAACTCCAGTAAGGTATCCAGAAAAGGAAAATATTTGCGAGATTCATGCAAATTATTGTAAAGTAGATATCCCTCGTACATTTGAGGAGGCGATTTGTTGCGAAAATAATGAAGTTTGGAAACAGGCTATGGATAAGGAAATAGAATGTCTCTATAAGAATAAAACTTGGAAATTGGTAGAAAGGGTAAAAGGTAAAGAAGTATTAGATGTAAAATGGGTTTACACGAAAAAAATCAGAGGACAGGTATAAGGCTAGATTAGTGGTAAGGGGATTTCAACAAAGAAACGTAGCCGATGACATATATTCTCCAGTGGCGAGTAATCAGACCTTTAAGATATTGCTATCATATTGTTGTCAAAATGGATTAATAATTGAGCAAATGGATGTAGAAACTGCCTTTTTAAATGGTGAAGTAACCTCGGAGGTATATGTAAATCAACCAAAGGGATATGCGGACGGAACGAATAGAGTTTGTAAATTATCGAAAGTGCTTTATGGGTTAAAAGAAAGTCCGAGGGACTGGTATGAGTGTTTTGATAAGTATGTGACGAGATTATGTTTTAAAAAGAACAATATAGAGCTGTGCCTATATACTTATGGAGAGGGAGAAAATGTTGTTTATTTGTTAATATACGTAGACGATTTGTTGATTTGTAGTAAAAACAAAGGGAAGATACAAAGTGTAAAAAAATTATTAACTGATAAATTTGAAATGAAAGATTTAGGTGAAGTAAAAGAATATCTTGGAATAAATATAGAGTATGATTATTTAAAAAATGAAATGAGATTAAGCCAAAAGAAATACATAAAATCATTAGCAAACAAATATAAATTACATAACAGCAAATTGTACTGTACACCTATGGAGACCAACTTAAAAATTGGAAAAGCTGAGATAAATAGAGAGGACATTGGATACAAGAATTTAATTGGCGCATTGCTGTATATTAGTGTAAATACCAGACTCGATATAAGTTATAGTGTGAATTATCTGAGTAGATTTCAAGATTGTTGTAACGAGACACATTTTAAATATGCCTTGCGAATATTGAAATATTTGTACCGGACTAGAGATTTAGGGCTACATTATAAAAGAAATGAAAAGTGCGAAACGATAGATTGTTATGTGGACGCTGATTGGGCAGGAGATCATATAGATAGGAAATCGACTTCTGGGTATGTAATTAGATTGTGTGGAAATGTAATTGGATGGAAGTCTAAAAAACAAAGGTGTGTGACAAAAGCCTGGACGTATGCAGAGTATGTAGCTCTATCGGAAGCGGTGAGCGAAGTAATGACTATCAGAGAACTAATGAAAATCTTCGATGTAAATGTAGACGATAACCCTGTAAAAATCTATGAGGATAACTCTGGAGTAATGAGTATAGCAAAATACGGAACTTTTACAAAAAATTCTAAACACATCGAAGTTCATTACCACTACGTTCACGAGTACGTAAAGGAAAATAAGATAAACATAATAAAAGTAAGTACAGAAGAAAACACTGCAGATATTTTTATGAAGGCACTGTGTAGAGAGAAATTTGAAAGGTTTAGGTCATGGATGAATGTAAAATAAGAGAAATGTAAAGAAAGCGATAAATGTCAAATATTCTGTTAATTCGACAAGTATGTAAATAAAATTAAGTGTACAGTATAAATGTAAGGAGGCGTGTTAGGGAAGTGATACATTTACACTGTACACGAGAGTGTGTGTGTAAGGGTTAGAGGGCGTCAAGGACTCAGTGGAGACAAAAGACTGTTGCCAGATGTTAGAAGAATCTAGGCTAGTCGGTTGGCAACCAGCGTGCGTGCAAGACGTTCTTAGAGAGGAATATAGATGTATAACTGTTGTATGGGAAATATAGTCAATAATTTGTATTCCCAAATCCTCGAATTTCCTTAACACGATCGTACTATCTTCGATATACATACATGAGGCGTAGTCTCACCGGGAATATTCGGATGTACCGAAATGTCATAAAAACGGACCTAAGGCGTAGCGCAGGAGGACCAGTGTGATATATATCTTGTAGGTTTTAGTAGGTGGCGGGCCTGGGCCAGCCTCGATTCTGATCCCTGGGGGCGCCCTTACAAGATGGTATTGAACAAACTCCGTCCATGGGCGTCTCCCTTAACGGAGAGCATGGACCCTCGGTTCCTGGAGGAGATCATCGGCACCTCGTTCCCGGGAGCAGCGAACGAGGGAAATAGCAGCCCTACCGAAGAGAAGGAGCAGGAGCCTCAACCTCCGGAAGAAGAACCACGTGCCTCCGCGGGAAGTTGGAGCCCGGAATCGCGGGTCACCGAGGAAGAACTGACCGGGGCCGTCGGGAGGATCGGAGCGCGGAAAGCTCCGGGTCCCGATGGAATCCCGGTCTGCTTGTGGAAGGACGTCGCCGGGGTCTTGGCCCCGAGACTAATGCGTCTATTCGACGGATGCCTGTTTCGAGGTGAATTCCCCGCTTCGTGGAAGGAGGGGCGGATGGTCCTGCTGCCGAAGCCGGGGCGCTCCCCGGACTCGCCTTCCGCCATCCGCCTTCCACCTTCGGGCCGGTGTGCCTTTTGGACGAGGCGGGCAAGCTGCTGGAGAAAGTGGTGGCTGCCCGCTTGGAGTCGGATCTGTCCCGGAATGTGCCCGGACTGCACGACGGCCAGTTCGGTTTCCGGAGAGGGCGGTCTACGACCAACGCTGTCGCCCGTGCTCCGCTCCCTTGTCGAGGGGGCCGAGCGGCGTTACGTGACCTTCGAATTTCATCGGGTGCCTGCGTACCTTAGGGGTGTGATCTGGGCGTTCCTCCGGGACCGGAGTATCGTCTACGCCGTCCAGGGCGAAGGGATGACCGAGAGGGCTGTACACCGCGGGGTCCCGCAGGGTTCGGAGTTGGGGTCCGTTGCTGTGGAGCATCGCGTACGACGCAGTGCTTCGGACGCCGATGCCTCCGAACGCGGCACTGGCGTGCTACGTCGACGACACGTTGATGCTGGTCTGGGGCACGGCATGGGGTAAAACCGTCCGCCTGGCGGAGCTGGCGGTGGCCTGCGTAGTCGCCGAGATCAAGGGATTGGGACTAAGGGTGTCCCCTGAGAAGTCCGAGACAATGTGGTTTTGCCGCAAGGCCGATCACGGGACGCCTCCAGCGGGTTATCGCCTGAGGTTGGAGGGGGCTGAGATAGGGATCGGAACCAGTATGAAGTATCTGGGCCTAACCCTTGACAGCCACTGGACCTTCGGCGCTCACCGATTGTTGAGGAGACGGCGAACGCCTTAGGACGTTTGCCGCCTCGGCTGGCCGGGCCCGACGTCGGAGCGCGCCGGCTGTACGCCGGCGTGGTGCGATCGAGGCTTCTGTACGGAGCTCCGATCTGGGCGGAGGACCTGATGACCAACCGTCGCAGCCTCCTAGCGATCAGGAGGCTGCACAGGACGGTGGCCATCAGGGTAGTGAGGGGCTTCCGCACCATTTCGGCGGCAGCACCGGTGGTGCTCTCCGGGTTTCCTCCTTCTTTCCCCGTTCGAATTGCAGGCCCTGAGATGCAGCGAGATTTATCTCGACACTCGGGGTATGTCGGGCGGGATGGGCCCGGCGGGCGCCGACGTCAGGGTTCGGGCTCGGTGGGCTTTTCGCTCCATTAGGGGATGTATTGAGCGCGGGGGTGGCCCGGTGTATCGCTCACACCGGTTCCCGGACCCCTCTCTATCGCAGCCAGGACGGTCATCGTGGAGGTTTTAGTCGGTTGGAGTCCTTCACTACCACGCCGCTTTTCCCCAGAAGCGACCTGGCTACCGTGCGGATTTCCTCCACGTTAATAAAAAAAAAGGAAAAGGTTTTAGTAGGTGAAAATCCGATACTATCCTACGTCCTTCCTTTAAAAAAACACTGTTTATGATGATGTTTTCCAGATAAAAAACAAGTACGAGTCAAACGCTAAAGAAGTAACTATAATTTCTGTGAAGTTTTATGGCAGTAACATAGAAAGGAGCACGCCTCATCGATTTCATTGAGCGTGCAAGAAACACTACGCCGGATATATATATGTCGGAGATGAAAGAACACCGGAGCCTTTGGAATTTTGTATAATCCCGCAACATTGTAACCTAGAGTCTCCTATAGCTGTAATTGAACAATTGTAGTTATTCAACCCGATTGTAATTGTTCGAGAGTCGTGATAATGAGCTTGGGCTCGAGGCGACAGTCAGTCGCCGAACGTAGCCGCGGTCACGGGATGAACGCTTTGTCTAACAAAGGTATGGAGTAATTCTATAGCTCTCCTTAAAAGAAATATTCGTGGCGACACGCGACAGTAAACATTCCAACGGTTTCTGTCCCGTGGCTCGCCACACGCAGACCCTATTCTTCGAGTAAGATGATTGCCAGATGTCGATGCGTCTCCGCAGTACATGTTCAGCTAGCCCGAGGGCCCGTTATAAATCTTAAGGTTTAGTTAACTAAAGTCCTTCAAACAGACAAACAGTCTTTGTCCCAACTACGGGAAGATAGGGGAGACATATTCTTCAACGAGCGGCGTCTCCCACTAGCAACTTTCCCTCGAGGGCGGCTAGCATCTTTTCCTAACCACCGATATGGAGATTGACCAATTAGCAGCAACGCCAATTTCCCTTACTTTCTGAACGAAGGCTTTTCTCGACGAATCCGATGATCTCGTGTCCTTAGACACACCCCATTATAGTTTTCCTCTGTAGCATCATCGGGGCGGGAAAGGCATTCTCTCGCTCGCGATCTCACTGATGAAAGGAGTAACCCTTTACGACCAGTGAATATTACGCGTCCGACTTAGATTTTGTTCATCTATCATCCCGTCGACCGCGGATTCGTTATTGAACCTAGAATCATTGTCATTAGTTTCTCGAGTACCTAACTACCACGGTTACTTGTCCGGTTCTATAATAATCGTATTTGCACTAGTCAATGTCTTCTCTATTGCATAACGACAACGTGTAACCCAAACGCAGATTCGTTTCACGCCCCTAACCCTAATTCTAATGTAAACCCTACATATATGATATGTAATTTATAAACAGAATTCATTGTAATGATATAGATAGATTTCTTAGATAGTTAAAGAAGGTAGTTGTTCGCAATCATGCACTTGACAACATATTCAAAAGTCATTGAAATCGGAAAAGACGTTACGGTTCTATAGTTTCACCCAATCAATATTTATTAATCATAAACGAAGTAGCTATAAATCTTGACAATTCCCAGTTAAACTTAAAATAATTATTGCATTTTTAAAAATAATGAAAATTTATTATTTGCATAAGCGATCTAATAATCATTCTTGCGTTCTTCATTGTAAATTAAAATAAATAAATTATACACTTTACTTTGTACCGCTTAGGACTGAATTATAACTTTACCGAAACAGTGCAAAGCATTCTTTAAAATTCTCTAAAATTCATTTGCATTCATTTCATTTATATACATATATTTATACATATGTTGAGTTGATAGTAAAAAGTACTTCAATGGAAATTATTTAATAATAATAATTATCTACTGTGCCCTGTTCTTTAAGGATTAAGTATGTAGTAGTTCCTGTGCTCACAGTTAGAAAATAAACTATCTATCTTGTCTTGTGCGTTCGGTTCCTCATTGTGTCTTTTGATGCCGTTGATGACACATATCACTTCATAGTGAAAAAAGCAACATTCAATCACGGACCAGCAACATACTCGAAATCTTATAAGGAAATTCAAGAAATTCAAAATAAAATAGAGTCGAACTCAATCCTAAAATCAAATGGAGTTATTATTACTCGACTGAACTATTTTCAATCAACTCTCATTGAGAATTATAAGTAAATTCTTTTGGCGTGGTACTGTAACAAGCAAAATTTAACATAATTTTGAGACGAAACGCGAAAGTAAATCGATAAAAAGGAGGGAGGGTTATATTTCCCCTTTCCTTCTTGAAAATAGGCCGAAATCACATTGAAGCGGATCAAATAGTACATATATACAATTACATAGTCAAATAAATACTAACAAAAGGGAAGCCAGCACCAATACCTTGGGCCTTGATATATGTTGACAAGGACACACTTCTGATTAACTTCCAGAAGATTTTAGCCATCACTCGTTAGTCCTTAAAAATTTATTAACAGAAGCATATTGCTACTACTATGTACAGCGTGTTAAAAAATTTATTTGTCAAAAAAGTGGAACGCCAAATTTCCTGAATGTTGAAATGGTTACCACTTCTAAGAAAATTCTACATCTGGTCTTTTTAGTTTTCTCAAGCACAGAAGCCATTGACAGCGCGTAGACAAAAGACTGCGACGAAGTCAGGCCATAAACAGTAGACAGGCGACGTTGGCTTCGGGGTTTTCAGTTATTGGGTAACACAGCTAGCGTGCGGATCTGGACCAGCTCAAATTGTATTCTTACTTATAATTACACTTCTATTTAAATATATTTTCTGTCTTACAATTTATCCACGTGTTTTCTCTGTTTACACATCGAATAATCTCCATGCTACAGAGGAAATCAGAACATGATTAACAAGGCCAAATTTTTTGCTGTTGCAAAAATCTGTTCTCTTAGGAACAGGTATTTAAAGTGTCCTGAATTTTTTAACTGATTTTGTTCATATTTTAAAGTCAGATATGTAGTATCGTGGACAGATTGCCTAAGAAATATCGATTTTTTCTCTATTTACCGTACCGTATAATCTACCGTACAAAGTTCTTGCATTATATGAACCATATAAAAACATAGACCTTCTTTACGTATTATTCTTCTTACTGTTTCTTGTGAAATTCCTACTCGATAAGCTATTGTTCGCAAATACATCAATAGATTTATACGTACACTGCACAAACGACACTTGCTCTTTCTTACGTCAATGTACACAACGAGCGTCGAGTGGAAATCAACCTAACCCCAATCGACGATCTGAAACTTCTACTTCACGCTGTGATCTTCCATCAGGTCTTGAACAAAGAACAATTCCCAGCACGCTTTCTAAACTTTATTACTTATTATTATGTTCATAATATTATTAATTTTGTATTAATACAATAATAATATCGTATCATTATTATATTATTTCTTTATTTTTCTGCTTGTATTGTCTTTTATTCGTAATATATTATCGCAATATAATAACAAAATTAGTTTAAGGGATAATGGAACCTTAAAGATTTTTTTCAAATGAACGGGTCATTTGCAAACCATGATGAACAAATGTTCTTCGTGATAAGTACTATATGACGCGGTAAAAAAATTTGATTTTGAATATCATGTTCAAAATCAGTTTTGCGAATCATTTTTTCAACAGATCTCCGCAGATTTAAAGATGTAGCATCACCCCCCCCCCCAAAGCAATTACAAATAATTTTTTTAATACCTTGTACATTGTATTCTGCCTATATGTAAATATATGTGACTGTGAATTGCAAATACGGACGTACGTGTTTATTTCCTAGTTTTTATTTGAAAGGAACATCACATATGTTGGTCGTTCCACTCGGTCCGCGAACTCTGCGAGTTCATAAAAATCTATTCCAACCCAATGTTCCATATGCGAGCGAAGCGGCTTCTCTAACTTTCGGCCAAAGAAACATTTCTAAAAATTTCTTGTTCGCTCGCATATGAAACTGGTATTAGGTTGGACTACCCTTTTTACGAGCGAGTAGAGCGAGCAACGAGAACAGTGTTTCTCTACTATATGTAAATGAATACTATACATTGTTTTTTATAAATATTTTTTATTGATAATTTCTTAGGGAATAACAGGCGATCGCTAAAATCTTCTAGAAATTGCTCAGGAAAATGTCCTTGACAACATATATCGAAGCGAACATCATTAGCAAAAACTCTGACGGATCATATATTTTTTAACAAGAACTTTAAGATAAAATATGCAAGAGAGAGAGAGAGAAATATTTTATTGATATAACTGTTTTACTATACTAGCAATAAGAGGAAAATTGAACAAAACAAAAGCTAATTAATTACATATATATGTCGGGTTCACATTATGATTAGGGTTAGGGGCGTGAAACAAATCTTTATTTGGATTAGACATTATTGTTATGCAATAGAGGAGATATGTACTAGTGTAAATATGATTATTACAGAATATGGCAAGTAACTGTGGTAATCAGATACTCGAGAAGCTAATAACAATGATCCTAGGTTCAATAACGAATCCGCGATTAACGGGATAACAGAATGCGCCTTCTTCCAAGGTCCACGTTGTACCCAACTTCCTTGTTTACGGTTCAAGTATTACTGAACTAACTCTTTGTTATAACATAGAATATCCACCGAGCGTAAGGACGCTATGTGACTAGCTAATGTGACCTCACGAGGGAATAAGTCTCCGTCGCGTTGGGGTGTGTCTAAGGACACGAGATCATCGGATTCGTGGAGAGATGCCTTCGTTCGGAAAGTGAGGGAAACTGACGTTGCTGTTAATTGGTCAATTTCCATGTTGGTGGTTAGAGGAGGATCCTTGAGGGAAAATTGCTAGCGGGAAGCGTCTTTCGTGAGAAAAATAGATTTCCCCTATCTTCTTGTAGTTGGTACAATGACTGTTTGTCGGTTTGAAGGACTTTAGTTAATTAAATCTTAAGATTTATAACGGGTCCTCAGGCTAGCTGAACATGTACTGTGGAGATGCGTCGACGTCTGTTAATCATCTTACCCGAAGAATAGGACTTGTGTGTGGCGAGCCACGGCACAGAAATCGTTGGAATGTTTACTGTCGCGTGCCGCTACAACTATTTCTTTTAAGGAGAGCTATAGAATCACTCCATACCTCTGTTAGGTAAAAACGTTCATCCCTTGACCGCGGCTACGTTCGGCGACTGGTTGTCGCCTCGAGCCCAAGCTCACTATCATAAATCTGGAACAAATACAATCGGATTGAATGGCGGCAATCGCTTAATTACGGCTATGGTAGAATCTAGATTAAAGTGTTAAGGGACTTTCCCAAAATTCCAAAGGAGAGGTTCCGGTGTCCTTTCATCTCTGATATATATATATATATATATGCTCAGATTTCAGAGCTTAGTTTTAGGAGTAATGTAATATCGTAAGGTAGTTCGAATTAGAAATCAGTTGAAAATAGATAAAACCGAGTACGTCGTCTTTCTGTGGTTCGTTTACATTTAAGAGTGCCTGCGTGACTAAAGGCACGTAGTTGGTAGTTCTTACATAGGTATGAGGGAAACAATAGACAACGTTAGAAGAAGGACGGTTTCGCTATCCAAGGCGGGACGACCGAAAGATCAGAGTGTGCGAGTCGAAAAGTGTGCGTGTTGCGAGAATCAGAGCTAATTGAGTCGTCGAAGAGTAGAGTCGTGAGAATTGATAGAGTTGTTAGAGAGAGAGAGAGTGTGTGTGTGTTAGATTCGTTGTGACGACGGTGGTCAAATAACTGTAAAGTTATTTGATATAGATACGAGTATTGCATTTAGTTTCCGTTAAATACACATCGTTTTCTGTCCAATTTATATTTGTATATTCAATTTAATATTAATAAATTGTAAGTAATCGGAAAAAAATTCTATCCTTATTTCCACGCTATTACAGTAATATATTGTATTTCCCAGATTACTTTCATTAATATTCGTCTTAAGACATTAATAACACTCAATTTTAATTTTATCAAAGCAAAATAAATATTTTTGTTTAATTAAAACTCTACTCCTAAAAAATAAAACTTTTCTATTTATGCAAAATTGCATGCAATGAAAGTTTCAATGAATACACTTCGTTTTGTAACTGTTTTCTTCAATCAGAAAAGATAACGGCCAAAAAATTATTGTTATTCCACAACTAATTGGAAATTTTGACAGTTTAATTCGATCATTGGATCAATTACACGTACGGTGATTTTTCAAATTCGGAATCAGTTACAGACCTGACTGAAGAGTTAAGCCCTGCGATGTGTAGTTGGTCCAGGGACAGTGTGGCAAATCTATTCGTTCAACGCTGATTGGTTCCGCCATTTATAAAAGCGCTTCCTGCAGCAGTTATGTATAGATTGGTATAAATATAAATGTATAAAGTATACGTTTACAAAGTTGTCTGTAAATAAAGTGTAATAATATTTACCGTGTATTGGAGTGTATATAACGACGAAAATAAAGAATAATAAGAAAAAGTAAGATATTATTAAAAGTCGCTCTTATTAATTGATATAAATAATACTTGAATAACCTTTTCATAATCCTCAGGAGTAGTCGCGTGCCAAGTCTTCTGTAGCATTTGACCCTTTTTAATTGCGGTGACATAAGAAATCATTTGGTCGGAGTGATCTGTACTACACTTTCCTTCGTTCCATTCAGCAGCGGCTGCTGATTTCGAGGTTGCGAACAAACGAAACGAGAGATCATTCTTGAGATTCCTTTGAAAACACGTATAACAGCCAACGTGCCATTCTTACGTTGTCGTCTATTTGGATGATCCCCTAATTATTGCCGACTCGATAGATCAAGCTCTAAAAGTATTGCACACCGTACTAGATACCCTTCTAAAAGCCGGATTCTCCTTTAACTTTTCAAAATGTTCTTTTCTAAAGGCATCGGTACTCTATTTGGTTCGTCCCAATCCGGATAAAATGCACGCCTTGAGTTCTTTACCTGCGTCAACGACTATCTCACAGCTCAGGCAGTTCATAGGTTTAGCCCTTTATTTCCGAAAATTCGTCCCTAAATTTTCACGGGTAATGAAACCCTTGTATGCGCTTACTTCCGATAATAAAAACATGACTTGGACAGATAGGCATGGAAAAATAAGGCAAAAGGTAATTTCCGCCTTGACCGACGCGCCGGTGTTAATGGTATTTGACCCGAACTACCCGATAGAACTTCGTATCGACGCTAGTTCGGATGGATATGAGGTTATTTTAATGCACAAGATTGAAGGTAAAAATAGAGTAATAGAATATTACAGTATAAGAAGTAGCCCTGCGGAATCTAGGTATCATTCTTACGAACTAGAAACGTTAGCAGTTGTGAACGCCGTCAAGCATTTCCGTCATTATCTCCACGGACGAGAATTTCTTGTCGTCTCCGATTGTAATCCTTTGAAGGCATCCAGTAGTAAGGTAAATTTAAATGACAGGGTTTACAGGTGGTGGGCTTACTTACAAACTTTTACTTTTGACATTCTGTACCGGGAGGGTAAACGAATGGCCCACGTAAATTTTGTCTCGCGAAATCCCGTAGACTTGGAGTATGAATTACGGCCCGGTACCCTTCATCGTAAAATACAGAGAAAAGGCAGAACTCTTTGCTTGTCCATTGTCCCCAGAGGTTTTAGATGATCTGTTATTAACCATGTGCAACAGTCCATTATGCACTTAGGTTGGGATAAAACGCTTGAGAAACTGTGCGACTGTTACTGGTTCGAAGGAATGGCGGAGTATGTTCGCAAATTCGTTGAGAACTGTCATGCTTGTCGAGTTTCGAAGGCTAGTTCAGGTAAAGTACAAGCTGAACTACATCCCATACCTAAGACCAGCATACCCTGGCATACGGTACACATGGATATAACGGGCAAATTGAGCGGTAAAAGTGACTCGAAGGAGTATACCATTGTTTTGGTCGACGCTTTTACAATATATAATGAAAAATAAAATGATGCTCCGTTTATATGAATTAATCGAATTAATCGTCCTGAGTTTATATCTTTTATAATATTTGAAATTCTATTAAATGCAATATTGATATTTGGACAGTAATTTATTGATAAAAATAATCCTGAGATAATTTGAATTATTAAAAATATTCCAAGTATTGATCCAAAATTTCATAAGTAATTAATATTAATTGTTGTAGGTAAATTAATAAATGATATAGGTGTTACGACCATTCGCGGAGAGACGCAGTCGCTAAGAGAACGCGTCAGCCAGAGGCGTAAATTCTAGCTACGATCATGTTAATCGACGCCGCGAAATAGTCGTTCACCTGTTTCGTTTAGGATAACAGAGGTGGTTTAATGAATGTAACACTGTATTAACAGGTTAACATAGAACAATATATTTTACAATAATATGATGAAGATGTTACAGAATTTTGGCTCGACTTTGATCTCTAGATAAATTCGTTTGCTCGTCAGATTTGTCGAAGTGTCACGCTTGACTCGTCAGAAGGAACTGCACGCCCTTCGATTATTTACGTCTTTTCTGGAAGGCGACCCCTTAATGAACCATGCGCTTGCCACTACAATGTTTGTTTGCCGGGCAGCCGCGACGATCCGTCTGCGACGTTGTAGGACCGCGAGCGACGGTTAGAAAATACAGCCTGTGGTAAGCCTCGTGGCGTAACAATAGGTAAATTTAATATATGAATTTCATAAATTGACAAACTTATTTTATTAATTTTTTGCTCGTAAGTTTTTATTTTTAATATAAAAAATTTTTGTTATAATTAATAGTATAATAATTAGGAAAATAATAAATATTAAAAGAATACAATAGTTGGGTTTTAAATATAATTTTTTAATATTATAAATTTTATTATTTTTGTAATAATTAAAATTTAATATTTTAATATTTATATCATAATGGTTTATTAAGAATAAAAAAGTTAATAATAAAGTTAGATTTGTTAAAAATAAATTTAAATAATCAGTTTTTTTTATAATTTATTAATTAAACTAATAAAATAAGAGAATAAAATTAAAATTCCTCTAATAAACTTAATTAATAAAATATATGTCGGGTTTACATTAGAATTAGGGTTAGGGGCGTCAAAGAATCTTCGTTTGGGTTACACGTTGTCGTTATGCAATAGAGAAGACATTGACTAGTGCAAATACGATTATTATAGAACCGGACAAGTAACCGCGGTAGTTAGGTACTCGAGAAACTAATGACAATGATCCTAGGTTCAATAACGAATCCGCGGTCGACGGGATGATAGATGAACGTACTCACAAAATCTAAGTCGGACGCGTAATATTCACTGATCGTAAAGAGTTATTCCTTTCATCAATGAGATCGCGAGCGAGAATGCCTTTCCCGTCCCGATGATGCCACAGAGGAAAACTATAATGGGGTGTGTCTAAGGATACGAGATCATCGGATTCGTCGAGAAAAGCCTTCGTTCAGAAAGTAAGGGAAATTGGCGTTGCTGCTAATTGGTCAATCTCCATATCGGTGGTTAGAAAAAGATGCTAGCCGCCCTCGAGGGAAAGTTGCTAGTGGAAGACGCCGCTCGTTGAAAAATATGTCTCCCCTATCTTCCCGTAGTTGGGACAAAGACTGTTTGTCTGTTTGAAGGACTTTAGTTAACTAAACCTTAAGATTTATAACGGGCCCTCGGGCTAGCCGAACATATACTGCGGAGACGCATCGACATCTGGCAATCATCTTACTCGAAGAATAGGGTCTGCGTGTGGCGAGCTACGGGACGGAGACCGTTGGAATGTTTACTGTCGCGTGTCGCCACGAATATTTCTTTTAAAGAGAGCTATAGAATTACTCCATACCTTTGCTAGGCAAAGCGTTCATCCCGTGACCGCGGCTACGTTCGGCGATTGACTGTCGCCTCGAGCCCAAGCTCATTATCACAACTCTCGTACAATTACAATCGGATTGAATAACTACAATTGTTCAATTACAGACTCCGGTGTTCTTTCATCTCCGACAAATATTTTTATTATACTTACTTGATTAGGAAAACAAATAATTGAATACCCATATACTAATTTAAATATATTATATACGTCATTATATTTTATATATTTAATTTTCTCATTTTTTATAAATAATATTTGAGATACATTGAATACAAATTAGTTTCAACTTATTAACTACGAAAATAGGAATGGGGAAGTATGAAAGAAAGTAGGAAACTAAGAAGTATGTTTTCATGCGGTCATAAAATTTGCTCGGCTATAAAGCTGCATGCTTACAAACAAATTTCTTTTGTATTTCTTGAAATTGCGGAAAGATTCGCGGTAATTATCGGATTTTTGTCCTCTTTTATCTGCTTTTTTTATTCGCAACTTATATGAGATATGAATTAATATTCAACGACGTGCGCTCTGTGCCACGAAATGAATTATCTCGCGTTAAGACTGCGGCAATTCTTACGTTTGATATTTCATTTAACGAACAGCCGCGCGTTCCTGAGTTTAAAAACCGCCACTCTGAACTTACGCTGAGAATAATATCAGGGAAAGCGAACGAGAGATGATTAGAAAGAAAATGCGAGGAGCAGTGAGGGGGATATTACTAGACTGCGCTTTTTTGTGCAAGTATAGCAGGATGTTTGGGAGTGTAAAATTTTAACGAATGCGTATAATATGAAAAAATATATGAAATATCCAAGGTATAGTTTTATTAAACTTACTTTTTATAATGCTTCGTAGGTAAAACAATTTTCTATCCAGATTCCACTTTCTCAATTATATTTTCAAAAATGCTCGATAAGGAGTACAATTTTCTACCCAGGTTGTACCTTTCTGATTATATCTTCCAAAATTCTTGATAGGTGAAACAATATTCCACCGACGATTTACTTTTTTAATTGTATCCCCAAAAATATGGACCTGCTTAACGTTTAGATATTATTATCTTTTTCGTTGTTACTTGATACGGCTAGCAATTAAATAGTGAGAATAAGAAGAATTGGAAGTGCCATTTTCGAAAAAGAATTTTGTTTTTCCTTGAAGAGGTTGTTTGTATGAAGGTTAATATCACTAAATATGAAGGGAAGTGTAATCATAATAATTCGTACAGTTTTTAACGTTTCATACGTGATATAGGTTGTGTATGATGTATGTTATACGATTAGTTCCCTAAATTAGACTGTGTGCACCATGTGCCAGCAAACTCCCTCCATCGTGCTTGAACATGTGCGTAGATAAATCTGCCTCAATTATCCCATCAGATAAGAAAATCTCTACTGACCTTCTTAAGCAAACTACATAATGGACTTACATATCTTCTCTTAAGATATAAAGAAGATATTTTTTTTATCGTTAATTAACAGATCTTTGAAACGATAGAATAGAGATATCGTAAAATTATACAAAGTATTATAATATGCGTAATAAATAAGTATCGTTATATTTTTCTAATAAATAACATTCCCATAAACAAACAATTTCTCATAAACAGTCGTTTCCCAGAAAACTTTAGTTTCGATACTGGCAACTTTATCTACTTCCGCTCTTCAATTATGAAGGATTAATCTTTACGAAACTTTTGGAACGGCTGAAGATTTCTCACGATGAAACGCGACGAATTCGATACAAACTACGCGGAAATAAAGACAGCTGCGATGGAGGATCGCGGGATTGATATTAATTAATTAATCTATGGCAACCATTATATCGATTCGTTACGTTATTGCGACAGGCCACGCAACATTTTATTGCTTCTGTTTCTACAATTTAATTACAAAGTATTCAATTTCCCGTTATAAACAAGGAAAGGACTGCAAGTTTGTACAGCTTTTATCAAGATTACGTGCCATTGAACATATCGATTGATTGACTTCTCATGTTTCGTATTAATCGACATCCGATATAGCTATGGGACCTGGAATATTGAAATATTGGGAAGTCAGTTATATTCAGGTGTTCTATAGATTTGACGTATAAGCCTTGTAACATGTACTTCTTCATCAGACGTTTACGAGATACTGAACGATGGCTACGCTTGTAGTATCCAAAAATTTTACGTCGATTTATAATCGAAGATTCGATCAAACTATAGATAGATTTGAATATTCTACGAATTGAATTTAATATTAAGAATTTTAGTTGTATAGATCATCGACGAAAGTCTGTTACGCGGACCCTTTCAACAGTTCTATACACACTTCTATTATATATTTTATTTTTTAAAAATAACGCTTTGGCATGATCAAGGATCGGAAGTATAAAAAATAATTGTGACAATTCGAGCAGTGAAAGCCTCTAGAGTAACATTATATTGGTCTCTATAGCGACATTGTGGTACCGTGTCATTTTCAAAGTTCTCAGATTTGGTACTGTATCCGATTTCAATGTTTAATATTCTTCCCGGTTCCTGGAAGAATTTCTTCAAAACTACGTTAACCCATGAAGAATCAACCAACAGTTTCTCATAATGCCGTTTTATCCACATCCTTTGAAACTCATGAAATTGTAGAATCCAGATAGAAAAAGTAGAGACGAGGTAAACGCGAAGCTCATCCTTGGAATTGCTTGTCATGGTGATAATGTTAACAAATAGAATTCGATAACGCAAATTCATTGGGGAAAAGGTGACAGATGAAATTCGCTAACGCAACGTTGCCCGTTAATGGGCTAAGAATTACGCTCCATGGGATCGCTCACTGCATTCTTCGAAACGACCCTCGTAATCCATAGGCTCGTAAACGGCTTCCGTAACCGTGACGAATTTCAATCTTGTTCACGGATCTCTGACCGCTCGTTTCGAGGTGTTATCGTGATTGTAAGGCGTGCTGGAGCAGATAAGTCCAATATGCTCGCGGAAATCGTCGAGATTCATTGCCCAAAGCTGGCTGATAGTCGAAATTAACTTCGCCTCGTCCGATTTCCGCGTTCACATCGCTTTCACGATGGTTAGGCGTTTCTTCGTTCGTTTCTAACGCTGAGTTTTCCCGTGTCGCAGTCAACCCATATTTGGATGTGTGTACACGTTGCACAGAAAATGTGGTCGGGGGATGAAACGCGGACAGAATGGAAAACGGACTATGGGAAACGCCGAGAAAGAGGCGTCGATGAGTTGAAGACACGTCGATGCTGAAGTACACGTGTATCTCGCGTCTTATAGCGAAGGAAGGATACGTGTGAAATTTTAGAAAATATTGGCTGGAAAATGTTCTAACGGACATTGAAGAAACGAATTTAAATTGTAAAAAGAAAAAGATGGTAGCCTAAAGACGTTCCGCTTTCTGTCCCATTACGGAAAACTGCAAAAGCTATGTATCTTGAGAACAGATAAAGTTAAGAAATGAAAAGGAAAAATTCGATTTACTACGTATTTTCGCTATATTTTATATTTACTGTATATTATCGGAATAGCCATCCCTGATTCAGAAAATCAATTACATATATCCCTTGGCGAGAGGGAGTGAGAATTAATCCGACTAATTGTAATGGTGGATCAGCTGGATCCTCATATTCTGAACGTCCAGAGACTCGCTAACTACGAAGAAACTGGTCTGTTTGTGACGCCTATCAATTGTTTGCTAGAGATTAATCTGCTGGTAAGCAGCGTCAAAATGCGACGATAACTAAACCGTCCGAAGATCGAATTATAGCAAATGAAACGCGTCTCTGCGCTAGTCTGACCGATTAACAGGGCCTATGGGGGTGGCTTTCAAATTTGCAAGCAAGGAATTACCGTGTAACGAGCAACTCGTATCGATTATTCAATGGGTTCATATGGAGGCGAATAGAAACTCGAACTCGAAACGTTTTCGACTCGACGCTGAGTATCGCGTTCATCCTTTAAATGCTACTTCAACATGGGCAAACGTTCATTTTGGTAATGTCGAGTTTTCTCATTGAATAATCTTCCGTTCGTCGATTTTACACGCTTAACCGACTAGATAAATTCGATGATTTTAAGCAACGTAATTAATGTAATTGATTAATTTTTCTTAAAGTGTGAACTATGGATGAAAGATTAGAAACCGTGACATTACAGAGTACAAAGTTAGAAATACAGGGGAACTTTATATTTTTCTTCACTGCTGATTAATTTCTTGCTGAACGTGCAACCACTCGGGAAAACTGTCGTTACCTGTTGCAAACTGATCGTAACATACATAGATCAAGGAACATCACAAATTTCACTTGACTACTTACGTTCGTACAACGAAGAATCCACATAATACAGTACGGCTAATATATTACTATAGAAATCGGATGGTTATACATACGCAACAATTTGGAAGAGGATATTTGCTTTCGGGTTGGGAATATCAGGGAATAGAATTGTTATTATGCGAATGACTGACGTTGATTCAATGTAATTAGTTAGGAGTAGAATTACAGTAAAAAAGGCATCAATACGATGGAATTGCACAGTTATTGTAAAAAAACAAACGATACTATATAATATATTTAGGTATACAGAAACAGTGACACTTCTGTATTGTCAATTATGATATAATTAAATGAGATAATACGAGTAATTGTAAATGCTATTAAATTGTTAAATTTTAATAATTTCCAATTCATCTTCGTATCAAAGCAAATACGAACAATTTACAACGTTGCTAGTTATGACAATAAATTTCTATTTCTCGTGTCAGTAATTTCAAATGTCGTTGGTTGCAATCAAAAATCTGTCGGCGGAAAATTTTCACCCAAGCTTCGTCAAATAAATGAAACATCGTATTATTCTCGGTCAATATCGAGTCACTTTCGAAATTACACGAATAAAATTTAAAAAACTTTTTTGATGAATTGCTCGTCGAGGCATCGTTCTGATGTCGATATCGCATTGAGCAACTCGAAGATCGAAGTCTTGGTAACGAGATTGTCGCGTCAAAGACGTAGCGAGGCCTATTACCCAGGCGATGATGGAAGCTATGCAACTATAAAGAATACTAGCGTCTTTTTCTACGATTTTATACGACTCGATGCCAGTCGAAGCTCTTGGAAAATATTGCAACAAAAAGTCAATATATAAAACAAAAAATAGGAGGTTTCTCCTTAAAGCAATTTAATCACTGTCCACGCAACTTTTATTGTTCTCATCTAGAACCGAGCAAGAAAAATAACTATTTTATTTTTATACCTTCTCTATATTGGGATTGTAAAAATTTGTCTGTTTGAAATGCATTGGAAAATTTCGTCGAATTATAAAGTTACACCGTTGGCTGTCACCATAGAATCGATTTTAGAATGGATTTTAAAATAACGTAAGAACGATTTTAATGAAATTTTGAGAGTACATATGTACGTACATAGAGAAGCGAATGTAGTTCACACGCATTGCTACTAGGAATATTTGTGACCTACATAGGTTTCAGGGAAAATATATGTCTGTTGCAAATAACACTAATTACAAATTCTATTTTTTCAAGCTTCGTGAAAACTCACATGAGAAATTAACCTGTCGAGATTCAGCATTTTTATATAATACTATCTTGACAAGTACATTTTACAAACAAACGAATATTACTAATTCGATACGAATAATTAATTAGTTTTTCAAGTTTTCTAAGATAAATAATAGAATCAGACATTATTCCAATTTCCACGAAGATCCATTGAAATATAATATCAGAAAATGATCTATTAACAATTTCAATTTTATTCGACGCTACTATAACCCTTCGCAATCGAGGGCTCCGCTAATAATATCAAATAAATTAAATAATTAATAAATTAAAAATTTAATAAATCAATAAATTAAAAATTTGTCCTTAACCTGTCAAATCATAATTATCTCACGTATTCTTGCAACGAACAGGTAAAATACAATCAGAAAAATAAACCGACGTATTGGCCGAAGATATATTACACTACCAAGCAAAATCGTATCGCACTGCGCGATGATAGTGAGTGAGTGAGTAGGTGATGTGTGATGCGGCTATGACTCTTCATTCTACGCATATATTTAACCAATTATACGAAAACACGTTCTTTCTACTGAAATTACTTGGAGTATCTGGTAATATGAATAAATGAAACCTTCGAATGCAAAGTATTAATATTATTAACGAAAATTAGAAATATAATTTATCAAACGGGATACGTGTATATAGTAAACCAAAGAATACAATGAATTATGCAATAACGACAGAAAAATTAACAGATATGACCAGATCTAATTGTTCAACCACTATACCCCTACATGTTCGAATCCTTGGGCGAACACCAGCAAACAGTTCGATCGATATTTTTCAACCTTCGAATTAGCTGTTATAACTAAAATATTTTCCATCCTTACAATGCATCCTGTCCCCAATTACATCGTTAATTTCGTTTCCGAGGTTCCGCTACAATACTTCGCAACGAGCAATTCAATAATTGAGACGACTCGCGTGATGCGCAGCAGTACGCTGGCCGTGAATTAATTGCATCGGATTACCTCGATTAATACGATTTTCTAGGACTACGCTGTAATGTCGAGTTAATTAATACGATAAAGTGCAATCGCGATCCAATGGAAACGCCTTCATTCTTACTTTTTCGCGCGATTTCACATCGGAGTCTAAGGAAAACGAGCTGCATCTTGCGGCATCTTGCGGAAAAACTGAAATTCATAGGACACAGGAAACCTGGTAAACAATAAATACGGCATGGTTCCACGATATGGACGCAAAATCAATGCTGGATGGCACGCTAATTCGATTGGCGGCTGGACAGGTCGAAGCATAGAGCTCAAAGTGTTTCCTCAAAGTGTTTCCGTTCCCTCATCCTCCCTTCAATAAATCTTGTTTCTCTCTCTCTCTCCCCCCCCCTCTCTGTCTCTTTCTCTTTCTCCTCCGAAAACTTGATCATCCGATTTGTGTAACGGAGTTTATTTTGTCTTTCTGTTAATAATCTATTAATACCAATAAGTTGCCTAATCGCGACACTTCTCGAGAAAATTTCTTTTAATCGCAAGGCCGCATAATTTTGACGAAATCCATGTGAAAAGAGTGTCCGGAATTAGGATGAAAAATATGTTTATATTTCATACGTGTATATGTTTCAAAATAGTTGCAATATAGAAATACCTTGTTTGTAAAGAAGATTGACTCTATTGAGATTAATCGTTTGGTTTCTGAAGAGTTCAATGTGAATAAGGTTTTACGGTAAATTGAAAGATGTAAAAATACGCGCGAAAGTGTACAAATATGCAAAGTCTAGCAGCTATTAATAGTTCAGTAAGTAAAATAAATTTCTGTCTAGGTTCTTCTTCTTCGTCGCGCTCTATAAAAACATAAATTTAAATAAATATCAGCAATGAGTGTAGCGATTTAGTCGATCGGATCTTAGAACGAAAAAACTTGTTTAAAAATGGTATCGATCAATTTAACTTCTCACTGGCTCACTTATCAGTGTTTATGTAACTCTTTCTCCCATTTCCTCTGCGTGAAACATGCAGCTTGGGAGTTTCGATTCGATAAAAAGTTGCGACTCTGAATATCCTTTGATCGTAAATTGAAGCATGAAAATATCATATATGTCGTATTTCGCTCTGAAACTGGATGAAAGAGGGAAATTGACTTGGTTCTTTCGCTGTTCCATTTTTTTCTTTTTTTCTATCTTTCGGCTATAGAATTACTCTGCCTATGGTGAAATTTGTAAAATTTAGTTGAATGTTACTAAGAGATACGCGATTTATCGATGGAAAGAAAGAAGAGAAATATTCACTCGTCGAAAGCTTAGTAGAACAACGTTTACTTCGCAGATGTAGAACATTTATTTCGGTTACCTATCGGTTGTATGAAACGCAGACGCCACCGGCCAGTTTATTCAATAATAAATTATCTGACGCGTCGATTGATCACGAACACATGCTGTCCACGAAATTGAATTGTGTTCCAATCTCTGCATTATAATGTTTATATATATGTTTATGTTTATATATATGTTTTGTAAGGATTCGTTTAGTCGTAAATATGGTTTAGTCGTAAAACAGAATTTTTACACTCAACTCGATTTGCGTAATGGAAATCATAAAATTAACAAAGGACAATTGCAGTTAGATTTAAGATTAAGATTAAGTGCAGTTAGATTTAAGATTTAGATTAAGATTAGGTAAGTGGCGAATAATGGCTCGTATAATTGATTCTTCTCTCCTTCTTTGAGGATATCTTCGCCGCTCTATAGCTTCTTTATTGTTGCAAGTGTGTAACCTTATTTTGTATAAATTAGATCAGTAACGAGGATTTAAGACGAGGATTAATTTAACAATAGCATATCAATTCTTTTCATTGAGATTTTCACACGAGAAACTGATCAGCCTTGTGAAAAATATAAAATTAATATAAAATTCCTCGATTTAATTATTTAAGTATATAATTAATATTCAGCATGCTAAAAAACGAACGATCTATTTTTCCAAATTTGCAATTATCTATCGCAAGGAATTGTAAAAAGTCACAGGCTCCTGTGGCGGCACGGGCCACGGAACTTTTCAACGGCTCCGGATACAAAGCGCGACGCCGCCAAAGCGCAACACCGACGTGCCCAATGTACCATCGATATCTTCACACTCTTTCCGCCGAATTCTCGGAAGAGCATACACGTGCCAGCACTGGCGGCACATCTAATGAATGCACGCTAGTGGGGATATCGATGGGCTACGAAGGGAAGAATCTGCGCGATCCGAAACAAAAGCAGAGTCAGTCTGTCTTGCGCCATTAAATGTGTAACTCCTCGGTACTATTTGATAGCAACGCGTCGAATGACCTCTCGGTGTCTATCGTTATTTGTTAGTTGTTACCTGTTGTCTGTTAAGTGTAATTGTGGATTGTTAATTGTTAACTCTGATTGTTGATTAGTTCTAATAAACTATTGTTCGTAAAAACACCAAGAGTAGTTCCTTACGCACCTATCACCGTACCACCTCACTCCAAGGTAAATTTTCAAAAGCGTTTGTAATTGTTTTCTGTTATTTTTCTCTGTGCTTGAATTTATGAAGGTGATCAGCGTGGCTCCTGAGCAAATTAAGCTAACAGAATGAAATACTTTCAGTATACAATTTCAATATTTTAATATATGATTACAGAATTTCAATATTGAAATTTAAATTATTATTTAGTGTTACGCCGTAAATAATATCAATAATACTTATTACGTAAAGTACGAAATACAAATCAACGTATATTATTGAAACTCTAAAATTGAGTAACTATTGCTGTACCAAGAATACTAATTAAGAGTTAATCGCATGGATCTGCCTGAGTGACTAAGGAATTTAACAATAGAAGATTTTTAATCGAACTTCTCTTTCAAGCTGAGTTGACCGTGATTCAATTCACGAATATCGGAGAGGAAAAGTCGTAACAGTCTTACAGTTTCGATTCACTTTCATCTCTTTTCGAGGGGGTACTCGCGATTCGCGGCTGCTTCGAGAACTTCCTGCTGGTTCATCCATTGAACCTCATTCTTCGGCGTTCTTTCAATCCCTCGTCTTCCATAGACAAGTCGTAAATCTTTCGAAAACTATTAGCTTGTCCAAAAAGTTTCTTTCGTTTTATGAGAAAATAATAGACGCACAACGTTTTTTTGTTTTATATTATTTTGTCGAATTACGTACGATCCAATTTGTTCTGTTGAGATAAATTTCACAGACTTGGTTTTACGTTTGTACGAAGGTGCATCGTTGTAAAAGACACGCTTGCGAAAGAAAGACACTTTCCGGACAACCTAATACTTTCTCTGTTCGTAAAAATTCTGTTCTACGTTTATTTCGTTCTTTCATATTAAAGGAAAGCGATACTGATCGATAAGTTACTTGATACCGTTTAGTATGTGTAACTGGTTAAAGTATAGTACAACTGGTTCTTACGAGTTTCGTAGCATTCAAATATTTAGTGCGTCTCATTAATCGTACTATAAAGGATAAGGTAAAATTTTCTACGTGAAGAAATAAATCGAAAATGTATAATTTTACAATGTACATTTTAAAATGTACAATTTTATCCTACGACGTTCTTCTTTTTGGAGAAGATAGATTTGAAATACTTTACGTCAGAAATTTATAAAGGTTATACGTTTGACAAAACCTGTTGCTTCGCTGAAAATAATACTTGGTAGGATATTCTGTCAGCCAATTTTTTTAAGAATTTTTACGATTTTGTTGTCTCAGAGTCATAACTTTACAATGCTACAACTATACACAATTGCTTCATTACGATATATGGGATACTTGTATAATCAATTATAATCATGAAGATAAAGAGTAGTAAATGGTATAATTGAAAAACACGATTTTGTTAATGTAACTTTATCGAATAATGTTAAAAAATGACTAGAAGTGATATTAATAAGTACCTTTTAAAAATATCTGAAACGAAGATTAATGGAAATGCAGTATATATACCGAAATAAAAAATATTGAAAAGTCCTCTGAGCTGTCTTGTTATTTTATAAATTTTTATTATAGATACTACACGAATTTCCAACTATGCGAATAATTTTCCCATTTAATGTAGGAAAAGTTTCATAAACTAAATATATTTCATTACGGTATATTTAACTCTATTTAATTGCATTTACCTATATTTAGTGTTAGAATTTAATCTTGGAATTAGGATTAATATTCTGTGGAAGACACAATGTTTATGTTGAAATAATATAATGTGATATTTATTAAACAATTATTTCAAGAGTTATAAATGTGCGTTCTGGAATGTAGACAGTTGGCCAGTTATTCACAGACTAACTGCCTTAGTGACCTGTGGCGCTTGTAAAGATTTTGAACCCCCACTCTCTATAATGAGTGTGACCTGAGTAGATGTCTGTGTAACGTCACGTGCCACGGAACTTTCTAGCAGCTTCTCGATACAAAGCGCTACGCTGTCAAGGCGCGACACCGACGTGCCCAATGTTCCATCCATATCCTTACGTTTCTTCCGCCGAGTTCTCGGAAGAGCATGTACGCGCCAGCCGCCGCGGTACATCTAACGAACGTACGCTAGTGGGGATGGCGCTGGGCAACGAATGGAAGAATCTGTACGATCAAACACTCTATCCGCATGCGACTGATATCGTTGTATTCCAACATTTAGCTATGTTTAATATAGAACACCTGCGTCCCATATATAATATAGTTTATATGTAAATATAATACAGCTTCATTGACGGTATCCAAAAATTTTTTTTTTTAGGCACGGATTGGCTTGGTCTTTGATCAGAACGTCGGCTATTATAGTCGATAAATTTTCATTATCCCTCGTGTCATCAATTTCGCGGCACGGAAATTCATCGTTGCTCGAACCACGCGAAAAATATCCAGGCCAAAGGAACGAACGAGAGAGAGAGGTGGGGGGGGGGGCAGAAGGAAATGGAAGAAGAAAAATGCGAGAGAAATAAAAGGGAGGAGACCGAAAAGAGAGCTGTTCGTATTAGGTCGGTGAGGTACGTATAGACGACTTTGAAGTGGGTACATGAATAAAAAATATGCCGCTAACACGCGTCGACCTATTTCGGCTTCTTTCTTCTTACTTTCTTGTAACCATGAATATTAAAACGCGTATAGTTCGTGAAATGTTAAGGGCCAGTTATCGAGTAGAAATTTTTAAGGAATTAATCGATACATCGATTCTGTTTTGTCTTTCGCTTTTCTTACGAATTTCAATAACTTTGAAGGAAAGCAATCTTTCGTTTATATTTAAATTTAATTAGAAGCATCGTAATTTAGACAAAAATTATGTTCCATTATGTAATATGGAAAAACGTGTAAAATATTCGAGGAATAGTACTCGATATAATATTATCCAGTGCTATTATCGAGTATTATTTAAATTATATCTATAAAAATATTAATTTGCATATTCAACCTACAGCATA
This sequence comes from Bombus vancouverensis nearcticus, assembly GCF_051014615.1. Lineage (NCBI taxonomy): Eukaryota > Metazoa > Arthropoda > Insecta > Hymenoptera > Apidae > Bombus > Bombus vancouverensis. The sequence continues at coordinate 980,879 of NC_134921.1, read as the reverse complement.
AGCGATATACAAAAGTATTAGAATACAAAAACATTAAGGGATTAATAAACATGAAAGTTTATATTCTGAAATAATTCATCTCTTCTAGGTGATGCTTTTAATATGTTATTAATCATGTCAAGTACTGTTTTATTATTATGTTATGAGATGTAAATGGTGGGTGGGAATGACAGGGGATGAATGGGATTATATCATTGAGCAGAACATTTTGATAAGTTACGACAAGAGGTATTTATAACTTCCAGCACTAAGTAATAGTACAGTAATGCATGGGAAAGATAAAATGATGAACATTGTATTTTTCTCATTGTACCTTAGAAGTTTGAACAGTGTTTATGATTTTTTTAAATGACCAATATACGTAATCGACATATACAATTCAAAATTCTTTCTAAAATCTAAATGTAAGCACAAACACTTGCGTCTATCAAAAATGTCAAACTTCTGATGAAGATTCTTTCCACAAGTGAAACACAAGCGAGGAATTGAAACTTTCATTTCACTTTCCAATCCTAAACTTCACTTTTCATTCACTGCCAGAGCAACAAGTTCAGAGGATTCATTCATGCCTCGAAACAGTAAAAAGTAGGGGAAAAAGAGCGGGCACAAAGTGGGACAAAGGACACGTATAAATTAGAATATATTCATTTTGCTACGATTACTGCACAGAAAATAATCGATTCGAACTGACCAGCAGTCTCCTCGTATTTAAATTGCTACAATCAATCAGATCAAATAAAAAAGAATCGGACAAAGCTAAGGAAAGGACCGAAGACTCACAAAAATCAGAATAAATTTTATAATTATTCGATAGACAATGATCGAGCGAAACTCAACGTCGATGGTCTTGCGTATAAATTCAATAAAGGATGGACGATGCAAATTTATCAACAGTATCCTCGCATAAAAGTTCCTCACCTTTTTGACTAAGTAAGAAACAACGCGAAATGAAGAAAAGAAATTACACACAGAAATAAATTAGAATGATTTCTTGTAACTACATTTAGCGTCACGATGATTTCATAGAAGATATAGTGGATTTAAACTCACCGATGTCACCGAACTCAATGTCTTCACGTTGGAATTCCACCCTTTCGAGCAGGTTGGATGAACACTCGTATGGAGCGCAACTGGTACTGAGCTGTGGCGAAACTAAGGTCCTGGTGCTCCTTCTCCACCACTTGTTCGCTTGCCAGCAGTTTCCAGCTATGTCGAGCACGATGCGCAACCTCGAATATTTATGCAACCCTCCCCACCAGCAGGACGAGCTGTTCGAAACGAAAATTGTTTCAGGACTCGGAAGGTTTTCCCCTTCTCTTCCGACATTCACCTATCCGCGCTTCGGCTCGTTTCCTCCCCAGCCACCGACAAATCTTTTCTCATGCAAATGAACGAACGATTGGTATTTTGAACGCGGAACTCCCGTGGTTGGCTTAGTAGAGTTAAATATGGGAGGGACTTCAGGTTTGTTGACGTCAGGTACGTTCCTTGATGCGTGATGGTAATTTTAGACTGACGCAAATTGTTCTTTTTGGGCTGCTTGTTTCCGCAAATAAACTTTTATGATTGACGAAAGCGCAAAATGAGATTTCGGGGAAGGGGGAGGTCTGTAGAATTTTGAACATAATTGAAAAATGTAGGTATTTCATAATTTTATGGACAGGATGTATATGGAATGGATGTGGATGGTAACTGATGGTACAAGCGGAAAGGGGGTGAAAGAAGTCGAAAATATAGAATAAATATTTTTTTCTTAATTTTTCCATCGAGACAACGATCTACAGTGAGATCCGTTATAACGAGATAAGATTCAAAGTTGATTTTCTCGAAAACAAAGCCTCGAACGAAAGATTTCTATTCTATATTTTCTTTTTTCGCGTAGAATCACCCCCTTTCCGCTTGTACCACCAGTTACCAACCACCCTGTATATTCGTACGTGAAGCTAGTCTAAAGTCTATTATTATAAATACTAAATGTACAGAAAATCGGTTAGGTGTTCGAACTGTAAGACATATCCAAGTAAAATCATATATCTAAAAAGACGAGATTCTATGTTTTTTGTTTCGAGGAAATAGGAATAATTTCTGAATTTCGCCACTGGTAATTAGTGGTACACAAAGTTGGTAAAAACAAATCAAACAGATGTTATATTCAAATACGATTGCTCACGTGCAGCGGATGCCTGGCAGCCGCAGTAGAGCGTGCCTGTCTATGGTCGGACGCGTGCAAACAGGCGGAAACACAAATTAACAGTAACAGCTTAATCTTAAATCTTCCTACACCTTAACACATCGTTACAATTCCACGTATTTGCCCTTTCGAGTTCTCATTTATTCTATTAAAAAGTTTCTTTAAAATTCTGATCACTGAATTAATTGATTATACATAATCTATAAAATTTAATTTTTTTTTTTGTAACCATCAAAAAACACGATGTCTACGTTAAAATACCGTTAGGCAAAAAACAGTTTTTGCGACCATTATCATCGTTATCATGCGAACACAGTCTCATGGTAATATACCTCTCGCATTTGCATAAAAAGGCATTTTTAATATTTATCTAATATTATAAATATTTATGATGAATTTCTTTTTTTTGCAGTAATCTGCTTCAGAAAACCTTACGTTACTTATTTATCAAAAATTCCTGATTTAAAGACGTGGTACTCCGTTACGAATATTCTTCGTTCACTCGACGAAATCCTTACACTTCCAAAATTATAAATCAGAGAATAAAAATATTTCATCTGTCGGAGATGAAAGAACACCGGAGCCTTTGGAACTTTGGATAACCCCGCAACATTGTAACCTAGAGTCTACTATAGCAGTAATTAAACAATTGTAGTTATTTAATCCGATTGTAATTGTTCGAGATTGGTGATAGTGAGCTCTGGCTCGAGGCGACAGTCTGTCGCCCAACGTAGCCGCGGCCAAGGGATGAACGCTTTGTTTAACAAAGGTATGGAGTAATCCTATAGCTCAAAAGCTTAAAATCCTATACCTTAAAAGAAATATTCGTGGCGACACGTGACAGTAAATATTCCAACGGTTTTTGTCCCGTGGCTCGCCACGCGCAGACCCTATTCCTGGAGTAAGATAATTGCCAGATGTCGATGCGTCTCCACAGTACATGTTCAGCTAGCTCGAGGGCTCGTTATAAATCTTAAGATTTAGTGAAATAAAGTCCATCAAACAGACAAACAATCTTTGTCCCCACTACGGGAAAATAGGGGAGACCAATTTTTCAACGAGCGGCGTCTCCCACTAGCAACTTCCCCTCGAAAACAGCCAGCATCTTTTTCTAACCACCGGTATAGAGATTGACCAATTAGCGGCAACGACAATTTCTCTTACTTTCTGAACGGAGGCTTTTCTCGACGAATCCGATCTCGTGTCCTTAGACACGCCCCAATATAGTTTTCCTCCGTGGTATCATCGGGACGGGAAAGTCATTCTCGCTCGCGATCTCATCGACTAAAGAGTAACATCTTCGCGATCAGTGGTTATTTCACGTTTTAACCAGACTTAAACTTTGTGAGTACGTCCTTTTGTCATCCCGTTGGCCGCGGCTACGTTGGGCGACAGACTGTCGCCTCGAGCCAGAGATCACTATCACCTATCTCGAACAATTACAATCGGATTGAATAACTACAATTGTTTAATTACTGTTTTAGTAGACTCTAGGTTACAATGTTGCGGGGTTATCCAAAGTTCCAAAGGCTCCGGTGTTCTTTTATCTCCGACAGGTGTTCTTTCATCTCCGACACATCGATTTCCAATCTGTCTTGAATAGATCGATAAAATCGCGAAGGTGAAAATTTTTATGACCCACGAATATAATTCCAATCGAATTGCCATGAATATTTGATCCGTAAATCGCGTGAAGGTACTTGTAACTCACGCTGGGATGATCCGCGTGAGCGAATTCATCATCACGCGAGATTCCCTCGCAACGCGTTTTCATGTTACGCTATATCCATCGCGTAAACGTGGCCACGTGAACAGGGGAAGGCGGCGAGTGTACGTTAAATATTATGCCGTAGTTGGGTTGGTTAATTGGTCAGAGCAAGCCAGTTAGTTTCATTACGTTATCTCCATCTTCGTGGGTTTCGCACAATGGAAGCCTCTTCCAGTATCGGGGCCACTAGGCCTGCGTGCGTTCTAGAGCCTCTTTATCCGAACGAGACCGATTCCTCGATCGAATTCTATCGTTCTCCATAGTTTCCTGCTTTCTTTTTCGTATTTTTCATATTTCGATGAGACATGGATTTTAGTAAATGATTTTTTTGACGTATTAGTATGACGTATTACGTAAATAATTTGGAATTTCTTATGTAAACTATAACTGGTGCATAAACACGTTGCGTAAACTTGGCTTAATTACTGGTTTGTGATAATTCATATGTTCTAATTTTACCGATGAAAATTATATCATCCAGAAAATATGACATTCAAACGCTGATTTCAATGACTGCATCTTCCGAGATGACAGACAACCGTCTGTGTAACTTAAGAACATTTTTTTAGATATAGCGCGAGTTTGAGCTAATTCTGACTGCGAACTGAAGCAATTAGTTATACATATCGTAGCAAATATTTATTGTTTAATATCCACTATTACACTACACACTGTACGATGCGAACAATCGGATGAATTTCCAACTCAATAGCAGTATTGTTTAATCTTAAAGCTGATACAAACGCATTACACATATCGCTGACGTAGTCGACTGCATATGTGCATAGATGAAGTATTATGACAGAATTACCGATACGTATTATGCGAGGATAGGGAACACCATTGGAAATGTCATTGCATGTTAAGAATAACATTGTATTGCGACAAAGAAAAGGCATCTATAAGAAATGAGCAGAATTACACAAGCAAAAGCTACATAAATCTCAGATGTATCAAATAAATTCCTTAAAACATGTACGATGAATATATTACGAACACTCTTAAAAAAAGTTCTTTTCAATAAGCTTGAACGCATAATTTTTCGATTCTATTTCCCAGTCCCTCTCATATAACCTCTTTTCCAACATACAACTAAACTACTCAATCTTCCATTTCCTAGCCCGACTTGTAAACTGTTTCCCAGCTTCTCTGCAAGCCTCTCTTCCATCGTATAACCCTCTTCAGTCCTCTTTTTCGATCAGACTTTACTCGAATACAAAAATGCTTATCGTGACAACACATCGTTATACTATTCGCGTGAGAATCAAATTTGATCAAGGATATTTATGTAAATTTACACCTTCGTGTATCAAAGACATTATTTAGATGAGAGAAAAAAAGAAAAAATATGTCAAAAGGCAAAGTTTATACTTTAATGAATGATCAACGAAATAGATTGTAAGCAGAAATTTGTTTATTTACCAAATATTCTGGAACATTATAAAGAATACATTTTTGTATATTAGGAGCGTCTTACGGATTTTCTCGTTTCTAAATTTCCTATAGATGGATAAAACTCCACACTAATGTTCTATCTATGCACATTAATGTCTCAATGAAAATTAATATTTTTACATTGGGTAGGTATTAGGAGAGTATTAATTAAAGAAATGTTGAGATTAACAAGAATAAATTATGCAAAAGATCGCTATGAAGAACGACATCTTTTTATGTAGCACCGAATCCATCGAAAAATAGAATATTTTTATGATGCAGTAGTGATTTTTATTCAAAGCTTCTCTAGTTTCTCAAAAATGCATAGAATGTACGTTGCATAACCATCTATCAACCACGCGTAATAAATATATGGTAGATAGTAGCAACGACAATATGGAACAAGTTTACTATAGAAAATTAGATCTCCTCGTAGAGGATCGTGCGTTTTAAAAATCACAATGCTTTCGACATTCGTTGAATGTTCTCATCGAAAGCCTTTTCAACTGCCCGCGAACGTTTAAAAATCCACACAATCTAATAATCGACTCGAGTCAGCGAATAACGAAGATCATAACTTTATCTTGCATTTTTCGATCGAAAAAAGAAAAGAAGCAAAGAAGGTGAACGTAACGAAAAAGAATAAAGAGGATAAGAAGCGCGTGCACGAGAATTACGCGAGCTTCGAAAGATCGTGGAGGGCATCGTTAATGACCCACTCTATGTGGCGAAGAATTACACGCTGGCACGCTCTCCACGTACCCTGATCGAATGCAGGGCCTCTAAAATGCTGAACTACGTCCGCAAGTTTTGTTATCGTTGCCAGAGTGAGGTGACAGAGCTTTAGTGCAAGGTTAGTCGGCGATGAGTGAAGTGGCAATCCTCTGCACGGCCATTATTCTTCGGTAGCGGCTAGGACCAGAAAGGATTTCGTTCGAATTCCTGTCGTGAGTACATTGCTTCATCGGTACATTGGATGGAATATTTCTAAAAACCGACGTTCCTACGCGTCGATTTCGGTTCCTTTCTCTCTGATGTCTCTACATCATTTACGCACGTAGCGAGTCTTCTGGATTTACAGTTTGTAGAAAAGTTTATTCGCTCGAGAGGAGATAAACTCTTAAACAACATGTAATTTCTTTTCTCTTGTATTTTCCCAGCGTTTCGTTTACTTTCTCTCCCCTTTGATAAAAAGTTACGATAGTTGACATGGTTCAGCATTTTGAAACATCTGAGTTTTAATTGACAAGTTTCTCGATCGAAGAATATTAAATGGAGAACCTTTTAATTGAAAAGATGTTGGGTTTTTAAAATCACTGAGGAGCTTGTTTCAACTTCTGAAACTTTTCGGTCGGGATAGATTTTTGGAAAGTAATTTTAATTGATACGCTTGTACTTCGCTTAGTATACTACACCACCTGGAATATTTTCAATTGGATTTTTTATTGCAAAAATTTATTAATATTGAGAAAACTTTATTCTGCAACTGCATTCTCTTATACAAATATTTCTTCTTCATTTGCTACCCACCTCATTCTACAAATATTTCTCCACGATAATTTTGTAGCTCACTCTCTCTTATAAATTTGTTCAAATAATTAATATACGCGGGCAGTAGTCAAACGAAATCCATCTGTCACTCCATTTGATTATTTTACAAATTTCCATTTAATATTAAGGGGACAAATATTTAATTCGTTATTTTCACGATTTATGCTAAGGATCGCGCTACATCAAAACTTTCAGTTCGTAATGTACGTCAATTTTAATGTCATCTGAAGGTTGGAGTTATTCTGTATTCCTATCTCATTTAAAATTTAAACTCCACTCTGTAGCCATTAATTTGCAGCAGAGACAGCGAATGTATGTAGTAGTCATCTTATCCGTATGCTACAGCGTTCAACGAATTTGCAACTCGTTAATCTAAGCGACACACAACAAGTATTTTGTTTTAGCAGCATTGCCATTCGTTTCAACTTCATCTGAGCGAATGGAAAATCCACGTTCGATCAAAGGAAATATGGTGCGCGAGTTATTCAATTAATTGTCGTATTTATTGATAGTTTAATTAGTTTGCACATTTTCTTTATTTTCACCACAAATTCTGACCAGTTACAGCCTCCTGTTCTAATGTATTTGAAAAAATTAGTGGTTTTATATACAATTTATATACAATGATAAAATGAGAATATTTTAACGTTAATCGAACAAGCTTTTCTTTTAATCAGTAAAAATTATATCCTCGCGAAAAGTTATGACCATCGATATATTCTACCAATTCACGATATATTACGAGTCGTTAACGAATTAAAGAGCTCGTTTTCAAACATAGATCGTACAAAAATTGTTCATCAACCGAATTTGACGAATCGCCAGGCAATTTCTTTTAATTGAAAAAAAGAAACGCGAGGTCTTTTAATCCACCGAGAAGATTATTCGTACAGTTGTAAAATGTCGAATAGATAAAGATTGTACGCGTCTTGTCTTAAACTCTCATTAGCGTAGGTTGATTCGTGCAGTAAAAAAAAAAAGGAGGGGAAAATAACTTTGCTAAATTCAACCAGGCAGCTTTCGTCGTATTAAAAGTTTTAGGGTTGTTTTATAATTATTAGCCGAGGTTTGCGACAACGCGACGCAGTTTACAATAGTTCGTCGCAGTTGACAATACTTCAGCAACGCGTAGAATAACAGACGATGAAGAATAGTGGTGCAAAAAAACGAATGATATATTATAACGCATGACGTCATTGATCTGGAAACTCATTAAACGATAGGATTACGGCCATATTCGCGGATTGTATTCGCGACGGATATAAAACGACAAATTCCGTGGATAGGTTCGTTGTAACAACGTCGACCACTTGGACACAATACTCCTTGATTATCCGTGTGATTTTATTCGCGGGCGTGGAATTTCCACGAAAATTCGAAACTGTATGCCACGGTTTCGTAAACCGGTGTTCCATCGCGAAAGTGCTGGATGAAACTGAGTATACAACGTTCAATTCGCGCAATTCTCTTCAATTGACATCATTCCGCCCTATGTTGCATGACGTTTACGTCATGTTTCGAAGAATTTGACATAGTACGGCGCGAACACCATAAATCAATTGTTCGACAGGCGATCGATCGATTTTAAAGTAAGCTTAAACGCCGTTAGATGAACGGCGTCAAGTGAGTTGGCCGTCGTGTCGTCTGCCGGAAATCGAGCTGGCGACACCAGTTTCGCGCTTGTCACGCGCAAGTGTTAGATTGTTTTAAATGGCGTGACGCGGATGACACTTCTGTAATTGTTAAAATTGTTGATTCTTGTCTTTGAGATAACTGGCAAAGAATTGTAAAAGATAGCCTATTGTCAAGAGGAATTTCTCAGGAGTTCGATGGTTCGTTAAGAGGTTCAAGTTGTGCGATTTAGTATTGTTAAACACTGTATTGTGCAACTATTTGCACGTTCATAATGTATATTGATAAATCTAAATGGCGTGACGCGAACTATACTAAATGGCGTAATTGCTAAAATTGTTGGTTTTTGCCTTCGCGATAACTTTGAAAGCTTCCGTGAAAGATAGCGTATCGTCGAGGTCCGAAGTTTTTTCAGAAGTTCGCCGTTTCAGAAGTTTTATTTCAACTCGTATACTTTAGGATTTTTACGCGGCTTTATGCAACTATTTGGACTTTTATAATGTGTATTGATAAATTTAAACGTTGTGACGCGAATGGTATTAAATATTATGATTGTTAAACTTGTTGATTCTTTCCTTTAACATAGCTTTAAAAAGCTTCTATAAAAGCTAGCGTATTGTCAAGGTTCCTCAAAAAATCGGAGTTTTGTTGAAGATTCAAACTGGTTTAGGATTCTAAAACATTGGATATTTCTATTTTGAAACATTTTATAGCCGCGTTTTACGTTTAAGATATACTGAATCTTCATTTATATTACAGATTGTATCATTATGCTGTTATACCTTTAAATTGCAAGACCGTATCTTCAAGACTAATTATTAATCATCTTAGAATCTCAGGATTCGATCCTTCGACTTTTAAATTACGTTACGGTATTAAATCATATTACATGGTAATAAATTTTACCAACTTGTTGAAATAGCTTGTACTCTGCGCAAATCAAAATCGTATTATCACTAGATTGATATACAACTAAGTTACTGTATGTCATAGCAACTTTTCAAATCGATCGAAAATCAAAAACGATGCGGTTCGTATCGCGGCAAATAGTATGCCGTGTGTCACAAACATGAAGATCTTGTAGTAGACATTGAAAACTGTGGAAAAATATATATTACGATATTTATATATTATTAATATTATAACATTGCGAAGATATTCGTTGTTGCAATTTAATTACATTAGGGTTGAGTAAATTAAGCTCATTAAATGTCAGTATAAGAAGAGACAAAATTACATTTTAAATTAAGAACATCGATTTCAAAAATCTCTCGATATTTTTTATTTCTTTTTTTTTCCTCTTAAACATTATAGATCTTTAACTACAGCGCGTTGCAATGTAATATACTCGCGTTTAATAATTTTGCAGAACGATATCCTACGAATATTAAACCTTAATCGTTTCCTAGAATTAACTCAAATAAATCCAGGAAATCCCTCAGAGCCACTGATAATTGTCTTACCTGGTAGTAAGTACTTTAATTACGAAACATTACATTACATCGACGACTGTTAATGCGTTAACTGAATTATCGTTTATAGACTAGTAAATTAAGTCACCCTACATAGAAATACAAAATTAGATTTTACGTTGAAAGCGTTGATTTTGGAATAATGGGAATAAGGAAAAATACAGTTTAAATTATTAATATAAGAACTACTTCAAGTAAATTCAGATTTGCTTCTGAATAATCATGGTTTTCCCATGCTGAAAAATGATCGAGCAATATGAATAATAAAGAACCATTTCTTAGAATTAAATGAGTTTCTATATTTCATTTTCCTAATATAAAATTTTACCAAATACCAAAATTAATACACTTGGACCTAATTAACTAGTATGATATAATAAATACAATGTTATACTAAATAAATATATTAATAATTACAATGCTAAGTGTATTTCGAAATTATTTCTTATTCCCTTTAACAAAATCCTTGCACCTATCATGTTTTTGCAATAGCCTGTATATACAAGGTGTCTCGTCTTGATCGAGCCAGGCAAATATCTCTTAAACTGTATATTATTCGAAAGAAGTGTTTCTTCGAAAAAAACATAGCTTCGAGATCTCAAGGTGACCTTCGTTTATTCAAATGGATTTCTACATACATTTTTTTCATACGCTATTCGATGGATTTTTTAATTCCCTACAAACCAGTATTAGAGTACTTCAATGGAAAAATGATTAGTTCAAAAGGTATTCCAGCTTCAACCTTGTAAAACTTATCGCATGAAAGACAAGGAAAGATAACACAGCGCACTTACGTTTATATGTTTCTTGTCCTCCACACGCTCAATTTTAATGAAATTAACAATGAGATATCTTTTAAGCTAAGAATTTTCAGATACAACTACCTTGATACTTTTCCGTAGAGAACTAAAAAGTGCATCGGATGGTGTATGAAAGATAAAACGTATAATTCAATTGGAAGAAACAACGGTTATCTTAGAATCTCGTAAACGCTTCCACTTAGACAAATCCAATTGAACGTCGTAAGATGGGCCAATTGAAACCGTACAATTTTATTGTACGCTCTTTCTCGAATTACGTATAGTTTAGGATATATGTTTGCGTGGAACGATCAAAATGAGACACCATGTACATTAATACATTCCACATTCATTATCGCGAAATTGCGTTTCCCTTTGACTTTTTCAAGTTTCTGGGACGCGACAGCACGTTCCATTCAACCGCAATTCGCGTACTCGCTTACAATTAGTCAGGGTCGCGATACTCGCGAGTTCCACTCGCGCGATTAGTCATAATGGCTATTATTTTATTGTGTAACAGCTTTTTCCCTCGTTGCTTGCCAATCGAATTGCCTGTTACCGAGATGCACTACTCGACACGCCCGCGTCTTTAAACGTTAAATACCTTGAATATTAATGTCAGAGACGTCTGATATAGTGCATTTTACCGATGATGAAATCCACTCGATCACTAGGGAAAAACACGGCGTAACGAGGGCGTGTGTACACGAAACGTGGATCATTTGCTCCGCACGATCGATCATGCTAATGTAACGAATATAACAAATCGTTACGATAGCTTCTACTCTTGGAAGAAAGAATAGAAATACCAGCAGACACTGGGAAAATGACAAATGTACAATCATTTCCAAGTAATCCGCATGTCTTGAAAACATTGACATTCTTTGTTTAAATAAAGCATGTAGGAGTCAATCTGACAAGCTGAACTGATCGATTTCGATGTTTGAAAAGTTTTTAATTTTACGTATCAAAATACGTAAATAGGGTTCATTTCGCAGAAACGGAACGATTAATTAACCTCGATAGAATTGGTCAGTTTTATTTCTATATCGTAGTTACTTTTTGTTTTATTACGCAAGAATAAAACAGTTATGTTAATCGTTTTGTTACGAAATACGTTAACTCTACGCTGAAATTTTAGAAGATTTTACTCGAGTATAAATAGCCTTTCTATTATGAAGACTTTTGTATGGGAATGTAGATGCCGAAAAATGTCAGCTCGAAAATACAGAGGAAAGATCTATATATAAAATTCAGCATAAACCGGAAACGCCACTTCAAGACGCGTAAATGTACCAATGTATCTTTCATCAAGATAGAAAAAGAGACGTCGAAATTATTAATAGACTAAATTAAGATAAATCTGTTGAATGGTTTAATCGAGACACAATGGAATATACAATAGAATTCTTACAGAAATACATAATAACAGAGTAGTGATACATCAACGGCTGTCATCAATCTCAGGTGTGCGTTATTACGTTGACCCTGGCCACGGATTAGCTAACACCTTGATGGTGACGTTATTAATCGATGTGGTTTTTACTTTCTGAATGATATACAGCATTATGTGACGTTTCCTATTTCAGCAGATTGACTTTAGAAAGAAAGAAACTGTAAAAAGAGAAAGGGAGAAAATGGGGAGTCATAAATTCTCGTATCATTAATAGAAGTCTAAATATCACGTGATAAGTTTTATATTAATTTCACATTTTATATCTCGGAAATATAAATGTCACAAAATCACACAAAACAAAAATGTTGTCAACGCAGACCCAAAACGTAAAATATTCGGCTTACCTTTTCAATTTAGTTTCCATCAAAGATAGATTACGGATTTTTATGCAAATTCATATCTTTACGAATATAGCTGAAAGGAATGGGACCTCGATGGATAATCATTTTTTCGATAGATATTATAACGAGTACTATAGTTCGAATTTATTCATATATTTTTGCTTATGTTTCGCGTTTAAGTCTCCCATAAGTGCGTAAAAAGTTGCATACTAGTCAAAAATTGAATGGTCACACATTTTAGTCAAACTTGAGTTAAAAGTAAAATATGGTTCTACAGTGTTTGTAAATTATTGCAGATATTGCGATCAAAAGGCGATTTAATGTTAAACACAAGAAGCACATTAGGTGCTCGAAACTTGTGGCACAGCGTAGCTTAAAAACTCCTTTATCTCGACATGCGCTAAATGTGTTTCAGATCTTTACTTTCGGTTTCCATTCGATTAAAAACGTAGAATGAGAAACAAAACTCCAGAGAGTACAAACGTCCCTTCCATAGGATTCCACAGGAATCACCCCCATTCAACATACATAACATCTGTACGTACATCGATAAAAGTCCAGTATTTCTTTCCGATCGGAGAAAGCAAGCCATTCTCATGAGACTTAAAATTCGACATACTAAACTGACACACTCTCATAACTTTATCCTATTTGTAGATGATAATCTTCTTAATCGTAGCAACGTTAATGCATGAAAAGTAAATTAAATTAAGAAATAAATCAGAAGCATTGAAGATCTTCTTTATCTTCTCAAAGATATTAATCTGTATCAGCAATTATGATATCGTAAGCTACCTGCTTAATTCTAACATACGCTGTATCGTAGTATAGATATCGTTGTTTGAGTTTCTAACTTGCCTTATTGCATTCTACGCTTTGCTCTTTGTTACGTATTTTATTAATCGCGGTAGCTACCTAATCCCGGATCATAAAAATCATGAAAACGATAAAGAAATAAATAAATAAGGAAGAACAGAGCATCGACTATTAGTAAAACCTACTCGACGATAGAAGCGCCTTTTCTTCGTTTCGCGGTGCCGCGAAAACGAAAGAAAAACCGCGGCCAACAGAGCGAAGGTAAAGAATCGGAAGCCGGCGGCAGAATTAAGAGGCACGCCGTTGGCTGTTTACAGTGAATACCGGTCGCGATAAATCCAGCCTCCGGTACACTCGAAATTGCTTTTCGAGGGTCGCCTTGTAGCGGATGCAATTAAACAGGATCACTGTACGCTCGTAATAAAATCTCCAAGTTCCAGTGCGCTTCCGGGATGAAAGAATCGGCTGCCTCCGCGGTGCGACGCTATTCCCGGCCGTGCAAAAAGTTCCCTTGAAAGTGCGCACTCCTCGTAACGAGCTTTTGCTAATTTTTTTAATTAATTCAAGATCGAATAGGTATCGATTAGAATCGCGATCCACATTTACCCGTTTCGATGAAACACGAATTATTAACACGAAAACACTTTCGTATTGGGTTTGAATAACATATAACGAGGTTTGAAACGAGCAGAATGTTTAATTGAAAAATTTAACTTACATTTTTACGAAGCGTCAAGACATTGTGAGATATATTTCGAAGGATTATATTTTGCTCAAATGTTTGCATTGATTTGCACAAATTATGCAGCTATATTGTTACAATATGGAACGTAAATTATTATAATGAAACGTATATTGTTGCAATAATGTAAGGTAAAACCAATCCATAAATTACAGTAATGAAATTTCATATTGAATATGTACGATATTGTAACTATACAAATTAATGAACAGTTTAACAGTTTAATTAATGGACATGATAAACAATTTAATAAATCACAACTGAAGACCTTAGTAAAATAGACGTGTAAGTGCAGTTATTCAAGAAGATGATAAAAACGCTCATACAATTCCAGTTTTAATAGCATGAAAGTATAACTGCACTTACACATTTCAGAAATATTAATTATCCTAGTACTATTGCTCTTTTAATATAACGTTTTTGAACACGTAACATTAAAATCACGAAATCTATCATGATGGATCTGCCACATTATGTTCAGTTATGTTTCCTGTACTTCTCACGGAAATTACTTAACGAAATAAGGTTCGACTACGTCTAAATTTAATCTTAATTCTTTTATTTTTTTAAATTTGCTAAAAATCTCGTGTTATTTTTAGCTCATTAAAAAGGTTTCGTATTATATTCATATATTTATACAAATTGGTGGGAGGATTTTAATTAACGATAGCCTGCGTCCATTGTAATGAAAGTTTGCCAGTTGCACTCTGTGTTTAAACGGTTCGAAGGTATTTAGTGTTTTTTGTAGAAAATCGAGAGCCGCAATGTTATACAGATTGTGAAGCTGTTCGCAAGAGATACGAAAAGTTATGAAGATGGCTACTCGAAAGTTCCCATTAACCTACTTAATCCAAGTGCGTCGTCCTCAACGACAACAACACTTATACTCACCAGTCTCCACCAAAATATGCAAACTACCCCTATGAGAAGTATTTTTCTTTTCTTTTGATAAAAACAAAACTGTATAATAAGCGATACAGAACTTTGCAAGTATAATCACATAAAATCAAGCGGCGTTAGGTAAAACTTTGGTAAACTTGTTATGAATATCGTAACTTTGATCTTCAAAATATAGTAAATTATACCATCAACCCTTAACGCATACCAAGATAGGACAAGCGATGTCTTCTTATCAAGAAGGCTATTAACATTCTCGAAAAACTGTACGATCTTTTTAATAGTTCAATCGATTAGCATTAATATATTTTTTTTTTAGAAGAATATTATACAATATCGCGGAACATTTTACTCGAAGGATTTTATTAAAGTAAAAAGTACGTCAAAATAAAATTACGCTCTGACCAGAAATTATTAACAGTCACTGTGTACGCTATCATTTCGTAAAAGCGCGTTATAATTAAATTTTATTAAAAGGATAATACCGTTAAACAGCTTCGAGGCAAATACTAAAAGTATCGGATAAGCGTTTTTTCATCCAGCAAAAATTCAACAAGAACGTACTGTAAAATGGTAAGAAACTTCTAAAATCCTTTAATACGTCAAGAAGTTGGCGTTCGAGTCTAAAGTGGAGATAAAAAAATGCTTGTTTTCACCGAAAAGGCGAAAGCTCAAGAGATCGTTTTAAGCGTCTTAAGAAAATTATAGCCCGTAAGCATGGAACGTTGAAAAAGTAAATTCGAAGAACAGAATATTATTTGGAGATTGTTTTATTGGGCATGCGTATAAAGGAGCGCAACCACCTCTCTATGAACGCTTTCTACATACGAAACGGTTGTGTGCTGAACAAACATCGGACCAATCTCGGTTCACTTCTTCCCTCGCGGCCTGCTTTCACGAATCTCCATCCCTGAAACCATCCTTTCATCCCTCGTGGTCGTGGGTTTTTCGACGCTTCTCTCGTGCGATTGAAAGTAAAGGGAGAGAAAAGAATTAGAGCGATGTTCATCGATTAGGGACGAAGGGTGAGAAAGCATACAACAGTGAAATAGCAAACAGAGAACGTTTTAGGCCTTTAGGCTTTTAATCATTTTTGATAACGTTAGAATCCCAAGGAGAAGTGTAACTGGAAGTCCGCTTTACTGCGGAAGGCAGAATTATGAAATGTAAATAAATAAATAAAGTAACTTTAGAATCTTCAATTTTTAATGATTTAAAAATCTCTGATTTTTAATAATTTTAGGATCTTTAAGAGAAGATTAATCTTAATAATTTTGGAATCTCTGGACAATTTTCATAATTTCATTGATCGATTAAAATGATTTTTGATTCCAAAAATTAAAGTTTCGCGTGAAATTTATTTTTATCAATATCCATAGTTTTTAACAACAAAACACGAGATTCAGTATAAAATAATTTTTGTACCATCGCGCCGGTGTGAAATTTTAAGCATGGACACTGTGTACCTGGAAAATAAGTCGAATACAGAACGTAAAAACGCGTAAAATAGGTTTGAAATAGAGAAAATGAGGTTTGTAGAATTGTAAAGTGCTGTACCGAGCAGGATTTTTTATTCAAACGAAGTACTTTGTGGTCGAAAATTTTACGGATTCTAAAGCGATGAGAGCAACAGATTCCCTACTAAATGTTTCATATTTTTAACTAATTGTTAAGAATTTTAAACGGATGAGATAACCTCGTTAAAGACCGTAGAGAATTTTAAAGTTTGTCGTTTTGTATATAAAATCTGATTATAGACGGTCTCTACTGATACCATCTTTCGGTTTAAATCTTCTTCTTTGCAAATCAATTAAAAATTCTTTCAAATAAAAACTATTTATACTTATGTAAATTATTAGGAATTCATAAATATATTTAAATTTGTTGTGGTCAGACACGAAGGCCTAATGTAAAATAAACTGCCTTGCATAACTTACGTGTAATAACAGCTGGACAAATCTTTAATTCTGTGGTTGACGAGGAAAAAAACAAAAAATGTTTATCACGGAAAACGTATAAATATAAACTCGTTGATTCGATAAACGCAACAACGATGAGCCTTTGCGTCATTCTTATGCCAATACTATTGATCGAACTGAAAGAAGCTTTCAACACGTTGAATGCTAGCTTTACAGGGATTACCCGTGGCGCCATAATGAATTTTTTATTATGCGATAAATGTAACGGTGAAATATTATAGGTCCATATTTCATGTATAAATAAATTTATTTTTATATGTTTTATACTGTATTAATTTCGTCACGCCGTTGTAGTAACGATGGTGATAATGAACAATCGACATTTGTTCAAATTTTTTGATTTTATTTTTACCAATCTTGGCACTCCGGTTACCGGTGACCTCCATGGCGGCACCGACAAGTTGAGTGTCGGTGACCGATGACCCCCGTGGCATGTGACATGCTAAAATGAACGCGGTTCCGATCAGTCCTTGAAAAACTGCGTGATTCTCGTTTACAATAACATCATGACAGAAAAGTAATTTCAGATATAAAATATCTCAAGTTTTACAGTTTAGGTGTTAGATGCTGTGAAAAATTGAAATAGAATAAAATTGTCTAAAATATAATAACATAAGTCCAAACGAAACGTTTATGAGTCATTCGCGATTCGATGACATTAACTAAGCATTACATGCTATTTCCAATGAAATTAAGACAAAGTACTGTATAATTAATTTTATCGTAAATTATGTATCCCATGAAACAATGGAACGAACTGTGAAACGCGAAAACTGGAAAATTTCAATCTTCTCCTTCCATCGTTTTTGAAAGCAGGAAAATCGTAATTCAGAATGGAAACATTGTAAACACGATATTATGTTCATAGAATTATCAATTCGAGTAGGTACGTGATTTATTGTAACGTAAAACCGGACACTAACGATGATCGAGCATAATTCCCTTTCGCATAATTACTCGAGTTCTCTAATAAACGTTCACTAAATCAACCAAGGTTGCTCGTTCGATTGAAACGAAAAACCATTCGAATAAATAGTCTGAACGTTTAAAAAGCGGATCGAGAGGCAAGTTATATCAAGGTTTCCACGAAAAGAACCTACAAACGCCGCTAATAATAGCTGAGAACGAATCACCAACCAAAGCTAACGCGTTTACCGATCGTGTTACGATAATGACGCGCTACGTCAAGCCATTTCGATCTTAGATTTAAGCGAAGTTTTTTCTTCCTCATCTTATATTCATCTATCGGTATATTGATTCTGGATAATGGAAAAAGTCACGGAACTGCGACCAATAGAAACTTGTTAACACGTTGCGAGAATTCTTTTTGTTCTTTCGTCCTATTAGAAGTGGATCAGCGAGTATTGATCGATGAAATAAAGTAATAGATGCAGATGGAGTTTCACCGAAAGATCGTATAACACTGTCGTCTAGTTGATACTTCCATGGACCCAGTTTCGATGGATATACTTTGACGTAAAACGCGACTCATTACTTCCATCGAACCTCGTTTACCGTATCGTGCAACTATTTCCCTGGAACTGTTCCATTTATCGCCGGTACTCGTTAAGGAAACACTTCCTGTCCTTGGCTAACCCGGTCATAGAATGCCTCCTGAATGCTCCGTGATATTTTCAGAAATTCTAGGGAATTTGAGGTCACTTGTAATCGTTGTGTTACGCCATGCGGCTTGCCATAGATCATATTCTTAACTGTCGGTCGCAGCACTATAATGTCGCGGACGGATCGTCGCGGCTGCCCGGCAAATAAACATTGTAGTGGCAAGCGCATGGTTCATTAAGCGGAGCGACCTCCAGAGGCGTCGATTCGTGGCCGTTATTTTATCTGGCGTAAACGAATGTGGCGTGATCCGAACGTAGTGGGGGTCGCCTTCCAGAAAAAACCAACAAATCGAAGGGCGGACAGAACGTTTCGAGAAGCCAAACAGTCAATACATATCTAATATCGCGCATTACGTAGTTACATTTCTTTTGTTGTTCCATTTATATCTTTCTAATTAATAAGTTGTTGAAATAAACGTTAATTTATTAGTGTTAACACAGTGCTATATTCATTAAACCACCTCTGTTATCCTAAACGAAACAGGGGAACGACTATTTCGCGGCGTCGATTAACATGATCGTAGCGAGAATTTACAACTCTCGTTGACGTGCTATCTCGCGATCACGTCTCTCCGCGAACGGTCGTAACACGTTGTTCGTGACGTTACACGTCTAATACGTGATTCTTGTTTAGACACGGATTGAAATAATGCAGCGATTTTCAATTTTTGTTCAACCTACCGCGCGTCTAAACTAATTATCCAGCAAAATTCTGCTAAAATTCTATTAAAATTCTGGTACGTTAAAAAATATATTATATTTGATTTAACATATGCCATATGCTGTATAGCTATCGTTATGTTTATTTTCTTGAACGCATTCAATTTTTATATATTTTGCTTTAAAAGATAGATTGAGATGTACGAGGTAATGTTTATTCTTTGTAATGTGTTATTTTGTATTGGCACTGTTGGAGGAAAACACTCCACTCTTCCAGGAAAGTTCTACGTCTGCTCTACTGTTTAGTTTTCCTGATTTTCGAACCTATTAAGCATTATCTATTACTAAATTAATTTGAAGGGCCTTCCAGACCAATAGCCTTTTCTGGAATATGCCTTGTGTAGATGGTGCAGCGAGATGTAAACAAACTGGATTTTTGGAATTATAAATACCATAGGCCCATGGCTTCGGGGCTCTATTGTAATGTCACGCTGCCAGCGTGCAGATCTGGATTAGCATACACTGAACTTATACCGTTATACTCGAATATATTTCTGTTACACATTAACAGAATACAGATAACCCCAACAGGTACAATTTTTCTCCAACGATGTTATTTAAATGGTTCATGTTGTTGACAATTTTTTAATCCGTGAAATTCCTGTTTTAACCATTTTAAAAGATTCAATTTATTTTACCTAGTTGGTCACCGATAACCACCGTGACAACTAACGTGTTAACGGCGTGAAAAATTAAATTAAAGCAGAATCGTGAAAAAACTGTAAATTCCCACCGATAAAAATTCAAAAATAAATGTACCAAACAAATATCGGTCTTTTAAAATCAACGTCTAAAATACATGTACAAATCTCAAAAAGTAGTTTCCACGATTTTCTCCAGGAACTAATAGAAACAGCATCACTACTTCCCTTCCAAAATTGATGAGACATTTGAATGCATTTGAATGGCACGGCACGAAATCGCGAAGAAATCTCCGAGTATCGACGAGAGAATATCATCGCCTGACCTATCGTCATCCTCGTGCGATTCGTGAACCTGCATTTCATTTTTCTCTGCTTCTTTATGCCAGTTAATGCCACTAAAACTGCCGCGTGATCGATTCTCTGCTAATTTTGGGGAAGAGTTTGCTTTTTCTTTGACTTTGGTCTTCGCTGAACTTGTTAGCGAATCTGTTTCGCTTTTAGTGGGCGTAAGAAATAATTTAAGTATGGAATTATTTGAATAATCCTTCAGTTGGGTATTATTTTAATAATTCTTCAGATAAGATTATTTTAATGATTTTTTCAAGGGTTGGAATAATTTCAATAGTTTCGCAAAAGACATTTTTCTATTTTAAGATCGTTGAACGTTATATAGAATATTTTATACGATCGCTGGCGATTCCTGAACTTGCACGCTATTTCCTTCTTCTTCTTCTTTCTCTCGCGGGTTACATCATTGGAACTTTCGTGAGATCGATTCCTCGCTATATGTTGACTCGTGTGTAACTTTTTCTTTATTCTTTCTAAACTTCGTTATTGAATCTTTTCCTGTCTTAATGAATATAAGAAGGAAGTTAAGTAATGTCAATAGAATTCTTGTATGAGAGATACCAATACATCCTGTTATTAGACTTTCATTATTTAGAAGAATGAAAAAAGAAAAAAATAATGTTAACTCAGAAAGAAGATATATCGATGTCTCAAGTCGTGTCATGTGCGATGATTCGAGAAATGAACAAATGTTATATAAATTACTTGAGCTAAGGAGGGCTGTATAATTCCAAAGATATTAAAAATCGTAATTTTCCTCAAACCGCCCTGCAATTATTATTTCACTTAAAAGCTAATTAAATTATACACGATAGTTATTACTAATACACGCGATCGCCCATGGCAATTATATCTTTCAAGTTACGACGAGATAAAAAATTGCTTCAACCTGATAGACTCTATTTAACCAATCCGCCAGGAGATCCGCCTCTATTTAACCGCCAGGACTTGTTTACAATATCGATTGCAATAATTCCCCATGATCATGAAAAGGAAAAATCGCGTCTCTGTCTCTCCTCCTGTTCCACGTGCGCGATCGTTTTCTTCACGACGTACCTGGAAAAAATCGTCGATACTACAAATAACTGATTTTTTTCCTCCTTCGTGTAATATCAATCCATGAGCCAGCTGAGCGTGTCCAACTCGATATTTCCAAGGATACCTGGCTGAAAACGCATAGCAGTAGGGAATAAATGGAATTACAGTTATCGAAAATCGTAGAAAACAAGCCCGAAGAGCTATCTGACGTCCATCGGTGGAACCCACCGAGGAACGCTCGACAAACTTCGGAAATGTGGTCAGTCGAAGCTTGCTTGATCAACAATAAGGGACAGGGCATGTCCTCAAAATTGATCATGGACGAAGGGGAAATAATTAATGTACAATATATCCAGTCCATATACAATGTATTAAAATTACATACGTCATGATTAACGTCTAACTGTTAAAAATGTGATGGCAATATGGGGGAATATTTTTCGTAATTGACAGAAAAGCTTTAACCATTTAATCATCGTTTATATAGATTTCATAAAAAATTCAAATGTTCTATAATTAAGTATATAAATTGCGATTAATACACGTTTAACATGATATCAACGTACATTTCGATCGAATAAAAGCAAACTTAACTAGCTAAAAATGTGCTTAAGGTAAAGTTAGTCCTACTAAAAGTTAGTCACAGATTAAGATCATCGAATTTTATTCCATTCTAAATCACCTTATTTTGACGATTCGATATGCGTACGAAGAAACATGAATATAAACATACATACAAAGAGACATATGCTTATGTGCATGCATGTATGTACGTGTAAGTACCGTACATGTATGCACGTGTACCGTTCAACGGTACAGTCACCTGTTTTTATGCCGCAGATACAAGTAATTAACACCGTATGAGTTGTTATTCGCCTTCAAGACAGATTAATTACAATGCAACTTGTTCAGAACAATTTGAAGCAGTTATAGAATGTTGACATTTCGACCACACATGCACGCTGCTGTACAAGGAATTGCTTCATACGCGAGGAATTGCACTGTCCTCCTCGCGCGCACGGCTTCTCCGAATCTCTTTCATCCACAATAAATTATTTCCTTTTACAAACAAACCATCCATTTTAAAATCTGTACAGCAAGACTGTAATAAGCCACAATTTTTGTTTTTTTTCTTTTTTTTTTCATTATACACGATAGAAATTATTTGATTTTGGAATTGAATATGTGTTCTTGCCATACTTTTGGATATTTTGAAAATATTAATACGCTTATATTATATAAAATCCATAAAACTAATCTTATCTTTCTACCCGCGGTGTTCGATTTAATAACATCACACCAAAGTTGTTGTTTTATTTGATTTTAGGAATCTTTTCGTATATTATTGTAACTTCAAAAATATCAAAGTATTATTCATTTTAACAGATATGCACATTTTACTTCGACAAAATTTCCTCAGTTACACGTATCTTCGTATTTAACAGAATTCTTTCCACTTTTAACTGAAGCGTTTATTTTAAAAGTGATGTAAGTATATTTTTCGACAAAAATTGATAAAACGAGAGACTTACGTGTACTTTAACGTAAAACTTTTATTTATAAACGAATTATAATTTCACTCTTAGAATATTCGTTCGTTTGGATCAATCGAAACATCGTTAATAAATGGAATAGCATAATCGCGTAATCATAATTATTTTGGAAGCGGTATAAGTCTATTTCTTAATGATCTGTAGCTTGTCCAAATAGTCGAGGCAGCAATAATTAAAAAGAAATGATATCGAAATTAAACAGCAGTATTTTACGTGTTTCAATTCTTCAACGACAAGCTTCCGACTTAAACTTTATATTTATCGTGAATCATCAAATCTTCTCTTCGATTTTATTCAGAGGAGCTGATAAGGAAGTTTGCGATATGTGTGAAGCACCGTTTATAGCTGCGATTACGAATGCAAATGTTGTCGTCCTATGTGTCGACGTACGACATGTAGACGAATCCCCGGGCATGTTGCGTTGTCATGTCGCAACGTTATCGGAGCTATCATGCACGCAAATTTTATAAGAACGATCAACGACGATGTATCTTTCCATGATCTTGGCATGTGCACCTTTTGGATTTTGTTAAATAACAAAACGCACTAGAGTTGCTGAAATAATTTATTCATCGTGCAGCATCAGAACAGAATATTTTTCTTCCGAGTTGGATTAAAATATTTACAAAATAATAAATATTTACAAAATTAAATAAAGAATGACTGTACTTCGATAAAAATTTGAAATCAATATCAAGCAATTACAGACGATGATCTGTAGATATGCATAGTAATTATAAACAAACTGTACATAACGAGGAAATAATGAAACGAAAATTGGATACAAATCATAACGAGTATAACGAGTAATTGATATCAGAAATACCTATATATTCGCAACGTAGAATTGACGACCCTGAATAACAACATGCTAATAATCACCTTGTCGATCGAGTAATTAAAGGAACGTTATTGTCTTCTGTGAGAATCACAGTGCGTACTTTCATAACGTCTTTATAAAGTCAGGCAAAAGCTATTGTATGCATAAAAATGGATTTATTAAAAGTATTAATTATGCACTATCCTGCAACAGAAAAGAGAAATCTCCTTCCTAAAAAAAAAAAAAAAAAGAAAAAGAAAAAAAAAGGCGAAAGAAAAAAGATACTATATGCCTTCTAACGTTAATTTATGATACAGACGAACAAAAATGACAAGATCAATCAGCGTGATATACCGATTGTTTCAATTTTCTATGCTCTACAAGATGACGTAATTTTGAAAAAATATCAGCAAAAATCGTTATCTGTTTATGGTAATAATATCATCTCGCGACACACGTTGAACAGACCTATCAAACGGAATGATACAGGTATGTTACTTATAAGTAATCCCGATGATTTAGCGCTTTTATCGACAAATCTTAGAAACAACATATACTGCAGCAACCGAGACAATCTTCGAATTTGCAGAAGATCGTTGTAACCAACGAAAAAGAACGTTTTATGAACGTTGTTCAAACCGCTCGCAGGAAGATACCTCTGTTTTAGATTTCCTCTTAGATCAACGCAAGACGATGACTTATAATTCTTATAAATATCGATAAAACGTCTTTCTTCACGCGTCTATTACGAAATCTATCCTCCACTGCGATAAAATATAATTAATATTTATCAACGAATTTCGAGAATTAAATCGACGAATAATTTGAATAGCTTTTCGCGTTCACGAAATCTTTCGCGTTCGATTTCTATTGGCGAATTTTCAAGGAGGAACCCTTTACTGGAATACGCGCGAAATTCAAACTTCGTTTTCAAACTGTTCCGTTGCGTAAGAAAGATCGTAAGAGCGATCTTGCATCTCGCGTATATAACATGTAATTCTATTCTTTTTTTTCTTTTTCAAGGGTATCGGGTTTCTGAAGCAAATATCTTTGACGGTTAAGTCCCTGCGTCTCCGTGTTTCGCGAGTAGATTTCATTACTCAGCGAATTTGCCTGAAGCTATCAATGGGGCTATTTTGTTTCGGGAATCAGAAAAACTACCGTGTTCTTTCGTGACAATTGATTTAATTAACTACGGCTCAAGGAAGATAAAAACGGAAAATATCGCGCTCATTTATTTTCGGTGTCGAAGATCGCACGAATAGAAAATTTGTAATCCTCGATTGGCATAATCGACAC
The DNA here is from genome assembly GCF_051014615.1 of Bombus vancouverensis nearcticus. Lineage (NCBI taxonomy): Eukaryota > Metazoa > Arthropoda > Insecta > Hymenoptera > Apidae > Bombus > Bombus vancouverensis. Next base: position 955,756 of record NC_134921.1, on the reverse strand, counting down.
TATCCGATCATAATTTTTTTATCTCTCGGGTAAACATAGAAGGTCAAAAAATTAGAACTCCGGCGATATCGAAGATTGGAAATTTGGAACTTGGACGATTTGAAGATATTTCAAAATTAGGATATTTGGAACTTCGAGCGCATCGAAACTGGAATATTTGGAAATTCGGAAATTTAGAAGTTCGACAATTTGAAAATTTGAAAGTTATTATTAGAAAGTTAAAATTGAGTGTTAAAAAATTTGAAAATGTCGATGCGATTAACCTCGATATTCTTCTATATATCTGTTGATTTTTTCGTTCACAATGTAACAAACCGAAGAACCGTAGAATTTCAATTTGAAAAAGATATCAAAAAACATTTACCATGTGAAGAAACATAGTGAAACAAAGTATGGTTCACTGAACGGTTGATTCGCTTTTACTCGAGTGCTATGCGAGAAAATGATGGATAAAAAAGAGAATTGCGTAAAACACAGAGAATTGTACAAGTCGAAGATAAGTAAGTGATGTGATGTTGGAACAATAAAATTGCCGATTGAATGATCATTGCGAGTACCGTGTGAATTACGATGAAACCAACTTTATCATGATTCACACACGGTATACGAACTTTTCAATTAATCCTATTAAATTTAATCACGCAAGACAAGCTGTTAATCAATTCACGTGTCAAGTATCATCGAGAACTAAAGTTTGTCTCTGTTTCTTTGTTTCTAAAGTCCTTTAAATTTAAATTCGTTAAGTCGTTAGTATATTTCCATATAGCTTTTACCCCATCAAATTTATTTTTTCTTAAATAGTAACATTTATTTTGTAAAATCTGTAAAACTAAAGCTACATATTACTCATTTTCCAACGTTTCTTTTCTACCATCGATTAATTAATGGTAAATCAATTTATATCAAATTTGTTAAATCAATTTCTATAACAATTAGTAATTAATATTAAAAGTCGAATAAATTAATGAGCCCCATTAGATAAATTCGTTCATTTCGTCGATAATGGAACGATTATTTCAAATTGTTTCATCGTTCGACTTTGAAAACCACTCAAGGAACTATCAGTTACACGATATCTGACTAACGCTTCGACGGATGGATAATCAACGTTTGATTCACATGATCATTGTTTTTACAGTTCACATATCATTAGCCGAATTCAATACCACGGTAAACCTGCGATACTAAAAATTACGTAATAATTTCTATTTTATAATCATTCTTTCCTACCTGAAAGAAATCGATCTTTCGTATATCATAAATCCCAATGTACGCAGCAAGCAACTTAGAATTATACTTTTTTCTTTTCCTTGCTAAACAATTCATACTCAATTAATATTCCTGATCAATTAACCAGCCTAGCTGTCTGCTTATTATTGTATCTCTTCCAATCTATACTATACAAACAACACTGTAAATTACCATACGTAATATGGTGAAACACAGGAAATTCACAAATTCTCACTCCAAATACTCCGCAACTGCACCTCGTAATATCACTCAAATTTCCATGAGTCACCAACAGGCGAATTAAGTTAGTTAACCAAACACAGTTTGAGGAAACATATCAAACCATGCAACAACGTCGCAACGTTCTCGGCAGGTACACTCACCTGCGCGTCACCAGTTTATGTCTCTCGCTTTCCGGTCGCGTATACGTGTCGCGACAAAGCGACGAGGGAGAAGGAAGATTGCGATGGTAGTGAGAAGAGCGAGAAGGGAAAAAAGCGTGCAAACGAGTCACGAGAAAACCCAACGGTCGCGGTGAAGCAGGAGAAGCGGCTCTTTGGAATCGTAAAATCCCCGCAGTTCTCCAGTGACGTCTTCGACTTCGGCGTTGCTGTCGACGGGACGATCCACGGGAACCAAAGTCATCGTCCAATAGCCGCACACACGACGCTGGTGGGGCTCCGCTTTCGTTTGCACACGCTATAAAGCCCCGCTAATTGTCCAGGCGGCGAACAGTCGGTGCGTGCCCCCTTTTAAACGACGATGTAGCGCGGCGTCCGAAAAATCGAGGATCCGTGCACCCAAGATCATTGTGACGATCGAGATCGAGCACGTGTCCTGGACTTGGATCACAGGATCACGAGAGTCGTTGCGATCCGCGATTTTTTTTGTTATTTTTCCAATTTCCGTTTTATCCTGTTGAAACAGTGAAAAGACATCCGGAAGAAGAAGAAGAAGAAGAAGAAAAGAGTAAAGTTTGTTCGAAATCGACTTATCGAGTCGGACAAAAGTGAAGAAGCTAAATTTCATTTTATTTCTGTGACTTCTGCAGAGAGTTTCTCGTTTTAGAAACAAAACCACGACGAGATTTGTGATACGCCGAGTGAAGTTTCGCGTTGCTCTCGGACGATCGTGAAAAAGGTAAACGTTTGTTTGCACCGATCATTCGTATCGATGTGTCGCGTGAGACTTGAATTTTAGTACAGTGGTTCGTCGTGAAAGTATTTGAACGCTGGTCGTAAAAGGCTTTGGTGCATAATGTATGTTATCTGTTACACGAAACATTATGAAGCATATCGGGAGAAACTTGTTCGATATAACCGTACCTGTGTTATCTTAGCCGTGTCTCATTACGGTGATAATTAAACTTCAAAATGTTTCGCCTAACACACATATTATAATATCTACTATATCCATAAAGGACTTCTATAAGTATTTCAGCATTTAGCATAGATAACTTACGTATCTTTATTGTATGCGTTACATAAAATATTTAAAAATTTCTTTAGTATCGGAATGAGACATGACTATTGTAGGTCAGTCAAATTTTTAGTCAATCTGAAAACTCATATAGGAACTACTGTGATATTCATTGATCGCGAACATAATACACATGATATATTTACAAAATGTTTGCACAAATATTCAGATATTTTCACGTGAGCTACTGTATATTTGCTATTTCGCGAAGAAGGAAAAAGAATGAAGTTCTTTCATTGCTCCAATCGTGTTTTATCTTTCATTAACACTTGCGTCGATAACCTGCTTAGATGACCAAATTTCCCTCGTTGAAGATAACAACTAAAAGTTTGGTATTTGCTTCGATCAAGTTACATACATACCATTTCTTCGTGATTACTCGGTCTCTTTACTTCTTCTCACTTTCACGACCAATTTAATTAAAATCCGAGCCAATGACTGCTATAACACTGCTATAATATAATAATATATGGCTCTTAAGATTGGAAGTTTCGTTAAATATCACGATATAATGGTGGTCCGTTAATTGATCGAAATTTTGATTTGTTAAATAAACAATTTTGTCCTTATTAGTTCTTTAAAATGTCTTCGTGATGTGACAGTCAGTGTATTTGTGTTGACCCTTAATATACTGATGTGCAGTGACTTTCACGTCTACATTTATTTAGTTCAGATATTTTACTAATTATTAGAAACATACTGCAGACAATGTAGTAGAGCCTCTCTTTTCTGAAATAATAGGAAGACGAAATTTCATTTATCCAAATACAGTTTAAGAGTAATCGACAGATTCTTTAAATATTTATGAATCCATAATCAGATAATTTTTTCATCGTAAATAACTACACAGAGTTACGTTCTTTATCGTACTTCGAATCATCGGAGTTCTTCTACGAGTGCCACGAGTGCTTTGGCATGAGCAGATATCTTTTCATTAGCTTTTTCGTCTGCTGTTTTCATTTATATAAAATCGCCATTATTATCGTCTACGTGAAACATTTCATTACATCAGAATACTTACGGCTTTTCTACCGTTGCCAACATCCGAGGAATCTACGTGTTTTGAAGAATTTTCAATTATGTTTTTCTTCCTTTAATGTCTGTGATTCTGGCTTCTCCAATATCGTGTATTTTTGCTAATTTTGTTGCGCTTACATCACTTTCCAGTTTTCTCGTTTACATCGTATTTTCCTGCGATAGTTAGAACGCTTCCTAGTTTCATACCAAATTCGTATAATCACAATTCAATGAATCAAATCAAGGAAAGAGTACATTGTGTATGAACACTGACGACATACGTATGTACATATTTGAAACGGAAAAGGGCATTCGTTACGAAGAAATATTGTGTTTGAATAATAGAACGTTCGGATATTAGGCTATTTGGATAATACCGTGATTTGCTACATTTGCTACATCCATTTCGGTGTACCAATTAGGAATAAAAACATTAAAAAAACAAGTTGAAATGATTTGTACAAGAAATAGAAATATTACCACGGTATCTTAGAATGTTTTAGTATATTACGTACATCATTTTGCTTCTTTTGTTTATTTTTTCAGTAAGTGAAACACAGCGTCTGTGCCAGAATAACTAAGAGTAAGTTAGACGTTTCTGAGAAACTGTGACTAACTCCGAGTACAACATTCGTTCTTTAAGGACCCTTTGTGAAGAAACGTCGATGATGGCATAAACATTGGTATGCTGAGAGTTGAAGGATAGACGTCTATAGAATTTTGATAGTATCTGTCAGATATCTGTATCTCGTTGAAGATCAACAGCATCGGAGATTTCCTAGAACTCTGGCTCATTTAACAGCTAATTATTTTAAAGAAGGTTAGACAGAAGAAATATGATAAATCCATTTACGTTGATTTTCTAATTATAGCGTTACTTGATGATTAAGTATAAGGTTGAAGAGGAATAAACTTATTAGATCAAAGTCCTTTAAAGCTTGCTTATTCTTTCGAAGATAACTAACAAATCCGCAAAACTTTGTAGAAAGCTGTTTAATCACAAAGTTAAATAGATCTTTGAAATAGAAAATTTGCCAGCTGTGTATTCAATCTTAACGCTAGAAACTAGCAAATCAGACAAAATCACTGACATCGGATTTGTTGTTTTTGGAATTTCTAAAAATATACAAGTGTTTTCGATAGCATCAGTGTTCACTTTTATTGGAACAGAAACGCGACTATATATACTTATCCATTATCGTGATATTTATCGTGACTATGTATAACATATTTAGATGGGAATCAAAAAGTCGGACGTTTTAATGATAAAATTATGTTTTTCTAAAGAACGTAAACTTAGAAAACTGCCTTCTTCTCTGTGAACTTGGTATGTTTAAATGCCACGATCGACTAACAAAGCACTGTACTACAAAATACCAATCGATGCCGTTCAGTGAGAGGTAAACTCACTATTCTAGAACAGGTGGTCAAACACTGCAATTAAGCAACAAGAATAGGACAACCGTGACTCATATAGTCTTTCAGAAGCCAAAATGATTAACTCTTTGTACACTAGTTCTTGCACATTATCCTGGCACACGGCGTTAGCGTTCAATTTTTCTAGAAGAGAAATTACTTCCATAAGCTCAATTTGTCGCAAAAAAGAACGCCGTAAACAATCATAAATTCCAAGATGAATAAGAAAAAAATAATTCCAATGTTGTCGCTGGACCATGGACTTTTATCATATAAAGCGATAATTAATCTAACTTACTCATTGTGTATTACAACAAATTTTTATTTCGCTTAAAAGCTTATTCGCGTTAAATATGGTAGAACTCGATTAATTAATCGAACTTTTACCGATTTGAAGCACTCACTTGAACGTGAGCTCGTATCACGCGAACGAAAAATGATGAGTAGCGAAGAAAATTGGTGAACTCTTGTTATATGAATTCCAATCGATCCATATAAATTGTCCGTCAGAAAAATCAGATAATTGGGATTACAATCTTAAATAAAATTTCTGTTTCTATCGACTACAATAAGTGTTTTAATGTATAATATTAAGAAACAATTAACTCGATAACGCCATTATAAATAAATAAATAGAACGATAATTCCTCGAAAACGATGGTATTCCAATATTAATAACAGATTTCTTTCCTTTCTTTTCTTCGTTTTCCCTTACGACCAAGAAGAACACCAATCAATAGGAAGACTTACGGTTGGAAGTGAAACCAAACGATCGTTCCACTTTGTATTGTTACGAGTCTGTAAGTTTTACTTTGTAGTTTGTGCGAGTTCCGCGAGATCAAAACGCCATGCTGTATCTCGTGTGCATCGAATGAATTTCAATGGTTCGATCGCGATCACAATCGCTTTCCCTGATCGATTCGAAGGCGAGAAAACTGGCCCCGCAGGGAAAAATCACGTATGCAAACTATATGTATCCATGCTAGCCATGATCGCTCTTATTAATTAGTTCTGGGATGTAATAGTTGTTCAAGGTGCGCACTTTTGTGTAACCGGTTACCGAGAACGTTTGACACACGCTTGTCCTCGTTGTTAAACGTCCAGGCCGGAACGGAAGCGATCGGTCGATAACGATCGTCCTGAGATCGTTAAGTCACTCGAGTTATGACGATCGTTACGAGCCTCCATTTTCATTGGTGCGTCGGTGGACGAGTTATTGCTACTCTGCTATGCGTTTTCAATCGGAAAAGGTCGGTTTTGAAGCTGTGTTCAATATTCACGCGTAGCTTTTGCTGGAGCATACGTTTCTCATTAATTTCACGGATCGATTACTTTGGGGAGGTTTCTTACATTTTTTAATCGTAAAATTATTGGTTGTAAGATTTTTTTGATATACCATAATCTAAGGGATCTCGCTTTTTTAATGTTGTAACAATTTTCTAGAAATTGCAATGTAATTCTTAATCGAATTTTTGAACCAGAATTATTTAAAATCATTATATCTAGCAATGTACGAGAAATATCGCAATACTTGTTTCATATAAGTTATTATATATACACACAGACAAATTATTTACATGCACAAATATCGCTTGCATTTTTTTGTCAGAATAAGGACGGTACCTGATGGGAAAATTCGTATTAATTTAGGTGGTTCTGGCTTAACGTTAGGGATAAACACGTGTTCGTTTTATTGCACACTTTACGCACAATCCGGAAATCAATGCTAACTTAGTCGATCGTTGTTCAAAGCGAACAATTTATCACAGCTGACTAGTTGCTACGTAGGAATGTGTTTATTCAGTATTTTTGTTAAGGAAAATGTATTTTTAGTGTTGTTTACTTCATGTATATACAGATGCAGCTACGACTCGGATAATTACTGATTAATGATAGCAATCTGCTATAATTGACTAATACTTACTATAATACGTTTACCTATTTTGCATACAATTTCTTTTATCCTTTTTTTTTTTTTTTTTTTTACTATGAGCAAATGGTGTTGGATCGAACGCATTATCTATCTTTTTCAAATTTTCTTATTTTACATTTTATATTTTTATTTTATAGCTTCCTTGAAAATTCTATGAAAATTAGGATTTTTAATGATTCGAAGATTAGAAAATTCGAAGATCGTGAGATTAGAAGATTCGAAAATTCAGACTGAACAATTTGGAGATTTGCAACCTTGTGAATTAAATTAAAAGATCCAGAATTTGTTAGACTTATTAAAAAATGGTATATTCAAAAATAGCATATTCTCTTTCGAAGACATTTTTCTCAATTTATCCTATTGGAAAGTACAAACTTCATATATCACTTGAATCTCGATTAGAATCTCAATTAAAGTAATCATCATTCCACACAATCATTATCGCCAAAAATGCCATTCAATTTGTGGCAGAAAAATTCTTTTCTCGTGTCCATCGACATACCGTTGTAACGTAAAGTGCGTTACAGTATACGCGAAATAATTTATGCAAATGTTACCAAGCCCCTAGAAAATAACAGTTATGTCACGGACTGGTCACTTCCGGTTCTCTCGTCATTAATACTCTTTTTTTTATCTAAGTTCGTGGTAATCGTAACGAACATTAATTACACAGAACCGTAATAAATAACCATCTACACTTATGAAACATCTATGTATGGACTGTTTTAAATGTTTTACATATGCGCTACGTCGGTGATTAATCGAACGCGATCATCTCATAGATTTCGTGAAAGATCAAATCTAACCGCAATTATCTTACAAAAAATGTCATTAAATTAATAATATTTTAAACGAACTTAATTCTACGAGAAATTTCATTGAACGCCAGTAAATTAACGATATTTAAATAATAAATAATATTTCATCAAATAAAGAAATAATTAATCACTTAAAACTTGCAGGAACGATTTTATAATTGATTTAATCAGCGATCTATTTTCGAAATGATTTGCAAGATTGAGATCTGAATCGTGTAAATTGCACGGTGTAAATATCATATCGTGTTGTACGATGGTTGAAAAAAAACGAGTTTGTGCAAAGGGGGATTTCTCTTGGGGGTATGAAAGATTTCTTAGAAGACGAAGGTGGTTGGGAAAGAGTTTAATTGGCGGCAAATTAAGGATTCAATTATCAAAGGGAGCAAAAGTTTTCGCGCGTATATTTTATATTGAAAATGATTGTTCTTGATTCAACGTTTATAACGTTGGCCTTCGTGAAGTAAACGTAAAATGGCGTTCGCTAACGGTGTCGAATTTTTTCTTAACGATTCTAGTTGAATAATATCACGAATTTGTCGGGATTATTGTAACAATAATTTTACTTACTTGTTTTAATTATCCAGTAATTAACTGTAGTAATCGTTCACTGATAGAATCAAATTTTTATCGAAAATTTTATTTAAACAAGATTCAAAGATTAATACAAATTACTATGGAGCTACAATAATTTCGTTTACTTCTTTCATAAGCACACAATCTTTACGATAAATATCTTCCTTGATAATTTTATTTATGTAATACCTACTTGGATTTTTTAATAATTAACTATAATTGCTTTTTTATTGGTGCTTGTTTCTTAACTGAATAATCTTTAAAAAAAAAAGGCAACAATCGTGTGACATTCTGCACAGTGTCAAAATAAGCAGGAACCGGAGATATGGTGCTCTATTATTTAAAATTTTCATTAATTGTCTTTGGAATTAATTATTATTTACACATTACGCACGATACATTTTGTGTATTTCATGATCATTTCTTCTAAACAAACTCTTCTATTCCAATGACAATTTACATCTGATTACATTACATTTTTATTTAACAATCCTCACGTCCCAAAAATATTATCTTCCTATTTGCAAAAAGGATCTAATAAGAAGCAAATTATTTAAAGGACACTCCAGTTAGAACGTACAAGTGACAGCAATAAGCCTTCGATAGTATCCTCCATTTTGCAATAACCTTGCAAAAATGTTCAACGCCCTTTGATATATGCGGAAATACGAAGCGATCTTATGATCAAAGCAGTAGAAGGGGAAATAAAATATCTATACAACGGATACATGATAGGGCTTGGAAACTATTCTAGCAATGTAGCAAATAATCTACAAGCATTTGCATGTTATAAATATTCCAAAATATACATTTTCTTCCTTTCAAAAAGCACAATGTTATACGAATGAAAAATATTCGTCTGATTAAGTCAAAATTATCGACTTAGGTTATTTAGAAGATTGATCAGTAATATAGAAGGGTGAATATATAAAAACGAAATGTACGAACTATTGGAAACGGCAGAAGCCCAGATGCTGAAGATACCAGAAATGACGAGGGAACCACACGCCAGCCATCTTCTGCCCCATCGATCAAGAACGAGCGTGAGGAACGTGTCAGCAGGCAGCTCGGTCGCTGCAGCAATCGTGAACGTAACAAACACGTCCAGGCCTAAATTATCGACGTTTCGTACGTGACCATCGAACACCAAAGAAATCGCCATCCTATATTTCGTAAAACAATTTCATATGATAAAGAAAAGCACGCTATCATATTTCATGTGAGAAGCAAATTCCTTGCTTCAGAAATGAAGTATTTTTAGACAAAAGATATAAAACTGTTCGTGAGATTTTTACAAGATACAATTCCGATTTTACGTCAATCTATTTGATATCTGTTTAATAGCGATACGAACCAAATAACAATAAATAGAATCGTGATATTCCGTAGTCGTGGCGTTCTAAATAGATCCAACACGGAGTACGTTTTGTCTGCTTCCTCCTCTTTGCAGATTCTGGCACAGGTTTCCTGTTATTAGCAAATTTTTAACTAGTTAATGTCGTTTGTCTGTTTTTCTTACAAATTTATGTGAACCTGTTATGTGTACAAAGATTACGATAAAATCCGGAAGAAAGTTTATGTTATATTTGTATGAGACGATCCTTTCGAAATAGTTTACTTGGACGTTCGCAAATCTTTTCATTTTACTTTATAAAACATCAAACCTCTGAAAGTCGATTATCTCCTTATATCGTTAATATTGCCATGATCTATTCATAGACTGAGCAGTTTCCAAATGTTTAATCTATTTGTATAAAAATTTTCAAAGATAAAAACAATATACAAATTCAATAAATAACATTACAGAAATAGACAATAACAGACAATAACAGAAATTGACAGCAATTTATCGCTGGCAATTTAGGTGATGAATAAGATATAAAATTACTAGGTTGTAAACAAATTTTCATTACGTAAAAGACCCAATTAGACTTCTATTCAAAGAAAATGATTATATGATATGCTTAAAGGCATATAAATTGGTATTTATAGAACGCACATAAAGCAGGAAAGATCATAAAAGTAGAAAATACGGAAAAGATTGCGGTAATCGGTTTATTTACCCGGAATCGTCTATAGGTGTCATCGGGCACCTTGGTGCCGTTGATTCGCTCGAATTTACCAAGGATTTTAATGGCCCTGTCTATCTGACCTTGGCTGACCAGCCATCGAGCGCTTTCCGGTATCAACCATGGCGTACCTACGGCTAGAACAAGAGGAACTGAGGTGACAATACAGGTCATCCTCCAGTCGGCCAAATAATAGGCGATCCAGGGTAGAATGCAAGTTGCAAATGTGAAGAATATTGCGATCGACATATTCGCCACGAATGTCCTCCACTTTGGTCCAACGTATTCTAATACTGGAATAAAAAACATAATATTTAGAAGAATCATCTGTGAAAGAAATATTCTGTGAATAAAGAATGGAACAATATATTAGGTTGTCGCAGAAATTTCTTTCGTCTCGTAAGGAGATAATAGACGCATACTATTTTTTGTTTTATATTATTTTATTGAATTATATTCATTGGGACAAAATAGATCATACGTAATTCAATAAAATAATATAAAACGAAAGAAACTTTTGGGGCAACTTAACGCAATATGAAGAAGAAAAATTTGAGTTACAAATATATAAAAAGTAGATATACAATATATAGATTAATTTAACAAACGTGTTTAGTTCTACGATTAAATCGTGTTTAGATCTAATAACAAGGACTTTAATAATTTCCCGATGATTGTTCAAGCCCATTTAAATTTCCGTAAGTGTTTCGATACTTATCGACAAGAATACGTTTCTATTTACGAATTATACAGGGTGGTTGGTAACTGGTGGTACACGCGGAAAGGGGATGATTCTACGTGAAAAAAGAAGTCGAAAATATAGAATAAAAATTTTTCGTTTGAGGCTTTGTTTTCGAGAAAATCGACTTTGAATTTTCGCTCGGTACGCGTGCACTTTATCACGTCTCGTTATAACGGATCTCACTGTAGATCGTTGTCTCAATTGACGTTATTTTTAAAATTTTTTAAATTTTTAAATTTTTAAATTTTTAAATTTTTAAATTTTTATTCTATATTTTCGACTTCTTTTTTCGCGTAGAATCACCCCCTTTCCGCTTGTACCACCAATTACCAATCACCCTGTATTTCTTAAAGATACAAAAGGTAGAATCACGCGTAACTAGCAATATCATAAATTAACTGTGAATAAACGGATCGTTAGAGTCAAAGGATCATTTACATAATTCAAACACGAGCGTGTGTTACCTTGTTAAGCTATTTATGGTAGATATTGAAAGATCGATAAGCCTGAGATACATATTTATGTCGAAACGAACATTCTCTACGGAAAGTCGAGTCTAATTCGATGAAAACAATTGACTTCCTGAACGAACATATCGATATATATCCACAGTGCAATGACAAGTAAATATTACTCTATTTTCGTACAAGAAAACAGATTAAAACGATGAGAAGTTATCTTGAACAATTGAACTGACCTTCGCGATGAATGAATCTCGCAATTTCACGAATACGTAGACGAAATTAATGTCTGGTGCGTATACGTCCAATAAATTAGAAACGCAAGGTTGTAACTCTTTAATCGCATAACAGGACAAGATGCGATAAACACGTGGAAATATATCATAGTGAACAACGTCTATTTGTAGTTGCCGTAAAATAGGGAGTAATTGCTCTTAATGAAGCAACCGTGTTAGCCACTTAATAGTGGCTTGCTTCTAATCCGGAATCACCTTCAATTGGTTGTAACTAGTGGCTTCCTGATAATTACCGCTCAGTGGTTGTTTCTTTTTTTTTTTTTTACTTTATTATAATTGCGATGCTCGAACCATGTTTACCATGGAACTCGCTTCCTTATTTAAAATCACTTTGTACCATTGATTTTTACTTTTCATGCTTCATAATGAACCAATTTATAATTCATAATAAACCAAAATGACGAACGTTCGTTTAAATCACGAGTTTCAGATATTTCTATTCTCTAAAATTACCTGAATTAATTTTTATTAAATAAAATAGCTATAGGATAATTCCACAAATCAGATATTTTGAGCAAATATCTCGGAATTTTCTGTTTAATTCGCCGTAAATTTTCCCAATACGCTCTAGACCTCCTACATATATATAACGTGTCTATACATAACTGTTAATTCATCATTTTCTCGTAATCCTAACAAACAATGCTTAAAAACTTTAACTACATTTTGGATTATTATCTCGCACGAATAAATTTTAAGCTATTAATCGCTTTCCTGAAAATCTGGGTTGGTTATCAGCTTCGGTACGAGACCATCGAGTAACTCCGGTACGCATGAACGGAAATAATCTCCCAGTGTTACGCCGGGCCTCTCTGCCTGGCCCAGGTCACACACCGCGGGCCAGACGGACACCAGATGTTCGCTTTTCCGTACGGCGTACCCTCAATATCCTTAAGCACCCGTCATAAACCCGAGTCACTTGCCTGCTAAGGTCCTTCAAAACAAACAAACATCTGTGTCCGAAGCATTTCTAAAGACTATTGTCTACCACGGCGGGACAAGGGAAAGTTAGTTTTCTCACGTGCGCTGCAACTTTCCTCCCACTAACCACTTTCTGTCGAGGGCAGTTAAGACCCTTCGTTTAACCAATTAAAAACGAAGCCTATTCCCTCACTCTCCTAAATAACATCGGCACCAACAAATCCGATGGTCCCGTGCGCTAGACACACCCATCCTTAGCTTTCCTCGGACACAGCATCATCACTCAACTTCACTTCTTCTACATCGTTGGAAAAGTCAACTACTAAGTATACGCTAATGCCCAACGGGGCAGTCTAAGCATAACGCGAGAGTCGGTCTCGGTATTGTCGAGCATACATTTCCTCTCCTAAATCTCATAGTGCTACGTCCACTAATATACTAAATCTAATTATAAGAGCCCTGCTCTAACGCACATATCTATCTTAGCTTCGTGCGACAAGTTGTTAATTACTTATTTCTCTACGTCAGTGTAATCTAAGTGCTGGAAACATATAATTTATAATTCTGTGAATCACAGGGTTATACAACCTCAATCACCCCTATTATCTCAACGGAAATCAGGGGATCGATCAATTCGTGGTGTCGATTGTTATAATCGTAACGGGGATTTACGACCCCCGTTGACGTCTCTCCTTGCGATTACGTCTCCCCGCGATTGGTCGAAGAAACACCCAGTTATATCCAAATGTTTAATAATTTTCTACATAGAAATTTAATGAAAAATAAGAATAGAAGAACCTCGAATTACAAAAATCAACTTCCATGAAATCTAAATATTATTTATGCTGTCTGTAATTTTCAACATCTTCTTTCGCAAATCATCATCACCATCATCATCATCACCATTGCGACAGCCATTCTAAAATATATGTATCATTAATTTAATAGAAAATAAGAGTAGAAGAACCTCACGTTATAAAAATCAATATTCATAAAACCAACAAAATATCGTTTTTTAAATATATGTATCATTCAGTTTGTATTGCCTTTACAACGCGTAGATAGGGCGAGGAGATCTCTTCTGAAGACGAGATATTATTCTCATAGAAAGGATACAGAAAGGAGAAGAAGACGTAAAGAAGCTTCTCTGAGACCACTCGTTTCATCACTTCGCCTCTCAAGGTTTACTGCCTTTAACATTACATTATTCGCGCAGAAAAAGTATTCGCTTTTCTTCCAGCTGTTTCCGTCACCCTGTAATTTCATATCGTGTTACCGTTCGATCAAAAGCGACAACTCATTTATTGTAAACGAAGATTCCGTGCGGCACAGTTAGCAAAGATAAATTACAGACGATCGTATTAATAATAATAATCTGACCGATATCTCGCAATGCGACCAATCGATAAACGCGAGCACCGTCCAACGCAAGGACGTTGTTAACGTTTCGAAACTGATTAACGTTCGTTCTCTTCTTTCTTTTCTTTCGTTTCTTCCTTCTCGCCTGTTGGCTCGTAAAAGTATCTTAGCATTTATAGACATTTTTTATTTATTTATATTTATTATATATGATGGTATCATAATTAGTACAACAAAGTATTATTACGTTTCTGTTATATATTCATGAATATATTGGAATTTCATTAGGATCGTAATAAAGTCATATAATAATTATATCGAATATGACGTCAGAATTATAAATACGGTTATTATAATGCAGAGTTTCAATTAAGTAAATTTAAAAATCTATATACAAGATACAAAATTATTTAGCGTAATTATATATTTCACAGTAATTACAAAAATATTTAATTATAAAAATAGTCAAACATTTATTATATTAATAAATCCCGATATTTGATAACCATTTATTACATGTTTAAGATAACTATTTATGCTGTATATTTGTACTAAATAAATGTTTGCATTAAATATCTCGTAACTTCTATGTGCACCTTCAGAAATGCTTCAAACTTTACCAATATAATCATTACAATGCTAATGAAATTTCAGAATGTTTTATATAACACATATTCTACATACATATAATTTTTCTGTGGTAAATATGTAAATGCTTTTATAAACTACAAGGTTTATACGCTTTGCAGTCTCATATTTTCCTCCCACTGTTAGCATTATCTGCAGTTTGTATGTGAGTTGTATGAAGTTGATCGAATTCTACGCTTTCAACGAGCTGGTCGAGTGAGGTTCTGCTTGAATAAGTTATAAATCCTGGCAGGAAGAAAGGCACATGTTATTGATATCGACTGGTTAGCTGGAATGTTGAATAGGAATTTAAAGAACCAACTCAAACTTTATCGATAATAAAATATGGAAAATATGACTGCAAATAATACGTGAAAAATAATGGAAATATTCTATAGGATATTTGAATGTTTATTAGAGAATTTTAATAATAATATGGAACATAAAGAAGAAAGAAATTCGATGATACTAAATAATGATGATACTGAAAATTTCAGTGATTTTTATTAATATAAAATTAACATTAATATAAATAAAAACAAAATCTATTATAAATGATATAGACGAACTTTTTAACTAAATATCGTTAGAAAGAAAAGTGACACAAGTATACATACGAAACAATACAAAAAATCCGCATCTATCTAGAGAAATTTGTTATGAATTTCAAAGTCTGTATAAATACGTATACTAATACATAAAGCTTCTAAAGCTCTAAAGTTTTAATGTTTAAAAAAAAGTACAAAAATATTTCTATTAAAATATATATGATATTTTCCACGGTATTTTCTACGCAGTTTCTACAATTAAGGATTTCCTCGTTCCCATCGATTTTCCTCTAGTTGTGAGACCCTCGGATAATCACGTCCCTTTCATTTTATCTTCGCTACGCTCGATTATAAATACGGAACTGAATATAGAATTATTTGCAAATCAATGAATCCGATGATGTAATTTGTTACGCGCTCGAAACGAATTAGTATCACTTATCTTAGTTTCAATCAATACCTCACTTTCTCAAGTCATTGATTAAAATACGATTTACACTCGTACAGATCGAGCCTTCTTTCTCAATATTTCCGTCGAATATTCGTGATCAATCGTTTAATCGACCTTGATAATTAGAATAGAAATAAGAAAATTCGAACGCCAAATCATTAACGAACCAGCCACTTGCTCACGAATCTCGTCAACTTGGCCTTGTTTTGTCGAACAAATTGTAAATTTTTCCAACCTCGGCTTGAGTCATCGATTCAGGGTTAATGCACGTTACCTGAGTTTCTTTGGTCTCGATTTTCACAATTGGAATGCTGTCTGCAGGACAAACTTGCTATTCGATCAAGAAAACTCGTTTCAATGACTCGTCTGATGAACTTTCAATCAGCGTTCTTACGTTTCAACAGAGTCTCTTCAAAAGTTTCAATCAGGGTCTTAACGCTGTACTTTCAGGGTATAAAATATCTTTCAAGACAGAGACTAGTCTAGATTTTCTCTTCAGTATATTGATATTAGAACAATAACTGGAAAATATATTTCTACAGTATTATAATTGAAATTTTTTCATGTAGAGTTATAATAAAATTTTGTATTATAAATTGCCTGTATTATGGATATCAGACAATGAATTCAGCATGAATTATATCGATCTTATATTAAACAATTTATTAGAATTTTCAATGGAATATTTAAAATGTTACTTGATTGTTTTATATTATTATGTGATATTTTTACGAATTTTAAATAAGTTTGCTAGAAGAAGATGTTCATTTTAATTAAAACCATATACATGTATGTATGTATATATATACATAGATTTATAGTTGTGGAAGCGTTCGTTGTAGAACCATTCATTCGTTACCTTCGCTTTCCGTTGGGAAGTGAAAATTTATGAAAACCCTGGTATGCTATAGTTGTCCAGAAATGAAAAGCAATTTTGAACAACTAATCCTTTGTAATCAGAATATTGTCTCGTTAAAAGAGAAAACAAAATTATAATTGATCGCGAGTATAGAGGGAAAATATTAGTGTTCTTTCACTCGCGGGGAGACACGATCGTGTAGAAGCGCATCAACAGGAGTTGTAAATTCCTGTTACGATTGTTCAATCGACGCCGCGAGATGATCGATCCCCTATTGCGTTTAGGCTAATAGAGGTGGTTAATTGAAGTGCACACTGCTGTAACGGGTTTTCAGTTGTGTTTTATTAAGACACTGTGGATACACTGAGTGGTGAATTAACAGCAACCGGGATACGGTTGGACTCGGTTAGAACGTAAGATCAGGGGATGAGAGGGCGAGAGCGTAAGCGCGAATCGTTGCTGCGAACTGAGACTTCCCGAGGTTGCTGACTGACTGACTGGCTGCCTGACTGACTCACTGACTGACTGCTGACTGACTCCCTCTTAGTTTTCCCCGAAGGAAAGCTTGATGCCGATTGGTCGTGACCCCGCTAAAGAAGCAGGACATGAGGAATTTCTCACCAGTGTCCGGGGTGATTTTATTGCTGGGGAAAACCAGTCGTTTCTATCCTATGTTTATGTGTTGGGTTTTCTCGTTCGGTGACTACCTGCCTTTTCCGAGCCTTTTTTAACAGCATAACAAACTCAAGGATTTTGCTAATCCGGACATAAACCGAAATGCTTCTAGACAACTAGATTGCTCGACACACATCTGGAAACAATTTAGCTAGAAGGTGACGTTTTATGGCCGGTCATTGAGTTTATTGGGGGTCTGGAAGCAGGTAGGTGGGCCGCTGACCGCCAGGTAGCGTTGGCTGGGGTTCCGCTGCTCCATGCGACGCAACATCCTCCCCCCGTTGAGAGGGCACCGATCAAATTCTGCCTGTGGGTTCGATGGGGGTGTGCTCTGCCTCCTTCGAGGTCAGCGATTGTCCGGGCGCTTCTGGATCTGATTGGAATGGCAGGGGGACCAGCCGCTTGACGCCGCGGTCCAGGAGGTTCGATGAAGTCTGCACAGTCGCTGTTCGGATTACGCCATCGGCTCCGGGATGGACCTTGACTACCCGTCCCAAGGGCCAGCACATCGAGGGAACGTTGTCTTCTCTGAGCAGGACGATTGCGCCTTCGTGTATGTTATGTCCACCCTTGGTCCATTTGCTGCGGTTGTTTAATTGGTTGAGGTACTCCTTGTGCCAGCGTTTCCAAAAATGCTGTTTCATCTTTTGGATATGCTGCCATCTGGAGAGTCGGTTGGCAGCAGCGGACGCAGTTCTTGATCGTGCGCCAGACTTGACTTCGGCCGTCGACGGACCAATATCGTTGTCTGACAGCGTACAACGTAGCCTGTGTCCCGGAGTGCAGGTGAATCTGGTGTGTATGCTCGATAATCCGAGCTGTGACGGATGCTTTGGGTAGCAGTATTGGGTGTTTTTGACCGAAAGTCATCGCCGAATGCCTGAGTCGACCCCCGACTCGCAGGATTCCTTTCTGGTCAATGAAAGGATTGAGTCGCGTGAGTTTCCTTGTTAACGCTGCGTTCCGATTCATTCGGAGCGTACGGATTTCCTCGGGGAAATGGATGCCTTGTAATAGTATGATTAATTTGTCGTGAGCAATGTGTAATTCCGTTGCGGTCAAGGGTGTCATTCGGTTCTGTTTCTGCCTCCAACGGAGGCAACGAGCGACGATCCGAATTAGCTTAGGCCAGGAGGAGTACCGTTCCAACAGGCTGCAATCGGCGGGAGCCGCGGATAGACAAGTTGCCGTTTTTTGTTCTAACAACTCCGTTTGTGGTATTGGGGTCCAGGTCGGCCAGGAATCTTCCGATTGTTGGAGCCATTCTGGACCGTGCTGCCAAATGGTCGGGCGGAGAAATTCTTCGGGTGTTTGGCCTCGCGATATTAGATCCGCGGGATTGTCGTGGGTGGGGACATGACGCCAACTGCCGATGCTGGTTTTTCTTTGGATCTCGGAGACCCTGTTGGCGACAAACGTCTTGAGTGTGTGGGGTGACGTGGTTAGCCAGTGGAGAACGATGGCGGAGTCGGTCCAATAGACCATACGAGTGGTGCTGTGTGATAAGGCTTGATGTATGGTAGCCATCAGGGACGTAAGAAGGAAGGCTCCGCTCAGCTCGAGCCGCGGAATGGTTTGGGATTTTAGCGGGGCTACTTTTGACTTCGCGGTTAGCAGCTGGGTCCGTACGCGGCCGTCCGGATTAACGGTTCGGAGATAGACGCATGCGCCGTAGGCCTTCTCGCTGGCGTCGCAAAAGCCGTGCATTTCGATCTCAGTTGCGGAGTCAATGATCGCCTTGCGTGGGAATGTAATATTGTTCAAGAGTGGCAATTGAGAATAATACCTGTCCCACTCTGAATGGAGATCTGATGGGAGAGATTCGTCCCACTCGACTTTCACTGCCCAGACTCGCTGAAGCAGGATTTTCGCGCGGACGATCACTGGCGCGAGCAGCCCCAGAGGATCGTAGATTCGAGCGATTACGGAGCTGATCGATCGCTTCGTAACGCGGGGAATGTCTGCCTTGGCGTCAACCGAATAAATGAGTGAATCATCGGAGGACTTCCAGAAGACCCCAAGTGTTTTTAAGGGTTGAGACTCGCCCAGCTGTAGCTTCTGATTTATGTCCGGGTCAGATAGTCCGTTGAGTAGTGTCCGGTTGTTGGACGACCATTTTCTGATTTTTAAACCGGCTAGTTGGAGGAGTTCGGTGAGTTCTGTGCGGATTGACAGCGCTTCGCCTATCGTATCCGCTCCGGTGAGAGCGTCGTCGACGTAAAAGTCCCGTAACAATACCGATGAAGCTCGCGGGAATCGGTGCCCTTCATCGCTTGCCAATTGTCTGAGACACCGGATGGCTAGATGGGTGCTGCAGACAGTCCGAACGTGACGGTGTTGATCTGATATGTTTCCAACTCGCCGTCGGAATTGCGCCATAAAATTTGCTGAAATCTTCGATCGGCCCGACGCACGAGGAATTGTCGGTACATTTTCTCGACATCGCCGGTGAGGACGTACTGGTGAGATCGGAATCTCAAGAGGATATCGAACAAATCCTCTTGCAGCTTCGGACCTGTATAAAGGGTGTCGTTCAACGAGACGCCGGTGGTACTGGGTGCGGATCCGTCAAACACAACGCGAAGTTTTGTGGATGTGCTCGAGTCCTTAACGACGCCGTGGTGTGGCAAGTAATAGTCGTTCTTCGGTTCGTGGCGTGATGCAACCTTGGTCATGTGGCCCAAGTCCAGATACTCCTGAATGACCGCCCGATACGCTGTTTCGAACTGTTGATTTCGTCTGAATTGCTGCTGGAGAGAGGCGAGTCGTTTCATCGCCATTGCCTTGGATGATCCGAGTGACGAGATTTTGTCGTTAAAGGGGAGTGCGACGATGTATCGCCCATCGCTGGTGCGTTGGACGTGATTTTGAAAATGCTCCTCACATCGTCGATCCGCCTCCGATAAGTGTTTTATCTGAGGTCCCTCGTCGAGTTCCCAAAAGCGGGTGAGGTCCGTCTCTAGTTCCGTTGTGGAGGCATGGAAGACCCTGGCAGGTCCTGGGGAAGGTGGGCTCCCCCCGATGACCCACCCGAATCGCGTTTTTTGCAGGCGCAGATCGGGGCCGGTTGATGGGTTAAGATTTATCTGTCCGACACACAATGAGGCAACGGTGGGCCCTGAGCCCAACAAAATATCAATCGGGGATGGGACATGGAATGCTGGATCGGCTAGCGGGACATTCTTAGGTATCGTGATTGCGGAACGATCTATGAATTGGTCTGGGATCAGTGTCGAGATTGTTGGGAGGATTAGGAACGTCAATGTGCGTCGGTAGGCTTGGTCAGAGGATGTGATCGTGGCTGTAATGTAACGCCTTGAAGTGACTGATAGGGTGTCAAGGGCTCCGATTGGCACCGAACATTGATATTGGGGAAGTTTTAATGAGTTTGCAAGCCGCTCAGTTATGAAATTCATAGTGGAACCGGTATCTAACAGGGCTCGACAGCGCACTGGTTGGATTTTGTGGTTTAGGATATTGACGCGTGCAGTGGTTAACAGGTCGTTGGATGGGGTTATGGTCCGTGAGTTGGTCTCCCTTGTTGCGCCTGCCCGTCTTAGTCATTGTCTGTTTTGTCGTTGCGAGTTGGATGATGGATTATTTGGATGGTATGACGGAGCTTTCCTTGTGCTTGGGGGCGTGGTGGGAGGCGTCTGATTGCTCATTGGCGCGTCTGATCGATGTAGGAGCGTGTGATGGCGTTGATCACATATGCGGCAAGAGCCAGAGGTGCAGTGTTGCAATTTGTGTCCTGGTAGCAGGCAATTCGTACACGCTGAGATTTCCTCGGCGGCTAGAATCCGTTCGTCGATCGTCTTCGTCCTAAAGGTGTTGCAGCGCCAAATTTTGTGTGGTCCATGGCAGATTGGACAGAGTGGCGGTGATCGTGACGTGACAAATGCCTGCCCTCGTGGTGGGCGTGTCATTCTTGCAGGTTCTATGACCTGACAGCGATCGTTCAAGAATTGCAAGAAGTCCGGGAACGTGGGGAATGGTGTGGACCTTATCTTTTCCTTCCATATTGAATCGGTTTCCCGATCAAGGTTGGCGGTACATAGGTGCAAAATCAGGGCATCTGCGGTTGGTTGTCCGATGGCGGCCAAGGCTTTGTAATGAGCTTCCAACTTGGTCGTGTAGGACTGCAAATCGCGATGTGCTATCCGTGATGAGGAGGCTGCGTCAAATATCTCCTGCAAGTGTCTCTCGACAATTTTGGCTGGTCTGTTATATCGTCGTTCTAATATTTCCCAGGCGACTGCGTAGTTAGCTGCCGCATTGCTTAATGACGCGATCGCTAGAGCTGCCCCATGCTTTAGGCAAGAACGGAGATACATCAGTCGCTTGCAGTCGTCTATGCGGGGGTTATCGTGGACCGTGGAGCGAAATTGATCCGCGAACCCCGGCCAATCTTCGTAGGCTCCAGAAAAGGTGGGTAGCTGAATTCTAGGCAAATCGACGGGTTCCGGCAATGACATGTCCGATGGCTTTGTTGCAAGATTTGTGGTGGTTGGTTCTGCTTGCTTGTTTGCCTCCTCAAGGATGGCGGACGCCTGTCCGGCGATGGTGTAGAACTTCTGTTGTAGGT
This sequence comes from Bombus vancouverensis nearcticus, assembly GCF_051014615.1. Lineage (NCBI taxonomy): Eukaryota > Metazoa > Arthropoda > Insecta > Hymenoptera > Apidae > Bombus > Bombus vancouverensis. The sequence goes on along the minus strand of NC_134921.1, from coordinate 933,697 downwards.
CGACCCGGTCCTTCAGTGTTTGACCCTCGTCTCTGTCGTCTAATTCGCATTGGCCCTTTTTGAACGATGCAAACTCTCCCTCTAAGTCTTGCAAATTACGCTGAATAGCATGCACGGGTGTCCCTTCCTCGTGATTGTTGAGCAATGTGCGAAACGCTTCTAATTCTTGTCTGAATCCTTCGCGTTTCCGCAGCAATTGCCGGACGCGCTCTTCCTGAGGGGGAGCCATGAGGGATTTCAACAATTTGAGCGAGCTCACCTTGATGTTGCGTGGTAACTGGGGGTGCACTCTTTCACTGACACGTATCCGGCTCGAAGGACCAAAATGTTCTTTCACTCGCGGGGAGACACGATCGTGTAGAAGCGCATCAACAGGAGTCGTAAATTCCTGTTACGATTGTTCAATCGACGCCGCGAGATGATCGATCCCCTATTGCGTTTAGGCTAATAGAGGTGGTTAATTGAAGTGCACACTGCTGTAACGGGTTTTCAGTTGTGTTTTATTAAGACACTGTGGATACACTGAGTGGTGAATTAACAGCAACCGGGATACGGTTGGACTCGGTTAGAACGTAAGATCAGGGGATGAGAGGGCGAGAGCGTAAGCGCGAATCGTTGCTGCGAACTGAGACTTCCCGAGGTTGCTGACTGACTGACTGGCTGCCTGACTGACTCACTGACTGACTGCTGACTGACTCCCTCTTAGTTTTCCCCGAAGGAAAGCTTGATGCCGATTGGTCGTGACCCCGCTAAAGAAGCAGGACATGAGGAATTTCTCACCAGTGTCCGGAGTGATTTTATTGCTGGGGAAAACCAGTCGTTTCTATCCTATGTTTATGTGTTGGGTTTTCTCGTTCGGTGACTACCTGCCTTTTCCGAGCCTTTTTTAATAGCATAACAAACTCAAGGATTTTGCTAATCCGGACATAAACCGAAATGCTTCTAGACAACTAGATTGCTCGACACACATCTGGAAACAATTTAGCCAGAAGGTGACGTTTTATGGCCGGTCATTGAGTTTATTGGGGGTCTGGAAGCAGGTAGGTGGGCCGCTGACCGCCAGGTAGCGTTGGCTGGGGTTCCGCTGCTCCATGCGACGCAACAATTAGTATAGAAAATGATTGCGAACTAACTACCTTTAAATATCATAAATATTCAATGGTATATATAAATCCAAATATCTTAAAGTTTCATATTTTTATCTTGCATGAAATTCTTATAAAACAGGAAAATTAATTTTTCTCTGTCTCTCTCCCTCTCTTTGATATAAACGCCGCAGTTAAAAAATAAATATGTATGACCTCATGTATATTCATATGTATTTAAGCATCTTTCTTCGTAACTTTGAATGGTTTTCAATTTCATTTAAATTGTTGCATGGCAACGTGAGTTCTGTTGCAAAATTCATATACTTGTAGAAACGTCAGTCGTAAATCAAGCATAACAACAGTTTTACAGTATGTTGTAGAGATTACTTTGTTATTTAAACTTAGAGATCTTCCTGCTTACAGTAATTACAAAAAGTAACTGTACACCATCGTATTTAGAACAGCATTTATATATATACCAATTAATTAAGACTAAGTCTTAAGATAAGACTGATTAAAATATTAGCTTTCGTATCATTTGTAATACTTTCATACATGCTTATAAATAATTAATGCTATCAAAATGAAACGTAAAAACTGATTTAAAAAAAAGGAAGAGAGACGCTTCATTGGGAAATAAGGATACATACGTACAAGTACTTTTTGTAGCCACTGTGTGGCTTTCAAACTCAATTCCAGGGCAAAAAAGAAATTATTGAAAAACGGTTACCTAATATGTACATCATAGTGAAGCAATTATCAAAGGCGAATTCAACGAAAAAACGACACAAAGTGAACTGCCAGAAGCTACCCGTGAACGCAGTAGCCACCCCAGCGAGAAATCCCATTAAATTAGCTCCGAGCAAAGCTGGTATTCTTCCATATTGATCAGCAACCCATCCAAAAATTAATCCTCCGAAGATAGCGCCGATGAAGAAGATACTTTGAGCTATGGTTGGCAGTGCATCATACTGACAAACCCATCCCAGCTGCAACAGAAAACTACAGTCGAATGATTTACTTCTGATCACGATCAGCATCACGGGAATCTTATAGCAATTTCAACGCCTCGATTAAACGAATTTTCAATCAAAGTTTCGAAATTCCTAATGAAGCGCGCCTCTGTCCTTTTTCCTTTCCCTTTGAGGAAAAAAGAAGGAGAAGCTTAAGACCCTGCGCGTTCTCGCGTCCTTCTTCTGGATGCTTCCTACCCCTCGATGAATAATTCTCCTCCTGACGAGCGACGCAAAGTTCATGGAAATCCACTGGAGCAAAAAGTCTTGCAATTTATGTCGAACAAATCTGTGTGTTCGCGCTGTTGCTCGTTATAACGTTTTATTAAAGTTTCTTTTCAATCCGGTATTTTCATTTTCAGTTTCATTTTCAGATTGTATTTTATTTGGCAATGTAACGCTTGAATTTAGAATGTACTCTGTAATTTCACTACATGCACTAATTATTACTGCAATATGTACTAGTAATTCTGTTACGTACTATAATTTTCCTCTGTGGAAATCGACATTGTTAATTTTCCCACTTCTGAACTATCAATCTTTCCACAAACGTTTATTCGACCCTTTCCATCGTTCTTCTTTCTTTCCAAAAATTGTACACTACGCTTATTTTTTATCGAAATAGATCATGCAAATAATCGAATACGACATACACAGTATAAAGGGATTGATTGATAGGAACAGATAAAATATTCAAAAAGCAGGAAATTACAAGTCGAACATTTTCTGTCACCTCGGATGCCACAGACGCATAAGGGACGGTGGTATAATTAAATTCCCATCCTTGTTGGCAATCTTTCGTTGGCCACGATGGGTCCGGTACGTGGCTTCCATTTAGCAAAATTTCCGTGTAATTTACATCGTACATGCTGCATCTCGAGTAACCTTCGCGGTTGACTGGTATCGCCAGCGACAGCCTGAAACGAAGGAGAAGATAACGTAGATTGGTTCACGGTCTTCGATGCCGATGGACGTTCCGACAAGCGAGTAATTAACTTTCTATTTGAAACTCGACAAAAAACATTGGGAATCTCGAGTATTTATTGAGCTAATAATATTGATTGTTAGTCGAGTCTGATAAAACGTATTTGACTGGAATTTCATTTAAAGCGAAGAAAGTTATTTTCAATTGTAGCTGGATGTACGTTAATTGCTGTTTTCCTGTCTTTACAAATTACTCATTCCTTTGTTTCATCAGCCTTTTCGATTATTATTGTCTCGTATTATTATTGTCTCGTATTATTATTGTCGAGTATTGTCTCGTGGTTATTATCTCAACGCTTTTATCGTGTCAATTTATTGCGTTGTGTTCATACGGGTTTGTAGAATATATAATAAACAATGCAATGAGAAATGAAAATGAGAAAATTTTGAAGAATTATTAAATTAGGTAAATTGAAGGGAAAGAAGTTCTGTGAAGGAACTGGATTGGATCTAAACAGATAATAAAGAAAGATGATCCAAGATTTGCGACCTCCGACGTATGTCGAAAACACTTACTCATTAATAACGAATGTCATTAAGATAATTCAGTGACGGTAATTGCGTCTGTTATTCTGATGAATGTTACATAACGAGATAGGAAGTCGATGTCATGATGACTGACGCTGTCTGAATCAAATCAACCCTATTCACAACCAGATAATACCGTCAAACGATGTTTACATTATTATAATATGAAATCCAATTTGAAGGCTTCGTGAATTTCTATTATCCTTCAATGAAATTATGAAATAATGGCGCAATTTAATGATAAAGATTATTATTATTTCATTAGGCTTGCTGTATAATTTGCTAGATTGTCTTCAACCAGATAAATATATCAATAATTTTGGCAATGGCTATCATCACATACTTTATCGAAAGAGAGAACATTGGTTCTCTTTGATTTTCGATCGTTGAATCGTCGAAAGAAAACTTCGCGGCTCAGAGAAAGTTCTCCTACAAACACGTACATAGCATAAAAATCGGTAACACGCGGAAGTTCTACAGGAAAAAAATCAAAAAGACTTGCTGAGCAAGGCAAGAACTTTCCAATAGAAGGTGAGCATAATAATAAATAACACTTGCACGGATGCTTGCGGAGGAGTCGTTGACTATATTAAACTAATACTAATTATGAAACAATGTAACAGTAACGGTACTAGTCGTAATTAACATACTATCGTTAACATTATCGTGATATCGAAATTTCTTCCCACAAGATCACCGATTAATTGCATCGATTTGCGAAATTCTTAGTGTTCGATGATTATCATAGTCGAGGAAAGGTATTTACAAGATATTAACATCCGCATCTAATCACATCTCGTAGCATCGCGACTTATCACGCATATCGCCTAACCTTTACATGAATATTGAACGAACGAACACTTCGAACGCATTATACAAGTGTACGTTACGTTTTTCATTCGCCGGTAAAAGCTTTCAAAAACGAGTTAATGAGCGAATGATACGTGGCATGCGCGAAAGAAACGAATGCTTGCCCATAGAATAGCTGAAAATGATTCGAAAAGTATACTAGCAAAATAACAATAGATTCAGATGATAACTGACCAGTCGACCAGGATTAGTCACAGCCTTTTAACAATTCTATCGATTTTTTGCTACTATTATACTTATTTACTCCAAAGCTAAGATCCTACCTAGGCTAAACTAAACGTTAACTATGACTCACAGTTGGAAAATGCACTTATCTTATACGTAATCATTTATCAATTACTGAGTTCGTTAAGTTCTATTTTTGTTTGCTGAAAGGAAAAAATCTTCCATTAATTAATCATCGCTATATCGTTGTTTGCTATTGTCTTTCGTCTGATCGACAATCATTTACCCATTCCATCGTTGTAGAACTCTTCATTTCTGGTTCCTATAATCTGGTATTTAATATCATCGAATTTATTTTGAAGCACGTGCACGTGCCAAAAAATTAGGTCACGGAAGTTTTATGCATTTCTGTGAAATCTGAAAGGGCAAAATTGCAAAGTACACGTGTGACACGTGGAAATATATAAAACATCGGAAAGTAGCACGCTTTGTAACGTTTAATCGAGGTAAAACAATTTTTTATCCAGCTTCTAGTTTTTTCTTTCGTTTCCTTTATATTCTGAAAAATATGCGTAAAAATCCGCAGGCTACGTATTATGACGTAAACGGAATGGAACGAATCAATAATAGAATAAATTAAATAATATTAATATTAAAATATTAAATAATATTAATATTAATATAAAAATTATAATAATAATAATCGATAATAAAAGAAATTAAGGACAATGGAACGCATATTCGATTTATACTAAATATCCGCGGCTGTCCTGATATTTATTGCCAGTCGCGTACATACGTTCAAGTTATAATTTCTAATACCATTAGAAAGTTAGGAGAATTTTAACCGAGAACGAGCTCTATACCCTTTGAACGTAATTTGTTCGTCACTTAATCGCTGCACGCGGTAAACACTAACGAGCAGCTCTTAAACAAAAGTATTTGTACGTTATGGTCAACAACGGGGTGACTAGTTATTAGCGCGTTCTCCTGTTTCATTGAAATTTTAATTGCATCAACGTAGTACGTTCTATGGTCGACGTCTTAACATAATTGTACGGATCGAATGTCTTTACGTAAAACTGTCCCGTGCACATTGACGATTCGCGGCCAATCAACGATATCAGGCCGAATGTTACGTGCTCAACGCTATTTTTTCGCGTTCACGCTCTCATTGTTTGCGCGAAGGTTCAACGCATTCGCGCGGCGTACGCGATAATACGCGCTCCGGGAATTTTATCCAAGGAGCATTGTGCGAGCGCAACACGTTGCGACACCACATCCTTTGCCTCTCTCGAAATGTCTTAATAACGAATTATGGTGCAATCGAACCATGCGCGTATAGCAAAAAGCAATCGTTTCTAGCCGTTCACTTTGAACACCGCGAAGGTTAATTTGGCAACTACATATATATCCATGTATTGTGTTTCTAACGATTGCCAAATGCTATTTTCATGCATATAGTGATGCCATCCTTTTGTTACGAAGGATTAGCATCAGAGAAATTTTCGGCTTATTACGCATATTGAAAATGTAACGTAAGATTCATCTTTTTTTTCAGCAAATATGCAGAGATACGCACAGGTGCGTTTGAGTATTAGAGCACCTACTGGTTACATTTATTGGAACGCTCTAGCGGATTTTACGCTGTAAAACATACGACGTGAATGAAAGTTCGGATTTATAATAAAATAAGCAGAAGATGCAATCGGAAAAAGGATCTCAGCAAGACGATAGTATTAGGACAGCGTTAGGAAACGGTAGGCCAAGAAAAGCCGGTCGAAAGATGATTCGTAGAACTAAAGGAAAGTGTTGAGATATTGATCCGTTTCATAGCGCCGATGCGAGCGAAAAGCGAACTAAAAATTGCGCGTTTAAGCACTAAAATGTCTATATACTATCACGAAACTACGAAATATTACTAATCTTCTATTTACAACGAAGCTCGTAAGTCTCGTGACCAATTTACACGAAAAAAGATCGAGTTAGGGACACGATAACGCGTTAATGAAACTTCTAATCTCTAAATCTCTAGAGAGAAATCCTTAAAAGCTGTAGATCCTTAATAAACAATTTACCGATTACGACGATAAGTCCCCTGATGCTCGTAACCAATTTTACACAGAAAACGGATCACCAAAGTTGCAAGACTTTCGAGTTGGAGGGAATGACGCGTTAACGAGAGCGTCGCGACGTATAATGTTTACAAAGTTTGCGTGGAAATTAACACGATCAGGAATAAGCTGGATCGTTGTCACCGTTTACGATCGTGTTTCCGAGATGAAAGAAACAGCTACTATTATGCAATCGATCGTTTCGAACTAGTAAACGGCGTAGCGAAATAAAACTCGGTGTAAGTCTTAACATACGTTCACTAGCAGGAACGTGTTTTATTGAAACTTTTACGACTCGCTACCGGCTGCTCCAGCCGTTGCATTATTTGAATAACATCGAAGGTTGTTGACCTAGCAACCGAACGAAGGTGCGATCCAATTGGATGTGGATGTAATTACACCTTGAAATACCTTTCGTCATCGAGCATTTCCAATTCCCCGCCGAGTGTCCTCCATTTTTACGCTTAGTCTTTACGCTCGATATCGTCGCGATTTGCAAGCACTCGCTAGCAACAGAATGTGCGATCGTCGTCGCGCGTCGCCGTTTCGACAGAATTAACGTCGTTGGAATCTCACAACGATTGAGAAACCGCATATTTACTTCGCGCGAAAACCACGATGAACGAGTTATGTCTCGTTCGGGCTAATTTCTTTGAAGTAGTCAATGTGTCGATTTTTAATTTATGCTTCAAATATGTAATATCGGAAAATAAGGATAGAAATTTTTTTCCGATTACTTACAATTTATTAATATTAAATTGAATATACAAATATAAATTGGACAGAGAACGATATTTATTTAACGGAAACTAAATGCAATACTCGTATCTATATCAAATAACTTTACAGTTATTTGATCACTCTCGTCACAACGAATCTAACACACACACACTCTCTCTCTCTAACAACTCTATCAATTCTCACGACTCTATTCTTCGACGACTCAATTAGCTCTGATCTTCGCCAATACACTCCTGCTCGGTCGTGCTCGCTCTTGCTCTCGTCCTCTCACACACACACACACGCACACTTTTCGGCTCACATACTCTGGCCTCTCGATTGCCACTCCTTGAAATGTGGAACCGTACTTCTGTTTTGACGCTGCTTATCTTTTCTCGCGTCACTGTTACTAGGCGCTCTTGGATGAAAACAAACCACGAAAGACGACGTACACGGTGTTTTCTAATTTCAGCCGATCTCCAATCAAAGCTATTCTACGATATTACAAATATTAAGAATCGAAGATCCATTGTGGAGAATTTGAAGGGTTGACTCTGAGATTTGAGAGTAATTTCAGAGAATAGAAGCTTAATTCCTGCGATTACTTCCTTCACATACTTCCCCTTTTCGGACCTTGACACTACGCAAGTCTCTTTCGGTCGTGCCGTGCACCTCGCTGCAATATGTCCAAATCCGCTGCACTCGGAACACCTAACACCTTCTTCCCTCTCCGGACACTTAACACTTAGATGATCCTCACTACCGCAAATGAAGCATCTTCTTTTCTTCATTGCATCTACAGATTGACTGGGCTTCCCGTTCTTCTGGGTTTTAGCCGGCTTCACAATCGACTTTGCTCTGCGACTCTTCTGCTCTTCGTACATCACTAACCTCTTCCTCAACTCTTTGACGTAGCACCGTACAATATAGCCTTATTGTTCTCGTCGTCTATTATTCCATCCACTATGTATTCCACCTTTGCTTCCTCCTCTATGTCCACATGGCTGGCTATTTCGAGCATGCGGTACATGTAAGCCAAACATGCTTCATCACTCTCCTTTTTTGTTTCTTCAAGTTTCTGATGTACTTGCCTACTGTTGACTTTCCTCGAAAATTCTTTCACTAGCCCCCTCTTCAACTCATGCCAAGTCCTGGCATGACACTCGAAGCTCGCAAATATTTTCGCTGATCCCTTCAGCAGCTTCCTGGCGTAGACTGCCTTCTGCTCATCCGACCACATGCACGTATCAGCGACTTCCTCGAACGACTCGAACCATCGTTCGACATTTTCACCTTTGTCGCCACTAAACGACTCTAATGCATCTTCGACGTCTCTAAAACTCAGTGTCGAACCAACGCATGCCCTTCGACAATATTCATCACGGTCCTGATACACCATTCGCGTATCTCTCTTGTATCCTCTTGCGTTTTTCTTGTCATCTTCATCCTCACTTTCGTCGTCGCTTTCTTCTTCCGACGATATGTCGTTACCATCCATGGCCGCTTGTAGCCGTGCGCGTAATTCTACTTTTCTTCCCGCCGTTTTTAAACCCAAACTAGCGAGGCGCTCCTTCAACTCCTTCGTATTCATTTTCTCAACATCTTCATCTTCGTTACAATCACGCTCAGCTCTCTGTACGTTTCCTAAATCTCGTTGACCGGTTAGCGCTTCACCGCCCGTCGATCCCTTAGGATACGATTGTCCAGCCCTACACGCCCGATTCAGCCTTGCAATCAGCACTGACCTCGCACCCGATATAGGGAGGTTCATTCGCGCGAGCTTACTCCTCAGCTCCTCCAGCGTCGAACCCTCTTCACCCGACAATAGTTCGTCCCCAACGTTTGCCATTTTTCACACTACACAAACTTAAACAGTCAACGATATCGTCATTTACCGCACCGCGTACCGGTAAATTCACAACTAGCTCGAATAGCTCTGTTAAACCGTTCCGTTTTCTGTCTTGTCCAATCCCGGATGAGCCCCCAAAAATATGTAATATCGTGATATAATGTATTTACAAGGAGTGGACAATAGAGATGTTAATCAGACAGAAAAAGACGATTGTTGTTCAACCTGAACTATTCACGCCAAACGTACAGAAAACAGCGCAACTAAATAACTAGATAGCGACTCGACTTTTACCAAAACGCAATCAACACTCTCTCGGCAACGCCACTCGCAAACTCTGTCTCCGCTCAACTCGCACTCGGCTCCACGACTCACACTCTGTTTCTCGACTCACACTCTGGCCGTTGTCGCATTCTATTGCCTTTTTCCTAGGCCCACCGCACACGTGTTCTGCAGACGCTCGTAGCCAGGGTCACGTAGGTCTTTTCCACGAAACTATGCACTTGAAAAGACCGATGACACATCGTTGGGCCTGTCGGTGCTTCGACTTTCTCGCGACATTATTCATAGTTCGCCCGATATCTCTTAGGCCTTTGTTCCACGATGCTACATATATATATACTGGTGTACTGGTCATCTTTTTTCCACACGTTTTTAGCTTTTTAGCTGTTTGTGTATGGGCGCCTAATCAGCCAATCAGAAATAGCCGGTATTCTATGAATTCTTTTCTTCAATGCTCGAAGAGCTGGATATTTATCCAAAGCTGATGCCCCAAACATATACTCGAAATTTTCAAGGGCCGCTGCAAACACGAAGTCCGCCCATGTCGTCTGAAAAAAGGTTTGTATACATTTATTTTGTACCTCCTCTATTAAACAATTTTTTTAATTTACCTTGAAAAATGTGAAAAATCGAACTCTTAACTAAAGATCACTAGCTTTTTAGGAAGAATTTGGATTTTTATTTTATTGTCAGAATTTAATGGATAATTTTAGAAACTTCAACCTTTGGAGGTATTTGTTAATTAAAAATGACAAAACTGGTATTATGTAAAAAAGAGTAATGTGTATCCTGAATCAATGTCGAATGGAAATTAGACAGTTCTATAAAAATAATCCTTCTCACGATTCCACAACTTCATAGCTTAATTAAATACAATTCTTCGGCGATATAATTACAAATACATTTACAGGAATTGTGTAATATGATAAATATCTCGTTAAAGAAATTGAAATCGTAAATTCCGCGGATAACCAGCGTTTATCATATAGAGACAGGGATTTGCAAAGAATAAAAGTTGTAGAACGTTGAAAGGCGTTGAGAGAAACGTGATGTTATCCCGTTATTCGTTAACGCAACGCAGTTAAAAAAAATCCCGTAGGAAGATTACGATAATAGATAACCTGAGTCGAGTGTTTGTCGGGGGATCTAAAAGATTCTTTCGAGTTGAGCGTCTGAGATTGCAGAGAAGAAAATTTGGAAACCATCGAATTCGCGATGTCGATAGAAATCTTCAGTTGGAATCGTTGTATCATAACGTAGTCTGCTTATTGTCGATAAGACTTTACTAAACTAAAAGTGACTACTAAAAGTTTCTATCCTCTAAATTCTATCTACGATTCTATAATCTAAAAACTGACTTTTGCAAACAAACTGTAACATTCGCTTAACGGAAAGACATACGTATCTTGTTTGTACTCGTCTTTTCACAATGAATTCTTGAACGTCTGTCTCTGTGGTGAGACAAATGCAAAGTCATCTCATCAGTTACTCACCTTGCTTCAAATCTCCAAGAGTATCGACGAGCACGTCGCATATCATCGCATCCCATTCGTTCCTTCCCATTAGATCGTACTTCTTCGCCAAGTATCGCGCCACAGCGTTACTCTGCGCTACCGGTTTCCCGTCTATCTCCAGCACAGGCAGCATTTTATAAGGCATTGCTAAGAACAAACATGGCTCATATGAACACTGTGTAGAGGGAAACGATCGATAGGAAATCACAACACAGCTTCCGAGGCCGTTGCGTTCTTGTGAATAGATGAATCGAAATCATTTCGGTTTTAATCAACATGGCCTAGTAAAGAAATACAGAAATGTCTTCTTTCTCCTTTTTTTCTTTTCTTACGATTACGATGGACAGGGTATCGCGTGTTTTTGACTGTTGAGAAGAACCTAAAGTTTTTAAAATCAAGGATAAAAGATCGAGTATAAAATTTGTAATTCTCACGGAAAGGAACGAATCTGTCTGATGCGGTGTACTGAATGTACGAGGAACGATCAGTATCGTTTTGCGGGAAGACCTTATGCAATGATAGTGGACTTACAACTGCGAATAAAAAATTCACGTCGCATAATACCAGACACGGAAAAAATATTAGAAAATGTACACGGTTCTTGTAATGAAAATTGAAATGCAAGGAATATAAATCGAATGTCTCTTGCGAACGTAATTTTGTGTTTTACACCGACAGGATTGATTTACAGACTTACGTTGATTTTTGGTTTCTCTATCTGCAAGCGACATATAAGATTATATCGAAGACTATGCTGCGTAAAACTTTTATTATACTATTTACGATAGAAATGTCGCAACGGAAGATCGAATTTTATGTCTGCTTTGTTCTTTCGACTTTTTAGCTATGTTCTTGTTCATTTCCGAACTGATTTCAATTTTTTATCCTTTTTATCCGACAAGTCCTAAAAAGTTTTTAAATTAACGAGAAACGTAGAAGTATTTTTGTATTCCTATTTTAAGTCACCTATTTACGGTTTTCTCAAAATATTCGAAATGCTTCGATTCATTGAAAACAATAAAGATTGCAACACAAAAATTCGAGAATCGTAAGTGAATTAAGTTGGTATTCGATAAACACGATATTACGGAAGCAAAACTTAATGAAAAGTTCGACTTTATTCCGTATGAAATTTTACTTTAAGTAAGTTTAGCCTGCACGTGAAACGAAAGTTTTATATACAGAAAAGTTTGAGTAAATGGTAGATACCTGAGAGTTGAACGATGAAAGTAAAAATCGATTCTTCACGCTTACAATCCTTGTATTCAGGCCAGAGTTCTTCGGGGATCCTCTCGTCGGTATACTCGATGCCAGTATATGCAAATATGTACCGTATATGTTCGGCACGACCACGGGCATTGAAGTAGATTAGTTTGTAGGTAGGTTCGTCGCTCATTTTCCTTGCTCTGTCAACTTATCGAGAAAAATGATACAATTAACTCGTGTAATTAACAGACTGTGTGCGTGTTTGTGTGTATAGAGAACAATTTATTTATAGATGGAATAATTCGTATAATACGCAAAATAAATCATTTAGAAGGCTGGAATATGTGTTTTTGAAACAATTAATTATGTCGAAAAATATTTCAAACGAGATATAATTTTGAAAAAAATAATAATTAAATGTATGTAAATGTATGTAATAATAGTTAAATGTATGTAAATGTAATAATTAAATGTAATTAGTTGTGAAAAAAATAATAATAAAAAATAAATAAATGTAAAAAAAGAATTAAATGTAATTAGTTTCTTTTTACGCACGCGATATTATTGGCGATATATGAAGGTCAACTTTATTTTTTTAAATAGATATATTTATACATATATTTATAGATATAAATACATATATTATATAGATATAATAGTATATATAATATATATAATAATATATATGTCGAGTCTGAATCTCCGAGTCCGAGCTCGAGGCGCCCTCCCGGGGAGAGCTCGCGGGAGGTAGCGGTTCTGCGTTGAAGTTCTCCATCGTCCGGTAGCGCGTGGGGTACCTTTATTGTCGATAGTTACACTAGCGACGAGGGCCTCAGGCTTGATAACGAATCCGTGACCAACGGGAGGACAGGTTCCCTTGCTCTAACTCACACGTGCACCACTCCCTGCTCGTAAGGCACTCGACTTCCTTCACCGATCAGCTCTCTAGCAAGACTGCTCGTCATCCCAACGACGCCACCGAAACAAGACTCCGGTCGAGTGTCTCAGTACACACGATCCTCCGATCGACGTACGATTGCTATCGGTTTGGATACTTGCGATTGTTTCGTTATGGCTATATTAGGCTCTAGGTTGCAAGGTTAGGGTGTTGTCTTGAAGTTCCAGAGGGGCCCCGGCGTCCTTTCGTCTCCGACTCGGCCATCCTGACACTTACACGTCCTCGTGTGTGGCCTGCTGGCTTAGTCTACCCGTCGGGGCTTCCACCACGCAGGCATCGACCCGGCGCTCGTCCTCGGGGCAATGTTTTTCTTCTCGCCGCGATGGACAGCGAGACGCGATGTGTCCCGGCATGTGGCAGTGAAAGCACAACGCTTTTGGTGGTGCAGCCGGTCGGCTTTCCTCCGGGCGTCGGGGGTCCTCCTTCGGTTACCACTTCGCCCTCTTGCGGCATTCGAATGTCGGATGTCCGTAAATACCGCAGTGGCCACACCTGGTCCAGGGGGCGGGTGACCTGCCTCGTTTGTTTCCGGAGCTCGCTAATGATCTCCACGGCGGGGGCGTTGGCCACTCCGTGTATAGGAAGGGCTTCATTTCTCTTTGGAATTGTTTCACCGACGTGATGTCACTCGTGAGCGCTAGTCGTTTAAAACGTTCATCGCGCGAGCCCAGCAGATGGAGGGCGGTGGCGGCGAGTACCTCTTCCCTGGTTGAATTTCGCCACTTCGACCCCAGGAGGGTGATGATACGATTTCCGTACGCTCCTGGTGTTTCGCCGTCCCGCGGTAGTTCCTCGGCTACCTTGATTAGCGACGCGGCTGCTACTTCTTGGCCACCGAAGTGCGCGGCGAATTGTTCCTTAAAATCTGGCCAGGTGAGCTCGTCGCCGTTCATTATCTGCGTAAGCCAATACGCTGCCGGACCCTCTAGGGCACGGTTTAGGGCAGAATACAGTGCGCTGTTTTTCAGGCGGTGGTCCCTCATGAGCAGGCCGACGGCTGTGCACAGGCGGCTGGATCTGCGTCCGCGGCTTCGGGGTTGAAGCACGGTAGCGATACCCAGGTTGCCCGGTGTCCTTTCTTCTTCTTCTTCTTCTTCTTCTTCTTCCTCTTCTTCTTCCCTAGCGACCGCTTTAGTGCGCGCACGATACTCTTACGATCCCGTGCCGACAACGTGTGTTCGGATGCCACTTCTGATGTCGAGTCTGAATCCGAATCCGAGCTCGAGTCACATTCCGAGTCCGAGCTCGAGGCGCCCTCCCGGGCAGGGCTCGCGGGAGATTGCGATTCCGTGTTGGAGTTCTCCATCATCCGGTCGCGGGTGGGGTACCTTTATTGTCGATAGTGACACTAGTGACGAGGGCCTCAGGCTTGATAACGAATCCGCGGCCAACGGGAGGACTATCATATAAAAAGCAACAGGATACACGAAATAATATAATTCTGACTAGGACAACATAAACGCAAGAAGTGTTGATATTGAAAAAAATATTTAATTTTGTATATAAATATTTTCATATTTAAAAAAGTTTCCGGAAGCAGGAAGATTTACAAACAAATAATATCATAAACCGAATGTTTCATGATCCTTTTCTAATTAGAGTGTGTGACAGCATGTGAGAACGTTTCTTAAAAATATGACTTATTGCAATTACTTAATCGCAATTATAAACGATTAAGACCTTCTCACAACGAGGCAATCTATCCAAAGTATAAAACTCGTTATACTTGATGAGAAAACAAATCTCTACTTAGGTTTCATTTCGTTTCATCGCGTTCATAAAAAGTGAATTTGTATGAACACATCGTGCAATTTAGTAATTAGGACCGTTGATCTCGCTGCAACATAGATGGATAGAAAAAAGCCATTTAAAATGATACAACGTCGGGAAGACAATTATGAAAATTATAAATGGAACACAAGATAAAATTGTTTAAGATTAATTCTTCTTTTTTTTTTTTTTAATCGCGAGTGTTTGCAAACGAAGTTTCAATCTGTTTACAATGATAGCAATGAGAGGAGGATGTCTATGAAAGTTATAAATGCGATATTGAATAACATTTCTGCGAGTGGGTTTGTTTTTCGTTACAAATGTTTTTTAAACGAATCTGCAATCTGTTGGAAACAACGGAACAGTAACGGGACGACTGATAGGGAAATAAGAAAGATCGCGTTTTATTTGAACAGACAAATCTTTGAAATCTATTCGAAAGTCTATTTGAAATGGTACGAGCTCGAAAAGAACGGTGAATACTATAGAAGAAGGATTAATTAAAATTCTTATTAATCTGTACGCTTTGTATATTAAATACCTTGATCGATGCCAAGATAACAAATTATTATACAAAACAGTGAAGTATCCACGTCTGACATTAATATTGAGTATTACCATTACTGTAATTTAATTTTTAACCGATCCTGAAAATTCCTTAGAACGTAAAAAGTATAAAATGTTACTGTGCATTTCAAGATTAAATGCACTGTAATTTAGAAACAGTTATGAAGCGGAAACAAATAATTTATTCAGAATAAGAATTCTACGTAATCATGTTAAAAAAAAAAACGTACTTATAACGCGTTTAAACTCCAAATATGTAAAGACAATAAGGGAAAAAAATTAAACGAAGAATCGTATTTTTTGTAAATTCACACAAGATTTTATCCAAAAAAAATTGGCCTGTACCAATATTTTTATTTGTCGTTACAAGTTACGATGGTATTAAAAAATTGGCCACGAATGGACCAGAGATAAAAATTTATCAGACTTGCTCTCGTAAATTTCAAGACGTTGCATCGGATATTCTTGAAAATCTTTGGACAATGGCCTCGATAATTCGCAGCTTCTATCCTCGAAGCGGAAGAACTCGGCGTTAAAAGCGACAGAACTGGAGAAACCCGGTGACCGCGAGCCTTTCACGCTCTCGACAGATTTCTCATCCCTCGTAATCCTCCCGGTGTCACCCAATGTCCACCCTCGTATTGCGATTTGTTGCTTCCAACGAGGCGACACCTTGTCTTGTGATTTCCTTTTTCGTCGCGTGAAACACGACCGAACACTTGTTCAAACACACAATTCATATTTATCTAACTCGACAAAACGCCGTGTCATTGAAACAATAGCATTCTTTGGCTTTTATGTAAATTCCAATAAATTATGATAATGTTCGTGGAAACATTATTGCTACCTATTTTATCTGTCGTGATCCAAATTGATTTGTGGCTACGTATGTATATATATATATATATGTCGGAGATAAGAGGACACCGGTGCCTTCCCTCTGAAACCTCGGGAAAATCCATAAAAACATTGTAATTAAAATCTACAGTTGTAACTAAACGATTTGCCGTCATTCTAACCAATTGTATTTGTTTGAGACTTGTGACAATGAGCTTGGGCTCAAGGCGACAATTAGTCGCCGAACGTGGCCGCGGTCAAAGGGACGAACTCTCCATCTAACAAAGGCATTGAGTAATCCTATAGCTCTCCTTAAAAGAAAGATTTGTAGCGGCACGTGGCAGCAAACATTCCAACGGTTTCTGTCCCGTGGCTCGCCACGCGCAGACCCTATTCTTCGACTAAGATGATTGCCAGATGTCGATGCGTCTCCGCAGTACATGTTCGGCTAGCCCGAGGGCCCGTTATAAATCTTAAGGTTTAGTTAACTAAAGTCCTTCAAACAGACAAACAGTCTTTGTCCCAACTACGGGAAGATAGGGCAGACATATTTTTCAACGAGCGGCGTCTCCCACTAGCAACTTTCCCTCGAGGGCGGCTAGCATCTTTTTCTAACCACCGATATGGAGATTGACCAATTAGCAGCAACGTCAATTTCCCTTACTTCCTAAACGAAGGCTTTCCTCGACGAATCCGATGATCTCGTGTCCTTAGACACACCCCAGTATAGTTTTCCTCTGTGGAATCATCGGGACGGAACGCGCATTCTTTGACGCGCTCCCGTCGACTAAAGAGTAACGTCTTTACGCTCAGCAATTATTTTTACGAGTCAGACTTAGATTCAGCGAGAACGCCTATCTGTCATCCCGTTGACCGCGGATTCGTTATTGAACCTGAGATCACTGTCACTAGTGTCGCGGACGTCTCACCGCCGTGATAGATTGTCAAACCTGTGTTATTCATACCTGTGTCAATAAATCGTATCTTCGCCACACCGCAACGATGGCTACCTTCAATGAAGACTCCTCAAACACCGACAACCCTATCCCCACTGCTTCTCCGACATATATATTTGTATTTTCTTTTGTTCTTTCTTTTTAATTTATGTGATCTGAGAATTACATTTCTGAGAGTTCGGTGAAATTCGATGCTTTATTTTTATCAGTAGAATCTTCCTTGTCATTGTCAGAGCGCAGACGTTTACGCGTTTACGGAAAGTTTAAGGATACAAAAATACAGAAAAATGTAGAAAATATGCAAGAATATGTAAAATATCGAAAGTACAGTACTTCTAATAATACTTAGTAGCATGCTTACAAACAAATTTCTTTTGTATTTCTTGAAATTGCGGAAAGATTCGCGGTAATTATCGGATTTTTGTCCTCTTTTATCTGCTTTTTTTATTCGCAACTTATATGAGATATGAATTAATATTCAACGACGTGCGCTCTGTGCCACGAAATGAATTATCTCGCGTTAAGACTGCGGCAATTCTTACGTTTGATATTTCATTTAACGAACAGCCGCGCGTTCCTGAGTTTAAAAACCGCCACTCTGAACTTACGCTGAGAATAATATCAGGAAAAGCGAACGAGAGATGATTAGAAAGAAAATGCGAGGAGCAGTGAGGGGGATATTACTAGACTGCGCTTTTTTGTGCAAGTATAGCAGGATGTTTGGGAGTGTAAAATTTTAACGAATGCGTATAATATGAAAAAATATATGAAATATCCAAGGTATAGTTTTATTAAACTTACTTTTTATAATGCTTCGTAGGTAAAACAATTTTCTATCCAGATTCCACTTTCTCAATTATATTTTCAAAAATGCTCGATAAGGAGTACAATTTTCTACCCAGGTTGTACCTTTCTAATTATATCTTCCAAAATTCTTGATAGGTGAAACAATATTCCACCGACGATTTACTTTTTTAATTGTATCCCCAAAAATATGGACCTGCTTAACGTTTAGATATTATTATTCTTTTCGTTGTTACTTGATACGGCTAGCAATTAAATAGTGAGAATAAGAAGAATTGGAAGTGCCATTTTCGAAAAAGAATTTTGGTTTTAAATTGGAAATTAAATTTGGTTTGGACATATATGACACAATTTGTATGGACAATGAAGAGTACGAATCTACGAATTTCGAGGTAAAAGTATTGATATATGTATCGATATTTCTGGTCGTTACAATATCTCTAATCAATACAAAGTTCTAACTGAATGTTAGAATGTTAAACGTTAAAACGTTTAAAACGTTAAAATGTGTATCGAATCGTTGTAATTCCAAAGATGTCAATTGATGTAATGTAATAATAAAGTATAAAGTATAATAAAGTATAAAGTATAATAAAGCATAAAGTATAATTTCGTCTGTGGTATAATCTTTCTATTCCATTAAGTTACGTCGCACCGCGAGCAATATGGCAACCAGATGTCACCGGATACTCGCAGCGTATCCTCCATAGTTTCAAGTACCTTCCATAAATCTCATAGATTTCCTAGAAAAGGTCCTTCAAACCAAACAAACGTCTGTTTCCGAAGAATTTCTAAAGACTATTGTCTACCCCGACTGGACAAGGGAAAGTTAGTTTTTCTCACGTATGCTGCAACTTTCCTCCCACTAACCACTTTCTCTCGAGGGCGGTTAAGACCCTTCGTTAACCAATTAACAACGAAGCCACTTCCTTCACTCTCCTAACTAAAATCGTCACCAACAAATCCGATGGTCCCGTGCGCTAGACATACCCATCCTTAGCTTTCCTCCGAGACAGCATCGTCTCCCAAGACAGTTCTGATTTTACATCCTTCGAACGGTCAATATCCTTCCACCGGGTAGGACACACCCACAGATCAGTCACTTATTCATCTCGTACATACGCACCAGCGTAACTGCCTTCGTTATAAGTTGTTGGAATAAACGGTGAAATATAACTTACTATACTGTGTCCTATTCATTTAACCACCTCTTATCTTAACCGAAACAGGGGAACGACTACTTCGCAGCGTCGATTCGCCGAATCGTAGCGAGAATTTACGCCTCTCGCTACTGCGACTGCGTCTCTCCGCGAACGGTCGTAACACATTGATCGACAGAAGTACTAAACTCTAATAACATAAATTTATATATTTTCTATTTCCCAGCCACCAGTTTTATAGATTTTTCTATCTTCTGTACTACTTTTATCCCTTTTATTTTTTCTTACATGAGATTATTGTAAATTTAATATCATTTGTTCGCAATATTTGTTATTTATCTTTCCTTGAATTTGAAATTTCGCGCTTCAATGTTGTGTGTTGTTCGACGTTTTATCGAACGATGTTTATCGAACTAGTTTATGAATACATACATAATCATTAAAGAATCTATAAACCTTACTAGTTTGTTTTTACTAAGTTTTGTTACAGAAAACATGTTCTCATAAGTTTTCAACTTTAATTTATGGAAATTTATTAACCTTAAACTATAAAATCATTCAATGAGTCTTTCCGGATGTTTTTATGTAGTCATAATTTCACATATCAGCACAGCTCCACCAATAGGATAAGAGTTACATGGAAGCAACAGAGGGGAAGAAGAACATATAGAGATCTAAAGGTTATTTTTGTCTCATTCAAGTTTCTGTTAACCGGCTTGGAAATTTCCTGTGCTTGTTTCGACTTCGAAGTCTTAAAAAAAAAATTGTAAGTAAATAGTATATATATAGTATATATATCCTGAGTCAAAGTTTCTCTTTATAAATAATAAACCGTTTAAAAACTATATTTTGTATGTTTTTTCCTTATTCATAATTAAATAATAAATATGAAATACTTCTACAGAAAGCCGACATCCTTCAATTAACCGAACAGCAGATGATTTAAAAATTAGTAATTGAAAGAAATAAATGTTATTACATGTTCATAATTGATCGATAAATTTAAATATACAATTAGAAAATGTTTCTTCTTTATTGATAACTAAATAATACAGATAAGATACAAGATACTTGTACGAAAAGTCGGCGCGTCGTTCAATTAACGGAACAGCAGAGGATTTGAAAATTAGTAGTTGAAAGAAATAAATGTTATATGCTCATAATTGATCGATAAATTTAAGTATGCAATTAGAAAATGTTTCTTATATTTGGAAGAATATATAATCACTGCTGAATGTTTTGTAGTTACGAAAGTTGTATACAAACATACATTGTACATACGACTAGTAATGGTACTAAATTACTGTTAGAGGGTCTTGGGTGTATAGAACCATATGGTTAAATTAATACTAGAGATAACGAATCGCGCGAATGTAATTAATATTTTGAAATGCGTTGTTTGCATTAATTGATAGTTTTCTTATAAACTTTTTTATAAACAATTTCATTGCTATAGAAAAAAGATAAATGCCGGTAATATGTCTATCCTACTTAAATAGAAAGTGCAATATTTTGTTATAATATTTGGCGCAAGTTTATACATTATTACATCCAAAAATAATATTCTTTTTATATCTAAGCTATATTAAAATATAAAGATACAAATAGCTATGCGAGTAGTTAGTAGTTGATGCTTTTTACTTAAATTGTCTTATACTTCATAATTTGTAATAATATAATTCTTGTCATCAATGATTCTTTGTTTTTACTTTGTATATATTATACTTCCAGGAAGATGCCGCTCTATAAATTGACTTACTTCCCAGTTACGGCATTGGCAGAACCAATCCGTTCTTCTTCAGCTATGCTAGTATTCCATTTGAAGATGAACGTATCAAAAAGGACGTCTGGCCAGAAATAAAGCCCTGTAAGCTTAAAATTTAAAGAAGTTCTGTTTCTTAAATCTCATCTTTCCTAATTTAACTAAAGTAGCTAAATAAAGTAGAACACAATTATGCAGAGTATAACAGAGATTATTGTTTACTCTCCATTGCTCTATAAGATATGTGGGAGAACAATAGGTATTGTTAAGGAGACAATGCCCTTTGTTTGCTGATAAATTATCAATAAATTAAATTATATCTTTCCAAAACAGATAACAGGAAGCTAGATATTTAAGAAGCATCATAATCTGTTTGTTCGATAGAATCTTTGATTCTATTAGTTGTATGTTTTTAGTGACTCCTTATGGCCTGCTTCCTATGCTCGTAGCTGATAGAAGGAAGGTTGCTCAGTCTACAGCTATTTGCTGTTACTTAGCCAAACAATATGACTTAGCTGGAAAGACTGACTGGGCAAATCTTCATATTGATGCCACTGTTGATACTATTCATGATATTCGTCATAGTGAGTATCCAGTGCTGTTTTGCATAAATTTTATGAGAATCTTGATAACAGATAGTACATATCTGTTCAGGTATTTATTAGTTGAAATCCGATTTAATATTTGATTTAATCGAACGATACACGTATGTCAACAATACAAGACAAAGGATTAAAAAGGATTGTAATTCTATCTTCAGTATCATTTAAATTTCGCACAACACTGTATTCAAATTAGTATAACATTAGCGAATAGTATTTAACTGAAAACAAATTTTCAGAAATTGCCGCCTTCCACTATGAGGAGGACGAGAAGGTCAAAGCTGCAAAACGCAAGGCTGCTGAAGAGACGCTGCCGTTCATTTTAGAACGTTTGGACCAGCAAGTGAAGGAAAATGACGGCTACTTCTACGATGGTACTCTTTCTTGGGCTGATTTAACATTCGTTGCTCTGCTCGATTATTTGAACTTTATGTACAAGTCTGATCTGATCGAGAATTACGAGAATCTGAAGCTGCTGGAGAAAAAGGTCCTCCTTCTGCCCAAGATCAAAAACTGGATTGAGAGACGCCCAGTTAGCGAATTCTAAACTTCACGATTGCTTATGGTTTTATAAGCGTTTAAAGATTGCGGTCTTAGTGTGTTGAGAGAATGAAGAACGAATCGTGTTGATGGAAGTTTGTATGGAATATACTGATTGCTTTTAACATTCATTAGTTCCAGTTATTACCAATATTTTTGTCATTTAGTTAGGGTTTTCCCTTTAGATTACGTTGTGATAGAGAACTATTATTTGTGTATTCCTACAGAAACATACGAACTATATAAACTGTTGACACGATGTTGTGCTTTTGTATTATAGAGATAATAATAAAACCATCAAACAATCATTAATTATGTTTTTTATTATATTAATTAAGAATTGAAGATTACCTCCTTGGTGATCTTGATAATATCGTATTTTACAAATGTTGAACAAAAAAAATGTATGATTATTTTATTCAATACGTTATGAGGGTTGCTTTAAAAAAAATACGAGTTACATATTTCTTTGAAAAAAGCATGATTTTTATCGATACAATAATGTTCTTCTGTTATCGCTTTAAAGTTGAGTACTTCGTTGATTACACGAGAGAACTCGCCTACAGCAAACAAGATACGACCGTGTGTAAAGTAATTAATCTGTTTGCTCGTTGCTAGCTACACATAAGGCTTGCGTAAAAAAAATATGCATTTCAGTTCAGGCGGAGAATTATGTAGGAAGTCATTTTGTCGATCAATAACTTAGTTAATAAAAGATCAAATTTTCATGTACATAAATGTAAGTAACGTTCAAGTATTAATCATTACATACAATTTTTGTATAATTCGATATCTTGGTCACTTACATCTTACAAATGATATATAGATAATATTTATGAGATACATTGGAGCTATCTTTTAGTTAACGCCATTTTTTCTTGTTTTCTCTGTACTTTTACTATTCTTCCAAAAATATCAAAGGATCGATGACTTCAAATTAAACTAGAATTGCTTCGGTATATTGTCAATCAATGGCTATTTGTATTCACATCTATATCAAAGGAAAACCGATTGCAAAATTAATTACCCTTGCAACTCCGCAATCTGAAACTATGTGTGATCGACCTTGAAGATGACAAATCTCAATGTTTGAAGTAGTACAAAAAGATGATAATTTAATTTCGCTTTATCAAACTGTACAAAATTTGTATACACATACAGAAAAAAAACGGAGTTCAAACATTAATCAACATGAATTATCGGTTATTATTGCTGAGTAATTATTAGGATTAGAGTTTTGGAGTATCGATCGTATCGAGTTTTAACTATCGGTTTCCGCAATTTATTGTTTTTCTAAATTATGTCTAAATGGTATCAGTTTTTCAATATTTTATAGTTTACACTCCAACATACTGACGTAAGCTATCGAAAATAATTGTAAATTATGCAATATCATTTTTTTTATATTTCATAATCCAAATTTCAATCTATTTTTTGTATTTAACATCCCTTTTTTATTGTTCGTGTTCCGTCTTGTACGTTCTTCAAAAAATCTTAATTTTTTTTTGGATAAAATCTTGTGTGAATTTACAAAAAATACGATTCTTCGTTTAATTTTTTTCCCTTATTGTCTTTACATATTTGGAGTTTAAACGCGTTATAAGTACGTTTTTTTTTTTAACATGATTACGTAGAATTCTTATTCTGAATAAATTATTTGTTTCCGCTTCATAACTGTTTCTAAATTACAGTGCATTTAATCTTGAAATGCACAGTAACATTTTATACTTTTTACGTTCTAAGGAATTTTCAGGATC
This sequence comes from Bombus vancouverensis nearcticus, assembly GCF_051014615.1. Lineage (NCBI taxonomy): Eukaryota > Metazoa > Arthropoda > Insecta > Hymenoptera > Apidae > Bombus > Bombus vancouverensis. The sequence goes on along the minus strand of NC_134921.1, from coordinate 909,651 downwards.
GGTTAAAAATTAAATTACAGTAATGGTAATACTCAATATTAATGTCAGACGTGGATACTTCACTGTTTTGTATAATAATTTGTTATCTTGGCATCGATCAAGGTATTTAATATACAAAGCGTACAGATTAATAAGAATTTTAATTAATCCTTCTTCTATAGTATTCACCGTTCTTTTCGAGCTCGTACCATTTCAAATAGACTTTCGAATAGATTTCAAAGATTTGTCTGTTCAAATAAAACGCGATCTTTCTTATTTCCCTATCAGTCGTCCCGTTACTGTTCCGTTGTTTCCAACAGATTGCAGATTCGTTTAAAAAACATTTGTAACGAAAAACAAACCCACTCGCAGAAATGTTATTCAATATCGCATTTATAACTTTCATAGACATCCTCCTCTCATTGCTATCATTGTAAACAGATTGAAACTTCGTTTGCAAACACTCGCGATTAAAAAAAAAAAAAAGAAGAATTAATCTTAAACAATTTTATCTTGTGTTCCATTTATAATTTTCATAATTGTCTTCCCGACGTTGTATCATTTTAAATGGCTTTTTTCTATCCATCTATGTTGCAGCGAGATCAACGGTCCTAATTACTAAATTGCACGATGTGTTCATACAAATTCACTTTTTATGAACGCGATGAAACGAAATGAAACCTAAGTAGAGATTTGTTTTCTCATCAAGTATAACGAGTTTTATACTTTGGATAGATTGCCTCGTTGTGAGAAGGTCTTAATCGTTTATAATTGCGATTAAGTAATTGCAATAAGTCATATTTTTAAGAAACGTTCTCACATGCTGTCACACACTCTAATTAGAAAAGGATCATGAAACATTCGGTTTATGATATTATTTGTTTGTAAATCTTCCTGCTTCCGGAAACTTTTTTAAATATGAAAATATTTATATACAAAATTAAATATTTTTTTCAATATCAACACTTCTTGCGTTTATGTTGTCCTAGTCAGAATTATATTATTTCGTGTATCCTGTTGCTTTTTATATGATAGTCCTCCCGTTGGCCGCGGATTCGTTATCAAGCCTGAGGCCCTCGTCACTAGTGTCACTATCGACAATAAAGGTACCCCACCCGCGACCGGATGATGGAGAACTCCAACACGGAATCGCAAGGAGAGCTATAGGATTACTCAATGCCTTTGTTAGATGGAGAGTTCGTCCCTTTGACCGCGGCCACGTTCGGCGACTAATTGTCGCCTTGAGCCCAAGCTCATTGTCACAAGTCTCAAACAAATACAATTGGTTAGAATGACGGCAAATCGTTTAGTTACAACTGTAGATTTTAATTACAATGTTTTTATGGATTTTCCCGAGGTTTCAGAGGGAAGGCACCGGTGTCCTCTTATCTCCGACATATATATATATATATACATACGTAGCCACAAATCAATTTGGATCACGACAGATAAAATAGGTAGCAATAATGTTTCCACGAACATTATCATAATTTATTGGAATTTACATAAAAGCCAAAGAATGCTATTGTTTCAATGACACGGCGTTTTGTCGAGTTAGATAAATATGAATTGTGTGTTTGAACAAGTGTTCGGTCGTGTTTCACGCGACGAAAAAGGAAATCACAAGACAAGGTGTCGCCTCGTTGGAAGCAACAAATCGCAATACGAGGGTGGACATTGGGTGACACCGGGAGGATTACGAGGGATGAGAAATCTGTCGAGAGCGTGAAAGGCTCGCGGTCACCGGGTTTCTCCAGTTCTGTCGCTTTTAACGCCGAGTTCTTCCGCTTCGAGGATAGAAGCTGCGAATTATCGAGGCCATTGTCCAAAGATTTTCAAGAATATCCGATGCAACGTCTTGAAATTTACGAGAGCAAGTCTGATAAATTTTTATCTCTGGTCCATTCGTGGCCAATTTTTTAATACCATCGTAACTTGTAACGACAAATAAAAATATTGGTACAGGCCAATTTTTTTTGGATAAAATCTTGTGTGAATTTACAAAAAATACGATTCTTCGTTTAATTTTTTTCCCTTATTGTCTTTACATATTTGGAGTTTAAACGCGTTATAAGTACGTTTTTTTTTTTAACATGATTACGTAGAATTCTTATTCTGAATAAATTATTTGTTTCCGCTTCATAACTGTTTCTAAATTACAGTGCATTTAATCTTGAAATGCACAGTAACATTTTATACTTTTTACGTTCTAAGGAATTTTCAGGATCGGTTAAAAATTAAATTACAGTAATGGTAATACTCAATATTAATGTCAGACGTGGATACTTCACTGTTTTGTATAATAATTTGTTATCTTGGCATCGATCAAGGTATTTAATATACAAAGCGTACAGATTAATAAGAATTTTAATTAATCCTTCTTCTATAGTATTCACCGTTCTTTTCGAGCTCGTACCATTTCAAATAGACTTTCGAATAGATTTCAAAGATTTGTCTGTTCAAATAAAACGCGATCTTTTTTATTTCCCTATCAGTCGTCCCGTTACTGTTCCGTTGTTTCCAACAGATTGCAGATTCGTTTAAAAAACATTTGTAACGAAAAACAAACCCACTCGCAGAAATGTTATTCAATATCGCATTTATAACTTTCATAGACATCCTCCTCTCATTGCTATCATTGTAAACAGATTGAAACTTCGTTTGCAAACACTCGCGATTAAAAAAAAAAAAAAAGAAGAATTAATCTTAAACAATTTTATCTTGTGTTCCATTTATAATTTTCATAATTGTCTTCCCGACGTTGTATCATTTTAAATGGCTTTTTTCTATCCATCTATGTTGCAGCGAGATCAACGGTCCTAATTACTAAATTGCACGATGTGTTCATACAAATTCACTTTTTATGAACGCGATGAAACGAAATGAAACCTAAGTAGAGATTTGTTTTCTCATCAAGTATAACGAGTTTTATACTTTGGATAGATTGCCTCGTTGTGAGAAGGTCTTAATCGTTTATAATTGCGATTAAGTAATTGCAATAAGTCATATTTTTAAGAAACGTTCTCACATGCTGTCACACACTCTAATTAGAAAAGGATCATGAAACATTCGGTTTATGATATTATTTGTTTGTAAATCTTCCTGCTTCCGGAAACTTTTTTAAATATGAAAATATTTATATACAAAATTAAATATTTTTTTCAATATCAACACTTCTTGCGTTTATGTTGTCCTAGTCAGAATTATATTATTTCGTGTATCCTGTTGCTTTTTATATGATAGTCCTCCCGTTGGCCGCGGATTCGTTATCAAGCCTGAGGCCCTCGTCACTAGTGTCACTATCGACAATAAAGGTACCCCACCCGCGACCGGATGATGGAGAACTCCAACACGGAATCGCAATCTCCCGCGAGCCCTGCCCGGGAGGGCGCCTCGAGCTCGGACTCGGAATGTGACTCGAGCTCGGATTCGGATTCAGACTCGACATCAGAAGTGGCATCCGAACACACGTTGTCGGCACGGGATCGTAAGAGTATCGTGCGCGCACTAAAGCGGTCGCTAGGGAAGAAGAAGAGGAAGAAGAAGAAGAAGAAGAAGAAGAAGAAAGGACACCGGGCAACCTGGGTATCGCTACCGTGCTTCAACCCCGAAGCCGCGGACGCAGATCCAGCCGCCTGTGCACAGCCGTCGGCCTGCTCATGAGGGACCACCGCCTGAAAAACAGCGCACTGTATTCTGCCCTAAACCGTGCCCTAGAGGGTCCGGCAGCGTATTGGCTTACGCAGATAAAGAACGGCGACGAGCTCACCTGGCCAGATTTTAAGGAACAATTCGCCGCGCACTTCGGTGGCCAAGAAGTAGCAGCCGCGTCGCTAATCAAGGTAGCCGAGGAACTACCGCGGGACGGCGAAACACCAGGAGCGTACGGAAATCGTATCATCACCCTCCTGGGGTCGAAGTGGCGAAATTCAACCAGGGAAGAGGTACTCGCCGCCACCGCCCTCCATCTGCTGGGCTCGCGCGATGAACGTTTTAAACGACTAGCGCTCACGAGTGACATCACGTCGGTGAAACAATTCCAAAGAGAAATGAAGCCCTTCCTATACACGGAGTGGCCAACGCCCCCGCCGTGGAGATCATTAGCGAGCTCCGGGAACAAACGAGGCAGGTCACCCGCCCCCTGGACCAGGTGTGGCCACTGCGGTATTTACGGACATCCGACATTCGAATGCCGCAAGAGGGCGAAGTGGTAACCGAAGGAGGACCCCCGACGCCCGGAGGAAAGCCGACCGGCTGCACCACCAAAAGCGTTGTGCTTTCACTGCCACATGCCGGGACACATCGCGTCTCGCTGTCCATCGCGGCGAGAAGAAAAACATTGCCCCGAGGACGAGCGCCGGGTCGATGCCTGCGTGGTGGAAGCCCCGACGGGTAGACTAAGCCAGCAGGCCACACACGAGGACGTGTAAGTGTCAGGATGGCCGAGTCGGAGACGAAAGGACGCCGGGGCCCCTCTGGAACTTCAGGACAACACCCTAACCTTGCAACCTAGAGCCTAATATAGCCATAACGAAACAATCGCAAGTATCCAAACCGATAGCAATCGTACGTCGATCGGAGGATCGTGTGTACTGAGACACTCGACCGGAGTCTTGTTTCGGTGGCGTCGTTGGGATGACGAGCAGTCTTGCTAGAGAGCTGATCGGTGAAGGAAGTCGAGTGCCTTACGAGCAGGGAGTGGTGCACGTGTGAGTTAGAGCAAGGGAACCTGTCCTCCCGTTGGTCACGGATTCGTTATCAAGCCTGAGGCCCTCGTCGCTAGTGTAACTATCGACAATAAAGGTACCCCACGCGCTACCGGACGATGGAGAACTTCAACGCAGAACCGCTACCTCCCGCGAGCTCTCCCCGGGAGGGCGCCTCGAGCTCGGACTCGGAGATTCAGACTCGACATATATATTATTATATATATTATATATACTATTATATCTATATAATATATGTATTTATATCTATAAATATATGTATAAATATATCTATTTAAAAAAATAAAGTTGACCTTCATATATCGCCAATAATATCGCGTGCGTAAAAAGAAACTAATTACATTTAATTCTTTTTTTACATTTATTTATTTTTTATTATTATTTTTTTCACAACTAATTACATTTAATTATTACATTTACATACATTTAACTATTATTACATACATTTACATACATTTAATTATTATTTTTTTCAAAATTATATCTCGTTTGAAATATTTTTCGACATAATTAATTGTTTCAAAAACACATATTCCAGCCTTCTAAATGATTTATTTTGCGTATTATACGAATTATTCCATCTATAAATAAATTGTTCTCTATACACACAAACACGCACACAGTCTGTTAATTACACGAGTTAATTGTATCATTTTTCTCGATAAGTTGACAGAGCAAGGAAAATGAGCGACGAACCTACCTACAAACTAATCTACTTCAATGCCCGTGGTCGTGCCGAACATATACGGTACATATTTGCATATACTGGCATCGAGTATACCGACGAGAGGATCCCCGAAGAACTCTGGCCTGAATACAAGGATTGTAAGCGTGAAGAATCGATTTTTACTTTCATCGTTCAACTCTCAGGTATCTACCATTTACTCAAACTTTTCTGTATATAAAACTTTCGTTTCACGTGCAGGCTAAACTTACTTAAAGTAAAATTTCATACGGAATAAAGTCGAACTTTTCATTAAGTTTTGCTTCCGTAATATCGTGTTTATCGAATACCAACTTAATTCACTTACGATTCTCGAATTTTTGTGTTGCAATCTTTATTGTTTTCAATGAATCGAAGCATTTCGAATATTTTGAGAAAACCGTAAATAGGTGACTTAAAATAGGAATACAAAAATACTTCTACGTTTCTCGTTAATTTAAAAAATTTTTAGGACTTGTCGGAAAAAAAGGATAAAAAATTGAAATCAGTTCGGAAATGAACAAGAACATAGCTAAAAAGTCGAAAGAACAAAGCAGACATAAAATTCGATCTTCCGTTGCGACATTTCTATCGTAAATAGTATAATAAAAGTTTTACGCAGCATAGTCTTCGATATAATCTTATATGTCGCTTGCAGATAGAGAAACCAAAAATCAACGTAAGTCTGTAAATCAATCCTGTCGGTGTAAAACACAAAATTACGTTCGCAAGAGACATTCGATTTATATTCCTTGCATTTCAATTTTCATTACAAGAACCGTGTACATTTTCTAATATTTTTTCCGTGTCTGGTATTATGCGACGTGAATTTTTTATTCGCAGTTGTAAGTCCACTATCATTGCATAAGGTCTTCCCGCAAAACGATACTGATCGTTCCTCGTACATTCAGTACACCGCATCAGACAGATTCGTTCCTTTCCGTGAGAATTACAAATTTTATACTCGATCTTTTATCCTTGATTTTAAAAACTTTAGGTTCTTCTCAACAGTCAAAAACACGCGATACCCTGTCCATCGTAATCGTAAGAAAAGAAAAAAAAGGAGAAAGAAGACATTTCTGTATTTCTTTACTAGGCCATGTTGATTAAAACCGAAATGATTTCGATTCATCTATTCACAAGAACGCAACGGCCTCGGAAGCTGTGTTGTGATTTCCTATCGATCGTTTCCCTCTACACAGTGTTCATATGAGCCATGTTTGTTCTTAGCAATGCCTTATAAAATGCTGCCTGTGCTGGAGATAGACGGGAAACCGGTAGCGCAGAGTAACGCTGTGGCGCGATACTTGGCGAAGAAGTACGATCTAATGGGAAGGAACGAATGGGATGCGATGATATGCGACGTGCTCGTCGATACTCTTGGAGATTTGAAGCAAGGTGAGTAACTGATGAGATGACTTTGCATTTGTCTCACCACAGAGACAGACGTTCAAGAATTCATTGTGAAAAGACGAGTACAAACAAGATACGTATGTCTTTCCGTTAAGCGAATGTTACAGTTTGTTTGCAAAAGTCAGTTTTTAGATTATAGAATCGTAGATAGAATTTAGAGGATAGAAACTTTTAGTAGTCACTTTTAGTTTAGTAAAGTCTTATCGACAATAAGCAGACTACGTTATGATACAACGATTCCAACTGAAGATTTCTATCGACATCGCGAATTCGATGGTTTCCAAATTTTCTTCTCTGCAATCTCAGACGCTCAACTCGAAAGAATCTTTTAGATCCCCCGACAAACACTCGACTCAGGTTATCTATTATCGTAATCTTCCTACGGGATTTTTTTTAACTGCGTTGCGTTAACGAATAACGGGATAACATCACGTTTCTCTCAACGCCTTTCAACGTTCTACAACTTTTATTCTTTGCAAATCCCTGTCTCTATATGATAAACGCTGGTTATCCGCGGAATTTACGATTTCAATTTCTTTAACGAGATATTTATCATATTACACAATTCCTGTAAATGTATTTGTAATTATATCGCCGAAGAATTGTATTTAATTAAGCTATGAAGTTGTGGAATCGTGAGAAGGATTATTTTTATAGAACTGTCTAATTTCCATTCGACATTGATTCAGGATACACATTACTCTTTTTTACATAATACCAGTTTTGTCATTTTTAATTAACAAATACCTCCAAAGGTTGAAGTTTCTAAAATTATCCATTAAATTCTGACAATAAAATAAAAATCCAAATTCTTCCTAAAAAGCTAGTGATCTTTAGTTAAGAGTTCGATTTTTCACATTTTTCAAGGTAAATTAAAAAAATTGTTTAATAGAGGAGGTACAAAATAAATGTATACAAACCTTTTTTCAGACGACATGGGCGGACTTCGTGTTTGCAGCGGCCCTTGAAAATTTCGAGTATATGTTTGGGGCATCAGCTTTGGATAAATATCCAGCTCTTCGAGCATTGAAGAAAAGAATTCATAGAATACCGGCTATTTCTGATTGGCTGATTAGGCGCCCATACACAAACAGCTAAAAAGCTAAAAACGTGTGGAAAAAAGATGACCAGTACACCAGTATATATATATGTAGCATCGTGGAACAAAGGCCTAAGAGATATCGGGCGAACTATGAATAATGTCGCGAGAAAGTCGAAGCACCGACAGGCCCAACGATGTGTCATCGGTCTTTTCAAGTGCATAGTTTCGTGGAAAAGACCTACGTGACCCTGGCTACGAGCGTCTGCAGAACACGTGTGCGGTGGGCCTAGGAAAAAGGCAATAGAATGCGACAACGGCCAGAGTGTGAGTCGAGAAACAGAGTGTGAGTCGTGGAGCCGAGTGCGAGTTGAGCGGAGACAGAGTTTGCGAGTGGCGTTGCCGAGAGAGTGTTGATTGCGTTTTGGTAAAAGTCGAGTCGCTATCTAGTTATTTAGTTGCGCTGTTTTCTGTACGTTTGGCGTGAATAGTTCAGGTTGAACAACAATCGTCTTTTTCTGTCCGATTAACATCTCTATTGTCCATTCTTTGTAAATATACTATATCACGATATTACATATATGTACGCTGGCATCGCTATGTTGGTAAATGTTCGATGTTATACGTGTCGTAAAATGTAACAGTTCTATTTAAAAAAAAAAATTTCGTGTCTATGAGTACGTTAAATGTTTAACTATAAAAAGTCTCATCTGAGCTGTGCTCCTTTATGGAAGGTATTATTGTGTTTGAAAGAATACAATATATAATAAATGTATGTATGTTGTATAATAAATGTATGTTCTTTCGAAAAAAGTTCGAAAATTATCTTTCTTTTATCCGTACTTAACTTTTTAATAAAATGCACGATTAATTCTTGTGTCTCGTTTAAACAGGTTTTGGTCTATCGTTATTTCGAATTATTTAAACATCGTGTGAATTTACTATTTAATTCTACAATATCATTTACTATATAATTTTACAATATCATTTACTATATAATTTTACAATTATAATTTTACAATATCAATAATTTACAATAAGTGAGGGAAAAATCATTGAATGTTATATCTAGATGTCTATATACTATTTTAAACAATACTTAACTCGAGATACTCGTTTCGTCTCTTCATGATACTTACTGGCAATACCGAGTACAAATATGATGTTCTTTGAAAATAAAAAATGGATTTGAAAACGTTAATGCACGTTTTTTTTTTTTATTTATTTGTTGAAATTACAATCAATTCTCGCGTTGAGAATTTTCAGTAATTTTTCTGGCGTGGCGCAGTGACATGGCTGTTTATTTACAATAAGTTAATACCTATTATAGATAGGTATAATTTATAAGTATTATAAGTAAGTGCATATGCTTAATTTGGATAATTAAATGAATCTAACGTTTAGGTCTAGCGGGTAGTGCCTCTTCAGCCTGCGAATCTGGTCCGTCGTATCGAGTAATCCAGTGATTAGGGGGTTTCGGTGTTTGTTGACTCTTTTGCTATATCTGTCGCTATATTTTGCTATTTCCTCTTTGACTGTAGGTATCTTGAGGTCGCGATGGATGGTTTCGTTGGTTACATACCAAGGTGCGTCAATTAGGGATCTTAGCGTTTTCGATTGAAAGCGTTGGAGTATTTCAATGTTGGAGTTACTTGCTGTTCCCCATAGTTGGATTCCGTAGGTCCAGATAGGTTTTATTACGGTCTTGTAGAGGGTAATTTTATTCTGTATGTTTAGTTTGGAGCGTCGGCCCGTGAGCCAATAGAGTTTTTTTAGTTTGTCCTTTAGTTGCTTCGTTTTATCTGAGATGTGTGTCTTCCACGTTAGTCTCCTGTCCAGGGTCATGCCCAGGTATCGGACTGTGTCCCTGCTAGGAACTGTTGCATTGTTGATGGTGACCTGGGGGCAGGTTTGTTTTCGGAGCGTGAAGGTTACATGTGAGGATTTCTTTTCGTTGACTTTGAAGCCCCATTTGTGAAACCACTTTTCCATGCAGTCGAGACTTCGCCGGAGAGTGGATGAGGCTATTACCGGGTCTGCGTGGGTAGCTAATAGCGCTGTGTCGTCTGCAAATGTCGCTATTGTTATATCGTTTGATATAGGTAGGTCAGCAGTATAGATGGAGTACAGTAGGGGTCCGAGGACACTACCTTGGGGTATGCCGGCTTCTATTGGGAATGTTGCGGAAGTGGCGTCTAGGCATTTAACCATGAATTGTCTATTGGTTAGGTAAGATTTTAGGATGGAGTAGTAGGGGTGAGGTAGGATCTTTTTAAGCTTGTATAGTAGCCCTTCATGCCATACTTTGTCGAATGCCTGTTGGATGTCTAGGAAAACCGCTGAGCAATATTTTTTCTTTTCGAGTGTTTGGCTGATCGTATGAGTTAAGCGGTGGATTTGCTCTACTGTAGAATGATGTTTTCGGAAGAAGAATTGGTGATCTGGGAGTGTTTTCAAGTTCTCTAGGATTGGAAGGAGTCGGTTCGTGAGCATCTTCTCGAATAGTTTGGACAGGGTAGGTAAAAGACTGATTGGGCGATAGGAGCTGGTTTCGTATATCGGTTTACCGGGTTTAGGGATGAGGGTAATCAATGAGATTTTCCAGGCCTTAGGATAGTGTTCCAGGCGAAGGATAGCATTAAAAATCGATGTGATGAGTGCTATCCCTTTTGTGGGAAGTTCCTTGATTGCTTTATTGCCTATTAGGTCGTGTCCTGCTGCTTTCTTGGGGTTTAGGCGACTGATTGTTTCTATAGTCTCTGCAGAGGAGAAGGGTTCGATAGGAGGGGACATTTGGAAGGGGGTGTGCAGGTATTCAGTAACGTCCGCGGCGGCTTTGGGGGAATGGGGTTTGAATACTTTTGACAAGTGTTTAGCAAACAGGTCGGCTTTTTCTATAGGGCTTCGTGCCCATCCACCTTGCGGACGGCGGATAGGTGGGATTATTTGTGGGGGGCGTGTGAGTTTCCTGGAGGCCTTCCATAGTGAGTAGTTGGAGTCGGCTGTGGGGGATAAGCTGGCAAGGTATTTATGGAAATAGTCGTTTTTATAGTTTTTTAAGGTTCTGGATAGCTTTCTAGTTGCGTTGTTAAGTTTGCGTTTATCCTCCGGTGTTCTATGGGTTTGCCATACTCTTCTTAGTCTACGTTTTTCTGCTATTTTTTTTAGTATGTATTGGGGATATTCTTGTTTGCTGTTAGATGGCTTTGTCGGTGTGGAGAGGCGGATTGCGTTTATTATGCTCGTGTTTAAGTATTCCGTGGCTGCTTCGATATCTTTCTTTGTTTTTAGTGGGGTGAAGACTGAGGTTGAATGTGTAAAGACTTCTCTGAAGAGCTGCCAGTTGGTGTGTTGGTTGTGAATGTATTCTCGATGATTGCTGTCTTACATGGGAGATATTTACTTCTCTTTCTTCGATACTGTCGGGTAGGGATAAGCCGTAGGGTCTCGCTGTTGTACCGATTAGTAGTTCCAACGGGCTTGACTTAGTCACGCGGTTGGTGGTACAATTCAAGGCCAGTTGTATTTCCCCGATCGCGTCTTGCCAGGACCGCCCGGTGGTTTCTATTGTTGTGAACATGTTTTTTAGCGTACTCATAATACGCTCTACCTGTCCGTTGGCCCTACTAGCTCCGGTCGCAATTAAATGGAGTTTTATGTATTTATCTTGACAAAAGTCTCGAAATTCTTTGCCCGTAAAACATCTTCCCTGATCCGCTATTATCCGGCAGGGACTGCCGAACAATAATATAGCGGACTTAAGCGCTTTAATGGTGTTGATGGAGTCTATCTTACGGGTATGGTGCAAGTATACGAACTTAGTAAAGGCGTCGACCAACACAATGACGTATTCCTTCGAATCGTTTTTATCGCTTAGTTTGCCCGTTATGTCCATATGAACCATATGCCAAGGTATACTGGTCTTAGGTATGGGGTGTAATTCGGCTTGTACTCTACCCGAACTTGCCTTTGAAACTCGACAAGCATGACAGTTCTCTACGAATTTGCGAACATACTTCGCCATTCCTTCGAACCAGTAATACTCATACAGTTTCTCAAGCGTTTTATCCCAACCTAAGTGCATAATGGACTGGTGCACATGGTTAATAACAGACCACCTAAACCCTTTCGGAACGACGGGCAGGCAGAGAGTTCTATCTTTTCTCTGTATTTTACGATGAAGGGTGCCGGACCGTAACTCATACGTATTCGCGACGTCTTCCGCGAGCTCTTCGTTCTGTAATTTATCGACGATCTCGGAAATTTGTGGGTCGCGACGTTGTTCCGCTAGTAGCCAATCGTCGTTAATTTCTTTCTCTACAATTTTGCTGAACGTACTGCGATCCAAGTCTACGGGATTTCGCGAAAAGAAATCTACGTGGGCCATTCGTTTACCTTCCCGGTACATAATGTCAAAGGTAAAAGTTTGCAGGTAAGCCCACCATCTGTAAACCCTGTCGTTCAAGTGTACCTTATTACTGGATGCTTTCAGGGAGTTGCAATCGGTGACAACGAGAAATTCTCGTCCGTGTAAGTAATGACGGAAGTGCTTGACGGCGTTTACAACTGCTAACGTTTCCAATTCGTAGGAATGATACCTAGATTCCGCAGGGCTAGTTCTTTTGCTGTAATACTCCACTATTCGATTTTTACCTTCGACCCTGTGCATTAAAATGGCTCCATATCCTTCCGAGCTAGCGTCCGTATGTAGTTCTATGGGGTAATTGGGGTCAAATATCATTAGCACCGGCGCGTCAGTCAGGACGGAAATTACCTTTTATCTTATCTGTTCGTGCCTATCCGTCCAAGGTATATTCTTGTTACTCGAGGTGAGTGCGTACAGGGGTTTCATTACTTGTGAAAATTTGGGAATGAAGTTTCGGAAATAAGAGGCCAAACCTATGAATTGCCTAAGTTGTGTGACGGTCGACGGTGCAGGTAAAGAACTCAAGGCTTGTATTTTACCCGGGTTTGGACGGACTTCTCCGTTACGAATTACATATCCCAAGTAGAGTACCGATGTCTTTAAAAAGGAGCATTTTGAAAAGTTAAAGGAGAATCCGGCTTTCACGAGGGTATCTAATACGGTGCTCAACCTTTCTAGGGCTTGATCTACTGAGTCGGCAATAATTAGGACGTCGTCCAAGTAAACAACAACGAACGAATACGCGAGGTCGCCTAAGGCGTTGAGAATGGCCCTCTGGAAAACGGATGGTGCATTTTTCAATCCGAACGGCATAGTCACGTACTCGTATTGCCCGTCGGGTGTAACGAACGCCGTATATTCCGTCGAATTGGGATGAATGGGGATTTGGTGGAATCCGCTGGCCATGTCCAGGCTAATGAAGTATCTCGCCTTCTGCAATCTCGCGATTTGATCCGCGATGAGGGGTAGGGGATACCGGTCCGCGACCGTATTTTTATTTAATGCCCGCAAATCTACGCACAGTCTATCTGAGCCGTCTTTCTTCTTTACAAGTAAGATAGGGCTCGCGAACGGTGAGTTGCTCGGCCTCACGATTTTTGCTCTAATTAACTCGTCTATTCTCTCACGCATTATCCTACGCTCTTCTTCGCTAAGTCGGTAGGGACTTCTTTGCACGGTAACATTAGGATCGATTAACCGTATTTCTAACTGGCCCGTGCTTACGCGAGTACGTGGGAAGCCCGTAATGAATGAATCTTTGAATTTCTCGAGGACAGAAATTAACCGACTTTTATCATTACCAACCACGTCAGTGTCAACCGCATTGATATTGATCTCGTCCTCGGAGGTTTTACTACAGGCATTAATAGTCTTCGTTTTACAAATATCGACGCTATTCCGTGTAATAGTTACATCAAAACCCTGGCTTAAGATCTCGCGGCCAATCATGATATCATAATGCAAGTGACTATCGGCCAGAACGTGGAAGGTTATCTCCAATGTAAAACAGTTAATGCGTACCGTAGATAAGATCTGGGATGTACTCTTAACGCAGGTGTTTCCTATTCCTCGCATAACTACTATATCTGTCGTTCTCCTACCGGAGAATTTCGGAGCGACAGATTCTCTAATTAATGAGCACTCGGCTCCGGAATCGAAGTAAAATGGGAACGACTCACCCAGATGACTTAAACTACCGGCTGGGGACTCCACCACGCAGGTGTAACGTCAATTCATATCAGAGACCAGGCCATACACCACGGACAGGATGGCACCCAGATACCTGCATATCCCTGGCGCGCACCCTCAATAGTCTTAAGTGCCTACCAGGGGCACTTGGCATTTTTATAGTTAAGGTCGTTCGGACCAAGCGAGTATTTCCTGTCGTAAATTCCGTCCCTTGTCCTTAGATACCCCCACCCCTAGCTTTCCTCAGACACAGTATCGTCAGTAAGACTTCACTTATTCTGTATCCTTAGAATAGTCAATATATCTATGTCGGTCTCTACTCTTATAAGTCGCGTACTTAATGTATCGTTGTAACTAAGTCTGACATAACGTGGTTGGAGTGAATTGTGATTTATGTTAATTCAGTGCGTGTTACATTGTGATTGCTGAATTCATAATAAAGGTTGATTAAAACCAAGTTGATAGTTGTGTTACGACTCAACTATATTTTATTTTCACCAACCAACCCAAAAATTACGTGACACAGGAGTTGACTTTACGCTCATCCTTGGGGCCTGGTCTACCGTCCCGTCGTGCCGGGCAGTTAGATGTGATATGACCTTCCGCATGACACCTGTAGCAAACCGCCTTGGACGGTGCGGCCGGTCGGCTTCCTTCCTGGCGTCGTGCATCCCTCTGCTGTTCGTTCTGCATCCTCTTGCGGCAGTCCTTTATTCTGTGTCCGAGAGTACCAGTAATGACACCTCGTCTGGTGGCACGATAACTTGCGTCGCTTAGCTTCGGGTTCCGCCGGTGCATCTCTCGGCGAAAATGTCGACTCTTCTTCGTAACAAAAGGGTCGCATTTCGCTCAGAAATTGGTCTTCCGTTCTGATATCACTCGTGAGGGCCAATCGTTTAAGACGTTGGTCGTGTGGAATTAATATGTAGAGAGTGACAGCGTTAAGTATTTCGTCTAGCGTAGAATGTTGCCACCGCGTCTGCAGGAGGGAACGGACACGGCCGGCAAACGCCCCCGTGGATTCGCCCGTTCCCCGCGATTCCCTGGATACCTTGATTAACGATGAGGACGTCGTCTCTCGGCCACCGAACTGTATAAGGAATCGTTCCTTAACTTTAGACCAAGTAACTTCTCCGTCTCCCGTCATTCCAGCCAATGTGCTGCAGAACCCTGTAGAGAGTCACTTAAGGCAGAGTATAGCGCGTCATCTCGCAGGGGGTTGTTCTGCATGGCCCTACTAACAGCCGCGCACCACGCGGCTGGGTCGGCGCCTGCGACTTCTGGGTTAAAATGTGGTAATTTGGTGATTCCCGTATTTGGTCGTTGCATTAGCGTATGAATTAGGTTGTTCATGACAGCGACCTGCCCTTCCAGCGCTCGCAACCGTTCTGATCCCACTTCTGATGTCGGATCGTCACTGGGAATGGGGTTGTGGGCGTCAAATGAATCTTCTCGAGGATTAGCCATTCATACGGTACACACAGGCGTAGTTTATTGCAATGATAGAATTATTACAGTCTTGACAATTGATCACGGCAGTTCGGCACTCGCGACACTAGTGACGATGCTCTCGGGCTCAATAACGAATCCGCGGCCAACGGGATGACAACAGAACGTACTCACAAAGTCTAAGTCTGAAAATAATCACTGATCGCGAAGGCGTTACTCTTTAATCGATGAGATCGCGAGCGAGAATGCCTTTCCCGTCCCGATGATGCCACAGAGGAAAACTATAACGGGGTGTATCTAAGGATACAAGATCATCGGATTCGTCGAGAAAAGCCTTCGTGCAGAAAGTAAGGGAAATTGACGTTGCTGCTAATTGGTCAATCTCCATATCGGTGGTTAGAAAAAGATGCTAGCCGCCCTCGAGGGAAAGTTGCTAGTGGGAGACGCCGCTCGTTGAAAAATATGTCTCCCCTATCTTCCCGTAGTTGGGACAGAGACTGTTTGTCTGTTTGAAGGACTTTAGTTAACTAAACCTTAAGATTTATAACGGGCCCTCGGGCTAGCCGAACATGTACTGCGGAGACGCATCGACATCTGGCAATCATCTTAGTCGAAGAATAGGGTCTGCGCGTGGCGAGCCACGGGACAGAAACCGTTGGAATGTTTACTGTCGCGTGTCGCCACGAATATTTCTTTTAAGGAGAGCTATAAAATTACTCCATACCTTTGTTAGACAAAGCGTTCATCCTGTGACCGCGGCTACGTTCGGCAACTGACTGTCGCCTCGAGCCCAAGCTCATTATCACGACTCTCGAACAATTACAATCGGGTTGAATAACTACAATTGTTCAATTACAGCTATAGTAGATTCTAGGTTACAATGTTGCCGAATTATCCAAAATTCCAAAGGCTCCGGTGTTCTTTCATCTCCGAAATATATATATAAATTATATTTAAGAAGTTTGGGATAGTTTAAAGATGAAATAAATTGCTTTTTAAGTTTAATCTCTTACTTTCGACGAAATCAAGTTTCTCTGGAATTTGGTGGAGTTTAAGATTTGATATCGGTGTCGTAGGAGTTATGTGACACTTTAAGGTGGAATAAATCTAGCGAGGAGTTTAAGGTGCGGCAAAGGAGCGTGGAATGTTGCAATAGAAATTTATTGCAGTGTTAGTGCATTGGTAGATTGATCAAATTTACGTGTAGCGTGGGTAACCAATGGTAAATATTTTGCAATGTGTATAATTTCTCAGTAATCTGAGGTTTATAAAATCTATTGACAACTAATGGAAATTGTTGATTTAACAGATCAATTTTAAATTCCTCGTTAATCTAAATTTTTTTAATCCTATTTACAGCTAAACCTTACGACGAAAAATTAACGAAGTGGAATAAAAATGGCATTGTGATTCTTCTCGTCGTGTATTGGTGTCACATCAAATTTAAGAGACAGTTTTACTTGCGGATGCTGTGTGTTACGTTGGTGAAGTCGACGAAAGTGTAAAATAGGAGCTCGTCCGAAATACACTAACGCGGAAGGTTAAATTTAACGCAAAAGGCTGAGAAATTAATCTAGAACTCGAAGTTTCATTGGTACGACGCACTTGAAACGCATTCAAAGAGGTCGGCGACCTCGAAAGTGGATGAACGCAACTGTTTCGTGGGAATTTCTTATTGTGGCTTATTTGGACGAAGTTGCTTTAAAATCAGCGCTGGATTCGTCTGTTTTTTGCCCGGAAATCATAAAATGTTTAGGCCAGGCGACTCCATGTACAGAAAATGTTATGTCCACTTTTTACGTCCGTAGAATTCAACTCTTTACTACTATGCACTTCTTCTCCAAAAAAATATCGCGTTTCAATATTAAAAAAAGTTTCAATAATATACTATCCATTAGAAGAATGATAACATGATAACCTTACAAATTATTAGTATTAACAAATTCTTATTGTCGTATAGAAATGCCAACTATTGCTTCGGTAAAACAAACAAAGGAATTTTACAGATAAATTTTACAAATTACAAGTCATCTTATAACGCAAAATACGACGTGTAAAATTGTCTCAATTTATTAATAGTATTAATAAATTATTATGATAAAAGATGCAGGAATCTTAGCCTCATGAGAAATTAGAGATGAAAATGAGTGGGAAAAGATTAATCACTGGTCCTCCTAAAAAGATGCAGTCCCATGGATGGATGGTTGTGCGAGTATTAAAGCAGCGCAAAACCGTCCCCGAATTCTCATCCCGAACGTCGTACGACCAAAGACAAAAACAACTCACTCGAGGGCATTGCGGAGAGACATTCATCGAGGACACAATAGTATTATTCCAGGAAGTGCTAGTTCTTCCTAGATTCCGGTTACAATGTTCTTAACGCGTGGAAATTAGTCTTGACCAGGAAACATCTATAACGGCATGTATTTTCTGCCGTGATTGTAAATCTGTTTGGAACATGCGGTTTGTCCGTTAATCTAGGCGCTGTTGTTCAATTGAGTCAATATTATTTGTTGGTAGATTAGTGTGTGCAAGAGCGCTCTATTCATTATTGACCAATTCGAGCACGTATTGGTAAATTTCACACCGGCAATTACGGTGAAATCGTTCGTGGTCGCTGGAAATTAGCAGTATCGTTTGCGGTCGTGAGCTGATTGACACTGCGTGAGCGGGGAATTATGTGAAGCAGCTTTGCTTTGTCGTTTCATGCATTTAATAGGTTTACGGCGGTGGACAGAGTTTGTAAAAAATGAAGACAAGGTAGAAAAAGATTATTTTTCATTTTTTACTATTAGATTATTTTCAAAGTGATCTTTTCAGTGAAATATGATTGACAAAAAATAAGATCTATAATTGAATCATTATAGAAAATAGAATAATATTGATAATAAAGAAATAAAAATCAATTATAGAATAACATATAATAATAATAATAATAATAATAATAACAATAATGTGGATAGACTTTATGTTTACTTTTATATGTATAATGATACTGTTTGATCCTTGAATTAAAGTTAAGATTAACGTTGCGATTATGATTATCCTTTGTCTGACTAAATATATTTGAAGTGTCAATTACAGTAGAATTTTTGAAAGATTCTTGGCTGTTAAACAAAAAACTGGTTCCTTTATATTTCGCTCAATTATCATAGAATCGTGAAACTGACTTTCACTTCAAATTTTGTCTGTTTCAGGAGTAACAAGTACCTGCAAAAATCATCCATCAGCCGGATATGTGCTGTCGGAGGGTTTTTCATTAGCATTCCCGTCTTTCTAACTGGTAAGAACCAATTCCTTCAATTCTGTCAACTTTAACCTTTTGAAAGATACTAGTACATAAGTTATACGTTTAATTTTTCTTGAATTCAGGCATGAATCTAAAAGATACTGTGAACTATCTCTGAGTGTATGAAATCAGTTTAGAAATCCAATGGAAATAAAGTTAATTTTAACGCCGAATAGTCATTATTTTTCTTAGAAAAATAAAAAATGATCGTCTTTTAGGGAAGTTTTAACAGATTAATTTATAAAGAGCTGAAACAGAATATTCATGTCATGCATGAATACGGCTGGTGGATGGATCGAGATCTAATCTAAAGTTTACGTTGTGTCATGCTAGTTTACACAGCTATCATTCGCTCGATCGATCGTTAAGCTGTTGAACTCGATTCAAGACGGACATTTTGACTCTGTTCAGAAGAAAACTGCGTTTTAATAAATTTGACGGAATAGAAATTATGATAGACTACAATGTTTTTTTAATTATATCATAAAATTTATTTATTTTTTTCTAATGTCATGTTAGAAACTTCAAATACTGTCCAAAACTTCGAACGTAATCGTTTTAGAAATTTGTAAATTACTTAACGACCAAAAATATTGAATTCTCTATTGTCTGAAGATAGATTCTCTATAATTTAAGTAATTTATTCGTCGAGAATTGATATATAAAGATTTAAATAATAAATTAATTGAAAAATAATTTGCGACTAGTATTGAAAATTTCAATGAAAAGCATATGTATATAGTTTACGCTTCGAGAATTATATGTATTGAGAATATGTATTTGCGCTGATTCTTTGTCCCGCTTGTTATAGCATACGTGTTATAATGATCCTCTAACAATGCTTTCAGGTATGATATTGTATACATTCATCCAGTTTCATTCGACGCCGGCAATCGTTACGTCGGTTTTCATAGGCCTTGGCATCGTGTTTTGTGGATGCGCAATGGTCCATAACGTCTTCGTGTGGCAGAGGGTAAGAACATATCGCTATTAAAAAAGAAAACGAACACGTTCAAACACGTCTAAATCATCTTTTATGTGTATTTTACCCGGAAATCATTTTATCGTGAAATTTTGTTTTTCAGAGTTACCATAATTTATCTGGTAGAGTTCATAAAAATTTTTCTGAAATCAATTGCAAGCTTTTAGGAAACCAGGATTTTTCACATTTTTAAGAAGCGTTATAATTATATTGCTGATCTTTATACGTTCGTGCGAAATTGAAAAGTACGCAAATGGCGCAAAATGCATAAAATGCGCTAAAATATACGTATATAAGAAAACAAATCTCTATTAAAATTTTATTTCTTTGATTGTGTTCGTAAAACTACAAACTTGTATAAAAATACGCATTCTAGTTATAAGTGTTAAAACATTCGATCTAGTCCTTATCACATTCATGAAAACCTCTATTTAACCATTCGTTGTATCAACAAACATTCATATGCAAAACTTACCACCTACCATATCCTCCGCGTATTAATATAATCCCCTCTTATAAATTATACACTTTAGAATGGACTGGTTGGGTCAGAGTGATATAAGCTTACAAGTTCTCGAGGAGTTCTACCGAAGTTACATTTACGTTTGCATAATTTCACCGAAAAAGATACTCTGTAGAATGACAGGTTCGTTTGTTTATGTGATCCGCGATCGCAACTATTTCAAGGGGATTTTATAAATAACCATACACACGATATTCAGTGTATTTTCGTATTCTCGTTTATTTTTGGGAGATTTGTAAAACTGTTGAACAAAATAATTGAGTAACGATTATATTTGCTGAGAAAAAGTCTTTTTCTCTGTACCCCTCCTTCTACTTCAAGCATGTAGTATTGACAATAAGATTGACAATGGCTGAAAGTAATCCAAAAGAGTTTTCACCATGGTTATCGGTAACGAAAAAGATTTGAATCATCTTTAATACTTATTCGTAACTAGAATCATTTCAACTAAAATGTAAATTCTTATATTATAACTTTTTTAATTTGTTATGGCCCCTGACTACAACCTAACCTATCATTCTTATTTCGTAGGAGAAGACGAATGCCGTGAAGGCGTTAGCGCGCGAACAGTGCGAAGCGGCGGTACAGCTGCAGCGTCAGCAGCAGCTGCAACAGCACCAGAACCAGCCCCAGCTACAACAGCAACAACAACTACGTGGCCCGTTAACCATCCACCATGCTGGCTGCCCAACGAAAATGGGCCCGTGACGAACCAACTAAATACCAGCCACGCAACGCACGGCCGAGCTGCACAGTACCAACACTATCATCAGCATCATCATCATCGACACGTGTCAATGTCTCCACCGCCCTTGTTGCTCTCATCGCCAGCTCCGATCGCGGCGACGCACAATCATCTGAACGTGAGCGGACACAGAAACGTGGTTACGCCACCGGATACACCAGCAGATAGATCGCCACCGAGTCCTGGAAATAAGCTAAATAGATCGCAGCATTTGCCACGGGAAGCAACCGGCAGCGTCAGTCCTGGTCTTCCGGCTGCCACATTGGATCTAAGTAGCGCAGCAACCACCAATAGTCCGCATGAATTGTCCACGTTAGTTTAGGAATTTGGTCCGAACATTATATCTTCACATAGGATTGGAGATTAATAGTTGATAGTTAATTTACACATCGATCTTTTTATTTGTAAATTGGGTCGTGGTTTAGAGTTGGTTTGTAAAAATTCGGTCCTAATTGTTAAATGATGAATATTGATTAAGAATAATAGGCATTGATGTACCAATCTTTTTTTAACTTATATACTTGAGCACACTCATTGGAGATTTCACTTTTATTCAGTGAAACAGCAACTTCATTACTCGCTTATTCAATACGGCAATTGCATATATTTCATGGACATTTTAACAATGTTTTGAATAATTTCTAACGGTACAATTGTGATGAAGTGAAAAAAATCGTGATAAGAAACAGAGAGAAAAGTTGCTCGTTAATGAATATTCACCAGAAATAAAGTAATTTCTAAAGAATATCCCGAAGACGTCGTAGATATTACGAAAGGAATGATTAATTTATACCCGCGTGTATCTTGCCATTACCATACTATTATTATTATTATTAATATTGTTAGTAGTACTCGGTTACATTATTATTAATATTAATATTATTGCCTTATTATTATTAATGTTATGGAACCTCTAGTCCTAGGTTACTTTCGCTGCCACGAAAGGATAAGATTTTCGAATTTTTGACTATTACGTGTAATTCAAGTTTTCCTGTTGCGCATGCGCAGTAGAAAGAAAGTTAGCGGAACTCAAATCTCGAACTATAGAGAGTTGAAAAGTAGTAAAAGTAAAAAAGCACGAATAACATTTGTATTTGTGCTGGATTAAGTTTGATAATTGAAAATTGAGTTTGATGATAACATTTTTTTCGTATTCGCTTTGGTAAATATTAGTTTTATTTAAAATTGAACAAAGCATTTTATGTTTTTCAAATACGGTACATAATCGTAATATCGAATTTTGTAAACTGATAGTAAGAAACTCTATAATTCGAGACTGGAACTTTGATCAAGTTCACATTGAACGTAAACTGACTTAATTTTGTTATTTAAGCGTGTATACTATACGTGTTTGTTCCTTCTTCTCTTGTGCGCAGGCTATAGCTTAATTACTTCCAATAAACGCAGTTATATCGAATCAATGACCGATACAAATTTAGATATTAGGATTATTTAAACAAGAGATTAAAAACTAAAAAGTATTGTTTTTATACTGCATATGTACATATGCAATATGAACGACAGTTTGTGTAATAATATGTACCCCTCTTCTTAGTTTACTTTTGTATATTTTGCGACATTTGATATTAATTTTATGAGGAACGTACTTACACTTTATCTTTGTAATTAAATGTGAAATGAAAGAAAAGAAATGACATGAGAAAAGGAAATTCGATGTATGAGTATATACGAATTGACGGAATTAAAATTTAACGCTATATTTAAATAGAAAACGTGAAATATCTTGTCATCTTAAAATAACTTGATCATTCCTATTCTTTTACATAAAAACACTTTTCGACTGTAACTTAAGAAAAATGTCTGCTAACGTGAAACGTGCCAGAAAAAATTAACAACTTCCATTAAATTGGCAAATTTCTCATTAATATCGTAAAACTCGCGTTTACAAAGATCAGATCAGTGTACATAATATACAAAACAAATGCAGAATATATAAATATAGCACATACGTTCTGAATTATATTCGAATTGGGCAGGGTAACCAAGTGAAAATATGTAAATTTCACGATGTGTAATGTACACTTTATCGAACTTGTAAGTAGTGTAGAAATAGAATATTTTACACGTAACAAAATATACAAACGACAATACACAAGTTAAATTATTTGTTAGATCCATGTATAACAAGCATAGTACAAAAGTGTTTTAGCTTTATGTACTGGTAATTATGAGAAATACCAACTTAATAGATGTATTTGCTATGTACCTAGTTAAGAAAACAATAAATTATTCTGAACAGATAAAGCGTTTAGTAGCTTGTGAAGTATGAATTTTCGAAAACGTAAGTATTTTATATCTAAGTAGTTAAGAAACGCGAGCAAGGGAAATCAAACAAAGGAACAAAGTTTTTTTGTTTAAAAATATTTAATTTGTTGTTCTATTATCCGAGGTTAGAAGCGATAATGTACAAAATCTGAATAAATAAGATTCCTCAATATTATTGAATTTTAATTCTAGGGTAAAGTAATATATCCGCATATTTTATTTATATACAATATGTATAAATAATGATGTGATTTGACTAATTTTGTTGAAAGAATATTTGTACTTTTTACGTAAAACTTCAGTCTTTTACAAACTTTCTTGTAATTAATAAACCAGTAAACACAATATTAATAAAATCTATTAAAATTATAAACAAACTCATAAGTTTTAATTTTAGTCCTTAAAGGTTGAAATATTTTGCCCCAATGTCGAGACATTTGTTTTAATCCAAAACATTACTATACTGAATCGATAATGTTGCATGTGCCACGAAAATGATGATAGTGTCAGATAACTTGTTGTGAAACGAAAAAGCATTACATGTACATTTCTGTTGTTTTGTTGACCATGAGTTTGATGATCTTTTAAACTTGCCCACAGCTAAGAAATCAAACAGTATATCTAAACGAAATTAATTTCAAATTATTTTTTAGGTTCTAAGCTTTTATCTAATCTTTCAGAAGTTGCAAAATTTATTCCACAAGAGTCTTTTTTATCATAACCAAGTACACATTTCTTCTTATCTTTAATAGTAACGAAAATAATTTAGATGAACGTTTTAAAATTGACACCCTGTATATTAAAAATAAAAGATATATTTTCTTCATAATTGGATAGGCTTTTTACAATGGCAATGTACAAATATCAAAATTGCAATTATACTATAACATATGTATATATATAAGCTTCACATTTAAACACAAGATTCTTTATTATATTTTTTTAATACCAATATTTTAATAATTATAACAAGGGTTTTTTAACAAGAGATGTATAACATTGTATACAAATTTTCAAAAACCTATAGATAATTTCAGTTATGCTCTTGCATCATTAATTGTTGATGTAACTCTTACCTCAATTCCATCTAGTTCCTTAGACATTACTATTTGACAGCCTAGCCGTGACCTGAAATTAAATATTATATAACTGAATATGTCAATAAATATATTTATTGCTATACAAATTAATACTAATACACAATAAGATTTCTATTTATCCATTTGAAAATCAACATTGTAAATATGCTAATTCCAACATAGATTTGTAATGATTATAGGGTCATAAATAAAAAACTATGAAAATTTATTATAATTTCAGTTTCGTAGTATTCAGAGATAGCGATTTGAAATTCTACATTGAGATGCAGATTTCGAAATACCCAATACTAACCTGTTTTTACATAAATTTAAATAGAAAAATTCACTTTATAAAATATTAAAAGGTAATAGAATTAATAATGTGAATGATTTGATACTGATTATTATGAACTAACGTATCTGTTAATTCATATGCTCAATACAACATGTCTAATTCTTCATCTGTTGGTTTGTCAGGAAGTGCATCATAAACTTCTTTCGAAAATATTAAATGGCACGTACTACAAGTTAATGTTCCTTCACAAGCACCTATATCAATTATATTTTAATATTACAACATACTTATATAATAAAGTATCAAAAGTTAAAAATAATAAGAATATTAAACTTGATAAAAATGAAAATTTTCAAATATTTTCTACCTCAAAATTATTTATTTTAAATTAAGTAAATTATGCTTCTTTAAAACATACCATATCCATCTAAATCAATTTCATTATTTACTACTATGCCTAATATAGTATCTCCAACTTTCCCTTTGCTTTGATTCTCTCTCCACTTGCTTTAACAAACGTTATATTTACTCTGAAAATAATATTTATGAAAGATAAAAATTATCTCAATATAATTATTTTCTTTATTTTTTGTGTTTCTTCAATTAATCTTCTCTTAATTATACCTTAATTATATGTCTCACTTATGATAATAGAAATAATTTAAAAATAAGATATACTTGTCTTAATAATACATAAATAAAATTCGTATATCATATATTTATAACAGTGTTATATTTTTAGTTGTTCACTGTCAATGTTGTTCTTATTAATACTATTCTATTAATACTATGTTATTTTTCTAGATGTTGTACTCCTACAAAGAGAAAAATTTCTTAGACATTATTATTAGCATTATTATTTTGACACCAATTTTATATTGGAAGGTAAGTACTGAAATTCTATTAAAAAAAGAAGGAAAGCACAAGAAAATTTGTATCACTTACTCTTGTTTTTCTGAAAGTGGTTGCGTGGTCGATATTCCTCTTGTTGCCTGCAAAAAGGGCAACGTTGTGTTGCTTGTATATTTTGAATAATTTGATGCAATACCGAGAATTGATCTCGAAAATTTTTGTAATTGATTTACTAACGCCATTCCACTGTCATGAGTATGGGACACCCTGACCGAACACCAGATATTGCGGAAAATATCAATTGTAGATCAATTGTACTTTGTACAGAAACTTTCACGGCATTCTTCGGCTGCTATACTGGGACGTTCCTTTACTGTGATAGGTTATAAAACGATTCCTAACACAAGTGACGTATCTCTACCGGACACGTGCTCTTCGGGCCACACGTTTTATGATACAAGACCAGCAAAATGATCAATGTGTAATTTTACATATCTTACATTTTTTCCAAATGAAATATTGTTTTTATTAAACGTTTAAAACCTCAGACAACATTTATTTCATCTGATTTCAGTTTTACAAATATATATCTATAATACATATCTGTATAAATTACGGTCTGGTTATATCAAACAGGGACCGACACTCGCTAGGGAAAACTGCCCAAAAATTGAATCGTAAAAACCAATATGAAAGACAACAAATTTCTCGTTCTGCGGAACAAATAGAAATGAGCAGAGTATCTTTATCTTTATCTGAGACATTCAAAGCGTATCACGCATACGCTAAACCTGAAGAAAACTTTCTTGTCTTCCATGTTCATTTTTCCCTTTCCATTTCCGAACGGTTTCTTCTATATTTATTTATATGTTCGTGATTGATGCTATTGACAACATACAACTAAGGGGAAATACGAATAGTAATAGATAGATGTATAATTCATTATGCAATTTTATAGAATTAAATCTTATTTATCTTCAGATATAAAAACTATATTTACCAGCTGAAACACTAACGCATATGCAGTATAATATAATTTACTTAACAATCCCGTTTTAGTTATAATATGTGATTAATTCTTTTGCTATTTCGCTATAAACAGTTTTTTGTGCATACAATATTTTTTTATAGTATTCTAATATATTGTTAGATATTGTAAAGAAAGTAAAATACAGTTATTGAAGTCTGGGAACATTCAATGTTAATCTTGCTTCAAAAAATAATCTTTCGAATGAATGGGGAATAGATTTTTAGTATTATAGTTGGTATAATGTCATCATTGTTTAGAATGTGTTAGAGTTAAAGAAATGAGACAAATTAATATTTCAGAAGCAAATTCAATATTTAAATGATGTTATTTTAAAATGGCAGATGATATGAATGTTCTTTTTATACGAGGAAATGGAAACGTATGTATGGTAATGGAAACGTAATGGTTTTAACATTATTTTAGTACAAGATCTTAGCATAATAGTAATTAACAGTATCCATTACCTTTTAGTCAATTTTTGAAAAATGACATATATGATAATTTGCAATAATTTGATAATAAAATACTTGTATCAATATTAATAACGTATAATTTGCTATCTCAAAAGGATACAGACACAGCCAATGATAATGTTTGGGATGATAGTGCATTAATAGAAGCATATGATAAAGCAATAAATTTAGCAAAAGAAGAAGTTATCAAGCGAATGGGAATGGATGTTGGAAATTCTCAACCGAAAGAAAACCTACAAAATCTTAAGCAGCCTAAACACGCAAGTAAATTACACAAGGTTGTGATTTTGATAGAATATTACAAATTTGATACAGAATATTATTAAATATATTGATTAAGAAGCAAATTATTTTATTTTGCTATTTACTTATATTTATTTGTATACACATCTTTTCTCTATAGAAATGGATCATAGGAGCACCTTGTCGTGCAATATACTCAGAGGATGGAGAAATTTATGAAGCTATAATATAAAAAATTTACGAAAACAATGGCACGTGTGTTGTAAAATTTGTAGGTAATACCTTTAGCATGATGGTTATGTCAATTAAGAAATGTACTAAAAATACATATATATATGAAGTAAAGGCTTTCGCATAGTGTATCACAGTGTCATTCAGCAGGTCCTTAACTGGGCAGGAGTACCTGTCAATGTCTATGGGGAGACCCATAGATGATATAGTGGGATATAGGGTCATGAACCATAAACATGCATGTTACTTATTGTTCATTATTATCTGCTTGGAATATAATTCTCCTCATTAGACGAGTGATTATTACTACATATATCAAGGCAAACATTTATACATATACATTTATGCACGGGAAATTCTAATACATTGCCTGTAAGGACAGTAACTGAATGGCACTCAGTCATTCTATTAAATGACAAAAATTTCTTTTACTCTGTGTTTAGGCTATGGTAATACAGAGAAAGTCGAGTTGAGTTCTCTTTTAGAATCAGAAGGTTTGCAAAGTCAAATAGCACAACAAAAGAAAGCTTTGGAAGAGAAATACAATGAAGAGAACGACGAGACTTGTGAGACTAATTTTTCTACAAATGTAAATTCGAAAAAATATAATGTAGAAAAAATGGATTGTGACTCTGAAGAAGCAAATGCGTATAAACATCGCTTCATACCGGGACCATCTTTCAATTCGATGACTGATATAATGCCACCTGCACCTCCTTTACCACCACAATTAATGGCCAAGTAAGTACAATTTAAAAATTCTAATGGAATGCTGAATACTTCTAATATTAATAAGTAATTTGGAATAAGTTTAACATTTTATTTGGAAAAAAAAAATACGAAATTTTAATAAAATGTACTAGATTACCAGATAATGATACAGACGCACTTTCAAGTATGTTGATGTCATGGTATATTAGTGGTTTTCACACAGGTAATTATTTCACATAAGTATTTTATTGTATATTAAATTTTCAATGGACTATGTTATTTCTTTTGTAGGTTATTATCATGGTTTGAAACAAGCAAGAAACAATCAAGAGAACAGGAAGAACTGTTGATTATATCAATTTTTTCAATAACAATATAACGATAATATAAGATATTAAAATAAGATATTATAATAAGATATAAGATAAATATAAGATATTAATATAAGATAATATAAAATATAAAACTCATTGTATTTATTTACTTCAATTATTTGAAATAAAGAACAGCTTTATTTTCATATAAGACTTTATTTTTTTAAAAATAATTACTAAGATAAGAAAAACTAAAAAACATATTTTTGATAAAATACACTCACATATATATGTCGGGTTATAATTAGGATTTAAGGCGCGTAATGATCCTTTGTTTGAATTAGCCATTGTTTTTCGAAACAGAGAATATATTTACGCGAATAAAGAAGATTTTACAAAATATTATAAATAATGAGTTTAATAAATAATAAGATTAACAAACGATAAGTTTAACTAATAATTAGATTAAAGATTAATAAGTTTAACGAACAATAAGAGGAACGAATAATATGTCTTACGAATAATGAATTTAACGTATAATGAGATTAACGATTGATAGGTTTCACGAATAATGAATTTAATTAACGCTATTAACAATGTTCCGGGGTTCAAACGAATCCACGGTCAACGGGATAACTCTTTACTATGTGTAGAATAATTTTAAACACAAAATACAATTGCTGAGACACTCGGTAAATTGCTCGATGTATCACTTTCCAAGGCGATCACACGAATGAATATCTGATGAAAATCTTTTTCGCTATACGACTGCATTTGTTTGTTATATGCTCGCTGGAAACATCGAGAAGGTTCCAATCGTTGTTGCTAGGCAATTTCTGTCAAAAGTTTGTTGTATACTCTTTGGAAACATCGAGAAAGATTCAAACGCCGTTACTAGGCAGTTTCTGTCTGGAGATTGATTCCTAATACAACGTGTGTCCCATTATATCGACATCTCTAAAGTACAATTCTATGTGATTTCTAGGGAGAACAATACAACCGATCCACACCTTCGTCAGGCAAAACGTTTATCCCGTGACCGTGGCTACGTTCGGCGACCAGTTGTCACCTCGAACCCACTTTCGCTTTCACAAATATCAAACAATTACAAATGACAATTGCTTAATTACAGTTATGATAAAATCTAGGCTAAAGCATTAGAAGGCTTCCTCAAAATTGCAAAGGGAAGGCTCCGGTTTTCCTTTCATCTCCGACATATATAATACAAGGATATAATACAACCGAACATTTTAAACTATAGCGCGTGCGCGCACACACACGCACACACATGACACACATGACACACATGCGCGGACACACATGCGCGCACACACATGCGCGCATACACACATGCACACACATGCGAATGATTTCTCGAACGATAATCCATTTATTTATATTTTTCAATATCTGTCCTTACGATTGCGTATTTATTTGTTCCATGTATCATATTTATCTATTTGCATAACTGTAGGTGACATCTTTTTTAACAATTTTGCTAATATTTCATAACTTTTTAATTCATATTTCAAAGTGGTAACAGGTGTTTCTTTCTTTTCAAGTCTCCTCCATATCGGGCTTATTTCTAGTAGCCACGCTTGCTTACAAAGCAATTTTATATCTGCACAAGAATATCTTTCAGTACATTTTACTATGTGGTTTACAATATCTGTATTTTCTAATAAGTGGTTGCTAAGGTATAATTTGAATATATCAAGTCGAGCAACTTCATTGGGTAATGATACGTATATTTGCTTTTCGAGACGCCTGAGTAAAGCTGCATCAATGCCCCTAATAACATATTTACAATAAATATTATCGTTCTATTATACTAATAATAATGAAGGAATACTTCAAACAACACAATAACATATTTGGAATTTGGAGAAATATTACGATATTTTCAACTTAGAAAACATTGAAATAACGTGATATACGTACCAAGGGGAATTAGTTGTAGCCAGAAGAACTACATTAGAATTCTCATTAGACACTAATCCATCCAATCTAGAAAGAAGTTCTGATCTGAATCTCTTTGCAGGTTCAGACAATATACAGTCTCCTTTATTTGTGGCGATCCAGTCAATCTCGTCGATAAAAATAATTGTAGGCGAATGACTATAGGCAAGTTCAAATAAAACCTGTTCAGTTTAACAAATATATTATTCATTAAATATTATATTCGAAATTCCTTAAATTCATTGCCTCATCACGAATATGATATCATTTCGTTTTCCAAACAACTATTCTATTTATATATAAATGACGAAAAATAAAATCAAATCTTTTTATACCTAGAATCTCT
The DNA here is from genome assembly GCF_051014615.1 of Bombus vancouverensis nearcticus. NCBI lineage: Eukaryota > Metazoa > Arthropoda > Insecta > Hymenoptera > Apidae > Bombus > Bombus vancouverensis. Next base: position 878,868 of record NC_134921.1, on the reverse strand, counting down.
CCTTCATAGACAAAGGAACAAAGAAACTTACATAGACAAAGCAACTTACACGTATATACTTCTCGGAATCGCCTCTCCATTTGCTGACCAATGAGCTGGCAGTTATGTTAAAAAAGGTGCAATGGCATTCTGTCGCGACTGCCTTCGCTAACATCGTTTTCCCTGTTTTGTATATTTCTTGTAAACACGTACAGAAATGAAAAGAATGCGAGTATCTTACCTGTACCAGGTGGGCCGTACAGCAAAATACCTTTCCAGGGGGAAAACGGGCCATCAAAAAAGATAGGATACTCAAGGGGATACACAATGGCCTCCTTAACAGCGGTTTTACATTCTTCTAGGCCTATAACGTCATCCCAATGTACATTTAATTTGTTTACTATGATCTCCTGTGACGATACAAAGATAAAATGGCGTCTTCTCTATATTAAGTAAACGTTACGTAATTTGATATTTGAAGCGTTACTGAAATCACGTCATCGTCGATATACGTTGGACGGTTTATCGACGGGAATTTTATCGTTTAAAAGCTTTACGATACGTATATTAATCGAAAATAACTTACGCATGAGATGTCCTCAGCAATCTTTCGTAATTCCGGATTATCTGAATAAAGCTTTTCAATGCATTTCAATATCTTCGATTGCATGGATTGTTCCATTGGGACGTTAAATAGCTCTTCTGATGAACGTCCATCACTCTCATTGGGGAATAGTGACGTCACTGTCATTGCGAGATTAATATGATTCGTATTGTCATCAGTTATCTTCTGCTGTAGATTCGTCTCTTTCACAGGCTCACTTCTCGCTTCTTTACTAACAGATTTGGCTTTTGTCTCAATACTTCTACAAACACTGGATCATATTGTAATACGATACGTTGAATACGATATGTTGAATACGATACGTTGAATACCGTTTAATATCGTTAAATAATTTAAATTCTTACGTTTTGCTTGCATTTGTCACTTCCCTCGTCATTTCCCTTCCAGTTATTTTCTTACACAATATGGGATATTTTTGAAATTTCATCTTGTAATAATTTTCATACTCTGCAACGATAATTTCCAAATCGATGTTGTCGCAGACCCGATGTTCGGGAGATAGACGAGCTTCCCGGAATAATACATCGCTAATGTCTATATACCTAAAGAAATGTAGTTTTTAATTAATTATAGTTTTTAACTGATTAAAAATATTTTTCGCAATGACTGAACACTATAAGATAACCATCAAACAACTGTTTTATCTCTAGGTAAGACAGGCAAAAGAATGTATTTACTATATAAATCCTCGAAGATAATTTCTTGTCTTCTGCTCTTTAATTTCCAATTTTTAGATGGATAAGAATAATTTGAATTTATATTTCATATATTTGTTTATAACTAGTTAATCTACATTATCGATTGAGTTATTCTTAACTACTGAATTACCGATGTCGAATTTTCAAATTTGGTTTCGCCTTCTCTTTCCACGATGTCCACTGATTTCTATTTCGATTGGTCACTGACACTATTCAAGAGAATTGGAACTAGGAATATATTTTAATTATAATATACTCACCCATTGTGTTCCAAATAATCACATACAAGGTATAATATGTTCCGATGACGTTCCGAAATACGACTCTCCTCCTAATATAATTATTTTTTCATTACAATAATATAAGTTTTTTCATGTAATTTTTTGTTACATTTGCGAATTCAACGAGTTACACATGATTTTTCATGAAACACGAACGTTAAAAATATTTGATACAGCCTAATTATAAAAATTGTTAGAAGCAAAAGTCATAGATACTATGTGCGAGTATCGCATGAAACGAACAGCTATTAAGAGAACTGCAGCAATATTACAAATCAAATAACAAAACACACTCGTCTGTGACGTGGAAATTCTAAAATCTAAAATCTAAAATCTAGAATATTCCTTACCTTTTTTCGCAGATTATAAAATATCTTATTCATACTACCTTGCATCGATAAATCACCGTTCATAGTGACACTTTCAAATCGCCTATCGTTTCTCAATGGATACGAGAATTTCCGTTTATTACTTTAAAAACAACCCGTCCATTACGTTTCTCTTAAAAAATTCTTTCAACTCCGTTGAAAACCGAGCATCAAACAAGAGACAAACGATTTGTTGCCATGGAAATGTTTGGTTCACACATAAGCAACGCACAAATATAATGATAGAATAGCTGAGTGTGTGTACTGTATAGTAAGATGGATGCAACATGGAAATAGAAAGAGAACACCATGTATAGATACTTCCTGTCCTTGTTTAATCAGGCATGCACACTAGTGGACACTGACGCTGCTCGTATACCCCTGTTACATATTTCCTGTACAAGTGCGCGTCATTAGACAAGGACGGAACATCCTCTCTCTACTTCTCTATCGCGTTTTTAGTTCGCTCACGCGCTCTGTACTTATATCTATTACATTTCCACCATAAGCAGCGGCCGTGCAGTGACTTACAAAAGTTCCGAACGGTTCCATCCTGGGCGGACGGTTAATTGCGTTCGGTACTTCGAGGCAGGAAGGTGAGTACAGAATCGCTCCTCTTAGTACTCTTATTAGAAGTGTTATCATCGAATATAAGTTTTTTCAATAAATTCTTATCGTTTTACAATCTTTCTAGAATACAATGACGTCAGCAATCGATCATTTTCGCGAATTTATTGTAAATTAATTGGGGGAATATCTGGAGTTCTTTATCGGTTTCGACTGTAAAATCAGCAACTATTCGAATTTTTCATTCATAATTGTGACGTTTTCGACTCTTCCGTTGCCAAGACCCTCTTGAGAGATTTTTGGCACGTTCCATCACCCTTGTTAAACGAGTGCACATTGGTGGATATATTGATTTCAAAAACCAATACGTGAACGAGGTTTATTATCTCACTGGGACAAAGAAATCCGTTTTATTCGCGAATTTTCCGTGTTTCTTCTTAATTTTCGTGAGTGTCTGGCGCGAAGCATTATTTGAATGAACTTTTCATCGTTCAGATTATATTTCGTTTAAAAAGATTGAAATTGATGTCGAGAGGAAATGAAACAAGGTGCTCGGGCATTCCATCGTTTCCCGGGGAAAGAGAAATATGAAAAAAACGGTCGTTCTTCCTTCTGCCATTTTCGTCCATTACCAAAATGGTATGACCCAAATGTCCCGGGCCGTGAATCAATCAAGCGAATTTTGAATAATTTTTGAATAATATCCAGTTAATAATTTGTGAAACAAATTAATTTCATTTTATCGTTGGAAACAAATTAGTTGGATTTTTCTTTCTTTAGCAGTTTTCGCCGGAGTTGACCTGACGTGCTACTTCAGTTTCCATCATCGCTTCTCGAAACTTCCAACGTCCTTGGTGTTGGAGTCTCCTTGCCCAGGTGAGTACATAGCTTCTAGATACTCGTCGCTGTTCATCCTTACGAGCCTCTCGAGCTTTAGTTGTCAATTGTTATCGTTAAAGGAAGAGAAGCTCGCGACAGATGTTATCGAACAAATCGTTTGTTCTCGAAAAGTTCGAACTTGTTCGTTGCGTTTGAATATATATGGACGGATGCCATTTTTCATGACATCTTCATGATTTGTCATGTCGTGAGTATAGCTTCTGACTACCATATGTTTGTGGTTTATGTGAAATTTGACCACTATACCGTGATAGAAAAATATTTCCAATGAATTATAAATATTTTACATTGTGAATTATAAACATTTGTTAGAAATTATATCGTACTTGAGGTGAAAATGAACCATATATCTGCTTATGGAATACGAGGTAGTAAATCATTCGAAACATAATAACGATTAATTAAGTACATATACAATAACGTTTACGAATGAATATTGCGAATTATTGTATGGCTTTAATGCGGTATTTAATGTTTTGATTGCGGACTTTGAAATGGTATCATAGGTGCTGATATAATATCGCGCGAAAAAGGAAAGACCAGTGGTTAATATTGCATGTGCACCAGTGCGTTGCGCTCGTCGGGGGTGGTTTTGACGCCGGTGCCGAGGAGAGGCGCAGAACGTGTTCGATCGACCCGCGAACGTAGCCCGTGCTCATACTGCGACAGAGTTCGTTTCAGTTAGGCTCAGTCGCTGTTTGTCCGTCGACAGCGTATAATCGCGTCGGCCTACGATTCCTTTTTTCTTCTTGTTTCTTGCGAACTCTCTCGCAACAGCCGTTCTATACGTACGCCGCCAGTATATCGCGTGATCATCGTTCCCGTTGCTTCCCTTACCCTCTCACGTCCTTCGAAGAAGACCTCCCTTTGGTTTTTCCTTATTTGGAGGGAATTCATCGCTCGGACACATGGACTGCGAAGCACGAGGGTTGATCGAGGCATCAGCGTGATGTACTTTTCAGGTTTCATATTTTCTCTATGATACTTTCTAAGGAGAATTTGGAAGATATACATTTTTAGGAAATAAAGGTTTTTATGGAGTCATCGATAGGTTAGAATTTAATTAACTCTCTTATAACAGGTATTCCAATTTTTTAATATATAAATTTAGCTTCCTCTATGGTGTTAGAGAACATAATGCGGGCATTTTATGATATAACGAATATATTCGTATATATTTTAGTTTATTCATTTGTCAAATTTCCCTAGTAGGCCGGCCTGCAGCTCACATGCAGCACTTAGTAAAAATTTGTTTTGTTAGAGGTTGGCCATTCTTCTTGCTATAAAAATATCGCGAAGTCATATCATATGATAAAGCACCTTCTGAAAGCTAGATGCTCGATAACGAGCCTAATGATTCTCGGTAGTTTGTAATGTCAAGCTTTGAATTGGCGAGATCGCTCTGCTGTCAAACCGCCGTCCAGCGGCGACCACATTCTTTAACCACGTTCAAGGGGTATATCACGCTACAGAAACCATCAAAGGGTTTGCAAGTTAGTTGCCTTTTAGAAGTGGGGCATTTGGTTGTTACATGTAATCCGTAGTTGCTGGCTGTTCTCCTTAGTCGCCATACATCATAGAGACGACAGTTATAGTCGCCAGTTGTCCTTGCTAATGGTTGCTTGTTGTCGCTAGTTAGTTCTCGTTATCGTTATGTATTCCATCAATCACGCGAAATTTAACGTATGGGAATTTATTCTTCTTTATTCTTTCTGTAGGGAGATTTTTTAAGACGAGGAAAATATAGAATATTTTAAGACGACTGTTTTATGATACAACAAAGTGGGAAGACGATTTAATTTTATAAAGTTTAAGGTAATTTTTTAAAAAACTTCGAATTTAAAAGATTCAAATAGATATCTTAAACGTAATTAAACCCTCCATATCGTAAGAAATTAAATGAAACTGCGCAACAAAGTTAATACATTTAATGTATTATTTTAAACATTTATTTAAAAACATTTATTTAAAATTTAGCATTTGTCAGTTCGTTACATCTGCGGTAAAAGTTGTAACTACGAAGAAGCTTAACATATGGTGCGTCTCAAGACGACAGTAAAAAGTATTAAGAGATTTTTCGAGATTTTTTCTTTTAAGTTTCCAAGTACTTTTTCTATTTAACTTCTTTTTTTTTTGCATTTTCTAACAATATTCGATAAATAGAAACGAAATATGACAGTTCTTAGTTCGGGGATTTATTGGTTCGAAAGTTACTTCAAAAGTGTTTCTGGAGTTCGTGCGGTTAATACTTTTAAACTACTGAGTACGACTTATTCCGTATGGCTGGACAAATCTTTGTTGATACTGTAAGCGTAACTGGTCCGGATATTGTCTTGTGGAGATAGAAAAATACACGAAGTATTGATTGAACTACATATTTTTTAAATTCTTTTTTAATTCTTTTAGTTCTTCATATATTGATAATAAAACGATATTCCGCTACTTTGAGCATAATATAGTAATGTTTAAATAAATAATAAAATTTACGCATTTCGTCTTCATGCGTCGATAAGAAAATGCAAAAAAAGTTAAAGAAAGATGATGCGCAGACGCGAAGTTTAGTCAGCAGTAATATTTAAAACCTCTAAAATATATTGTACACATTTATTTGCGAATAAGCTCAATGAAATTGAACTGTAACTGTGTTTCCAATAATGTCTTCGATGTATTGCTCGCCATTATGTCGGATTAACAGCTCTAAGTGATCGACCTTAATCACTAAATGGCGGCCGTGATTCAGTGGTATAGCTTTACATATGACGGACATCGCAGGCGCTTGTAAGACGTCCATTGTGAAACGTTTCCAATAGCACCGTTCATGTGATGGTGAAATCTGAATATATATATCGCTGAAATATATATCGCTTATCACTTGAGTCTGACACGATCGTTTTTAAATAGAATCACAATTTTTTATTCTTTACAAAATCAGTCTTTAAAGATTATGTGCAAATAAAATAGATAAATAGATAAATGGTTGTACAAACTTATAAAACAGATATTACAAGTATATCTAAATAAATGATATATTTATAAATTGTAATATTTGATCTAAAGTTTAAATAAATAAAAGAGATACTCGTGACTTACAATAAACGTATTTTTTTTTCAATTTTTAAACAAAGCAAAAGTGGATAACAATTTTTCAAAGTGTAAAAATCAACACAATGGTTGGTTTCTTTAATTAATCAATAACGTTTAAAGTTAATTAATGTCCAGAGTGGTTTGTACATTTTGTATTTCGCCGTATTTCAACGTTCGATGTGTAAATAGAACTTGATGCCTGAAATATCGAAAAAATAATTAAATCCGATCGTTCCGTCGAATTTGCAAATTGTATACTCGTGTAAAATCGAGTGCGCTTGTGTATGCTGATACGAAAAGTGGTAGTATATTTTTCCTTTTTCGATTATCGTTATCACTTTTTGTGTGGAAAAATTAATTCCGTGAAATGGAAGTGCAATCAATACGGCTTATCACGAAATAATAGCACAACGACGGTACATATTGGTATTGACGTCAGCTTCGCAAAATTTCTCGAGTATCGCGGTCGACTATTTGGGTTAAGAATTCATTTTCAAGGTTCTACAAGCACGAGTATCTTATGGATATGAAATTTTCAGTGTACATTTTAATAACCATATTCCATATTGCATGCTGCGGTCCAAGAAAAATCCGCAGTTAATATTCTGCTAATCCCTGCTGCTTTTAAAGACCATAAGTAGTCGTCCGTAAGGTTTAAAAGATTTCGAGTAGATTTGTATTACGTATTTTATCTTCTAATTTTTAAAGAGAGGGTCGTGTTTAATTAATTGAAAATGACGAAACTGTAATGGGACATTATTATCAAATATTAAACGTGGTTCCATTGGGTACTTTTATGGTCTTTGCGAGATATATATGCATTATACGTTGCTATTAGCAACGCGTAGCGATGAACGATGGAGAGCAGTACCTTCGTTATCTCGTCTCGGTTGTGTACATATCAGTAATGCACAGTACTCGTACTAAATATCTTACAAATTCCATACAGATTTTCAGATTAGTTTCGAATAATACCAACACGACCATGATAGTCACAGTACAGTATTAAATGGTGCCACTATGCATAATACACTCCTAAAATGTTTCTACAAATATATTTGTCCGAATATTTTTGTCAGCTACTATATCCTAACCACGATTTATTAAACAATATATAGATTTAAAAAAGAATATATAACGACATTACTTGTTTAGGCTAGATTGGTTTAACTTGTATAGTTTTAGTAACTGTGTAAGATCAAACAAGAACTTATCGTTAGTTTGGCGAGATTTGATTACACGAAGCAACATAATTGCTTTGAAGCTCAGGACAGAAAACAATGTCAACCGGTAGACGCGTTTGTCTGGTGAACGTGTAACGCGTGAATAATAGATAGCGACAATCACACGAACGCTAGTTACAGTTGACTTGGCTTACATTGTAGCATTCAAACTAGAGTATACGAGCCGTAAGCACTATTGAAAGTTCAAAGGCCGACTAGTGAGCTTCATCCTATTTCATTTTTTAATCAGGCGATGGATCGATTTGAAATTGTATTGATTTCGAGGATTATTATAGTTCTGTGGAAATTTTAAAGCGTGGTTTGTCTAATCTTGTCTCGTTAGCTACAGACTCTTTGGCGAGCAGCCTGAAACTTGATCCAGTTTCGAGAAAATGAAAAATTCGTTTCTTCTCTTTGCTTCCCTGTTCCTTCTTTCCTCCTTTTTCCCTTTTTACATCGCGTTAAGACCCGTTAAATAATATTGACTGCCGTGGACGCTGGCTGAGAAGTGCACTTTATAACTAGCTTTAAAATCACTGACGTCGATGAGGACAAAGGTAAGTTAGAGGGTCATTTATCTGAGCTGGTGTTATTCGACCTGAACTCTGCAGCTTTTCAGAGTTTCTTTCGTTTTTCTTTTAAGAGCAGAGATGTTAACTGGTCTCTTGTTACGTGTAAGAAGTATGTACTAAAGCTTATTTATCACCAATTGGTTGCTCAAAGTCGAGATATACATACCTATATTATATTAATACGTTACAGAAGATTACGCGTTAGTTAGCTTATGAGAATTTATAGTGTGTCACAGATCACAAAAGCAGAATGACTACTTTTTCATAAACGATATATGTATATGAATTGAAAGTTTAACTATTACGTCACATAATAGTATCACTTCTCTCGATAAACGTCGTCGAGTGCATATTGTTAAAGAATATTAGCCATTTGAATTCAATAGTTTCGAAGATACTAATGCTTCTGTGAAGTTTTTGCAGGCTGTTAATTTTTTATTGAGATACTACAAATTTTAAATAACTTCGATTAGAAATAAAAATCACATTACATTAACGCGTAGAATGTAACGTAACGTAGATAATGTAAATATAAATTATATTACAAGGAAACAATACGGGTAGGTAATGTGAAACATTCTGGTTAAAATTGCATCCTTTGAAGGCTAGGACACACAGTACTTACGAAGTAGATTAAGTACCAAATGGGGTACTTAAGAAAATTCATGTTGTCATTGTTTAATAAACATCTTCAGCTAATAGCTTTCTGCAAAAGCTGGTTTAAGTTATGCTAGCTTATTCCTTATTAATTGCAATTATATTGTTCGTATCTCCTAGAGGATTAACAATCCATTTTTATAATGGATAATAAAAGTAAATTCCTATTAGGTTGTGCCAAGTTTCTTTCGTTTTATAAAGAAATGACAGTTATGTTATTCTATATTATTTTATATTAAATTGGAAAAAGGTGGATCACACGTAATTCAATAAAATAATATAAAACGAAAAATGTTGTACATCTATTACTTTCTTATAAAACGAAAGAAACTTTTGGAACAACCTAATATTTCTCTACTACGACGCTTCTACAGTGCTAAAATATTTGATAAAAATGTTAAGAAATTCTAATATTGATTTAAGCGTATCGATTTATCTGCTCTTCATATTTGATCAAACAGAAATTGTTAATTATGATTTCCACTTAAAAGCGGATTGCATATTATGAGGATAAATTATCAAATTCATCTCTAATATACACATTAGAGAATCATTCATAGCCGCAATCCTGTTTACCGCTAACATTCCTGGTACTCAATAATTCATTAGGTGACTGCTTTAGCCGCACAGAATACACCTGTAAATAATTAATCGCCATTAATATTCCATCGACTTTTGAAAATCCCTCATGTGATCTATTTCATGCGATGAGAATATGTATAAATTGAGATTGCGATCGACCATCCTCAGTCGGATAAATCGAGTGATTCAAATTATAACACAAAAAAAAGTTAAAACTAGTTACATTATCTTTTTCAATTTTTATGTATTATTTGGCGGAAGAAACTTTGGTAATTGGTAAGTAAAGTTCACCTCCTTAATGTTAATGATTTTAATATGTTATTAAGCTCAAAGTTCTAAGGAATTTTCTATATATATATACATATACATAACTGTGTGCGTATATATATAATATACGTATAACAGCCAAAGTTCAGCTCTCAAGTGTACGCAAAACTTTTATGTTCATTTTACGCTATACCAGTATGTTTCATGAATTTGTTTGCTAACAGTATCGAAACAAATAACAAGCAGAGGACGAGCTATTCATGAATTGTTTTGCCAGCGTGTACGCTGCCAATATTTTCTATTTGAGAAAACATACTTGTTGCTATTGCAACTACAAATATTTTTACAGTCGACGCTTTTGCCGTGAATCATTGGCTAACATGTAAAATCGAGAAAAAACATGGTTTATTGTGATGGAAATGTGGAAAACCGCAAAACCGATATAGAAGGGAAAATAAAGGAAAGGAAGGTAGGGATAAGTAGAAGCTTGGGGCCAAGTTTAATTCACTGAAACCGAGCTGCTTGTATTATCGCAAAACAAAATTGCCAGTACGTCATTTCCGTACTCTCGTCCTCGCGAAAATGGTTTTGCTCGTTAAGCAAAAACGAAGAGACAGGGAAGAGAGGAAAAAGCAAACGGAGAGCGCTTTTAAAAAGCTGGCGAACCGTGTGTTACCACAACGAGACACGCGGTGCTATTTGTCGCTTTAAATTGTGTCGCAACTCGTTTTTGAGATCTTTGCCAGGGACGCGTTAAAACACGCTGCAAATATATTTCTGGCTTTTTTGGGGTTTAACTGAAATATGACAAATAACATTGTAAAACATATGTACTTATGACTTACAGAGTAATTGAGTGTACAAAATATAATAGCCAGCGATTTAGGGCTTTAAAAGATCAAAAGAAAAGAAAAGAAAAGAAAAGAAAAGAAAAGAAAAGAAAAGAAAAGAAAAGAAAAGAAAAGAAAAGAAAAGAAGAAAGATAATATGTTGCGGCAGTTTAAGTCGATCTAAGAAAATAGATAACGGGAGGGGGGGAGGGCAAAGCTAGTTAATCTGGAAAGAATCCAAGCGTCAATTTCAAGCATTTACAGAGAATCAAGCGGGCTGGTTAAGGTCGTGAGTTGAGCAATTATCCCGCGTTAGGTTCAATCAGGTTAGTCCCACGCGAAATTGATCCAACCATGCGAAAACGAGTGTATTCTGATTTCTGTCGCAGATACTTCTGGCTAGTGCGGTACCTACATTACTGCTAAACTTCTTTTACGCATCTGATCGCATCTGATCTGATTACGACTAAGAAGATGTACTGTTGGAGATTCTGTCTGCAAGTGATCATAATTGCGGTCTCTGTACCGCCTGTCCCTCTTTACGCTTTTCCGTTAAAGAATGGTAAGTTGATACTGATTAATTATGCGATCGAAATCCTATATAATGGCTACAAAAAATATTTGCATCATTATTCTCGTTTCCTAATGAATCGCTGTTTTAATCAAGTTTTATATTGCATCAAATTTCTGTAGTTACACGAAAGTACTAAATTATAGAAAACTTGATATGCACGGATTTAATTAATTGATAAAGTAGTCAATATATAGGCATTATTATTTATTATATTATATATTATAGGCATTATATATTAGTAATGTATATATACACTTTTGAATTTTAGCCTTCTATTATTCTTATATCCTTTAAACGTCATTTCAAGCTACAAGCGACTTTAACTCAAATAGCTCGATTTCAAGTTCTAACGTATACTGTAAAGCACACTTGCGAAGTGAAACAGTAAACACGATATGAAAACTCTCTCCCCAGTAAGAAATCGAATATCCAATTTCAATCGTGCTTCATCGATGAAGCATCAATGCTACGTAGAAGCATCGTGGCAGCCGCAATGCGGATCCGTTGAACAAAAATTTCCTGGCACGATCGTTTTCGTAACGCTATTAGCCGTTTCAGTATCAGGGATGTTTTAAAAATCCGTATCGGATTGTACCATGAAGCGCAATAGCGCTTCGTTTATTTATTTACGAGAAGTGCCGATCAACTCGATTGCACTGCTCCTTTTTTTTGTCGAATCATACCGTTCAACGCGTTCACGCTTCACTTCATCAGCTATATCAGAAACGTTACACTAAAGAGTCAAAAGGTTGCCAAATATTCGTGCTTTACCTTTTGTTTGTGTGACGTTCTGTAATTGGTTTTCCAATTCAAGAGGTAATTTATACATTAGTTTTTTCTTTATTTGGTTTACGATTATTTGAAAGAAAAGTAATTACGAGAGGAAACTCTGATAGACTAGCGACAAGCTACGTTCGGAACCGAGCGCGTTGTGAATTGACAATCGTAACCAAACATCGCGACACAGTTCACCACACTACGCGTACAGCATGATCACGCTGAGTGGCGTTGAAACGGTTAACGTAACTGCGCGTACGACCGTCGAATGGCAAAGATATTCAAGCTGAGAATCGTTTTCAGATGCTACAAACAGCAGCTGTGCTGACTTTCAAGGAGAAACCATTCGACATGCTCTTACGCTTGAGGACGGACTTTCGGTTTGCAGTTACTGCATCTGCTATAATTCGAGGCCGGACTGGTGCGTGTCGATCGTATGCCACCCGCCCGAAGTGAGTATATGCTCATTACTTAAACACTTGACACAACCAGAGAGAAACTAAAGCACACCGTTAACGCTTGCACGCTGGTCGTTAAAGCACATGCTACGCGAATAGGGTACACAGCGATTCATCTAACTTGCCTTGAATTACTTTTACAAAGAGAAACATGGACAGGAATAATTTTTTGTTACGAGTCGTTTAATTTATTCGTTCGTTAGAACGATTGGTCTGACAAATTCAAAGTCTTGTTCCGTATAAATATTTTTAAACAAGCACGTCATAAGCTTTGTATATTTTTTTTATCGCAACGAAACTGTTCAGAGAAATGTTGAAATTATTAATTACAAAAGAAGACATTTACGTTGTAAAAATGTTAGCGAAAACATTTGTGAAAAAGTTACTTTGTTATAAATTCTACAAAAAGAAATATTGAAAATCACGCCCCATTTATTCAGTTGCACGTATGAAAAGTATTTTGCATTCGCGCAAAAAAATCCCTTAAGGATACATATTTTATAATAATTGGAGTGTCAAAGTTATTACGCGGATTGGCGTACCTTAACCACGTGCCTTTTAATGAAACTAGGTTATTCATTTGTTATTCGTTCCTAACTTTCAACTTTATGATTTTTGCGGAATAAAATTTTATATTCCGGTTCAGTTTATAAATGATTCATTTAGAATTTAATAAAATTAGAGTTACAGCAGTGCAAGTTAATAAAGAACAAATAATCATTTGTACTTTATTAAAATGTTCTTTTAGCGTCTCGTTTTAATATTTCTCTAATAATATTTTGTTAACCGTTATATTTAAATGAAGGTTTTCAAAGCAGAGACGTACTTTAACGTAGGAAATGGACGTACATTTATAATGAGAATTCAGAAGCAAAAATATTTCATACAAAAATAAATATTCCCCATGTGTAAATAGCTACGTTATGACTTTTATATGTATCTAACGTTTTTCCATGCAAGGTAACGTATATTTGCTTCTTCGCTTCTTCGCTTCTGAGTAGTAAAACCTGGCATTCATGCGGCTGATAGGTAGTTACGCGCTGACAACGAAAAACATAAAATGAATAAAAAGCATGAGCCATCCTATAAAAAAAATAAAGCTGCTTTTATCTTTCATTACATATTCGTCAGAATATTGTTAATAAATATTTAAGTTCAGATTTCATAAATTATGAATTTAAATAATGATTTAAATAAATGCATAGGATTGGACATTTATTTATATATGTATCTGTGAACGCTTTTTGACATAAAATTTTTATAACGACTAAAATGACATATTCCGATATTAAATTAATTTGATGAGAATAAAAACTGAATTTTTTAAACGAGATTTTGTATGAAGTTACATTTATTGGGAGAAATTCATTCTTTTATAATATGATAAAACGAGACTCATAGTCTGTATAAATCATTTCATGGAATATTATGTGTATGTACATGTGTTCTACGCTTTTATTATAAAAATGCTAAATGAACATAACGATCAAATGCATCGACAAATGCATTGAACATATCGATTGTTATTTTGAAAAATTGATTATCTTTTATTTGTTTCGAACTACAAATTGATTGAGACATTCGTGTTTGCTAAATTGCGAATTTAACGCAATGAAGTCGTCTGAATCCCTTGCTAGCATGTAAATATAGCGTCGAATTAACAGGTCAATTACTTGAGGTTGGAACTGAAAGAAAGAGAAAGATGGAGGAGGTCTTGCCTTTGAATGCTGGACACTTCTAAAGCCCACAGTTCGCTGAAATTGCCAGAGAATTCAATTAAATGGCAAATTAAACCATTGAACTGAATCTGTTTCCAATCGTGAGCTTGGAGGTTCTACCCTTTGAATTTTTAAACCAGTCACCCTTCTTTTGTACGTATGGTAACGAATATAATTCATAAACTAATGAAGTGTGTAATTCATTTGAAAGCTCTTTTCACTGAATTCAGTTTAGACTAAGAAAAATGATATAATAACGAAATTATCAATTTACAATTTATAGAGCGTATACTTTATTCGAAAGTGAAGTTTATTACTGCAAATATTAGTTGGCTATTTATAGCCTTCGTTAAACTATGATTACAGAGGATGGGTTTTTTGATAAAATGACATTCTGACAAATATATATAGATCGATATATATAGATATAGATAGACAAATATATAGATTCTTACAACAGTAGTTATGAATGAACAGTAGTTATTGTATCAATTCCGTTCTTCAGAAGCTTCATTTGTGAAAAGACAATTCGCCAGAATATGGATTCACTGTAGTTATAGCTATAGGATTTCAATCTAGTTGACAGACTTGCTTTACGTAGAGAATATCTGTCTCTTGTTCTACCTTATCGCGATTCTCTCCTCATCTTATACGCTTTGTCGAGCAAAGTAATATTGGCATATATCTCGGCTCTGGTTACAATCATTAGTTTCCGCCTAAACGGTTAGAATCACATAGCTCGCGCTCTAGTCTCGTTTATTCAACATTCAGGCCATATGGTCGCATGCGACGAGTTTTATGTTAATTCCGACCGATTACAATACCTTTCTTTCGTTTACAAGGAACGACGAGACTGGCAGTTGCGTGATTTCCAATGCAAAAGCCGCGATATCTGCACGATAACCTAACCTCAACCGATTTTGTTGTACTATTCTTATGTGGACTTCGTTTGTACCACTTTCGTAACAAAAATAGAATACGTAGAACACAGCATTCCGTTATGCGATATTGTCGATTCCTAACATCCGAAAAATCAGAGATAATTATTTCCCTACAGTTGTACATTTGTGTGAAAAATTACGAACGTAAAGTTGTTTGGTGCATGCACAGTCCTCCCCTCCCCTGCATTTGCGTGGACATGCTAGAAAGATTCACTTTTCCACGGTGAAACTGTATGTATTATAATTTCATTTTTACAAAGGTCGAACATCCTACTATGCATAAATTTAATATTAATATAAGCAGGTTTCGTGTTAAGTATTACATCTGACGTATAAGCACACGTGTGTACGAGCCTTGGTTTTAAATGTCTTATAGTAGACACCGAAAAGATTATTCAGTTGGATATCTGACTCAACATCAATATTTTACTAGGAGATAACATGTTAAGAACACGTTGGTGGATGGCATGGGAGATGATGAATGAAGACATACTTCTGTGAGATACATAAAATAGTAGTCAGAACGTATTTTGGCGCTTGGGGACAGTGATACTGTCGCTGGTGATACTGTCATACACCTCCATTTATAAACTTTCGAAAAGCGATGTGACCTTCAAACTTTAGTGTATTCTGTTTCACAGCACAAAATGTTTCCGAAACGTACGTTTATTGTTACAATGAACTTGACTAATGGCTCTGAAATACTATCCTTGAAAAAACAATGGGCGAATTGGAGCAAAGAAAAGAAGGAAATAAACAAAGACCTTGTTGGTTCGTAAAAATAAAATATGCTACAAGAAAAACTTTTTCCAACAGATTGAGATGCGACAAGCTTTAAAAGCTATGACGCGAATCGAGCGTTTGTCTACAAAAGCGCATTTTCGGTGGATATATAGATATACATGTATATGTGACGAAATATACTAAAGCAATATTGACCCTTTGTCGCTGAAAGTATCAAACTACAAAACTTCCTTTCAAATTTTTAGAATAAGGAAATCAGGATCATGATAAATAATTGGAACATAATTAAAAATAATATATCTTCTCTATAAGATAATGAATACATTGGTTCATTTAATTTTTATGGATATTCAAACGCTTCTGTGAAATAAAACGTCAAGATTATAGAGTATAAAATTCATAGCTATGAAATAACTAAAACTCTGATGTATTATTAAAGATATACGTTAGGTTGTATGTAGTGATACATACAAAGATTACATGTACAAACCCATAATTAACACAATGCTACCGCAACTATTCTGCAATCTACCTTGCCCAAAACACTCTTCCAGTCACCTCCAAACTCTTCAATTCTCTCCACCTAACCACCCACAAACCATTCACAAACATGCAATTCTCGACAAAAGAAGAACTTATCGTCAGTTGTCCTTAACATCTCGTTCATTCATTTGGTCCCTATCCCCCTATTTCCTCCCACTGCGATGATCGCACTACATTTTTCCACGTCTCTATTCTATTCTCTGGATGACCTGAATTCTCGAGCAGTCGAGTGACGATTGATCTGTACAATTGATCGATTTCTGTTTACTACAGCCATGCAGGAAATTTCGCCTTGGAAAACGATGTTGTGAGTTTGAATGCTTGGACCACGTAGAAAACATTACCGGAACCGGTGAAATTTATGTCCTTGAGGATAAGATATCCTCCAGCTCCTCGACTCACCAACAAACGCTACTCTGGGCGATGAGCTCAATGGTGCTGTTGCGGCTATTCTAATTTTTCAACAAGGATCCAGATGGCGCCGTTGACGAAATTCAATCATTATAAACGTCAACGATCAACATCAGCCATCAGGCAATTTCATATTTGTGACTTATTTCTTCTGTGTTATTTCTTCTAATTTTATTGTTAGTTCTTCAATTTGTATTCCAAAAGATTGAACTCTTTTTACGTGCGTGTGTGTTTTTCTTTTTTTTGTAACTCGTCGAGTTGCAATTCTAATTTTCGCACTTCCTCCTTCATGTCCTCTATGTGCTTCTCGAACTCTTGTGTCGTCCTGTCTTTGTCGGAACATTCTACTTGAAGATCAGCGAGTTGATGCTCGGGATCGTAATTCAATTTTTGGTCGTTAGCAGTAATAAGCTCACGTAACTTCACTTTTGAACTTGATCTTGTTTGGTCTTGATTGTGTTTTCGTGGTGCTTGTGGTGTTCTAAAAGTAATCGTCACGTTGCTTGCATTTTTAGTGCACATTGATACACTGCACTCTGCAGTTCTGTCTGTACATTTTCTTCTTTTCCCTTACTCCTCTTTCTCTTTCTAATGAATTCTTTTTATTCCGTAAAATAGTTTTTGTATATTCAATTTTGTTAAGTGCAATCCTTATTTCTGATAACTTACTTTTATTAGATAATTCTTGTGAAACTTCTACTACATCTTCCATATCATTTTGAGTGCGGCTTCTACCTTCAGTAAATTTAATATCTTGAACCGTATCATTAATTTCAATAGCTCTTTCGGTATCAAGTAAATCGCACTTATTATTTAATATACCTTTTGAATTGACTTCTGTCTCTGTATCTTCTTCGAGTTTTCTTCGTTCTTCTAATCCACCCTTCTCATTTTCTAGGATCTTCCTTGTTGTTACGCCGCCTAAAACATCTGCACGCCAGCCCGCGCCAGCTCGCGCCACCGGACAACAACCGGCCTGCGTAACGTCACTTCGACCCTCAATAAACCTAAGGACCCACCATAACTTTCACTTCCCTGTATTGTTTCGCCATGTGTCTTCAATCCGTTTGTCTTGAAGAATTTCTAAAGCTTAAAAATATTCTCGAAACACAGTCGGTTTTTAGAGAGGTCCTTGGGTTTATTAGGCGTACTTAAAACACGGAGAAAGCGGGTATGCACCCATTAGGAAAATCCGAATAGCCCTCTAATAAAACAAGCTATGTTTTCCTCACGCACACAGTCATCTATCCACCACGATGGTAGGAGACTTCCTACTCATCCCTTCGAGCAGTAGTGCAGGTCATGACCAATCGACACCGCGGTTCGTTACCCTCACTTTTCCTAACGAAAGTGGGAACAACGAATCCGCGTTCTTTAGACACAGGGGCACACCCACACCGAACTTTTCTTCTGTATTAGAAAAAGAGCGACAGTCAGTCTAAAAACTAACGCCTAACGCGGCAGTCTACACATAGCGCGAGAGTCGCATACTTCACGAAAATCTTTTGTCGGTTCTCGGTGTTGTCGAACATACATCTTCTCTCCTAAATATATTATAGTGCTAAGTCCATTAATACATTAATTTCCATTATAAGAGCCCTGCTCTAGCGTACATATCTATCACATCTTCGTGCGACAAGTTGTTAACTATTTATTTCTCTACGTCAGTGTAATCTAAGTGTTGGAAATATATAATTTATAATTCAGTGAATCACAGTGTTATACAAACTCAATCACCCCTATTATCTCAACGGAAATCAGGGGATCGATCAATTCGTGGTGTCGATTGTTATAATCGTAACGGGTATTTACGACCCCCGTTGACGTCTCCTCCCCGCAATTGGTCGGAATTTACACTTGTATCTTCATCTTTTTTAACTTCGACTTTATCCGATCTCCTAGGTCTGCCTCTATGTTTCGCTTCATCAGTTGCTATTACACCCGTTACTGCATTATCATTTTCTACAGATTTATACCTATCGCTATCACTAGCTGCGTTCGTTAAAAGAACTTCCCTTCGTTGACGAGTATCAGTTGTTTCGTTTTCACTATCTGAAATTGATTTTTGTTTAACACCTCTTTTTTCTTCTTTGGCAAATTTATTTTCTACATTTTCCGATGCCTTTTGTTTATTAATTATTTCAGACTTGTCTTCGATTAATTTCGTTTTTAAAGCGCTTCGCAAAATTTTATTTGTGTTTGATTGTCTGGTTTGATTATAAACAATTTCTTCAAATTTTGGCGAAGTAGCAGGCTTTGCAGCAACATTATAACGACTGCTCCGTTTACTACTATCTAACATAGATGGAGATGGATTCTTGTCATCTTTATTCTCTAAGGACTTCTCTTGTGTATTAGCATCTAAATTTCTCGACATAAATTTCTCAACGAAAATCATGTCAAGATCAATTTCGAAGCTATAAAATCGTCTTAAAAAAACGCTGTGATAAAAAATTTTTTGACACCTTGTACAAAGGTGTATATCAACGTAAGTGTACCTGTATGTCTATATTCGAGATTATTTATCTATTCAAGATAGCAAAGTAAAAATACTATATAGAGGATTTAATTAATGTGTGGATCAACGTATGTATCACTATATGTAACAATAATATTGACTGTATATGTACGTGTGTAATAAAAGATTTCCGGTTTACAATGTTTACGATACTGATATAAAAATACCATATAGAGGATTTAATTAACGTGTATATCTACGTATATATCATTATATGTAACAGTAACATTATGTGCATATGCGTATAATATTGGTTAAATGTTAAATGTTAATATTGGTTAAATGCGTTAAAGTGAAATGTTATTTACCTATTCAAGATAGCAAAGTAAACATACCATATAGAGGATTTACTACTGTTAACACTCGGTATTCTCGTATTAAAAGTATTTAACCAAATAATTTGGGAATCCAGCGGACGAGCTTGTATTTAATATGATTATATTTAATATAACAACTTTACTCAATATACGCGTAGGATTTTAAATGTCATGAGGGTTGCAGCGGACTCAATTTTAATGTACCTCGATATCTTAGCTTCTTATAATATCCTAATAAAATGTTATTTATCGATTACAATTGTCCTGTCGTATTTTATAGTGTTTGCTTTATAAATGTGAACTTTATTCAAAAAGAGTTCATCGATGATTATCCATTACAGGTTGTTAATAAACCTGAATTATGCACAAAGGAATTGCCGTTAATAACTTAAGATTCTCTGCCCGTCGTACAGGGTACATATAGTAATTATTCTCGACGATCGTAACGTTTAAGTCCAATTCGAGCTTATAGTCCCATGCGAGTTAAACAACGACAATAGTTTGAATTTCTATTTGTTCGTTTGTCGTCTGTTTATACCCGGAGCACCTGCTGTAAACCAATACAAAATTTATTAGATCTATAAATAACACATATAAAACTTATTAATTTATAATTAATATAAAATAGGAGAGCACGAAACTTCCTATTTTATGGATATGTTAAATCTTTGTAAAAAATACCATATCATTAGTATCATTTTAATCGTTCTAAAGGATTTAGCCGCATAAAGCTGTGACCCCTGGAAGAATCGATGTTCACGCGTGACAAATTGAAATTGTGCGAAGGTTCCGGTACGAACATCACAAGCGTCGATACCAGGGGCACAGGCACATGTTCTGGGTTCATTATATATTTATAAAGGGCTGACGATTCAGTGGATGGTCCGGGTAAATTTAAATTGTAAATGAACGCATTGCTGGTTTCAAGTAAAAGCCTGGATAAGAGCGGATATGGTATGAGAGTCTGTCGTGGAAAGGGGAACAGGCCGTTTTTATTTGTAAAGTTTGAATCTCCTCGATATTGAAGATGTTGAAGCTGCAATGATGTATTTCATTTTAATCCATTCGAGACCGAGATTTAATTGTAAAACGATACCTAGGTGTCGGTACGATCTGAATGTTTAGTTGGAATGATTCTGTGTTTTACTCTCTCCAGGGTATCCTTTTCATACTTTGATTTTAAATCGATGACAATCTTAAATAGTATGCCTCATATTTTTAAAATATAAAATTATACACTATGTTATTCTATAATGTATTATGTACAGTTATATATATATATATTATATTATTTATTATATATATATATATATATTATATTATTATATATATGTATAATAATTCTATATTGAAAAAAATATGAAATTAACATGATATATACATTACTACATAAGTTATATATAAAATATGTATATTATACCCTTGCCTACTGACTGATATGAATTTCTTTCGGTCTCGAATGCGTTGAAAGAGAGCGCAAAAAAGTCGAAATTACTTATTGTAATTAGTAAAACGACCTCTTTAAGTCTTTCATCGAGACAGACAATCTACAGGTATTAATCGACCAATTTCTCCAAGCTGATAACTTCGAATTGATGTTTATATATAAGAAGTGTTATGTGTTAATCTGTCTAAATGTTTAAAAGGTGTTATAAATTAAATGTTGTTAAACGATACGTAATTGCCTTTTGATCGTAAATTTTACTATCAAGGGGTCTTTTATGTATGCGTAATCATTGTGAATTATAACAATTTATGTGATCGATATTAAAGGTGTTTAAAAGCATATTATTATTATATATTATTATTCTATATTATTATTCTCCTATATTATTATCCTATATTATTATAGCATTCCTATATTATTATAATATCCAATTACATGTTGATACACAAGATATACAGATTATTATTTATAACGTTTTGGTTTTCTTAATTGAGTCATTCGTTTAGTACAAATGATAAGAAATTAGTAATAATTCACAAAAAAAGGATATTGTAGTAGAAATATTATAAAAAAACATTTTCTGTTTTAGTGTAGAGTTACTCCTTCTTACAGACAGTGTCGTACAAATCTGTACGTCTCTGAGAAAATGTAGGAATCTGAGCCCTTACTTCCTCAACAACTTTTAGATCTGTTAGAAAAAAGAAACATACGAAGTAATAAGTAATGCTTACTAATAAATTCAACAAATACAGAGGAAGATGGCTAAATCGATAAATTAACGAGACTAAAAATTAATTACATCATGGGTCTCTCGCTTTTAATTTTAAGCTGTAAATTACCGATATCGGTGACTGCCATATTCTCTTGAGTTTCCAAATCGTAAAGAATCTTTCCCCAGGGATTGGTCAACTGTGTATGCCCCCATGCGACGTAACTTGCTGAAGGAACACGAGCCGGTGATATGCAAGCAACGTATAATTGATTATCATTCGCTCTGGAACGCTGAAGTAATGACCAGTGCAGTGGTCCAGTGCTCATATTGAATGCCGCTGGATATATCAGCATTTGGCAACCTAACCCAGAGAAGCAGGAAATATGAAGCCACCGAATACCAATTAACTTCGTAGTTGCACGGTTCACATTCCATCATTTCTGAATATGCGAGGACAGTCCTCTTATTGTGCTTTTAATTCTTTTATTTGTTTCATTTTCAGCAAATATACTGGTTTTTTAAATTAAGCTTCTTTTTATACAGAGTTACAGATTATATTAATTTTATATAGAATATATTTAAGAAAGATATTTAATTTTTTGCTAGTTAAGTATTGATCGATTAAATTACTGTACCTTTGTTCCGATAAATGCGTGCCATTTCCTCGAATCTAATATCATAGCAAATGCCAATACCTATTTTGCAGCCCTTCACATCGAACGTCGTTAGGGAGTTACCAGGACTGAGTGAATCACTCTCTCGAAAAGTAATCTTATTAGGAATGTCGATGTCGAATAGATGTACCTAATAACATAAAAATGTGGTCGCTAATTCTATTGCTGCAACTTTTGTAATTTAATATCAAAGTTACCAACTCCTAAACTTTAATTATTTTTTATTTAATAACTGACAGCGTTTTTATCACTTTCTTTTATTAAAAAATCTTATCATTTAATAATGTTTAAAAAGGAGAAAAAATAAGTATAATAATATTTTAAGTATGTGAAAAATTTATACAACAACAAACACATTACAACAAAAATGGGCGTTTCCCGTATCATAACGTATTTTATAAACCGTAAATTATAGAATTGGTTATAGTATACGTATGTACATATGTATATTCCTAAATTATTCCTAGATAGAGTCACTTTCTTCACCCCAATATTTTCAAATTCAAAGCCATAAAGGAATATATTACTTACCTTTCGGTGCTTTGCTATCAGAGTTCCATCGGGACCCCAAATAGTACAGGTATTGTACAATTTATCGCCCTCTATTTCAGGCATCGTACCACCAACTACATAGATGTTGTTTTCTTTAGCTGCGTTCGATGAAGCAACGCTCGTTTCACCATCAGGAATACTCTCGGCGTATTTTGGAAAGTACTCTGCATTGCAATATTTCAATTAATGAAAAATAACTGTCTTTTGTTCCAACCATAAATTAAATTGAAATGTTTGTCAGTTTTTTATTTTTTAAATTATTAAAATAACTAAGTTTTATATTTCGACTTAATTAAATATGCAATTACTTAGCTAATAGTATATATAATAAATTGTTTCTACAGGTTCAAAATGAAAAATGAATATTTAGAAATATTTAATTACGACAATGCTATTTGTGTTAGCATCAGTGGCTTGTTACTCAACGACTTTGCTAGTACTTTTTGAAACATAAAGTTAGTTTTCAATTAACACTTATACTAGAGGCGGAATTATAAATGCAAAATAATTGATAATACTAATTTATAAGTACCTAATTATTAGTATCTTAAAAAATATATTTATACAAAAATCACGATAATCATGAAAATGGGGAAATCCTATATTCTCGACTCAATTCACAATCTTTATGGAAGTATAAACGGTAAGGTAATTTATCTACTTTTACTTTTTTCTATATAGTTGTTACACACATGGTAAATTATTGAAAAAAAAACAAATTATTACGTATTCCATATGGTGAATTAAAGCATTCAGGAAGAGCTATAATATCAGCATTGTGCTCTTTTGCGCTAGAAATGTAGGAAACTGCCCCCTCTACATTTTTGCGTTTTACTTCATTTACTTCAAGTTGTACCAACGCCAAGCGAAATGCTAAAATGTTGGAAAAGTTAAATACATTCGGTTATATATTTCCAATACTTTTTATCTATAAATACTTTTTACATAGTGAATACTTACTCGACATCGTTCGCACTACTTGTTTAGCGATGTTTGTAAGTATCATAATGTTGAGGTTATGTATGGTACTACTCAATATCAACATTACGTAAGCAATACGCAGGGATTTTTAATAATTCTTGGTAAAGTTTAGGACATTGATTTTGATGTAGTTGTAAACATTATTTGTTCACAATTTGTTCATTTACTTTGCAACAAAAAGAACGCATCTGCAAGCGTGTTAATCGGATAACGACGAACTTCATTTCGCAAACACCAACACGTGAAACATTTTGAAGTTACGTCGACGTGAGAGTAATTGGTTCCCTTAAATTACTCAATTTCCATTTCTTTCGCCATGTATATTCGAGTATTGCATTTGAATTGCAGAGCAGTCGAAAGTAGAGGAGCACCTCGCCGATATATCGACAGGAACATGAATTTTTTTTCATAGGGCGAATATTTTTTCCATTGAATTATTAAACCGAGTCAAATTTTCAAACTCAACCACTTAATTTAATCGTTTTACATAAAACATTTCAATCTTTTTTCTTCTAAATACTTTACCTATATTTCATCTGGCTGAATATTCCATATTTTTAAAGCTTGTTGATAATTACAAATACGTAATTATCATTCTGAAGCTAGAAATTTGAAATAAAATTGCTCTGCGCGTAAGGAAATAATTCAACGTTTTATATATAGCTGTTAAAATGATATAATAAGTTTCAGTAAAATAGCTTCACTAAAATTTGTGGTTTTTTTCCTTTTCTATTTTTTTTTTTTTTTTTTTTTTTGGTTTTATGTGTTCAAGGGCGAACGTTCCCTCTCATTTCTTGTATTTTTATGAGGAATTTAGCCTTTTTACACCACGAGAGCCTCAACGTTTTCATTTTCACGCCTACGCTACGCTCGTTAAACACGTTCTAATGAGACCATGTGCTGACATTGCGAGTTTTATTATTTTCGCACAATAATTTATCATTTTAGATTTCAAATATTACATTCATACATTTTTCGTTGTAAATTTCTTTCTCTATTTGAACAATTTACCATTGTTGCTACAATAAATCAATTAATTAAATTAATTGATCAGTTTAAATTTAAAATATCATTTCATAAGTTTTCGTCACTTGAATCTAAAAACAACAGAAAACGGTATACCCGCATCATACATAGAAAGGAGATTAAAACGCTAGGGTGATCATATTCAACGATCACAAAACGATAATAGGACATTGTGTTTCTTCTGAAGGGCATGAAATTGTCAGGAGATTATGCCATAAATGAAATTGGAAGCTGGCTGGTCAAAGGGATTAAACTCGGTTAAACTCAATTGTGCTATATTGCACAAAGACTTGAGAACTGCTACCAAATATCTACTAGCTTAAAGGTGTGCTGATTACACCTTACAAATTATAATTATATTTCAAATACAATCTCCTAAGTAATAAGTAAATTAAATTCATACTTTACCTAGAATCTGTGATACATTAATATAACAAAAATACATTTCTTAAATTATTCATTAATTTGCAATGTAATTAGAATATTATCTTTATTTTCTGGTGTCTTTATTATTCTTAAAAGATACGCTGCTTGTTTGCAAATTTAACACTACGTATGCTATTAATAAATCATTTTATATTTAATTTTGCAACCTTCAATCATTGTTAAAATTGATTGATAATATCGTTGGTTAATAGAAATTTGAAAATGCTCTCGTTTCCACTCGATTAAAAGGTAATTGCTCAAACTGTCACAGTGTTGACTACAAATCACGTGTGTCGTTCTATTAAATTTATACACAACAGTATTTATTCTCGTTTTAATTTAAAATGAAATATGTTATTGTATGAATAGCAGAATGTTCAAATAATTGAAACAACTTTTTGTCCTCTAATTAATGATTCTCATTTAAAAAAATTTAAGAATTTTAATCAAGAAGATTTTGAAGTCTCGATCTAAAATGACCAAGGATTGAAACAGAGAATATTTTGATGCCAACAAATACATATTCTTCAGATATGAAACAAATGTGATAATAAAAATCGGTGTACATGAATGAATGTTGAAATATTGGAAAATTGTATAATTATATCCATTCTCTGTTGCGTTTAGATGTTTCAATTAATGTTTCATCAGAATTTTTATCGAATATTTTAGAGGTACTGGCTGTAAGGTTTTTTTTTTAAATTAAAATTAAAATTAAATGTAAGAACAGATTCAAAGTATAACATTTAAAAATTTGTGGTTATAAAATTTACTTGTATGTCATAATTATGTAAGTGAATTAATCTCATAATTAATTAAATGAATTTATTCTATGTGAGTAAATTATATTTATCTATAATAAGTCTTAACTTATTATTAATAATCAGCTAACACTGCATAATACTAAGTAAAGTAACTGAAAATTCTCGACGTGAGAATTAATTATAATTTCAACAAGAAAATAAAAAAGAAAAGAAAAGAAAAAAAAAATTCTATGTAAGTGATTGTTCTATGTAAGTAATTCTATGTAAGTAATTCTATGTAAGTGATTTGGGGCTCGGCCAGTACCTTGCCCTTCTTTGGGATATTCCGAATTATCTGTCCTCTCCCAGCTGCAAATCTGATATCTCAGATGTTAGGGAAACCCCCTGGCCGGTAAGGCACGATAGACAGATGAGACTAAACGGCTGGTGGAGAGGGCAATCATCAACAGAGGGTCACACCGTGCGGATACAATACTGGGGTCTCAATAAAATCTTACAACCGTGGTGTTCAGAACATCAAACTCTGTTTGCATACACCCGGTGCACATAAAGTGTCAAATTACACTAACACTGGATTTATTGAACCTCTTTCACCTTGACCAGTGGCTCTTTAGTTTATGATTTGCAACAGAATCCCTGCATCAACGCAGGTTCACGAAACATACAACTTCACGCACCAAATATCGATTACAGTCAATCGACACTAGCAATCAATAATTTGTCTGCGAGATGCTCCTCTGGAAGTTTTAACTATATATATTCCGGTTTTAACTATATATATTTGACTATATATATTAACTATATATTTTCCCTAGGAACAGTAAGATTTTAACGATACAACTTTATCAAGAGATCTTAATGTCATAAACGGTATCGAAACTTCGTAATTAATACTGTTAAGGAAGAAAATATTGGTAATCTCCTCTAACGACGAGCGCTTGATATTCACAATTAGAACTCGATATCTTAGCTTCTTATAATATCCTAATAAAATGTTATTTATCGATTACAATTGTCCTGTCGTATTTTATTGTGTTTGCTTTATAAATGTGAACTTTATTCAAAAAGAGTTCATCGATATAACGGTATTGAAGAGAACTACTCGAGAAACTATATCTAGCGCTTGGATGGAGGGATTGCTTGCTTCTTACAATCGAATAATTGGAGTGTAACTAGAAACACGAACGGTAGTTTAGCAATGGAGAAGAACTTTAGAACGACAGCAATTTTCTTCTTGTTTCTTTGAGAAAGGCACCATTCATTTTATGTTTGACGAGAATGGGGTTGTTGGACGAATTTGATTAAAAAGGAAAGATCTTTAACAAATCTATATTTTTGATTTAATTATTTGAAAATGCAATTTTGCATATACCTATGTGCAATTATATACTATAATCGCAGGCGTTTCTTTAAAATGATGTACCATTGAAACAAGGCAAAATATCGTCGAATTCTTCTAGATTCAATTTCTCAAAAGAATGGCTCTATTGATTAACCAAACATAGTTCCCATAAGCATATACGTACTTCTCAGAAAAGATAGTTATATCTAGATCAATATTACTCCCCACAATGACCTATATGTCAAAGAAAAAAAAGACACATCAAGTATTAAATCATACTACTATTACGTCCACTATCTCTACAAATCCTCCACTCTTGGAAAAGTCTATCTTATTCAAACGTAACGTAACTCAAATTAAATCTTTTCCATCATCATAAATACGAAACATTTATAAAATTATCATCTTCGATTATTTACTCAACATCTAGCTAACAAAATCTTCTCCATCGCCGTACCCCTTAATCCTGACCGCATACAATTAACGTATGAATAGTTAATTTATTGAAATTTAAACGACCATTTTACGCTACTTGTACTCGAATGATTTTAGGATCTTGCTGTATCTCTTGCACAGTGTTATACTGACAGGCGAGAAACATAGAAACGTAACTTCCGATCCATTGATTTACCCTAAACAGACGATGATAGGTTATACGGTGGACGCAATACAGAAGCGTTTCCGATGCAATTCGAAGGTGCGTTGTTACAATGGAGTTCATCGATCCATAATGACTATTTCCCCGTCAGCTACAGCCTGTAATAACGGAATAGCCAATAAAGTATATCCTGTCGATTTAATCGTTACCCCCACGGTGCACCGCGCGCACGGAGATCGGATCGGTGATTTTCACGTGATGTTTCGCAAATCGTGAGGCGCTCGCGTGATTCGCGCGTTTTAAGCGTTCCCGCTCTTCCCGTCCGATAGAAAGAGAAAGGGAACAGGAGGTGGAAGGAAGAGGGAAGATACGTGATGCGGGTTCAACCTGCCGCGGGAACCTTTAAAGAAGGTCGGTGCAACGGGAGAGATGTAATTTTAATAAATTGGAGAACAAGTCATTGTAAAAGATGGATATTCAGATGTTGGAGATGCAGCAGATTTACGACTCGCTGGAATTAAGTTAGTTAAGGTGTTGAAAACCTAACGTCTTTTCAAAGGCGTTTGCCGCGTTTCTTTTCAAATCAAAATACATACACACGATACGTACAATGTATGCGCCTAAAGTTTTAAAGTTAATTTCTATTCAAGGAATGGACTGTTTTATTATAGGTTTAGGAAATTGAAAAGAAGCAATTGCTTGTTTCTAAGAAAGAATCGCGAGAAGTACAGTTAGAAACTGTATTGTGAATCACTTTTCCTGGTTTCCGTAAGGAAGTGAAAAAAAAACGCAGATAAGTCAGCTTTTACCGCAGCTAAATGGGAGATACGCAGGTACGAGTCGTTACAGTTTTGTCGTTGCAACGATTCCCGCTGCGTAATTTGATAATGAACAGTTGAAAAATAGCAGCGTTGTGTCCGTACTCTTTAATATCCCATTATATGGAAGTTAACGACCGGAAAATACACCGCTCGACTACTTGAAGGAAGTAGCTCATGAGCAAGTCTTTTGTATCCTCGCAATGGTATAATTCCTGTAACGTCTCGTTCTCGGAGGATTTATTTCGTTGATTTGTACATGTTTATTGCTTTTGTGTTTTCACGAATGGAGCATGTCGCATGCGAATCGTAATATGGTTTTAATGGCGTTTCGACTTCAATGATATCAGCGGCTGATTGCGCTTCCCGTAAGAAGCTTCCAATCATTATGTATTTTAGGAACAACAAATAAGGATATTTAGAGAACGAATTAATTATTCAATTGTTCGCGCAAGAAATACTCAGTACCTGTCTCTTTTTCGAAAGTTATAAATGCTGTTTTCAAAGAGTTCCTTAGCTCACCATAAACCAGATAAGAATCTTTGGTTCCATCTAGAAAAAGAAACCTTCAGATCAAACCGAAAGGGGTTCGGATTATATTTTCTAATCGTATTTGTATATTTCTTTTTACGGTCAGCTTGTCATCCACGTACAATCGAACAGAGAGTCCATTAATTATTTCCCTTCGACTTGTTTCAGGGGGAGCATCTCGGAAGCCATGCCGGCTGACGAGTTCGCTGGAAATCGAAACAGAAGCAAACCAAGACTGCAACCACCTTAACGAACCGCTATTATCACTGGCAAGGTCATCGGGCAGACCGGATCTAATCATGCTCACGCCGACCATGCTTCCTGTGCACTCGTTCCTCTTTCTTAACGACGTCAACCAGAAGATCGGGTGCTAAAAAATTCGAAATCGAGTTGATTGAAAATCTCAAGGAATATTAAAAAAAAAAATACGGATAAACAATTTGATATAGAAATCATCCATTTTGGGTAAAGAAAAGAAACAATCAGAAAAAGGAATAACCACAGAAGCTCTGAATTTCATTGCTTCCTAATGGTACTTCCTTGGATATTTTTACATTCTGGAGGCGTGAACGAACTCTGAAAAACAGAAATGACTTCTATCGGATGATCGAAAGAATTACCTGGACACTGAGTATAATTATTCACACGTGCGGATGCCATTTCCGGCATGTTTCTCCATGAAGAAGGTCAGCTTCAGTTTTTGCCACTTGTAGATAGAAGTTGAAGTGGCGGACGTCTTAACGAGGTTGCTAGAATGTCAAAGAAATAGATGAGGGAAATATTATGAAGATATATTTATGAATATTTAATTGAGCATTTAATTAAGAACTTAATCGAAAGACCAAAATAAGTTGGTTCTTGAGACCAAGTACCTATCTAAGTGTAATAGTCTTTTGTACTTACGGTTTAGTAAGAGGACTCGAGTAAAACGATTACTCGTTAAAAGGAACAATAGAATAATCATGCCTCCGCAGACGGTGGTCTCTGCTTTCATGCCTCATCGCGGAGAATCTCAGCGAAAAAAGTGTCCCGAAGCGTGAGCTGAAAGGTGGCTATGTAGGCTGCCTAGTGAATGCCGTCGCCATGGTGGAGCTGGCGTGTAGCAACTCCCTAAGTCCAGGAACCTAATCCCGCGTCAGAAAGACAAAATTCGCTACGGAGAAAAGTAAACAAAAATATATATATAGGAAAGAAGAGACAAAGATTAAAGGTCGTTAAGAATTAAAGGTAATTTAATGATAAAAGGGAGAAAGAATTGTGTAAAAATTCTACTGGGAAAGAAAAGAAAGAAGAAACCTCCAACGAGAAAGACGTGCTCAGAAGCGAGTCCCGCGTAGCGCCATGTAGAGGAGCAGGAAGAAGCGCAGTCTTCCTCAGGCATTCCAGCGTCGAGTAATGCTGAAGCATATCCTGACGGGGCAACCGTCGTCAGCGGGCTTCAGGCACCAGCACAATGACTACCAGGCGAGCTCGGGCTCGTTGTACGGCGGCCACCACCACCACCATCATTCTGGTCACCAACAGGATCAACAGCAACACCATCATTACAACCAAAACAGCAACGTTCGTGGAACGACAGGGGGGAGCCAAGGACGGGGAGTCGACGTTTACGACTCGGTGGTCCATCAAAGAGCCAACGTGCATCAGGCTGCCACCACGCCATCTTCCACTCACAGACACCCTTTGAATCATTCTCAGTTGAGCGTGAACAATCTTTCTCAACGATTGAATCACTCGCACGCTCTTAATCTGTCCACGTTGTCCACGTCGAAGCATTCTGTGAACAGCGTCAGTCCTGTTGCCGGTGGGAATAACAATAACAATAATAATAATCTGTCGACTACATTGGGGGTGATATCCCCGGCGCCGCTGCACCAGGACAACAGACCTAAAGCGAATGGAGGCTTTGATATCTCGAGACTGTCCAGATTACCCAGTCAGGCGACACCTTCGCCTGCACCTGCTCTTCAGGGTACGACTACCGGGGGACAGTTAACCGGTCCCGGTTCCACGGCGTACCCCTTGAACGCTTCCTGGTCGTCGTCCCTGTCAAGGAATCACAAGGACCACGAGGTTGGCGCGAAAGAGACGTTGACCAGTTTGGGTTTATTGTGTCTAGTGTCGTTGTTACTGGCGCTACTCTCGTTGATCTTCTTGCTGAAGATTTCACCGTTAACAGTGACGCCGAGTAGCCTGATCAGCCCGGAAGAGTATACGATTGTCTACGAGGTGACGTTAGCGCTGTGCGCACTCGCCCTCTCCCTAAACCTCTGCTGTCTCCTCGTGTGCGCTATACAGTTCCTCTTCACTGTAAAACTCGTCAAGACTTCGTATCAAGGACATTGGTGAGTAGAGTTTTCGTTTTATGCCACGTTGGGTAAATCTGTGATTTATAACGCTTTAAATACCTTTGTACATAATCCGTACTTTACTCAACCCGAAGGTCGAACAAGGTGTGAAAAATATATACGTTTAAAGTTTGTATCCTTAAGATACTGTTATCTTTGAAAATCTGGAAGTCAAACAAAATACACAAAGAGAAACTTCTAAAAGTGCAAATAAACATTGAGATACAAATATCCTTTAATCCGAACTATACATATGATGGAAAGAGGACTCTCATAGTCATCGACATTTTCCCTCCTAAATGTCAACAGCATCCATATTTACATTGTTGCTGTTGTACATGTAACTTTTCAAACTTACTTAGGTATTGATAAAGAAAAGAAAAACAAGCATTTTCCTGGTAGCTGGGAATTCGCGGGATTCGCGGTCGAACGATGATTACCATTAATTTCTATAATCTGGTGACGCTATCCTCAATCAAGATTATCCTTGTGCCGGAATATAAGTTCTCATTCGTCCATGCGTGGCCTATCTGTGTGCGTCTGGAACAATGGCAGTGTCCCGTATCCCGTGCGATGAATCAGAGGCCTGTCTAGTGTTTCTTCTCACGCGGCCTGGAGGACGAAACGCAAAAATTCACGTCCTGTACTTGACGTGCAAGCGTTCACCGACGGCGTGTCCCGTTTTTACCGATCAAACACGTGTCTGCAATCACAATACGATACTATGTGGTGAGATGTATCCGTAAATGCGTATGTTTCGTGACGCGAACCTTGAAAATGAAAATTACACTTTCGTTTATTCCTCGAGCGTCGTGCACGCAGGAAATCGTATAATAATTTTATTAGTAAGATTTTTTTTTATATAGACTACTGTTACGCCACGAGGCTTACCACGGGCTGTATTTTCTAACCGTCGCTCGCGGTCCTACAACGTCGCAGACGGATCGTCGCGGCTGCCCGGCAAACAAACATTGTAGTGGCAAGCGCATGGTTCATTAAGCAGGGCGACCTCCAGAAACGTCGACTCGTGGCCGTTATTTTACCTCGCGTAAAAGAATGTGGCGTGATCCGAACGTAGTGGGGGTCGCCTTCCAGAAAAGACGAAAATAATCGAAGGGCGGGCAGTTCCTTCTGACGAGTCAAACGTGACACACCGAACATATCAGACCAATAGCAGACGAATTTATCTAGAGATCAAAGTCGAGTCAAATTTCTGTAACATCTTCATCAGATTATTGTAAAATATATTGTTCTATGTTAACCTGTTAATACAGTGTTACATTCATTAAACCACCTCTGTTATCCAAAACGAAACAGGGGAACG
The DNA here is from genome assembly GCF_051014615.1 of Bombus vancouverensis nearcticus. NCBI lineage: Eukaryota > Metazoa > Arthropoda > Insecta > Hymenoptera > Apidae > Bombus > Bombus vancouverensis. The sequence goes on along the minus strand of NC_134921.1, from coordinate 845,691 downwards.
ACTATTTCGCGGCGTCGATTAACATGATCGTAGCGAGAATTTACAACTCTCGTTGACGTGCTATCTCGCGATCGCGTCTCTCCGCGAACGGTCGTAATATTTGATCCTTCGAGCCGGATCACGTGCCAGTGAAGAGTGCACTTACCAGTGACCACACAGTGCCACGTGACTTTATCAAAACCAGCAGCGGGAGCGGGAGCAACCACTACAGCGAAACCAGTGACGTCAGGCGCGTCATCTTCGAAGAAGCACATCCCATTGGCAAGGGAACGCAACCACGCAGCCTTCCGCCGCAGCTGGACAGTCATCAACGCAACGAATTTCACAACTTAAGAATACAACCGAACGAGTGGCCGTCGGGAAGGAACAAGGCGTTCCTCACCAAACATACACGCGACCTCACGCCGCACGACAATAAGGTAAGCTCGTTCCTTATTTCGACCATCTCCTATCCTCGGCAACGATGACGAGCGAAGACCAACTCATCTCCCTGCGTCGGAGACGAGGCTATTGTAGCGGCTGATTCACATAGTTATCGAACCGACTGGACGAGTACGAGCAATCCGGGAGTCAGCAAAACTCCTTATTAACGAACTACGAGAAACAACTGACCGAAGTTGCGAATCAATTCGAAGCGATCCAACTCGAGTTAGAAGTATTAGACGAGGAGGAACAAGCGCGCGGCTTCGAAATAAGGGATCAGTACGTCGCGGTAGACACAAAGCTACAAAATCTTCTGAGGAACGCGCAAGCAGCTTCGCCGTCGACATCCATAAACCTTCCAACCTGTGCATCATCCGCAAGTTTAAATCCAATAGCCATTAAATTACCAGATCTTCGGCTTCCTACTTTTGACGGAAGCCTAGAAAAATGGAACACGTTTTATGATACCTTTTCTTCCACAATCGATAAAAATCCTAGTCTCACGGACATACAGAAATTCCATTACCTGCAGTCCGCCCTGCAAGGAGAAGCAGCCGAGTGTTTAAACGCGTTACCCCTTAGTAATGTAAACTACAGTCAGGCTATAGCCGTTCTCAAGGAGAGTTTCGAATGTCCACGATACACAGCTTTCAATCACTGCATGGCAATAATTGATTATCCAAGGATAACCAAGGAATCTCCAACGGAATTAAGGCGTTTAGTCCACACATTTAAACAACACATATGTCGGAGATGAAAGAACACCGGAGCCTTTGGAATTTTGGATAATCCCGCAACATTGTAACCTAGAGTCTACTATAGCTATAATTGAACAATTGTAGTTATTCAATCCGATTGTAATTGTTTGAGAGTTGTGATAATGAGCTTGGGCTCGAGGCGACAGTCAGTCGCCGAACGTAGCCGCGGTCACGGGATGAACGCTTTGTCTAACAAAGGTATGGAGTAATTGTATAGCTCTCCTTAAAAGAAATATTCGTGGCGACACGCGCCAGTAAACATTCCAACGGTTTCTGTCCCGTGGCTCGCCACACGCAGACCCTATTCTTCGAGTAAGATGATTGCCAGATGTCGATGCGTCTCCGCAGTACATGTTCGGCTAGCCCGAGGGCCCGTTATAAATCTTAAGGTTTAGTTAACTAAAGTCCTTCAAACAGACAAACAGTCTTTGTCCCAACTACGGGAAGATAGGGGAGACATATTTTTCAACGAGCGGCGTCTCCCACTAGCAACTTTCCCTCGAGGGCGGCTAGCATCTTTTTCTAGCCACCGATATGGAGATTGACCAATTAGCAGCAACGCCAATTTCCCTTACTTTCTGAACGAAGGCTTTTCTCGACGAATCCGATGATCTCGTGTCCTTAGACGCACCCCATTATAGTTTTCCTCCGTGGCATCATCGGGACGGGAAAGACATTCTCGCTCGCGATCTCATTGATGAAAGGAGTAACTCTTTACGATCAGTGAATATTACGCGTCCGACTTAGATTTTGCGAGTACGTTCATCTATCATCCCGTCGACCGCGGATTCGTTATTGAACCTAGGATCATTGTCATTAGTTTCTCGAGTACCTAACTACCGCGGTTACTTGTCCGGTTCCATAATAATCGTATTTGCACTAGTCAATGTCTTGTCTATTGCATAACGACAACGTGTAACCCAAACGAAGATTCGTTTCACGCCCCTAACCCTAATTCTAATGTAAACCCGACATATATAATAATTCTATATTGAAAAAAATATGAAATTAACATGATATATACATTACTACATAAGTTATATATAAAATATGTATATTATACCCTTGCCTACTGACTGATATGAATTTCTTTCGGTCTCGAATGCGTTAAAAGAGAGCGCAAAGAAGTCGAAATTACTTATTGTAATTAGTAAAACGACCTGAGAGGCAGACAGATACAAGAAAGAAGGAATATTATATTAGCGGCATTTTTGTAGCCATTATATAGGGTTTCGATCGCATAATTAATCAGTATCAACTTACCAGTCTTTAACGGAAGGACAAAAAGAAGAGCAGACGGCACACAGACCGCAATCATGATCATTTTCAAGTAGAATCTCAAACTGCCGTACATCTTCGAAAACTTCGTTAGTCGTAAGGGATCAAAGGATGATGTCCGCGCTGCGGAAAATAGATGAGAAGCGACTATTTCAACAACCACCGTGTAGGTACTGCACTAGCCAGAAGTATCTGCGACAGAAATCAGAATACACTCGTTTTCGCGATGGTTGGATCAATTTCGCGTGGGACTAACCTGATTGAACCCAACGCGGGATAATTGCTCAACTCACGACTTTAACCAGCCCGCTTGATTCTCTGTAAATGCTTGAAATTGACGCTTGGATTCTTTCCAGATTAACTAGCTTTGCCCCTCCCTCCCTTTATCTATTTTCTTAGATCGACTTAGATTGCCACAACATATTATCTTTCTTCTTTTCTTTTCTTTTCTTTTGATCTTTTAAAGCCCTAAATCGCTGGCTATTTTGTATACTATATATTTTGTACACTCAATTACTCTGTAAGTCATAAGTACATATGTTTTACAACGTTATTTGTCATATTTCAGTTAAACCCCAGAAAAGTCAGAAATATATTTTCAGCATATTTTAACGCGCCCCTGGCAAAGATCTCAAAAACGAGTTGCGGCACAATTTAAAGCGACAAATGGCATCGCGTGTCTCGTTGTGGCAACACACGGTTCGCCAGTTTTTTTTTTTTTTGATATCGGTGACTGCCATATTCTCTTGAGTTTCCAAGTCGTAAAGAATCTTTCCCCAGGGATTGGTCAACTGTGTATGTCCCCATGCGACGTAACTTGCTTAAGTCGAAATTACTTATTGTAATTAGTAAAACGACCTCTTTAAGTCTTTCATCGAGACAGACAATCTGCAGGTATTAATCGACCAATTTCTCCAAGCTGATAACTTCGAATTGATGTTTATATATAAGAAGTGTTATGTGTTAATCTGTCTAAATGTTTAAAAGGTGTTATAAATTAAATGTTGTTAAACGATACGTAATTGCCTTTTGATCGTAAATTTTACTATCAAGGGGTCTTTTATGTATGCGTAATCATTGTGAATTATAACAATTTATGTGATCGATATTAAAGGTGTTTAAAAGCATATTATTATTATATATTATTATTCTATATTATTATTCTCCTATATTATTATCCTATATTATTATAGCATTCCTATATTATTATAATATCCAATTACATGTTGATACACAAGATATACAGATTATTATTTATAACGTTTTGGTTTTCTTAATTGAGTCATTCATTTAGTACAAATGATAAGAAATTAGTAATAATTCACAAAAAAAGGATATTGTAGTAGAAATATTATAAAAAAACATTTTCTGTTTTAGTGTAGAGTTACTCCTTCTTACAGACAGTGTCGTACAAATCTGTACGTCTCTGAGAAAATGTAGGAATCTGAGCCCTTACTTCCTCAACAACTTTTAGATCTGTTAGAAAAAAGAAACATACGAAGTAATAAGTAATGCTTACTAATAAATTCAACAAATACAGAGGAAGATGGCTAAATCGATAAATTAACGAGACTAAAAATTAATTACATCATGGGTCTCTCGCTTTTAATTTTAAGCTGTAAATTACCGATATCGGTGACTGCCATATTCTCTTGAGTTTCCAAATCGTAAAGAATCTTTCCCCAGGGATTGGTCAACTGTGTATGCCCCCATGCGACGTAACTTGCTGAAGGAACACGAGCCGGTGATATGCAGGCAACGTATAATTGATTATCATTCGCTCTGAAACGCTGAAGTAATGACCAGTGCAGTGGTCCAGTGGTCATATTGAATGCCGCTGGATATATCAGCATTTGGCAACCTAACCCAGAGAAGCAGGAAATATGAAGCCACCGAATACCAATTAACTTCGTAGTTGCACGGTTCACATTCCATCATTTCTGAATATGCGAGGACAGTCCTCTTATTGTGCTTTTAATTCTTTTATTTGTTTCATTTTCAGCAAATATACTGGTTTTTTAAATTAAGCTTCTTTTTATACAGAGTTACAGATTATATTAATTTTATATAGAATATATTTAAAAAAGATATTTAATTTTTTGCTAGTTAAGTATTGATCGATTAAGTTACTGTACCTTTGTTCCGATAAATGCGTGCCATTTCCTCGAATCTAATATCATAGCAAATGCCAATACCTATTTTGCAGCCCTTCACATCGAACGTCGTTAGGGAGTTACCAGGACTGAGTGAATCACTCTCTCGAAAAGTAATCTTATTAGGAATGTCGATGTCGAATAGATGTACCTAATAACATAAAAATGTGGTCGCTAATTCTATTGCTGCAACTTTTGTAATTTAATATCAAAGTTACCAACTCCTAAACTTTAATTATTTTTTATTTAATAACTGACAGCGTTTTTATCACTTTCTTTTATTAAAGAATCTTATCATTTAATAATGTTTAAAAAGGAGAAAAAATAAGTATAATAATATTTTAAGTATGTGAAAAATTTATACAACAACAAACACATTACAACAAAAATGGGCGTTTCCCGTATCATAACGTATTTTATAAACCGTAAATTATAGAATTGGTTATAGTATACGTATGTACATATGTATATTCCTAAATTATTCCTAGATAGAGTCACTTTCTTCACCCCAATATTTTCAAATTCAAAGCCATAAAGGAATATATTACTTACCTTTCGGTGCGTTGCTATCAAAGTTCCATCGGGACCCCAAATAGTACAGGTATTGTACAATTTATCGCCCTCTATTTCAGGCATCGTACCACCAACTACATAGATGTTGTTTTCTTTAGCTGCGTTCGATGAAGCAACGCTCGTTTCATCATCAGGAATACTCTCGGCGTATTTTGGAAAGTACTCTGCATTGCAATATTTCAATTAATGAAAAATAACTGTCTTTTGTTCCAACCATAAATTAAATTGAAATGTTTGTCAGTTTTTTATTTTTTAAATTATTAAAATAACTAAGTTTTATATTTCGACTTAATTAAATATGCAATTACTTAGCTAATAGTATATATAATAAATTGTTTCTACAGGTTCAAAATGAAAAATGAATATTTAGAAATATTTAATTACGACAATGCTATTTGTGTTAGCATCAGTGGCTTGTTACTCAACGACTTTGCTAGTACTTTTTGAAACATAAAGTTAGTTTTCAATTAACACTTATACTAGAGGCGGAATTATAAATGCAAAATAATTGATAATACTAATTTATAAGTACCTAATTATTAGTATCTTAAAAAATATATTTATACAAAAATCACGATAATCATGAAAATGGGGAAATCCTATATTCTCGAATCAATTCACAATTTATTTTGTATATTAATTAGATTCCGCGCTCATCAGTACGTACTCACTGGCGACATCGAGAAAATGTATCGGCAATTCCTCGTACGACCAGAGGATCGGAAATATCAAAGGATATTATGGCGCAGCGCGAGTGGAGAAACAGAAACATATGAACTTAACACCGTAATACTCTTATCATAGAAATAGAAGCAGTCCTCAATTCCCGCCCGCTAACTCCTATCTCCACCGATCCAAATGATCTCCTAGCCCTCACTCCCGGACATTTCCTCATTGGCGATTCATTAATGTGCTTACGTGATCGAGATTTCAGAGACATTCCATCGAACCGACTCTCCAAATGGCAGCATATCCAACAGCTTAAACAACATTTTTGGAACCGCTGGCATAAGGAGTATTTGAACGAGCTAACCAACCGCAATAAATGGAGCGAGGGTGGACACAGCATCCAAAAAGGCACAATCGTCATCCTCAGAGAGGACAACGTTCCCTCCATGCATTGGCCTCTGGGCCGAGTTATCAAGGTTCATCCAGGCGCCGATGGTGTCATCCGGACAGCTACAGTTCAGACGGCAAAGAGCATTTTGGATCGGGGCGTCAAAAGGCTTGTCCCACTGCCAATTCAACCCGATCTCGAGAAACCCGAACAACTAGCCACCGAGACGAAATGAGATGGGAACTTCAACCACACCTCCCTAGTTTGATCGGTACCCTCTCAACGGGGGGAGAATGTTACGCCATTCGGCTTACCATAGGTCATATTCTTAACTATCGATCGCGCCACTATAATGTCGCAGACGGATCGTCGCGTCTGCCCGGCAAACAAACATTGTAGTGGCAAGCGCGTGGTTCATTAAGCAGGGCGACTTCCAGAAACGTCGACTCGTGGCCCGTATTTTACCTCGCAGTAAAAGAATGTGGCGTGATCCGAACGTAGTGGGGGTCGCCTTCCAGAAAAAACGAAAAAAATCGAAAGGCGTTCAGAACTTTTCGAGAAGTCGAACCGTCAACACATGTGGTATGTCGCGCATTACTTATCAACCAAAACGCAGTTACATTTTTTTTGTTCCTTTTATATCTTTCTAGTTAATAAGTTGTTGAAATAAACATTAATTTATTTGTGTTAATTCTGTGGAATTTCATTGAACTACCCTTATTATCATAATCGAAATAAGGGGATCGATCAGTTCGTGGCGTCGATTATTTAATCGTAACGAGAACTTACAACTCTCGTTGACGTGCTATCTCGCGATCGCGTCTCTCCGCGAACGGATATATAAGGGATCAAAAACAACAGTTATTTTTCAAATTTGTATGAAAAGCCCTTAAGAAAATAAGTTCCTCCTTAAATTGAAAACAGTTATATGTATAGAAATCAAACTTGCGATAAAAGTAAAAAAGATAGAAAATAAGAAAATTGTATTTGTTTTTATGACTCATTTTTACATGTAGTATAATTTCCACCGCTATTTTAGCATAGAACGCTAAATGGAATGAATGGAACTAAATGAAACGAATTGTTCCAACTCGATAGTCCCTTGCTTTACTGTAAACGGAAAATTCTTTCGTGTTCTCAACCAAATTTATCAAATTCCAGCAATGACACATGCTATGTGATTGTCAGTAGAACATGAAGAAATGTTTCCAGTAAAGTTTCGAGCGACTTATCGGCGATTTTCAGGAGACACGACGCGACGATATCGCGTGTACAGTGCTTCTATCGGTGTTGATGCACTTTAATACATAGTGCAAGAGAACACTAATAAGATTTCCCAGTGGGCCTGTAAATCCTTATAGATCACTCAAAAATATATCATATTGTTTGTTTCAACTACTAGCAATTTAAAACGTCGTCTACATATATTTAGAAAGTTAGCAAAGACATATATTTGTTCCTGAGCATGATTTCTATCAGTTGAGCGTTGTAGCAAAATGTCCGATACAATTTAATGTTGAATTTGTCTTTTTTTTAGGCTAGCTTGATTGGATTACAGGTAGATTTAAACGATCCGTGTGTTGCATCTCCAAGGCATCTTCGACTCATCGATACGCAGTGATACCCGGCAAACTTCTAGTGGACAAGCGACGTTGCTTGCAGGCAGTTTATATACATGTTTTGGCATGTGTTGTCGGCAGGCAATGTCTACAGACGCCTGTAGTCTGCCCGTGCGCGCCTTAAGTTTCACTGACAGACATTGTCCGCCGATTACTACGACATCTGTCTGTGGACAATAGGCCGTCAGTGTGGAGTTATCTTTACCCGAATAATTTAAGAAATATAAAATGAACTTCAACGAAAAGTTGCTAGCTTCGATATCTTACTAATACAATGTTATCGAAATTGAATAAACCTCGTTACTGTATTTAAAAGGAAATTGCATTTATATTTCAAGTTTATAGAGACAACAACAACAACCAAATAAAGAATCGCAACGAAGAAATAAACGGATACAACAAACAGAACACTGGATCGAAGATAGAACAATAAACAAGATAGAACCAAGAAAACAACAGTAACGAAGAACCGGGACGCAGAAAAAAGCACGAAGCGTGCGAGCTGGAGAGGAAACCTGTGACCGTCGGTGCAAGCGGTAAGCATACAAAATGGTTGCCGAGCAGGAATAATCGGCTGGAGAGCCAACCTGCTGGGACCGAGCTATATGGTGGCAGGTATCGCGTGGCGCCAGCTAAGCGAGCTGCCGCCCGAAAAGGTAGGTTTAACTTGTCCAATGATCCGCAAGGAGAGGGCAAGTCGCGCGCCGACCATCTATGCGCGCCATTCCCAAGTCGAACGCGAACATCTAAATGCGAAGCCAGTATGCGTTTTTACTGCAGGTATGGCGCGGTCGACCAAAAGGTCGGGCCCTCAAACGCACACATTACTTGTACAATTCGAGTGCTGCAGATACGGAAAAGCAATTTATAATTTATCGTAATTTATCGTAATGCGAATTTTGGCGCGTCGTCATAAATAGATTTTTATTTAAAACGAAATTGTTAAATATCCTTTTGTATCAATTCACATAACGTTAATAAATCAATATTAGACATATTACTCATAAATTGTACATATCTTTGTGCATATACGCATAGTTTTCGTGCATATATCAATATTTGTATATTTTATGTGTATAACTTTCATATGCTTTTCGCAAATTTTACATTCATAAACATCTGCAATCTACACGTTACGTTTTTCGTTGTATTTACAAGTACGGACATTAGATATTCTATTACATTCTTTTATTATAATCTTTTGATATATTTATAGTTGTTTAATTATTAGGTCATCCCATAAGTTCGTGCCGTTTTTCGAGAGGTTATATATGTTAAGATCGTTTACATACCTTTCATGAAAAAATGTAATCCCCCTCTCGTTGTACAACTTCTTCCCATTTTTCTGGTAGGTTCCGTCTCGATAAAAGTTCTCTTGTTTTTCTTTAAAATAATTTTCTATGCTATTTTTGAGAGTGTCAATATTTTCAAATTTTTTAGCTACTAAAAAGTGTTGTAATGCTCTGAACAGGTGGTAATCAGATGAGGCAATGTCTGGGGAATATGGGGGATGTGGTAAAATTTTCCAATTAAATTCAGACAATTTTTTTGTAACGCTTTTCGCGACATGCGGTTTAGCATTGTCGTGATGGAAGATAACGTTGTTCCTATTCACTAAACCTGGCCGTTTTTCAGCTAGTGCTTCCCTTAATTTTTCTAACTGAGCGCAATATTTGTCTGAATTAATGGTATCACCACTAGATAAAAGTTCAAAATAGAGTATTCCTTTATAATCCCACCATACACACAAAAGAACTTTACGTGGATGTAACCCTGGTTTTGCACAGCGTTCAGGTGGCTGATTTCGTTGGGATCAGCTACGTTTCCGTTCAGGGTTTTCGCAAAGTATCCACTTTTCATCACCAGTTACCAGGCGTTTAAGGAATGGTTCACGTTTATTACGCGCAATTAATGACATGCACGCTGTCGTTCGTTCAAGACGGTTCCGTTCCGTAAGTTCATGGGGGACCCAAACGTTCAACTTTGACACCATCCCCATTTTTTTTAAACACCTATGAATCGTTGTCTTAGGTATTTTCAGGACATTTGACATCTCTTGAACTGTCAAACTTGGTGATTTTTCAACAAGATCCCGAATTTTATCTCCGTCTGTCTGAGGAGGACGCCCGGAGCGTACCTCCTCTTCTAAACAGAAATTCCCAGCTCTAAAACGTTGGAACCACTTCCTACAGGTGCGAGATGAAAGCGCATTTTCTCCGTAAACAGCACATATGTTTTTCCTGGCAATTTTTACCGAACTTTCTTTCCGAAATTCATATAACATGAGATGTCGAAAATGGATACGCATTTCACTCGTGATTTTTTACTGTTAGAAGTCACTGTGTTCACTATATTACGATCTTATGCCCACGAAGATCTACTCTAGCCTGTTCTCGATCAGCTAAGCTCAAGTGCATTGATCCCTTATCGCCGTATGTTTAGAAATCGACACATGAAATATATACACAAAAGTGTATAAATATATACACAAAAACTTATGGGATCACCTAATATGTAAACGATTTTGAACTATTTAATTTAATAAAGACCTTAGATCGACGGATTTTAATTGCTGTCACATAATTGTTAATTCATTACTTTTCCTCCAACTGTCACGAATTTTCACAAAGTGTGTGTTTCGGATCGTTAATCTCATATGGATGTAAACTTCATTTTCTTAATAATCTTGGTCAATCATGTATCACATTTTCTATAAAATCTATAAGATCAGAAAGTGCTCTAATACTTGTGAACAATCATATATCTTAATTCGTGCCTTTTGTATTAATACAGAAGCTTCATGCGAGAAAGAATTTTCGATATAAATGTTCTCAATGTTGTAAATCGAGTTCTGCCAGAGCAACCGAGCTAAACGGACGTGTAAAACAGTGCTTCAGAAAAAGTGCGGCAAGTGGGGAAGAGAAAGTTACGAACGGCAACGCCCATAGCTAAATGGTGGAAACTCGTGTCTTCTACTAAGAAGACTACAAGCAAAACTAAAATGAAAAAGCACATCCCACCGATAAAAATAATTAACAAAGACGAACAATACTACATAAATAAAACAACAAACATATCAAAACCAAGCCAACCAATAAACGAAGAACAGGAATGCTCAGCTACAAACGAAGTTGATATGGAAACAATACCAAACAATGAAGAGAATATTACCAATAACGAATTAACCCAACAGGATGAAAGCTGGAAGGTGGCAAGTTATAACAAGAAACGAAAAATAACAGGAAATTCAGATACAGAAAAGCAGCGATGGCTGCAAGAATTACCATTAAGAAACTCCTTCAGCTCACTTACGGAAGAAATAGACGACCCAACAACCAAAAACACAACTAAATCAACGCAAACTACAAAACCACCACCAATATTTGTCGACGCCCAGATAATAGACCCGCTTATTGATCGACTAAACGATATAGTTGGGAAGGAAAACTACACAATAAAACAAACAAAATTAGAACAAGTAAAAATTCAAATAAACACCCCAGAAAATTATAGGAAAGTGATAAAGGAATTAAAAGAAAAAACGCTGTGTACCACACATACCAGCTCAAAACGGAAAGGAGCTACGAAATAGTTATAAGAGGACTACATTCAAAAACTAACACAAAAAAAATTAAGTGACGAATTAGCAAAAATTGGTCACCAAACAAGAGCAATAAACAATATGACAAGATACGATACGAAGCATTTAACAACACACTGTCCATACGTAGGGAAAATAAATGAAGTAAAATGTTACAACTGTAATGGAAACCACCCAGCCAGCTATAAAGGATGCGAAATCAGAAAACAATCACAACGTAAACAGTTTCCACCACTTGGCAATAGATCAATCAATAACTACCAACCACAACAAAGTATAACGGATAATTAAGCAACATTGAAAGCACAAAATGAACCAAAAGCTATAAACGGAAACACCGATCCCCAAGGAAACCGCAGCTACGCGCAAGTAACCCAAAACATTAGACAAACAACGCCCACAAACAAACAGAATCAAAGCAACAACACCGAAGACGATACAGAAATCAAAGAAATGCTCAAACAATCCATTAAAGGTACAGAGATATTAAGAAAAATGGTAAGTGAGAAAAACACAATACTAAGGCAACAAGTACAACAAACAACAGTCATGTTACAACTACTCACAAACTTGCTAAGTAAAAAATAAAAATGGACATGCTTGAAATAGCAGCATGGAACTCTAACGGACTACAACAAAGGGCCCTAGAAACTAAAACATTCCTGTATAATAATAATATCGACATACTACTCGTATCGGAAACACACTTCACTATAAAAAGTTACATAAAAATACCGTATTACACAATATATGATACCAAGCATCCCTCAGGAAAATCACACGGAGGGACCGCAGTAATAATAAGAAACGACATTAAACACCACTAACACAGCCAAGCTAGTAAGGAATATATACAAGCAACCACCGTTACTGTACAAACTAGCAGCAACCATTTACAGTTGTCAGCAGTATATGTACCACCGCGACACAAAATGACATCACAAACGTGGGAAGAGTACTTTCAACACTTAGGTGACAAGTATATCGCAACGGGAGACTACAATGCAAACCACACGCTATGGGGATCAAGAATTACCACACCTCGAAGTAGAACCCTGGAAAAATACATTAACAACAACCTCAATATATTATCCATAGGAAGACATACTGGCCGACAGACCTGAGCAAAATACCTGGCCTACTCGATTTTGCAGTTACAAAGGGACTAAACGCAAATAAACTAAAAATAACACCCAGCCTCATTGCATACAGCCCAATTGCTTACAGAAACAAATTAATACTTTATAGCAATCCAGGGACACTATGCAACAGAACAACCAAATGGCAAATTTTTAAAGAAATAATCGAGAGCAAAACCAGTTGCAGCATCCCATTGGAAACACCCGAACACGTCGAACAGGCAGTAACACCATTGACAGAAACTATCCAAGAAGCATCATGGACAACCACTATACCTGAACCAACCAACAGACAAACAAAAATAATTCCATCAGACATACTTGAAAAAATTAGAGAAAAAAGAAAAGCGAAAGCAAAATGGCAAAAACATAGAACACGAGAAAACAAAAAACACCTAAACAAACTTGCAAAGGAAATAAAAAACAAAATAAAAGTGCACAACAATAACGAATTCACAAAATTCATAGAGTCACTCTCTGCTCACGAGAACTCCAACTACTCCCTATGGAAAGCCACGAAAAAAAAAGAAACCAATAAAACTAGTCACAGCAATCAGGACGGCAGACAACACATGGGCAAGAAGCAACGAAGAGCAAGCTGAAGAATTTTCCAACCACCTTTGAAACATATTTATACCACATAATATCAACAACAGCAACCCCAAATGTCATACGGACGAGGATGCGTTTACCACTAGTACCTCAACTGACAACCACTATACCATACCTAAAACAACAGCACAAGAAATTAGAAACATAATCGAGAAAACAAAAAACAATAAAACACCACGAATCGACCTAATCAATGGTAAAATCTTGAAAAACCTTCCGCCAAAAGCGATAACACTAATGACAATAATATTCAATGCAATACTAAGAATCCAATACTTTCCTAAACTGTGGGAACTAGCACAGGACATAATGTTACCTAAACCAGGCAAAGAACCACACCAAACTGCATCTTACAGACCAATATCACTACTTCCTGTGTTTTCCAAAATACTAGAGGAAATAATATGCAACCGCATAAAACCAATAATATAGAAGGAAAAATTAATACCAGATCACCAATTTCGATTCAGAAACATACACTCCACTATAGAGCACATGCACAGGCTCATTAAAGAAATAATACTAGCATTAGAAAACAAACAATACTATACAGCCCTCTCTATGGACATAGATAAAGCATTTGACAAAATAAACCACGAAAGCCTACTACAAACAATCAGGAAACAATTTCCGGAGCAAATATACCAATTAATAAAATCTTACTTAAGCAGCAGAACCTTCGTAATAAAAATCAAGGACACATACTCTGAAGTTAAAGACATCAAGGCAGGGGTTCCGCGAGGAAGCGTCTTAGTATCAATACTATACACAAAACATACCAACAACTACCAATAGCAAAATACTGACACTCACGGACGACACAGCTGTACTAGTCAGGCACACTAACCCAGAAATAGCAGTCAAATTACTACAAGAACATATCACAAAAATAGAAAAGTGGCTGCAAGATAAACAAATAAAAGCAAACCCCGATAAATGCAACCATATTACACTCACACTGCGAAAACAGACACCATCAAACATCCTACTGAACGGCACGCACATACCGCAAACAAGGCAAGTCAAATACCTAGGACTAGACCACCTAGAAACACAACTCACATGGAAACAGCATACTAAATCAATAATAGACAAAATACAGACAACAAGGAGACAAATGCATTGGCTAACAAGTCGAAAATCCAAATTAAGCATAGAAAATAAATTAAAAATATACAAAACGATCATAAAACCAATCTGGACGTACGGAATACCACTATGGGGGGCAGCGGCAATGAGCCATATAAACAAAATAGAGACAGTACAAGCTAAAATTCTTAGAACAATAGTAAACGCCCCATGGTACGTTAGAAACGAAGGCATACGGAAGGACCTGGGAATACCAATGGTCAAAGAGAAAATTAGCAGACACGCAGAAAAATACAAAGAAAGAATAGGAACACAGCCAAACTGGCTAGCTGCGGAAACGATCAACACCTCAAACATGGATAGAACGCTGAAAGGGAAATACCCAGCAGACCTCACAAAGGACACAACCAAACAAACACGAAGATGGTATCCCACTGGGGGTAGCTACCCACATAATAATCTAACAGCTAAAAAATTCTACCAAATGTCCAAACTGGACAAATTGTGAATCTAATCTATAAAATAAAAAAAAACCTGTGATCTGAGTTTAGATCTCAGTTTAGAGTGATACATCTCCTAAAAGGATTAAGAGATTTTTTAACAAATTCCCAAAATAACAGTGAATTTTAGAACAAAGATAATGGAAATACATAAACATCTTGTTAATAACGACGTGGGTATACTGATAGGAACTAATATCTGCAGAATATATGAATGTCTTAAACATAACGTAATGCTAAAAAACGTTCTCTTTGTCCAACGACCTCTTGATTCCTATACAACCTCTCCTGGTTATCTTGCGCACGCGTAACATTCACGTACCGTTACATGCATTGCCATTCCATACTTTTCGTATCCTTTTTATACTGTTACTTGAATATAGAATTATATAAAAAATACAAGAGCACAAAGATATAGAAAATATAAAAATATAAAAATAAAAGATTACAAAACTGTCAAAATTACAGAAAATCAGATTAAACATTAGTACCTATATTCTACATTCTTTTTGTATTACATATACATTTTTTACATTATAAATGTCGGGTTTACATTAGAATTAGGGTTAGGGGCGTGAAACGAATCTTCATTTGGATTACACATTGTCGTTGTGCAATAGGGAAGACATTGACTAGTGCAACTGCGATTATTATAGAATCGGACAAGTAACCGTGGTAATTAGATACTCGAGAAACTAATGACAATGATCCTAAGTGCAATAACGAATCCGCGGTCAACGGAATAGTGGATGTACGGGCTCACAAAATCTAAGTCGGATGCGTAATATTCACTGGTCGTAAAGGGTTACTCCTTTCATCAGTGAGATCGCGAGCGAGAATGCCTTTCCCGTCCCGATGATGCCACAGAGGAAAACTATAATGGGGTGTGTCTAAGGACACGAGATCATCGGATTCGTCGACAAAAGCCTTCGTCCAGAAAGTAAGGGAAATTGGCGTTGCTGCTAATTGGTCAATCTCCATATCGGTGGTTAGAAAAAGATGCTAGCCGCCCTCGAGGGAAAGTTGCTAGTGGGAGACGCCGCTCGTTGAAAAATAGGTCTCCCCTATTTTCCCGTAGTTGGGACAAAGACTGTTTGTCTGTTTGAAGGACTTTAGTTGACTAAATCTTAGATTTATAACGGGCCCTCGAGCTAGCCGAACATGTACTGCGGAGACGCATCGACATCTGGCAATCATCTTACTCGAAGAATAGGGTCTGCGTGTGGCGAGCCACGGGACAGAAACCGTTGGAATGTTTACTGTCGCGTGTCGCCACGAATATTTCCTTTAAGGAGAGCTATAGAATTACTCCATACCTTTGCTAGGCAAAGCGTTCATCCATTGAACGCGGCTACGTTCGGCGACTGACTGTCGCCTCGAGCCCAAGCTCATTATCACAACTCTCGAACAATTACAATCGGATTGAATAACTACAATTGTTCAATTACAGACTCCGGTGTTCTTTCATCTCCGACATATATATATGTCGAGTCAAGTTCCGAGTCTGGGCCCGAGTCGTCCTCGTGGCGGGGGCTTGGGACAGGTAAGGATTCCTCACTGAAGCTATCCATGTTTTCTTTTACACTGAAGTTATTTTTATTGACACACACGAAATTGTTACAGAGTTGACACAAACTCACAATGACCACATACTCGCGACGCTAGTGACAATGGTCTTAGGTTCGATAACGAGTCCGCGGACAACGGGGCGGTAGTCGTACGCACTCGCAAAAATCTAAGTCGGATTTTGTGTTGATATTCACTGACCGTAAGGCGTTAATCTCTTTTTGTCGGTGAGGTCGCAAGAGAGAATGACTTTCCGTCCCGGTGATACCCCAGAGGAAAACCATGACGGGGTGTGTCTAAGGACACGAGATCATCGGATTCGTCGGGGACATCCTACGTTCGGAAAGTAAGGGAAATTGACGTTGCTGCTAATTGGCCAATCTCCATATCGGTAGTTAGAAAAGGATGCTAGCCGCCCTTGAGGGAGGGTTGCTAGTGGGAGACGTCGTTCGTGGAAAAATAGGTCTCTCCTGTCTTCCCGTAACTGGGACAAAGACTGTGTATCTATTGAAGGATTTTAGGTAACTAGATATTAGTGTTTATGACGGTCCTCGGGCTAGCCGATCATGTACTGTGGAGACGCGTCGACATCTGGTAAACATCCTGCCCGGAGAATAGGATCTGCGTGTGGCGAGCTACGGGACAGAAACCGTTGGAATGTTTACTGCCATGTGCCGCTACAAATCTTTCTTTTAATGATAGCTATAGGATTACTTAATGCCTTTGTTAGATGGAGAGTTCGTCCCGTTGACAGCGGCTACGTTCGGCGACTAATTGTCGCCTTGAGCCCAAGCTCATTGTCACAAGTCTCAAACAAATACAATTGGTTAGAATGACGGCAAATCGTTTAGTTACAACTGTAGATTTTAATTACAATGTTTTTATGGATTTTCCCGAGGTTTCAGAGGGAAGGCACCGGTGTCCTCTTATCTCCGACATATATATATGTCGGGTTAACATTAGGATTTAAGGCGCGTAACGATTCTTCGTTTGAATTAGCCATTGTTTTACAAAACAGAGAATATATTTACACGAATAAACAAGGTTTTACAAATATTATGAATAATGAATTTTTATAAATGATATGATTGATTAACAAATGATAAATTAAATTATTAATTAGATTAAAGAATAATAAGTTTTATCGAACAATAAAAGAAACGAATAATATATCTTACGATTTACTAATTTAACGAATAATGAAAATTAACGATTGATAAATTTACAAATATTGAATTTAATTTACGCTATAAACAATGATCCGGGGTTCAAACGAATCCACGGTCAACGGGAAAACTTTAAACAATTTTTATAACACAAAAAAATACGTTTGCTGAATCACTCGGAAAAAAATTACTCGATGTATCACTTTCCAAGGCGATCACACGAATGCCTCTCTGATTAAAATCTTTTTCGTAATACGACTGCATTTGTTTGTTATATTCTCGCTGGAAACATCGAGAAGGTTCCAATCGTTGTTGCTAGGCAATATCTGTCAGAAGTTTGTTATATACTCCTTGGAAACATCGAGAAAGATCCAAACGCCGTTGCTAGGCAGTTTCTGTCTGGAGATTGATTCCTCATACAACGTGTGTCCCATTATATCGACATCTCTAAAGTACAATTCTATGTGATTTCTAGGGAGAACAATACAACCGATCCACACCTTCGTCAGGCAAAACGTTTATCCCGTGACCGTGGCTACGTTCAGCAACCAGTTGTCACCTCGAACCCACTTTCGCTTTTCACAAATGTCAAACAATTACAGATGACAATTACTTAATTACAGTTATGATAAAATCTGGGTTAAAGCATTAAAAGGCCTCCTCAAAATCGCACAGGGAAGGCTCCGGTTTTCATTTCATCTCCGACATATATATGTCGGAGAGGGAAGGACAGCGGGACTTTCCGTCGGGAATGCTGGGAAAAACCTTCCATCACCATGGTCAAGATTTTAATGTTTAAGCCATAAAAATAAGGAAAACAACTTTTAATGTTCCAACCTGGCGTTACGACGATGGGTTCAGGTTTAAGGTGACATAACGGGTCACCAGACGTAGCCACGGTCACGGGAGGGCCGCGTACCTGACAGAGGTACGGAATGATTTTATGACTCTCCTTAAAAACAGGGATTGACCCGAGAAGCGGGGACAGGAGTATATAAGGGTAGGTTCATCTGGATTCAGGGAGTTTTTTAGTTAGTGAGTCGTTGAGCGAATTGCCGAGTAAGTCACGCTGATACTGGTCATCCCGTGGACCGTGGATTCGTTATCGAACTTGGATTCGTTGTCATCATCATCTCGGACATCCTATTGCCGTTACTCATAGCCTCTTGTAGTGCCCAAATTCGCACTGATAAACACTAACCACATCCGCGATGGTAAAGTAAGTAAAGGTTCATAGAACGCCCCAAAGTGCCAACCTGACTCCGACATATATATGTCGGGGTTGCATTGAGGATCAGGTTGGGGGCGTTCGGCGAGTTGCCCTGAGGGGCAGCCATCGTTGCGATATCACGCAAACACCGTTTATTAACACAAATATCGAGAGTACAGAACCGGCGATCAACCCGGGGATTAGATGCTCGCGGTACTGGTGACGATGGTCTCCGGTTCGGTTACGAATACGCGGCCGACGGGGTGATAGATATGCTTAGTAGAACTCAAACGTGCACTGCTCCTGATCGTAAGACGCTCCGTGCTTCCTCGCTCAGATCTCTAGCAAGAATGCCCCAGTGCCCGTCCCGAGGATGCCCGACCCTCGTGTCTCCATCGGTCGCTTTTGGGACCAACCTGCCTGTCCATTAGGAAACTCTTAATTGCCGGAAGTGACCTAGGTTTTATGGCGGGTCCTCGGGCTAGCGGTACTCGTGTCGCGCAAGTGCCTCAACTTTGGGTATTCATTGTCTGAGGGGCCCGTTGGAATGTTTTACTGCCCGGTACTTCCTGTACTGGAGGTCATACTATCGCTCTGTACCTTTGCTAGACAAAGCGCCCGTCCCGTCGACCGCGGTTACGTTGGGCGACGGGCCGTCGCCCCGAGCCAAAGCTCACCATCACCAGTCTCGAACGATTACAATCGGATTAGCTAACTGTCATCGTTTGACTACAGCTATAGTAGACCCTGGAGTACACTGTTGCTGGACTATCCCAAGTTCTAGGTGTTCCGGTGTTCTTCCCTCTCCGACATATATATATATATATACATTTTAAATGTTAAGGTTATCTATTTTATGTTTGTTAAATATATTTAATTTTATATTTCCCCCTTTTTTTTTAATTAATAATATATCTATATATATATTTTTTTACATTTGTATTTGACAGTGTAGTTGCGCATAGAATTTATTAAAGAAAAATGTTAACAATGTGTTTTCATGATTTGTTTCTCGCGCCTGACTTCCATTAATCCCTAATATTCCTGTCGCCATGACGCGCGTTAGTTGTTCCGATGCGCACGTGTAAATCTAACATGGCTGCTCATAAATGTCACCAGTAAAGTTATAGTGGCGGGTCTTTAGTTTTGTTTGATATCGAAGTAATTTTCCGTCTGTCGCTCGTTTTTCCTTATTCTACCGCAATTAGAACATTTATTTATTAATATTGTTTAAAGTGACAATAGTATTGTTCGTGTGAATATACATATATATATATATATATTTATGTTGTGTGTCATTTTAATATGACTAATGTTTTGTAATTCTTCGATAGCGTTATTTATTGTTTTGAGTAGTTTATTTTATAGAGTGTTCGATAATATAAAACATACGCACACACACACACACACATATATATATACGTATTCATATGCATATTTCTTCTGGCAGTGTAGTATTCATACGAAATGAAATGTCAATTATTTATTTTATATTAACTTCATTTAATAAGATAGAACACGCACACGCACACGTATATATGTATATATTTCTGGCAATGTGATTTTCATTTAGATTCCTTAGCGATATAATGTGTATTTGAGGTTATGTGTCATTCATTTGATTTCATATATACATATATATCTTGTATTGTGGCAACATAGTATTGAAGGTTTTGTTTCTAGATTATTGTGTGTTTAATGTGTGTTTACATACTTGTGTTTGATGATAGAATTCCTCAAGTCGTTGCGGTGTTAATTATTTTGAGCGTTTGGCCTATCGATAGGTTGTCGCTTAGTCCCAAGTGTTGCGTTGTGTGTTCTATTTCTTTTGTAGATTATTAGTAGTGGTTTAGTTTAGAATATAGATTATTTATATATTTATGTAGAGACATGCATGTTTCGTAATGTAGTTCTTATTTTATAACTCTTTACCGGAATGTAGGCTAGTTTTAAGTATGTATCTTAGATTACTGTTTGATAGAATGCGCACACATATATATATGTTGCTGACAATGTAACCTTTATTTCTTTAATAATACAATATTGTATATTTTATGTATTCGTTAGACTATTAGTTTTTGACTTCATATATACTTATATTTCATAAATTGATAATATTGTATTTGTTGCATAGTATTGGAAGTACTGTCTCTAATATTTACTAGTTTATTACATGTCTGGCATATATGTTTATACTTATATGTAACTCTCCAAGTTGATTGATTAAAATATATTTATATATACATGTATTCCTGGCGTTTCAATTATTTCCCCTTTTGTAGTTATTCTTATTTCCTGGTTTATTTGTTTGGTTCGTAACTCGTTCAATCCATTAGCTGGTTCTATTTATTTTATTTTATACTGGTTGGATTTATATTATATTGAACCACAAGTTTTCAAATTGCAAGTCGGTTATTGGTAGGTTTATTTAGAGTTGTGTGTATATGTGTTTTGTTTATTGGTTAGATCTATTAGTCGCCCTCGTTTTGTTAATCCTTCCTTTAGTTTCGTAGCGCCGTGTGTTCGTTTGTGCATTCAAATCCTTATTCGCGCGTTTTGTATAGAATGGTTTTCTTGTTCTTGTTACGGCGCGTGCGGAGCGCGGGACGTGACACCCCCGCCCTTGGAGTTCAAATTTCCAAAGGAAATTTGACTGATGGTGTCTCTGAGTTCGCTCAAGGCGGACGTAGATGTCGTTGGTTGTTGAGTGACTACCGGTGTTATCGATATCCCTTGAGGTTGTGATGTTTGATCATGGATATTTCGTCTTCCTTTGAGGTATAGTAGCAGGTGGGTGACTGAGCCGCATATTGCTCCTAATAGGGTGATTCCACATCCGTAAGTTTCACGTAACTGGTATCCGTATATGGCTATATCTATTATCGTCTTGATTAATTTAAACATTACGAGTATTCCAAATATTGCTGCACTGACAGTTCCAAATTCCATGAAACCAGTCCATAAGCTTGATACGGTATTTTTCGCTATTGTCGTTAATGTGTTTTCGTCCATCATTCCCAGGATGTTTACTGTTCCAGGGACGATTGTTTTTCCTGTCGCTCCTCTGGCCAATGTGTTCAAGACTGCAGATTTTTCTGCCGGGAACATGACGTGGTCCCGTAGTGCGTCGAGGTCTTTTTGGGTATATATTCCGCTCGTGGCCAACGACGATGGTGCTGAATATCGCCACGTTTGGCGCACGTCCGGGCGGAGTTCCTGTGGTGTGATTCCCTTGCCAAACGGGTAGCTCCGAGTAGCATTCTGTTGTATGTCGTACCTTTACTTGTACCGGAATGCATTCGACTATATGGACTGCTTCTCCTGTGATCAGAGCCATGTGTCCTGGGTTTTGGTTATGGTGTATGCAAATTCGTCGGGCAGTTTGCCAAGCTTAAAGCGTTCTCTATTAGTTTCTTCTGTGTGGTGAGTCTTTGTGTCGGTATATCATGGTATAATGTTGTCATTTGTCATTTTACTTTCGAGTTTATTAGAAATAAGAATAACCTTTTATTATTATTAATATATATATATATATATAGAAAAAGAAAATTTTTTTATATTTTATATTTCTCTTTTTTTTCTTATTGTTAAAACTTTTGTTTTATTTTAGGTTTTACGTACATGTTATCAGTGAAAATAAATATTATGAATGCTACTTGGGTTATAATTATATACATATATGCATACGTATTGGTAAGTAGTATAGATGAGATTTGTTTTATTGTTATGAATATATAAGTATATATTATCAATAGGAATAGATATTACAAATATAGCTTGTCTTTGAATATATATATATGTGCGTGTAATGGTAAATATGACGGCTTATTTTTATGAGTCACTTGCATTATCAATGGAAGTGAGTGTTATAAATATCGCCTACTTTACAACATGCGTGTATATATATATTGGTAGATATAAGTGAGAATTATATGTATAGTTATAAATGTTGTTTGTTTACAGGTGGATAGCAAAAGTATTTGGTTTCGTGGGTGGCGTACAGGTGCCTTACAGTTCTACGGTGCGGATTGCTATTCCTTGGACTATAAAAATTTCTTTCGAGATGAGTCAGATTATTGTAACGATCATGCATGGGAGGATTTTCTGCAGAGATTCAAAATGCTCTCTGGATTCCTCGTGAAACGTCTGGACAACACCTACATGTACTTCCATCCGTCGTTCAGAGAATGGTTGATGAATTCGCCATCCGTTCTGCACACACATACAAAAATAGTTAATGTGAATATATATATTATTTATTTTTATTTTTTTTTTTTTATAACTTTCGTTCGGACCTGTTCCTTTGTACGAAGACTGTATCCCTGTATATAATATAATATATATAATATGTTATGATTATGTTAGTTGTTATTTATTATATATATATTTTCCTTATCTCTCTCTTTTTTTTGTTTGTTTTTTTTTATTAGTACCTAACATTGCTATTATGATGCTGTATTACATTGCATTGGCTATTATTTGTATGTGCGACGAATTTTTCAACATGGCCGCTCGCGTGTCTCTTTGGTATGGCGTTGGTTTAATGTCAACAGTAACGTGTTGTTGAAATAGCTAATTAATTGTTAATCATTATAATTTTATTTAGTAGTGTTTTTGTAATATTGTTTTGTATTTCATGATATTGTCTGTGTCAATACCGTGTGCTACTTTAATGTGATAGCATGGATTGTATTGTTACCGAATTTCAATAGTCATTGTTTTGATTATACGTGACTTGCATTTATGTAAGTCTTGTTTAATTTAGTT
Organism: Bombus vancouverensis nearcticus; assembly: GCF_051014615.1. Taxonomy (NCBI): domain Eukaryota; kingdom Metazoa; phylum Arthropoda; class Insecta; order Hymenoptera; family Apidae; genus Bombus; species Bombus vancouverensis. The sequence goes on along the minus strand of NC_134921.1, from coordinate 822,180 downwards.
AATGTTTTGTGTATTGTGTTACCAGTTATTTTCGTGTAGCATAACTTTATTCCTTTGCACCGAGTTCAGTCATGTCTTGTTGTTAATATTTAGTTAGTCTATCTTGATTAATTTCTAACCTATTTCTGTGTTTATTGACTTTTCTTATTTTCCCTATTAATTTATTATTGCATGTACTTGCTATTTGTTATTATTTTGTGTATGATATGAATTAGTTTTCTTATTAGTGATTAAATTTTATTTGTTAGATTGACATTGTAATTTCTAACCCATTTCTGTGTTTATTGACTTTTCTTATTTTCCCTATTAATTTATTATTGCACGTACTTGCTATTTGTTATTATTTTGTGTATGATATGAATTAGTTTCCTTATTAGTGATTAAATTTTATTTGTTAGATTGACATTGTAATTTCTAACCCATTTCTGTGTTTATTAACCTTTCTTATTTTCCCTATTAATTTATTATTGCTTGTACTTGATATTTGTTATTATTTTATGCATGATATGAATTAGTTCCCTTATTAATGATTAAAATTTATTTGTTAGATTAACATTGTCTGTAATTCTTCAGATTCTGCTCTTTCGATGCTGCGTCACTTACCTGGATCGTTCCCACAACATCATCCGATTCTTTGATATGCCTTGGATACTTACTACGGCTGCCTTCTACTATGGCTGCCTTCAATCGTCTTATATCTGTGGTCATAAAGGTGGTGTTTAATTTATTTAATTCAATATGTGTATAATGCATTGTGTGCGCGACCGCTATTGGGCATTACAAAATAACATAACAATACTACGTAGATTAATGCATAACAAAATATCCTTTTACTCCGGTTATATTTATTACTAACTCTCAATTAATCTATCTTGATTATTTTCTAACCGCTTTCTATACTTTATTAGCTATTTTATTTCTTCTTACTAACCTGCGAAATTCATGCATGTACACTTCCTTGTATAGTGATTAATTGTTCACGAGGTAGGTTGCACTTTCACTGTTTTAGTTATTCGTTGAACTAACACGTTTTACGTTCAAACAGTAATTGGAGCGCTCGTAATAAACCTTTTCTTTTCAAGTTTCCGCTATCTGTGTTATTCAACGAACAGTGCCATGCTTCCACAGTATTGTTATAACATTTAGTACTGTTGTATTTTGCATTAAGGCAATTGAAGTTAATTTGTTCATTTATTTTTCAGCTGGCTGTTGTACATGGTGTTCCGCAAACAGGGAGCCATAACCTATTTTGCACGTAAACCTTCTCGTATGATGATTACTTGTTCACAAGGTAACTTTCACTTTCACTCTTTTAATTATTTATTGAATCAACACGTTTTATATTCAAACAATGATTGGAGTACACATGATAATTTTCTTTTTTTTCTTTTTAGGTGTTCACTATCTGTATTATTCGACGAACAGTGTCACACCTCCTTTTGATTTATCCACAATATAGTTATAACATTTAGTAACCTTGTATTTTGCACTGAGACGATTGAAACTAATTTATTCACTTATTTTAGGTAGCTGTCGTACATTATGTACCACGAACAACGATCCATAACCTATACTTGCACGTACACTTTCTTGTATGTTGATCACTTGTTCACAAGGTAACTTTCACTTTCACTAGTTAATTATTCATTGAGTTAACACGTTTTATATTTAAACAATAATTGAATCACATATAATAATTTTCCTTTTCTTTTCTTTTATGTTTTCGCTATCTGTGTCATTCGACGAACAGCACTACAACATACACTACTGCACTACGTTGCCCACTGAAATCACTTTATTCATTGTTTATTTCGATTATGCGCTAGTTTTAACTTGTTTAAGTGCACCGTTCGCGGAATCCCATTTTCACTTCAATCTTGACGTTTTGGTTCTGCAAGATTTCTAGCACTTTGTGTGGTCCAGTATATTGATCGGAGAATTTTCCTTTACTAGGTTCTTTTAGTAAATATATCGAATCTCCTATTTTAAAATCTTGAGGGTTGATTCGTCGATCGTAATATTCCTTTGATCTTAGTTTGGATTTTATCAAATTTTCTCTTGCCATTCGTTGTACGGTGTAAATTTTATTGAACAGATCTTCGAGATATTCTGAGTATGTTGGTTCCATGTTCTCTTCGATTATTACTTCACCAGTAGGTTCTCTGGCTAGATGTCCAAAACTAATTCGTGCGGGGAGAATTTCGTTCCTTTCCTTCATTTTAGTTTTTATTTTGCGCCAAGACGCAAGTTTACTGACATCGATCCAATTATCCAATTGCTTGCTAATAGCATTCAAAATACAAATTTTTGAAAGTGCCGCAGCCATATTAACCCAAAAATATTTTGTATATAGTATAGCGTGATACCATCTATATTTTCCTGGGGGAATCATAAGATCAGCACTACCTACTATGTTACCTACGTCAAATATTAGATGTAGTAACCAATAAAGTATTTTTAATCCAATTATAATCCAATGGCTAGTGTATTCAAGTTTTTATATATATCTTCAACTGGTGATTCCCTATTTTCTCCCTTTTGATTTCTTTGGGCTCGTTGAACTTGCGTTTCTTCAGCTTGAAAATGTTTAGAATCCTTTTCCTTGGTTACCCTTTTTCCTTCTTTATTTACTTTATTCACAACACCTTTATTTTTCTCTACCTTTTCAGGATGAATAGTTTCACTGGAAGTGCTTATTATAATTAAATTATTATTTATTTGTATGGAACGTTTAAGAATATTTTTGGTAGATTTGGAATTATTCTTTGAATTTTTATTACAAACCTTTTTGCTTATAGATTCTGTTTTGGATTTAGGGATAGCTATATTTTTATTTTCTATAGTGTGATCTTCCTTGCAATTTAATGATTTGGCTTTGAGTTCGATAAAGTTTCCTTCTGATGGTTTTATAGAAGTTTTTGAGTGAGATACACTCGCTATCTCTTTTCCTATTATGGTTGAGACATTCACGAAATTCGTGGAGTCTTGCTTTTGTATCTTTGCCAAGTCGAACGTGGAGAGGCAATTCGCACTTCCCAGCGGGTCCAATATCTCTGTGATATTATGCAGTGGATAAGCATTGCCTGTCGTCTCGTCGTTCAATTTCCTAGTTTCTGCTTCGTCTGAAAGTTCTTTGGCACTAATATTATTTATCTTGTTTGGTAACTCAGGAAATTTCTCACTCATGATCCTGTCTATGGCACCGTGCGTCCTCTTATTATTTAACGTGACATTATCCCTTATCACAGCAACGGAATGGTGTTTGCATTGAAAAGTTGATTGGTTGAAATGATCAGCATCTCTCTTTTGATTTAGATCTCTATCGAGGTATTTATTTATGCATTTTTCTTCCCAAATTATTGCTCTTGCTTCTTTTCTAACATTTTCTTCTATTCCCGGGTTGTTTAGATGTTTCCGCGACGGCGGTATAAATCTCCAGTTCTGGCGGTTGTTTCGGTTATAATTATTCGAAGGTGTCGAATGTTGGTATCGAATTCTATTGTTCACTTGTTTTAGTTCTCGTATTGCTTTCACGGTTTGGCGGTACGCATCGTCCAAGGATTGGTATCCTGCTATCTTTACTCGTAAATACACCTCGTTTCGAAGCCCCTTAACGAAAGCTTCTCTCGTGTCTCGATCTATCCTATCTTGAAATACGGTGCCGTACTCGTACCTTTCCCCGTTCATTATCGCCAGTCTGAGATCTTTGACGCGTTCTATCTAGTCCAAAATATCTTCTCCCGGTCGTTGAAATATTGTAGCTAATTCCCCTTTATATTCGTTAACCGTTTTTCCCGGACCGAACATATCTTTTAATTTATTCCCGAAATCGTTTAAACTTATTACTTCTGTGCCTTCTATGGCGAGAAATGCGTGTCCGCGAAGCTTATTCGTTAATAATTTTACTAACTGAGATTCTTGATGCCTAGGAACCATGTTTCGTGCGCGCTCGCATGCTCTTAAAAATCGAAATACCGACGGTCGATGTTCGTCGAACACTGGTACTGTCTCTATTGCATCTTTTAACTTAATTGGTTGGGTATTAACTTCTATCGGTATTGTCGCTTGGGAAATTATCGGCGATGATACGGGTGTCTTGATTTCTTTTTTTATTTTCAGTGAACGCACATCGTCTTGTAATTTATTCATTGTTGTACTCATGTCGCGAAAATTCGCATCCCATGCTTTAAGTTTTTCCGACAACATCAAGATCATGTCTTTGTCCAACGATTCTAATTTAGTCGACATTATTTCTTAGGTATATATTTTATCGATAATCGTAACAACTTTAATTCTTTGTGGAGCGAATCGAACCGTTTAAACCAACTTTAATCCTCCGTGAAGCGGATCCCACCGCTGCCACCAAAAATTTAAATCTCTAATGTTACGTATCAATTTGTTTGTTTAAATCGATCAAATCTTAAGTTTAAATTTTACTGAAAAATTTTTTTTTTCGTTCGAGTTTGAATTTAATCTGAAGGGAAATAAACTGAATTGATATTATTGTGTATGTAATACTGATTTAGATTTCTAATTAATACGGTAGTTGCTGCCACCAGAAATAGTCTAAGAACTATTTCAAAATATTTTATTTTTTATTATTTTTTTTCGTTTAATGGGTAGCGTTAACTGACGCTTAATGCAACTGGTAAACGATTTCCACTTTTCGGCTAACCTGCTATGTGCAGGGATATTGGCACGGGAGAGGATTAAAGCTGGGAACAATAAATATTTGTCCTCGTTAAACGGATTTTTATTTGAATGTAGAATTGCTTAGATTATTACCTTTATATATATTTTATTAGCCGGATATATATATTTTAGCGTTGCTGGATTGGATAGGAATGTGAGATTTTTCGTTGTTTTATATAAATTTATTTTTACGTTTGACTTCTTCTTCTCTTTTAATTTCGCTGTAGTAGTTTGCCGTTAGAACCGAAACTCAATTCATTTACTACGATGGATTCTGTTACCATGATTTTCTTGCCTTTTGAGTTTAATAATCGAGGATGATTCTAACGATCCTCTCTGTGTGGGACTCGTGTGATTTCGGAAGCCCTGCCCAAAGATGGGTAATATTTTACCAACAGTGGGAGGAGGAATGCGAAGATCGATGGGTGTTTTCGATAATCGAAAACACCGTTTGCACAAGCCAACACAGCGAACGATCCTTTGGTTAAATTTTCGAAGGGAAATTATTCTGCTATTTCTCTCTTACAATCGCATGCAATGATGGCAAGAATATCGGTTAATAGCAATGCCGGTATTGCTCTTAATTTTCGATTGACCCCGACGATGTATTTAATGGTCCTCTCTGTGCGGGACTTGTGTGATTTCGCAAGCCTTGCCCAAAGACGGACAATATTTTGCCAACAATGGGAGGAGGAATGCGAAGATCAGTGGGTGTTTCAGTAGCTGAAAATACCGTTCGCACAAGCCGACACAGCGGACAACTCCTTTGTTTAAAGTTTAAACAATGATTCTATCTTCAAAACCGTTCACGAAAATAAAACGAGATCGATGATAGGAAGTTCTAATTCGATTCTCGAGGGCAACGAGATTATCAGAGAAGAAGGAAATTTTCAAAATTAATTTTCTTACCTTGAGGAGTAGGTGCTGTCTGGTGCCATTACCTCAGCTGCTCCGGTGGTCGTCGAAGTTTTTGTTGGGTTTATTACTTGAACTCGAATATAGTTTACTATCAACTTTTACTTTATTTATCTATTTCGATACAGACTGAACAATTTACTAACTGGATTAATACCGCAATTACAATGCGCGTTTCTGTCTAAGCGATGAAATGAGGACTTCAAAGATAAAATCTTTCTTTTACTTAGTCGCGGTTCTCTTTTCTTGACCGAAAAACTAAAGACCCCGAAACGCAAAATACTATACAAAATTTCTAAACGCAATGATGAGCGCAATAACGAACGTAGTAACAATGAACACAAAATATAATGAGCACAAGAATAATGAACGGTAATAACAATGATCACTATAATAATGAACGCAAGAATAATGAACGTAATACGAATGATCCGTAATAACCATGAACACAAAATATAATGAGCGTAATAAGAATGTTCACCAGAATAATAATGAGCGCTGCTCTATGTTGCTTCGCTTATTTATAATGCCATCCCCCACGGGGTGGTGGTCCACTGGGGGTACGCATCCGTGGGAATCGGGATGTTGCAGTTTGGGTTTCTTGGAATCGTACGTGACAAAATGTAAATTCTGTATTTCGACTTAGTTTTTATCGGTCCTGTGCTTCTGCTGAGCTAGCGTCTAGGAGGCTTGAAGCATTCCATGCTGATCTAGTCTTTTCCGCGAGAAACTTCTATGTTTTGTACCGTGGGAATTACCCGTGTTTCTTCGGCGCGTGCAAGGGCCGGCGGTTGCAGCATCATTATCACCTCGATGTTTGCTCGGGCAACACGCGCAATTCCGCTGCTCTCCCACAACAAGGACCTCCTTCTTCGAGTTATTTTTCGTAAGTTTGGATATTCGCATATTATGGTTGTTTTTGCGATTTTAATGTTTTTTCCTTTTTTGTTGTTTCCCTAGGCTTCGGTGATCGTCGTTCGGACAATGTTTGCGGAGGCATTTCCATCAGAGGTTCCTTATTATTATTTTTTAGATGTATTTTGTTTTATGTACGATATATATATATATATATGAAATATATGAAAAGAATTAGGGTTAGGGGCGTGGAACGAATCTTCGTTTGGGTTACACGTTGTCGTTATGCAATAGAGAAGACATTGACTAGTGCAAATACGATTATTATAGAACCGGACAAGTAACCGCGGTAGTTAGGTACTCGAGAAACTAATGACAATGATCCTAGGTTCAATAACGAATCCGCGGTCGACGGGATGATAGATGAACGTACTCACAAAATCTAAGTCGGTACGCGTAATATTCACTGATCGTAAAGTAATATTCACTCCTTTCATCAATGAGATCGCGAGCGAGAATGTCTTTCCCGTCCCGATGATGCCACGGAGGAAAACTATAATGGGGTGTGTCTAAGGACACGAGATCATCGGATTCGTCGAGAAAAGCCTTCGTTCAGAAAGTAAGGGAAATTGGCGTTGCTGCTAATTGGTCAATCTCCATATCGGTGGTTAGAAAAAGATGCTAGCCGCCCTCGAGGGAAAGTTGCTAGTGGGAGACGCCGCTCGTTGAAAAATATGTCTCCCCTATCTTCCCGTAGTTGGGACAAAGACTGTTTGTCTGTTTGAAGGACTTTAGTTAACTAAACCTTAAGATTTATAACGGGCCCTCGGGCTAGCCGAACATGTACTGCGGAGACGCATCGACATCTGGCAATCATCTTACGCGAAGAATAGGGTCTGCGTGTGGCGAGCCACGGGACAGAAACCGTTGGAATGTTTACTGTCGCGTGTCGCCACGAATATTTCTTTTAAGGAGAGCTATAGAATTATTCCATATGTTTGTTGGGCAAAGCGTTCATCCCTTGACCGCGGCTACGTTGGGCGACAGACTGTCACCTCGAGCCAAAGCTCACCGTCACTAATCTCGAACAATTACAATCGGATTGAATAACTACAATAGTTTAGTTACAGTTATAGTAGACTTTAGATTGCAATGTTGCGGGGCTATCCAAAGGTTCCGGTGTCCTTTCATCTCCGACATATAGATATACATGTATATGTGACGAAATATACTAAAGCAATATTGACCCTTTGTCGCTGAAAGTATCAAACTACAAAACTTCCTTTCAAATTTTCAGAATAAGGAAATCAGGATCATGATAAATAATTGGAACATAATTAAAAATAATATATCTTCTCTATAAGATAATGAATACATTGGTTCATTTAATTTTTATGGATATTCAAACGCTTCTGTGAAATAAAACGTCAAGATTATAGAGTATAAAATTCATAGCTATGAAATAACTAAAACTCTGATGTATTATTAAAAATATACGTTAGGTTGTATGTAGTGATACATACAAAGATTACATGTACAAACCCATAATTAACACAATGCTACCGCAACCATTCTGCAATCTACCTTGCCCAAAACACTCTTCCAGTCACCTCCAAACTCTTCAATTCTCTCCACCTAACCACCCACAAACCATTCACAAACATGCAATTCTCGACAAAAGAAGAACTTATCGTCAGTTGTCCTTAACATCTCGTTCATTCATTTGGTCCCTATCCCCCTATTTCCTCCCACTGCGATGATCGCACTACATTTTTCCACGTCTCTATTCTATTCTCTGGATGATCTGAATTCTCGAGCAGTCGAGTGACGATTGATCTGTACAATTGATCGATTTCTTTTTACTACAGACATGCAAGAAATTCCGTGTTGGAGAGCGATGTTGCGAGTTCGAGTGCCTGGACCATCTGAAGAACGTTACCGGAACTGGTATAGTTTATGTCGTTGATGATAATAATTCCTCCACGACTCAGCAACAAGAGCTACTCTGGGTGATGAGCTTAATGGTGCTGTTGCGGCTATTTTAATTTTTCAACAAGGATCCAAATGGTGCCGTTGACGAAATTCTTTCATTATAAACGTCAACGATCAACATCAGCCATCAGGGAACGAAGAAGGTACGCTGTAACGTGTCTGAGTAATTATACCTCGAGGAGTACATACAGTTATGTAATGAAGATTCGTATGTGAGTGTTTGTTTTCTTATTTCTTTTCCCTTTGTTTCATTTGAATGGATTTTTGTACTCAAAGAGCGAGGTAAGATTACGTCAGATACGTTTTTACATATGCTAAAAAAATGGAAAATGATGATGATGAATCAATGACACGTAGAAAATTATGATCTATTGTATTGCTGTTATCTAATGGTGTTGTAGTTGACTGTATGGTGGATGTATCTAATGGTGTTGTAGTTGACTGTATGTTGTTCAATATTGCTATGAAACTCTTCTGATTCATTGTCACTTATACGAAGGATGGAAGTATACGAAATTGATAAAATTATTAATAATATTTACGAAGAGAAAGTAAGCTGTTCTATTTTAAATAAGAGACTGGTCAGCGTGGTTATTTTGTTTACAAAATCAAACGAATTTAATGAATGTAATGGTAAGGAAGTAACTATAAATGGCTGTTAAACTATTTTTATGCTTGAAAAGTAATTCGCAAAGTAATGTAAAGCAGTGCTACTGAGTTGTACATAACCTCTTTCAGAATTTGTTCTTAACCTCTTGCTTCATAACTTCCTTAATTATACTCTTCAAACTTATTGACTACTTCGATGTTGTTACGAACAGAAACTGATAAAATATTAATCTTAAATATAGATTGAAATGAAAGCTTGTCACGTAAATATATATATATGTCGGAGAAGCAGTGGGGATAGGGTTGTTGGTGTTTGGGGAGTCTTCATTGAAGGTAGCCATCGTTGCGGTGTAGCGAAGATACGATTTATTGACACAGGTATGAATAACACAGGTTTGACAATCTATCACGGCGGTGAGACGTCCGCGACACTAGTGACAGTGATCTCAGGTTCAATAACGAATCCGCGGTCAACGGGATGACAGATAGGCGTTCTCGCTGAATCTAAGTCTGACTCGTAAACGATAATTGCTGAGCGTAAAGACGTTACTCTTTAGTCGACGGGAGCGCGTCAAAGAATGCGCGTCCCGTCCCGATGATTCCACAGAGGAAAACTATACTGGGGTGTGTCTAAGGACACGAGATCATCGGATTCGTCGAGGAAAGCCTTCGTTTAGGAAGTAAGGGAAATTGACGTTGCTGCTAATTGGTCAATCTCCATATCGGTGGTTAGAAAAAGATGCTAGCCGCCCTCGAGGGAAAGTTGCTAGTGGGAGACGCCGCTCGTTGAAAAATATGTCTCCCCTATCTTCCCGTAGTTGGGACAAAGACTGTTTGTCTGTTTGAAGGACTTTAGTTAACTAAACCTTAAGATTTATTACGGGCCCTCGGGCTAGCCGAACATGTACTGCGGAGACGCATCGACATCTGGCAATCATCTTACGCGAAGAATAGGGTCTGCGTGTGGCGAGCCACGGGACAGAAACCGTTGGAATGTTTACTGTCGCGTGTCGCCACGAATATTTCTTTTAAGGAGAGCTATAGAATTATTCCATATGTTTGTTGGGCAAAGCGTTCATCCCTTGACCGCGGCTACGTTGGCCGACAGACTGTCGCCTCGAGCCAAAGCTCACCGTCACTAATCTCGAACAATTACAATCGGATTGAATAACTACAATAGTTTAGTTACAGTTATAGTAGACTTTAGATTGCAATGTTGCGGGGCTATCCGAAGGTTCCGGTGTCCTTTCATCTCCGACATATATATATATATATATATATATATATATGTACTACTTACTCAAACTATGGATCACATAACCTATACAAAAAAAAAAAAAATTATTGTACACTATAAAGCAAGAGGTTAAATCTTTAATCTGTTAAGAATTAAATTTTTTATTGTAACTGCGAAAATTATAAAAGTACCAAGCGAAGCAAGTACGGAATATATGCGGAATATGAATCGCTCAACGAACCAAAGAGCGGCTCAGTGACAAAATTAGTAAAATAAAGACCACGAATATTACAACATTATATTCTACCACAAAATAATTCTCTATACAAAAAAGGTACACAACGAATCGATTTTTTCACAACGATAAGAGTCAACAGAACTAATCAAGACCAGGCGAGACTCTCATAAGACAACGATATCAGAGGGATCAAATCAGCGACTTCAATCTATGTTACAGAGTATAGTTATCAAGAAAAATTGCTCTTTTCATGAAAAGTATGGTAATGATACTCTTATAATACATTGTATATCTGGCAGTCGGATGTGCCCGTGGCCATCGGAAATGTAAAGACGACGCTTTTAGAAAGTGATAGCGCCATCGCGTTTTAAAAACGCGTTAGAAGAAGGACGGTTTCGCTATCCAAGGCGAATCGAAAAGTGTGCGTGTTGCGAGAATCAGAGTTGATCGAGACGTCGAAGCATAGAGTCGTTAGAATTGAGTTGCGAGTGTTGTCGAGTGTTAGAGTTGCTAGTGAGAGAGAGAGAGAGAGAGAGAGAGAGAGAGAGAGAGAGTTAGTTACCAAATAGTTGTCAAGTTATTTGTTGTAAATACGAGCGTTGCATTTAGTTTTCCTGTTAATCAAACATCGTTTCTCTGTCTAACTAATATCTGTATTTTCAATCCATTATTAATAAATTATAATTAATCGGACAAAATTACACCTTTAATATATTCCGATATTACATTACCGTGATGTAATATTTATCATGCTTATTTTGTACGTAAAACGAATCGTTGGAATATTCCCGAAGCTAACGAAGCATTTCCCAAAAGTTAAACCGAAGAAATTAACGCGAATAGTTAAGTGAAATTTTTCCATTAACTTGCTGACCAACCGGCAAATAAAAAATCATAAAAATTGTTTCAATGTGTTGAGGTCACGCATAACTTCTTTTTTCATTGACGATTACCAAACAGGTAAAATTTCGAAATTGTACGAAGGCCACGTGACCAGATCGTATTGGAATTTGAAGTGCATGGAAAAAGACAACTCGAAGTACAAACCTTGAGCTGTACTACTCGAAGTACAAACGTGAACTAATAGATGCAGAAAAGCAATTAACGCCAAACATCCGAACAGCATCTTGGAGCCCGTCATTGTTCTGAAATAAAAGAAGTGACGAATTAAAAAGACGCAGGACTAATAATAATAAAGGAAACTTAGTTCGTATTATAAATTGAATTTACATCAGAAAAGAAGCACGATCAAGCGAAACAGATCGTAGAAATGACAAATATCATCGATATACGTTTCAGTGTAATTTCACTTTTGAAAATTATTTAGTTTAATACGATCGTATTCATCGCTCTGAAACTTTCATTGTGCTGCAATTTGTGCTGCGTCTTTTTAATTTCTCTATCTTTCTGTGTTTTCGGAAAAATTACTTGAAAGATTAAGAATTGCTTGCCTTATTTTATTTTCGATTAGTTAGGATTTGATTATTCCAGGTAAGGTTTATTATTTATAACAGGTTTTATCACTTGTTTATTATTTAGGAGTTTGTTATTTTAGGATTAGTACTTTTTAGGATTTCTTATCCTTCGAGTTTCTGTTTCAGATATCTAGGTCTATTTCAAGATGTTTCATTACATTAGGATTATTTATTCGATTAAGATAATTTAAGAGTTTCACAATGTACAAAGAAATAATCGCGTGAAATTTAGATTTATGCTTTAAACGTATTAAACACGCGGTAATTTCAATGTCTATAGCCTCGAACGTGTTCTGATTAGTTGTGTCATTGTCTGTGACATTGAAATCACAAAAATCCATTGCAAGTGTGCTGTCATGCAATGTGGATGTAATTGGGTTTTTTGGGTATTTCCTGTATCATCTGATTTGTACAGTACTATTTTAACGCAAGGACAGGAAACTTATTATATATTTCCCGTCCATTATTTGAATCGTTGTGAAGTGTAACGAATTATATTCGATTCGAGGAGATGTTAATGAATTACCCATTTCATATGTAATTACATGGAAATAAAAATCATTGCAAAAATAATTGATCTAATGACAACGGAATTTCCAATATTTTTTTGTTTCGTCACGTCTTTTTCATAATATATCTTTTATAGGTACGTGATTTATTAATCGTTCGAATGGAAATAATTATTCGTATAATATTCAAATGATTCTAGCCATAAAATAAATTAAAACGATACCTGTCAATGATATGCAATCTGCGTATGACGTCAACCTCGATCTATGCTTATACAAGAAATTTTATCAATCAATGACTAGATATACAATAATCAAATATTATAAAATTTCCTGAAATCCTTTAGGTGTTAATATTAAGGTGTTAATATCTTTAATATTTGCAAGTTATTGTTTAGCGCTAATTAGTTAGAATGTAACAAGTGGTGTACCAGAATTGAGATAATTAAGCCACACGAACAATCTTATTTAGATCTTTTTAATTTTTTAATTCTCTTTTGCTCCAATACTTCGTAAAATTAATCTTCGTTAGCTACTACACTTCATAGAATGACAAGAGATAATTTTTCTTATATAACGTTTCATTCATAAAATCTATCATTAAAGTATATCTTCATAAAAATATCATTCCATACTAACGGTATATTTGGTGTCATACGAGATAACAGTTACCAGTGATGACATATGTAACTTTATAAAGATATCTCGTTTTATTATATATTAAAAGAATGTACTCATTGCTGCTATATTTCAGATGAAAAAAAGGAGGCAACGATTTTACAGTAAAATCGTTCGTTTACAACTGATTCATTTACATTTCATGATAATACTGTGCATTCTGAATATGCTATGATTTGGTTTAAAATAATAAATAGTCCATTCTTGCATACTATTGCTCCGGCTTTACTTGTATTTTCGATATTGGTATAAATAGAAAGACAATTAATGTCGTTCGAGTCTATTTTCGGATCATTTATATTACGTTTAATCCATATAGTTATTATATGAGACATAGTATCGTAAAATTTGGAAGAATAAAACGTTCGTACAGGATGTACATTTTATAAGAACTCCAACAAATCTGTGTGTGCACCTAAAATACAAACCGATAGTGATTGTTCATAAGTTTATATACATTATCTAATGTCAATCGAAGGTATCAATTCTTTTTCTCCATAAGAGTACTTTTTCATTTATATGTGTTCAAAAATACATGTGTTCAACCGTGAAGCATATGTCACCTACAACGAAAAAGAGTTTTCCTATACTTAATATTTCCTTTGTATACCTATGAAAGTCTATTCTTCGCGTAGTATGAAATTATGAATAAATCTGGAATATTGTTCAATCTGAAAAGAAAAATAACTTATTGACATCATTCATTGATACGAGATTCAGAATGTTTGTTTTGTCTTGCAGAGAAAGAAGGCAGCCCTTTCTTTTAATGTGAAATAGAAAGCGAAAATTTGAAAACAGATTTTTTGGAAATTTACTTGCAAATATCGTTTTCAATATCGTGATTTTCTTCCCAATGGTACTGTACTTTCAAATTTTCCAGTATCCCTCTAAAAACAAAAAGTCGAACCTCGTTATTATTAACGTAGGCATTACAAGGAAGAGAAGTATTAGAAAGCAGCTCCTTTTTATTATGGATTTCTTTATAATCATGTAAATAAGAAATTCCGGAAATTTTTTCCTCAAGAATTTAATTCTTGTGTTTTGATTGATAATTATTATACTGCATACTAACTTTTCGCATACTGTTCGCGTCTAACAATTTCCTAATAATAACTACTTCAAAATTACATATGTTCTTGCACGAATTCAAAAGTACGTATGATACAATTACAATTGATTCTAAAATAATAATTATTTAAAGATATTAAGATACTAATTAAACGTTTCACTATATTTCAAAATCTGGAACAAATTTTTATTTATAAAAAATGAAACTGTCTTTATATATTCTTTGTCATGATGCTATTTCTTATTACCATGTCGACATTTTTTAAAATTCATTTTGTTATCTCTACGCAATATGAAAATTCATATACTGCTTAATATTTTTTACATATTATCCATCCACCGCATGATATCTCCTGAAAAATCAAAATATTAATGTTATATTATTACAATGCTTCTTAAATTTCAATTTTTGACAAATTTGAAATCCAATATATTTTGCACAATTATTATTTATCAAAAAATTCTAAGTTAGTAACATTCTTTTCAAATGGCAAATAACATATACTTTGACTTACCTGTAAGTTTTTGTTCCTAATCATCATTTCCTCTTATAGAACATCATTATTGTTCTTATAATTACTACCAGCGTCATAGATATTGTAGTGGCTACAACTGAATTAATAGAAAATGATAAATAACTGTGTATAACAATAACACATAACTGTGTATAACAATGACACATAACTTTTACTTACATATCAGTCGATAAAGGATTACTGTGATATCCTGTTGATGTTTCTTAAGACACTTGATTAGGTGTGATACGGTATCATTCCTTATGGTATACTGTAGATAAGTATTTTAGAAAATAACAAGAATAAATCTAAATTATTCAGAGGTTCCAGTTTCGGCTTAGACATAAATACAGGACCATTTGCAAAGAAGAAAGGGTGCGTTTCTACAGCCTCGTTATAGTAACCATGAATACCAATCTCTGAATTACTGGTTACTAAACATAAATATCCTATAAAATTTAATATATTTCTTTAATTTTTAATACATACATGAGTTAGTAGTTCTAAATTATGAATCATCCTACCTGTGATATTACACTTTTCCTTATAATATCATCACTCATGTAAACAACAATAAGATCATGTAAACCATGTCATCCTATCTTACTGTGAAGATACTTAGTTATGTTATCTAACATTATAAAAATATCATCAAATTCAAGTCCTTTTATTCACATCACATGGCCACGACGATCTGGTTCTTCGTTATATAATGTTCTAAAATTTGTCGTACATATAGGATGTACAAACCGTGATATCAAGGTATCAGTTCTTCTTTCCCAAGGGACAGTTTCATTAAAATTCTGATAGAATTAAAAATTAATTATTAATATTCTAACAATCATATATGTAGTATCGTGGACGAAAGGCCTGGGAAATATCGGACGAACTATGAACAGTGTCGCGAGAGCCGAGGCGCCGTCGGGCCCATCAATGTGTCATCGGTCTTTTGAAGTGCATAGTTTCGTGGAAAAGACCTACGTGACCCTGGCCACGAGCGTCTGCGGAACACGTGTGCGGTGGGCCTAGGAAAAGGACAACAGAATGCGACAACAGCCAGAAAGGAGCAGTCGAGAAACAGAGTGTGAGTCGAGAACGAGAGTGCGAGCGGAGGAGCTGAGTGCGAGTTGAGCGGAGACGGAGGTTGCGAGTGGCGTTGCCGAGAGAGTGTGGATTGCGCTGTGTTCTGTACGTTTAGTATGAATAGTTCAAGTTAGGCCACAATCGTCTTTTCTGTCCGATTAACATCTCTATTGTCCACGTTTTGTAAACATATTACATCACGATATTACATATTTTTGGGGGCTCAGCCGGGATTGGACAAGACAGAAAACGAAACGGTTTAACAGAGCTATTCGAGCTAGTTGTGAATTTACCGGTACGCGGTGCGGTAAAAGACGATATCGTTGACTGTTTAAGTTTGTGCAGTGTGAAAAATGGCAAACGTCGAGGACGAACGATTGTCGGGTGAAGAGGGTTCGACGCTGGAGGAGCTGAGGAATAAGCTCGCGCGAATGAACCTCCCTATATCGGGTGCGAGGTCAGTGCTGATTGCAAGGCTGAATCGGGCGTGTAGGGTTGGACAATCGTATCGTAAGGGATCGACGGGCGGTGAAGAGCTAACCGGTCAACGAGATTTAGAAAATGTACAGAGAGCTGAGCGTGATTGCAACGAAGATGAGGACGTTGAGAAAATGAATACGAAGGAGTTGAAGGAGCGCCTCGCTAGTTTGGGTTTAAAAACGACGGGAAGAAAAGTAGAATTACGCGCACGGCTACGAGCGGCTATGGATGGTAATGACATATCGTCGGAAGAAGAAAGCGACGACGAAAGTGAGGATGAAGATGACAGAAAAACCGCCAGAGGATACAAGAGAGATACGCGAAGGGTGTATCAGGACCGTGACGAATGTTGTCGAAGGGCATGTGTTGGTTCGACGCTGAGTTTTAGAGACGTCGAAGATGCATTAGAGTCGTTTAGTGGCAACAGAGGTGAAAATGTCGAACGATGGTTCGAGTCGTTCGAGGAAGTCGCTGATACGTGCATGTGGTCGGATGGGCAGAAGGCAGTCTACGCGAGGAAGCTGCTGAAGGGATCAGCGAAAATATTTGCGAGCTTCGAGTGTCATGCCAGGACTTGGCATGAGTTGAAGAGGGGGCTAGTGAAAGAATTTTCGAGGAAAGTCAACAGTAGGCAAGTTCATCAGAAACTTGAAGAAACAAAAAAGGAGAGTGATGAAGCATGTTTGGCGTACATGTACCGTATGCTCGAGATAGCCAGCCATGTGGACATGGAGGAGGAAGCAAAGGTGGAATACATAGTGGATGGAATAATAGACGACGAGAACAATAAGGCTGTATTGTACGGCGCTACGTCAATCAAAGAGTTGAGGAAGAGGTTAGTAATGTACGAAGAGCAGAAGAGTCGCAGAGCAAAGTCGATTGTGAAGCCGGCTAAAACCCAGAAGAACGGGAAGCCCAGTCAATCTGTAGACGCAATGAAGAAAAGAAGATGCTTCATTTGCGGTAGTGAGGATCATCTAAGTGTTAAGTGTCCGGAGAGGGGAGAAGGTGTTAGGTGTTTCAAGTGCAGCGGATTTGGACATATTGCAGCGAGGTGTACGGCACAACCGAAAGAGACTTGCGTAGTGTCAAGATCCGAAAAGGGGAAGTATGTGAAGGAAGTGGCGATAGATGATTGTAGGTTTGTGGCATTAGTGGATACAGGTAGTAACCTTACGTTCATACGAGCGGATGAGTATGCGAGGTTAGGATCACCACCTCTGGGAAATTGCAAACTTAGGTTCGATGGTTTTGGTTCTGTTGGCAATAGTACCTGGGGCGAGTTTACAAGGGTAATGACGGTCGACGGGTACGACTTTACTGTCACCCTGCATGTTGTCTCGAATAAGGTAATGACAAGACACAGTCTACTCTTAGGTACCGATTTTTTAGACCAGGTAGAGTTGCGAGTCAAACGGGGCGAGGTGACATTTTTACGACTCGACGATCAGACCGACGGTCACGAGGACGCGCCGGATGTACTGAGGGTAAACGCGATAGAACAATCCGACCAGATCGGTTTGTCACATGTACGAGAATCTCATTACCGTGAAGCGATTCGAGATATCGTTAGGGGGTATAGGCCGGAGAAGAAGCGAGACGTCGGAATAACCGAAAAAGTAGTTTTGGAAAGCGACAAGCCGGTAGCGCGAAGACCGCGAAGACTGGCGCCGTCGGAAAGAAAGGAAGAAGATGATTTGATGGAAGCGTGGACAAACGAGGGTGTCATCAAATCGTCAGACTTGGAGTATGCGAGTCCGATAGGTGTGGTTAGAAAGAAAGATTTGTGTGTGCGTGTGGCTAGATGGGCCTTGTTACTAGGCGAGATTAAGTATCAGGCGTGTCATCGGCCGGGGAAAAGTATGCAGCATGTAGATGCTCCGAGTAGGAACCCCCTGCCGAGCACTATGTATGTAACGGAGAGTGAAGACGGGCTGATTGCACGGTTGAGAAGGGCACAGAACAAGGACATTGAAGTCTGTAGGATTTTGGACGCCGCAACGTGCAGTCAGGCCGATGGGCAGGTAGTAAGAAACAATATTTTGTATAAGGAGTGTGAGGACGATGTGCTAATAGTAGTATCGAAGGCGATGCGGGCTCAGGTAGTCAGGCAAGCGCACGAGCGTGGGCATTTCGAGGTTACCAAAACAGAAGCTATGGTCAAGAAGGACTTCTGGTTCAAGGGGTTACGCGAAAGGGTCGAACACGTGGTATCCAACTGCCTTGACTGTAGCCTAACCGAACGAAACATGGGTAAGCTGGAAGGGAACCTGCGAAATTACAAGAAAAGAAGAAAGCGTGCGAAGCAGTACCTGAGGAAGGACCCGTGCACACCTCGATTTTATGAAACCTTGGGTCCTAAATGCCGAAAGTGACGCATCTGATGACAGCGAGATAGAAGGCAACATCTGAGGGCAGATGTTATTGCAGGATGGCCGAATGTAGTATCGTGGACGAAAGGCCTGGGAAATATCGGACGAACTATGAACAGTGTCGCGAGAGCCGAGGCGCCGTCGGGCCCATCAATGTGTCATCGGTCTTTTGAAGTGCATAGTTTCGTGGAAAAGACCTACGTGACCCTGGCCACGAGCGTCTGCGGAACACGTGTGCGGTGGGCCTAGGAAAAGGACAACAGAATGCGACAACAGCCAGAAAGGAGCAGTCGAGAAACAGAGTGTGAGTCGAGAACGAGAGTGCGAGCGGAGGAGCTGAGTGCGAGTTGAGCGGAGACGGAGGTTGCGAGTGGCGTTGCCGAGAGAGTGTGGATTGCGCTGTGTTCTGTACGTTTAGTATGAATAGTTCAAGTTAGGCCACAATCGTCTTTTCTGTCCGATTAACATCTCTATTGTCCACGTTTTGTAAACATATTACATCACGATATTACATATATGTTAAATACATTATAGTCAACGATATATACCTGAGCGAATGTAGGGGTGATTCCTTGATAATTATAAATGTCATCAGCCCACATCATTGTGCCACTTCTTTGTACTCCAGCCTCTAGATTAACAGCCTAAACAAACATACAAAATTTTATAGAAGCTGTACAAAATATAGTATATATGCGCAATATTGAAGCGTTCAAGGGGATATAAAGGTAATGTACATCACATACACGTGTACTCTCATGCAACAAAATACAATTAGATTTAATAGTACAAGCTCTTTTATTCATCATAATAGATTGGAAATTTAAGTGTCTTACGAGGGTGAGTAAAAAGTTACCCGCTCTATCGGTGTAGAATTTATTTTAAGCAATTGTCAAAAAAGGCATACATCATTTTTTGACGTAATCACTCAATTTCTGTATACACTTTGTCCATTTGCTGAAGGACCTTCGTATTTTCTCATTAAAAAATGTTTTGGGCTGAGCTGCGAACCACGAATGCATCGTCTTCACCTTTTCATCAGCTTTTTCGGCATCCATCTCGCACAAACTTTTTAAAACTCAAATCTGTCGTGCACTATTGCATAAGCAGAGCCGTGGCTGATTTGCAAATGATTTGCCACATTATCCAGTGTCACTCGTCCATTCCATAGAGCATAAGTTCATGAGCACGTTCAATGTTGTCATCGTGGATGTGGACGGGCGTCCAGCTGTTTTTTCATAACACTTGTGCGATCTTCTTTGAACTTTTGTGCCCATTCAAACACACTTCGTGACAAAACACTTTCTCCATAATGTGCATTAAATCTTTGATAAATATAGGCATCAAACATAACCTTTGACCACAAGAAACGAATCACAGCATCCTGCACTGTTTTCCTGCAAATCACCATTGCAAAGCGCCATTACTCGCGCAACAGTCACAAACGAATTGACGTAACACAATGAAACCTACGCAGCAGCACTGAACAGATATTGACGTCATACGAAGAGTGCAGATGGATCAATACGGTCGACAGAAGTTTTAACTATCTGGAGTGCGGATAAATTTTTACCGAGAGTCGTATAGGAATCTATAATCTGTAAGTACACCTTTGGCTGAATGGAAATTTCTCTTACATATAGTCAAAAATGCAGAAACAGTGTATTGAATTGGAAAGTGATAAAAAATAAGCGAAGTTTCGAGGTTGCATGTGATTGCATGAGTACACAGGACGTTTTTAGCGAATAAAAAATAATTTTGAAAGACACGAGACTTATCTTGTATTTTATGCACTCTCTGTGTCCGAATCTCCAGAAGCTCTCTATCTTATGAAGTGTTTTAGATTAGCCGGAAAATTTTGTATGTACATACAAGAAGTATACGATCTAAGTGGAATATTCCATTATTCTCTTGATACAACAGAAACGAAATTTACAGAACTTCTCAGAAAGTTGGTTTATTATTACCAAATTAATAGAATTAATATACGTTTATCATCTTTACATACCCAAGTCGTGGAGGTTTATCGTGCGTAAAAAATTAGTGTCGTTTCAAAGTTACATTTCGTACATTTTAAGCCTATAATTTGTAACGTACAAAACAATGTGAATTTGAGCTGTTTCTTATCTCCACAATAAGAAAATCCAACTTTACGTTTTTTACACAATGATATTTATGGAACAGTAATATCATATTATTGCATCGCTTGGAGAATGAAGTCAAGGTACGATGTGACCCTAGTGTAAACGCTGGGATAGCCAGCTGTGCCGCACTTATAAGCGTAAGACACAATACCTATTAAATACGAGGTTAATTCATGTTGTATCAGCAGTGGTCCGCCGAGGTCAGCCTGAAAGGATCGTTAAATTTTTAATCAAAGATACTGAAATATATCGATCGAATTGTATTGAAATTATACTTATATACAGTAATAATCTTCTATTGATTTGTGTATAGAAATACTCCAATTTATAATGTACATGTTATATGTATTTTGAGCAAAACTAAGATTAGAAGGAAATTAGATTAAATACCATAATGAGGTGTGTGAAGTGGGCAAAACTATTAAATTGTGTTTATCTATTATTTCTAATGTTTAAGACGTCGATTTGATGTTAATTCGAATTGACGTGTCTTCAGATACCGTATAGTTTGTAGTAACTCTGTAACTTAATTACCGTACAAGAATCCTCTCCACCCTGAGCATGTTCGGCGCATATTATACCATCAGTGATATCAGGTGCATTAGGAAATTTGGAATAAGCTATTTTGCATTCGGCGTTCTTAATCACTGGCATTTGTACTTCCATTAATGCATTACGTCGTGGTCGTCCTACGAAGAAAATAAGAAAGATATTTAAGACTGGAACTGTTTAATTTTATTATAAAATTGATATCACTTACTATATCTTAACGCTCCCCATCCAGCAACAAGGGGTTATAGCCGACGAAGTTGCTCTTTCGTAGGGGCTCTTTCGTACAAATGGGATATACGTACCCTGAAAAATAAAAAAATAAATGAAAATGCAGGAAACAAATGACGAAAAGTATGAGAAAGAATTGTACACGCTTTATGACACAATATATGTGTACAGTAAGAAATTTCAGGATATGATACTTCAGCAATACTCAATAGCATATATATATATATATATATATATATATATATATATATATATATATATATTGAGGAGTTACTCGAAAATGGCACCTCCTCCACCAATCTAAGAATGGCAATATTATGATTGTGTATGTTTTCTATTCCATCCATATGTGCACAATGTGCTGCGGTCAAAACATGCCTAGCCGATATCAGGGAACCTCCGCACTTCCATAGTGGTTTGTCTGGGTTTCGGGAATTACGAAAACCTAATGCAGCGATCCGTGGCCAAGCGCCTAAAATGCAATAGTCATAGTTGTGAATATACATAATTTTTTCTCACATAACGAGTAACAACGATTATTACCTATTCGATATTCGATCATACAGCAGACGATAAGTACATACGTACAAATACTCTGAAATAGAGATTTGATAAAGACAGAAATTAAATTTTTATTCCAGTGAAATACAAATTATTAAATAATTCTATATAATTTCTATTTGAACTATACTGAACTATAAAGTTCAAACGTGTAATTTCTGCCCTAACAGTTTTTGATCTCTATCCATATTATTACTCCTATATCAATTTTTTATTTCAAGCAAAAAGATACTCTTCCTAACATGAAGTAAAAGAAAGAAATAATTCAAGTTAATAAGTAAAGTTACTACCGATAAAATCATAGCATTATTATTTAGTCTAATTGAAATGTACATTGATGTGCTGTTTAATGCCTTTAAAGTTCATTCTTTGCAGTAAATGGCTTATTATTAATCGGAAAGAAAGACATAAAACGTACCAAGTTCAGCTGGTTTACCATCGACCACCCTGGTATGAGAGACGTTGCTAAAACCACAGTATGGTGGTCGCAAAGCCTTATACTTATACACAGTTTTTATTAAAATTTCTCTCTTCTCTTTGTTTGGATCGTTCGGACAGCAAACGATCGTAACATTGCCCTGGTATCTGCACA
The DNA here is from genome assembly GCF_051014615.1 of Bombus vancouverensis nearcticus. Classification (NCBI taxonomy): domain Eukaryota; kingdom Metazoa; phylum Arthropoda; class Insecta; order Hymenoptera; family Apidae; genus Bombus; species Bombus vancouverensis. The sequence continues at coordinate 799,385 of NC_134921.1, read as the reverse complement.
CTGATCGTCTATAAAAATCGGTGGCTGTACGGTACTGTATCTGCCATATTTCTTGCAGAGGTTTACATTTTCTGTAGTCAAGGCACCTGCCTTCTTGATTGTCCGGTGTGGTACATTCTGGATCAAACAATTTTAAAACATTTATACAGTTCAAAGATGCGTAAGAAAGCGACACCGATTACTCAACTTTCGAAGTAAAAAGCCGATCAAGTCCACCGGATTGCCCTACAGACACGTATTAATCCGTAAGAGTTAGTCATCATGTTGATAATAATTATCTAAAGAAACTTTTCACGAGAAAATATAAAATTTTAATTGATTAGATATTGTGTTAGCCATACTTAAGAAAGAAAATGAAAATGAATGAAATGAAAGAAAAGGACTACCTTCAACCTCATTTTTTAAATAAACACTTTGTCAGTTTTGCGGTAAATAAATTCTTAGGAATTCAGGACAGTTTTTAGTGAATCATTTTGTTTCGACCGTTCGCGGAGAGACGCGATCGCGAGATAGCACGTCAACGAGAGTTGTAAGTTCCCGTTACGATTAAATAATCGACGCCACGAACTGATCGATCCCCTTATTTCGATTATGATAATAAGGGTAGTTCAATGAAATTCCACAGAATTAACACAAATAAATTAATGTTTATTTCAACAACTTATTAACTATAAAGATATAAACGGAACAAAAAAAATGTAACTGCGTTTTGGTTGATAAGTAATGCGCGACATACCACATGTGTTGACGGTTCGACTTCTCGAAAAGTTCTGAACGCCTTTCGATTTTTTTCGTTTTTTCTGGAAGGCGACCCCCACTACGTTCGGATCACGCCACATTCTTTTACTGCGAGGTAAAATACGGGCCACGAGTCGACGTTTCTGGAAGTCGCCCTGCTTAATGAACCACGCGCTTGCCACTACAATGTTTGTTTGCCGGGCAGACGCGACGATCCGTCTGCGACATTATAGTGGCGCGATCGATAGTTAAGAATATGACCTATGGTAAGCCGAATGGCGTAACATTCTCCCCCCGTTGAGAGGGTACCGATCAAACTAGGGAGGTGTGGTTGAAGTTCCCATCTTATTTCGTCTCGGTGGCTAGTTGTTCGGGTTTCTCGAGATCGGGTTGAATTGGCAGTGGGACAAGCCTTTTGACGCCCCGATCCAAAATGCTCTTTGCCGTCTGAACTGTAGCTGTCCGGATGACACCATCGGCGCCTGGATGAACCTTGATAACTCGGCCCAGAGGCCAATGCATGGAGGGAACGTTGTCCTCTCTGAGGATGACGATTGTGCCTTTTTGGATGCTGTGTCCACCCTCGCTCCATTTATTGCGGTTGGTTAGCTCGTTCAAATACTCCTTATGCCAGCGGTTCCAAAAATGTTGTTTAAGCTGTTGGATATGCTGCCATTTGGAGAGTCGGTTCGATGGAATGTCTCTGAAATCTCGATCACGTAAGCACATTAATGAATCGCCAATGAGGAAATGTCCGGGAGTGAGGGCTAGGAGATCATTTGGATCGGTGGAGATAGGAGTTAGCGGGCGGGAATTGAGGACTGCTTCTATTTCTATGATAAGAGTATTACGGTGTTAAGTTCATATGTTTCTGTTTCTCCACTCGCGCTGCGCCATAATATCCTTTGATATTTCCGATCCTCTGGTCGTACGAGGAATTGCCGATACATTTTCTCGATGTCGCCAGTGAGTACGTACTGATGAGCGCGGAATCTAATTAATATACAAAATAAATTGTGAATTGATTCGAGAATATAGTATTTCCCCATTTTCATGATTATCGTGATTTTTGTATAAATATATTTTTTAAGATACTAATAATTAGGTACTTATAAATTAGTATTATCAATTATTTTGCATTTATAATTCCGCCTCTAGTATAAGTGTTAATTGAAAACTAACTTTATGTTTCAAAAAGTACTAGCAAAGTCGTTGAGTAACAAGCCACTGATGCTAACACAAATAGCATTGTCGTAATTAAATATTTCTAAATATTCATTTTTCATTTTGAACCTGTAGAAACAATTTATTATATATACTATTAGCTAAGTAATTGCATATTTAATTAAGTCGAAATATAAAACTTAGTTATTTTAATAATTTAAAAAATAAAAAACTGACAAACATTTCAATTTAATTTATGGTTGGAACAAAAGACAGTTATTTTTCATTAATTGAAATATTGCAATGCAGAGTACTTTCCAAAATACGCCGAGAGTATTCCTGATGGTGAAACGAGCGTTGCTTCATCGAACGCAGCTAAAGAAAACAACATCTATGTAGTTGGTGGTACGATGCCTGAAATAGAGGGCGATAAATTGTACAATACCTGTACTATTTGGGGTCCCGATGGAACTCTGATAGCAAAGCACCGAAAGGTAAGTAATATATTCCTTTATGGCTTTGAATTTGAAAATATTGGGGTGAAGAAAGTGACTCTATCTAGGAATAATTTAGGAATATACATATGTACATACGTATACTATAACCAATTCTATAATTTACGGTTTATAAAATACGTTATGATACGGGAAACGCCCATTTTTGTTGTAATGTGTTTGTTGTTGTATAAATTTTTCACATACTTAAAATATTATTATACTTATTTTTTCTCCTTTTTAAACATTATTAAATGATAAGATTTTTTAATAAAAGAAAGTGATAAAAACGCTGTCAGTTATTAAATAAAAAATAATTAAAGTTTAGGAGTTGGTAACTTTGATATTAAATTACAAAAGTTGCAGCAATAGAATTAGCGACCACATTTTTATGTTATTAGGTACATCTATTCGACATCGACATTCCTAATAAGATTACTTTTCGAGAGAGTGATTCACTCAGTCCTGGTAACTCCCTAACGATGTGAAGGGCTGCAAAATAGGTATTGGCATTTGCTATGATATTAGATTCGAGGAAATGGCACGCATTTATCGCAACAAAGGTACAGTAACTTAATCGATCAATACTTAACTAGCAAAAAATTAAATATCTTTCTTAAATATATTCTATATAAAATTAATATAATCTGCAACTCTGTATAAAAAGAAGCTTAATTTAAAAAACCAGTATATTTGCTGAAAATGAAACAAATAAAAGAATTAAAAGCACAATAAGAGGACTGTCCTCGCATATTCAGAAATGATGGAATGTGAACCGTGCAACTACGAAGTTAATTGGTATTCGGTGGCTTCATATTTCCTGCTTCTCTGGGTTAGGTTGCCAAATGCTGATATATCCAGCGGCATTCAATATGACCACTGGACCACTGCACTGGTCATTACTTCAGCGTTTCAGAGCGAATGATAATCAATTATACGTTACCTGCATATCACCGGCTCGTGTTCCTTAAGCAAGTTACGTCGCATGGGGACATACACAGTTGACCAATCCCTGGGGAAAGATTCTTTACGATTTGGAAACTCAAGAGAATATGGCAGTCACCGATATCGGTAATTTACAGCTTAAAATTAAAAGCGAGAGATCCATGATGTAATTAATTTTTAGTCTCGTTAATTTATCGATTTAGCCATCTTCCTCTGTATTTGTTGAATTTATTAGTAAGCATTACTTATTACTTCGTATGTTTCTTTTTTCTATCAGATCTAAAAGTTGTTGAGGAAGTAAGGGCTCAGATACCTAAATTTTCTCAGAGACGTACAGATTTGTACGACACTGTCTGTAAGAAGGAGTAACTCTACACTAAAACAGAAAATGTTTTTTTATAATATTTCTACTACAATATCCTTTTTTTGTGAATTATTACTAATTTCTTATCATTTGTACTGAATGAATGACTCAATTAAGAAAACCAAAACGTTATAAATAATAATCTGTATATCTTGTGTATCAACATGTAATTGGATATTATAATAATATAGGAATGCTATAATAATATAGGATAATAATATAGGAGAATAATAATATAGAAAAAAATACATGCTTTTAAACACCTTTAATATCGATCATATAAATTGTTATAATTCACAATGATTACGCATACATAAAAGACCCCTTGATAGTAAAATTTACGATCAAAAGGCAATTACGTATCGTTTAACAACATTTAATTTATAACACCTTTTAAACATTTAGACAGATTAACACATAACACTTCTTATATATAAACATCAATTCGAAGTTATCAGCTTGGAGAAATTGGTCGATTAATACCTGTAGATTGTCTGTTTCGATGAAAGACTTAAAGAGAGCAAAAACATGATAATGCCGCTAATATAATATTCCTTCTTTCTTGTATCTGTCTGCCTCTCAGGTCGTTTTACTAATTACAATAAGTAATTTCGACTTCTTTGCGCTCTCTTTTAACGCATTCGAGACCGAAAGAAATTCATATCAGTCAGTAGGCAAGGGTATAATATACATATTTTATATATAACTTATGTAGTAATGTATATATCATGTTAATTTCATATTTTTTTCAATATAGAATTATTATATATATATATATATATAACTGTACATAATACATTATAGAATAACATAGTGTATAATTTTATATTTTAAAAATATGAGGCATACTATTTAAGATTGTCATCGATTTAAAATCAAAGTATGAAAAGGATACCCTGGAGAGAGTAAAACACAGAATCATTCCAACTAAACATTCAGATCGTACCGACACCTAGGTATCGTTTTACAATTAAATCTCGGTCTCGAATGGATTAAAATGAAATACATCATTGCAGCTTCAACATCTTCAATATCGAGGAGATTCAAACTTTACAAATAAAAACGGCCTGTTCCCCTTTCCACGACAGACTCTCATACCATATCCGCTCTTATCCAGGCTTTTACTTGAAACCAGCAATGCGTTCATTTACAATTTAAATTTACCCGGACCATCCACTGAATCGTCAGCCCTTTATAAATATATAATGAACCCAGAACATGTGCCTGTGCCCCTGGTATCGACGCTTGTGATGTTCGTACCGGAACCTTCGCACAATTTCAATTTGTCACGCGTGAACATCGATTCTTCCAGGGGTCACAGCTTTATGCGGCTAAATCCTTTAGAACGATTAAAATGATACTAATGATATGGTATTTTTTACAAAGATTTAACATATCCATAAAATAGGAAGTTTCGTGCTCTCCTATTTTATATTAATTATAAATTAATAAGTTTTATATGTGTTATTTATAGATCTAATAAATTTTGTATTGGTTTACAGCAGGTGCTCCGGGTATAAACAGACGACAAACGAACAAATAGAAATTCAAACTATTGTCGTTGTTTAACTCGCATGGGACTATAAGCTCGAATTGGACTTAAACGTTACGATCGTCGAGAATAATTACTATATGTACCCTGTACGACGGGCAGAGAATCTTAAGTTATTAACGGCAATTCCTTTGTGCATAATTCAGGTTTATTAACAACCTGTAATGGATAATCATCGATGAACTCTTTTTGAATAAAGTTCACATTTATAAAGCAAACACTATAAAATACGACAGGACAATTGTAATCGATAAATAACATTTTATTAGGATATTATAAGAAGCTAAGATATCGAGGTACATTAAAATTGAGTCCGCTGCAACCCTCATGACATTTAAAATCCTACGCGTATATTGAGTAAAGTTGTTATATTAAATATAATCATATTAAATACAAGCTCGTCCGCTGGATTCCCAAATTATTTGGTTAAATACTTTTAATACGAGAATACCGAGTGTTAACAGTAGTAAATCCTCTATATGGTATGTTTACTTTGCTATCTTGAATAGGTAAATAACATTTCACTTTAACGCATTTAACCAATATTAACATTTAACATTTAACCAATATTATACGCATATGCACATAATGTTACTGTTACATATAATGATATATACGTAGATATACACGTTAATTAAATCCTCTATATGGTATTTTTATATCAGTATCGTAAACATTGTAAACCGGAAATCTTTTATTACACACGTACATATACAGTCAATATTATTGTTACATATAGTGATACATACGTTGATCCACACATTAATTAAATCCTCTATATAGTATTTTTACTTTGCTATCTTGAATAGATAAATAATCTCGAATATAGACATACAGGTACACTTACGTTGATATACACCTTTGTACAAGGTGTCAAAAAATTTTTTATCACAGCGTTTTTTTAAGACGATTTTATAGCTTCGAAATTGATCTTGACACGATTTTCGTCGAGAAATTTATGTCGAGAAATTTAGATGCTAATACACAAGAGAAGTCCTTAGAGAATAAAGATGACAAGAATCCATCTCCATCTATGTTAGATAGTAGTAAACGGAGCAGTCGTTATAATGTTGCTGCAAAGCCTGCTACTTCGCCAAAATTTGAAGAAATTGTTTATAATCAAACCAGACAATCAAACACAAATAAAATTTTGCGAAGCGCTTTAAAAACGAAATTAATCGAAGACAAGTCTGAAATAATTAATAAACAAAAGGCATCGGAAAATGTAGAAAATAAATTTGCCAAAGAAGAAAAAAGAGGTGTTAAACAAAAATCAATTTCAGATAGTGAAAACGAAACAACTGATACTCGTCAACGAAGGGAAGTTCTTTTAACGAACGCAGCTAGTGATAGCGATAGGTATAAATCTGTAGAAAATGATAATGCAGTAACGGGTGTAATAGCAACTGATGAAGCGAAACATAGAGGCAGACCTAGGAGATCGGATAAAGTCGAAGTTAAAAAAGATGAAGATACAAGTGTAAATTCCGACCAATTGCGGGGAGGAGACGTCAACGGGGGTCGTAAATACCCGTTACGATTATAACAATCGACACCACGAATTGATCGATCCCCTGATTTCCGTTGAGATAATAGGGGTGATTGAGTTTGTATAACACTGTGATTCACTGAATTATAAATTATATATTTCCAACACTTAGATTACACTGACGTAGAGAAATAAATAGTTAACAACTTGTCGCACGAAGATGTGATAGATATGTACGCTAGAGCAGGGCTCTTATAATGGAAATTAATGTATTAATGGACTTAGCACTATAATATATTTAGGAGAGAAGATGTATGTTCGACAACACCGAGAACCGACAAAAGATTTTCGTGAAGTATGCGACTCTCGCGCTATGTGTAGACTGCCGCGTTAGGCGTTAGTTTTTAGACTGACTGTCGCTCTTTTTCTAATACAGAAGAAAAGTTCGGTGTGGGTGTGCCCCTGTGTCTAAAGAACGCGGATTCGTTGTTCCCACTTTCGTTAGGAAAAGTGAGGGTAACGAACCGCGGTGTCGATTGGTCATGACCTGCACTACTGCTCGAAGGGATGAGTAGGAAGTCTCCTACCATCGTGGTGGATAGATGACTGTGTGCGTGAGGAAAACATAGCTTGTTTTATTAGAGGGCTATTCGGATTTTCCTAATGGGTGCATACCCGCTTTCTCCGTGTTTTAAGTACGCCTAATAAACTCAAGGACCTCTCTAAAAACCGACTGTGTTTCGAGAATATTTTTAAGCTTTAGAAATTCTTCAAGACAAACGGATTGAAGACACATGGCGAAACAATACAGGGAAGTGAAAGTTATGGTGGGTCCTTAGGTTTATTGAGGGTCGAAGTGACGTTACGCAGGCCGGTTGTTGTCCGGTGGCGCGAGCTGGCGCGGGCTGGCGTGCAGATGTTTTAGGCGGCGTAACAACAAGGAAGATCCTAGAAAATGAGAAGGGTGGATTAGAAGAACGAAGAAAACTCGAAGAAGATACAGAGACAGAAGTCAATTCAAAAGGTATATTAAATAATAAGTGCGATTTACTTGATACCGAAAGAGCTATTGAAATTAATGATACGGTTCAAGATATTAAATTTACTGAAGGTAGAAGCCGCACTCAAAATGATATGGAAGATGTAGTAGAAGTTTCACAAGAATTATCTAATAAAAGTAAGTTATCAGAAATAAGGATTGCACTTAACAAAATTGAATATACAAAAACTATTTTACGGAATAAAAAGAATTCATTAGAAAGAGAAAGAGGAGTAAGGGAAAAGAAGAAAATGTACAGACAGAACTGCAGAGTGCAGTGTATCAATGTGCACTAAAAATGCAAGCAACGTGACGATTACTTTTAGAACACCACAAGCACCACGAAAACACAATCAAGACCAAACAAGATCAAGTTCAAAAGTGAAGTTACGTGAGCTTATTACTGCTAACGACCAAAAATTGAATTACGATCCCGAGCATCAACTCGCTGATCTTCAAGTAGAATGTTCCGACAAAGACAGGACGACACAAGAGTTCGAGAAGCACATAGAGGACATGAAGGAGGAAGTGCGAAAATTAGAATTGCAACTCGACGAGTTACAAAAAAAAGAAAAACACACACGCACGTAAAAAGAGTTCAATCTTTTGGAATACAAATTGAAGAACTAACAATAAAATTAGAAGAAATAACACAGAAGAAATAAGTCACAAATATGAAATTGCCTGATGGCTGATGTTGATCGTTGACGTTTATAATGATTGAATTTCGTCAACGGCGCCATCTGGATCCTTGTTGAAAAATTAGAATAGCCGCAACAGCACCATTGAGCTCATCGCCCAGAGTAGCGTTTGTTGGTGAGTCGAGGAGCTGGAGGATATCTTATCCTCAAGGACATAAATTTCACCGGTTCCGGTAATGTTTTCTACGTGGTCCAAGCATTCAAACTCACAACATCGTTTTCCAAGGCGAAATTTCCTGCATGGCTGTAGTAAACAGAAATCGATCAATTGTACAGATCAATCGTCACTCGACTGCTCGAGAATTCAGGTCATCCAGAGAATAGAATAGAGACGTGGAAAAATGTAGTGCGATCATCGCAGTGGGAGGAAATAGGGGGATAGGGACCAAATGAATGAACGAGATGTTAAGGACAACTGACGATAAGTTCTTCTTTTGTCGAGAATTGCATGTTTGTGAATGGTTTGTGGGTGGTTAGGTGGAGAGAATTGAAGAGTTTGGAGGTGACTGGAAGAGTGTTTTGGGCAAGGTAGATTGCAGAATAGTTGCGGTAGCATTGTGTTAATTATGGGTTTGTACATGTAATCTTTGTATGTATCACTACATACAACCTAACGTATATCTTTAATAATACATCAGAGTTTTAGTTATTTCATAGCTATGAATTTTATACTCTATAATCTTGACGTTTTATTTCACAGAAGCGTTTGAATATCCATAAAAATTAAATGAACCAATGTATTCATTATCTTATAGAGAAGATATATTATTTTTAATTATGTTCCAATTATTTATCATGATCCTGATTTCCTTATTCTGAAAATTTGAAAGGAAGTTTTGTAGTTTGATACTTTCAGCGACAAAGGGTCAATATTGCTTTAGTATATTTCGTCACATATACATGTATATCTATATATCCACCGAAAATGCGCTTTTGTAGACAAACGCTCGATTCGCGTCATAGCTTTTAAAGCTTGTCGCATCTCAATCCGTTGGAAAAAGTTTTTGTTAGGGAAGTGATACATTTACACTGTACATGAGAGTGTGTGTGTAAGGGTTAGAGGGCGTCAAGGACTCAGTGGAGACAAAAGACTGTTGCCAGATGTTAGAAGAATCTAGGCTAGTCGGTTGGCAACCAGCGTGCGTGCAAGACGTCCTTAGAGAGGAATATAGGTGTATAACTGTTGTATGGGAAATATAGTAAATAATTTGTATTCCCAAATCCTCGAATTTCCTTAACATGGTAGCAGAGCGTGGTTACTAGTTTTGCAAGATATTTAGTGCGTGGTTACGATCTTGCGAGTGAGTTTTCAGTAAAGAAAAAAAACTTTCAGAAAAAAAATATACTTCGAGCACGTAGGAACGCTTGAGTAAGAAAAGAAAAAAAGAAGAATCAATTAAAATGGAGAGATCGGAAATCATGATACCTATATTCGATGGTGAGGATTATGGAATGTGGAAGCAAAGAATCACGATGTTTCTCAAATATAAGGAATGCGAGGTTGTTACAACTAGAATGAAGAACGAAAGAGACGATGAAGACTGGGACAAAAAGGATTTGAAGGCGATTAATATAATTTATAGTGCAATATCGAACAGACAATTGGAGTATGTTAGGGAAGGAAAAACGGCGTATGATATAATAAAAAGGTTCGATGAAATGTACTTGAAAGAGTCGACGGCACTGCAGATCGTATGCAGAAGGAGATTGGAAAACATAAGACTGGAGAACTACAGTGATTCAGCATCATTCTTTAACGATTTCGAAAAATTAATCAATGAATTAAAAAGTGCGGGCGCACAAGTAAGTGAGAGGGAAAAGCTGAATTACATGCTGAATACGTTACCCGAAGAATACAGCTACATAGCGGACATAATAGACGCATTGAAAGAAGAGGATCAAACGGTAGCGTATGTAAAAAATAAAATAGAGGTAGCAGAGAAGAAAAATAAATCCAATCGAGGAGAAAGGCAAACCAACGCCTTTTCTGCAAAAAAGGAAGGATGCTTCAGATGTGGAAGATTAGGACACTTTGCGAGAGAGTGTCAAAATGGCGTCCAAGCGGAAAGCAGTAACGGCTATTGGCATGGGCCAACACGTGGTCGAAACAGAGGAAGAGGGAACAAAGGCAATACGAGCAGAGGACGTGGAAACTTTCATCGTCAATCAACAACCGGCACGGGCGAGCATGGAAACTCAAGAGCAGGCATATGGATAGCAACGGCGCACGCAGCAAACAGCAGTGAGACGAATGAGATAAGTAAGAACGAAATAGTGTGGCTATTAGATAGCGGTTGTACTGATCACATAATTAATGATATAAATTATTTCGATAAATCTATCGACCTAAAAGAACCGGTAAATATATATTTAGGCGATAATAGACCGATAAAAGCGACAAAAATTGGGAATGTTATAAGTTATTTTGAAGCATTCGGAAAACAAAATAAAATAAATATGAGGAAAGTATTTTACGCGAAAGAAATGTCCGCAAATTTGATTAGTTTAGGTAAACTAACAGACAATAAGAATACGGTTATTTCCAAAGGAAATATTGCGAAAATAATAGATGAGGATAATAAACTTACAGCTGTAGCGTTCAAAGAAAATGGGACATATAGAATAAAAAGTATATTGAAAGGGAAGAAGCACTTAGTAAACAGCGCCGAACGTAGTGGTATGAGTAAAAAGGAAAGATGGCATAGGATGCTAGGACACGTAAATTTTAAATATTTAGAGATTTTGGGTAAAGAGCAGCTAGTGACTGGCATACCGAATGAATTTGAAAAGGAACTTTTGAAATGTAGGGTGTGTATAGAAAGCAAAATGCATAACTTACCTTTCAAAAATAATCGAACTAAGGCTAGGGAAATAATGGAAATTATTCATACGGACGTATGTGGTCCCTTTAAGACCACCGGATTCAATGGAGAAAAATATTTCATTTCATTTATCGATGATTATAGTAAAATAGCTAGGATCTATTGTATAAAATCAAAAGATGAGGTCTTTGATTCTTTCGTACAGTTCGTAAATGAAGCCGAAAATTTAACGGGCAAGAGGTTAAAAATATTAAGATGCGATAATGGTAAAGAATATTTAAATAATCGAATTTATAAATTTGCTAGGGATAAAGGTATAAGAATAAATAATTGCCCAACATACGTACATGAATTAAACGGGACAGCGGAAAGGTATAATAGAACAGTGATGGACATGGCGCGTTGCTTGTTAGCGGAAGCGAAAGTACATAAAAGGTACTGGCCGGAAATAGTTTGTACAGCGGCATACTTGAAAAATCGAATATTAGCGAATACTATAGAAAGAAAGACACCTTTTGAAATATTCTTTGGGAAAAAACCAAATGTTAAAAATCTACATCTATATGGTAGTAAAGTTTTTGTAAGAAGGCCAGAACAAAAAAGAGTTTCCAAATGGGACAAGAAGGCAGATATGGGAATTCTATTAGGATATAGTGAAGTAGGATACAGAGTCTTATTAGGTGGGAAAATAACAATAGCTAGACATGTAGAGGTCATTGAGACAGACACTAAATGTATCGGTTTTGAGGAAAATTCATTAGAGGCAGATAGAAATGATAGCGAAGATAACTATTCATTGGATGGTATGGATAAGGAAGAGTTAGAAGGTAGGAAAGATGAAAATAATAGTAGTATTGAAAGCTCAAACACTCCTAGGAGATCTACACGTATTAAGAAAACTCCAGTAAGATATCCAGAAAAGGAAAATATTTGCGAGATTCATGCAAATTATTGTAAAGTAGATATCCCTCGTACATTTGAGGAGGCGATTTGTTGCGAAAATAATGAAGTTTGGAAACAGGCTATGGATAAGGAAATAGAATGTCTCTATAAGAATAAAACTTGGAAATTGGTAGAAAGGGTAAAAGGCAAAGAAGTATTAGATGTAAAATGGGTTTACACGAAAAAATCAGAGGACAGGTATAAGGCTAGATTAGTGGTAAGGGGATTTCAACAAAGAAACGTAGCCGATGACATATATTCTCCAGTGGCGAGTAATCAGACCTTTAAGATATTGCTATCATATTGTTGTCAAAATGGATTAATAATTGAGCTAATGGATGTAGAAACTGCCTTTTTAAATGGTGAAGTAACCTCGGAGGTATATGTAAATCAACCAAAGGGATATGCGGACGGAACGAATAGAGTTTGTAAATTATCGAAAGCGCTTTATGGGTTAAAAGAAAGTCCGAGGGACTGGTATGAGTGTTTTGATAAGTATGTGACGAGATTAGGTTTTAAAAAGAACAATATAGAGCTGTGCCTATATACTTATGGAGAGGGAGAAAATGTTGTTTATTTGTTAATATACGTAGACGATTTGTTGATTTGTAGTAAAAACAAAGGGAAGATACAAAGTGTAAAAAAAATTATTAACTGATAGATTTGAAATGAAAGATTTAGGTGAAGTAAAAGAATATCTTGGAATAAATATAGAGTATGATTATTTAAAAAATGAAATGAGATTAAGCCAAAAGAAATACATAGAATCATTAGCAAACAAATATAAATTACATAACGGCAAATTGTACTGTACACCTATGGAGACCAACTTAAAATTGAAAAAGCTGAGATAAATAGAGAGGACATTGGATACAAGAATTTAATTGGCGCATTGCTGTATATTAGTGTAAATACCAGACCCGATATAAGTTATAGTGTGAATTATCTGAGTAGATTTCAAGATTGTTGTAACGAGACACATTTTAAATATGCCTTGCGAATATTGAAATATTTGTACCGGACTAGAGATTTAGGGCTACATTATAAAAGAAATGAAAAATGCGAAACGATAGATTGTTATGTGGACGCTGATTGGGCAGGAGATCATATAGATAGGAAATCGACTTCTGGGTATGTAATTAGATTGTATGGAAATGTAATTGGATGGAAGTCTAAAAAACAAAGGTGTGTGACAAAAGCCTCGACGTATGCAGAGTATGTAGCTCTATCGGAAGCGGTGAGCGAAGTAATGACTATCAGAGAACTAATGAAAATCTTCGATGTAAATGTAGACGATAACCCTGTAAAAATCTATGAGGATAACTCTGGAGTAATGAGTATAGCAAAATACGGAACTTTTACAAAAAATTCTAAACACATCGAAGTTCATTACCACTACGTTCACGAGTACGTAAAGGAAAATAAGATAAACATAATAAAAGTAAGTACAGAAGAAAACACTGCGGATATTTTTACGAAGGCACTGTGTAGAGAGAAATTTGAAAGGTTTAGGTCATGGATGAATGTAAAATAAGAGAAATGTAAAGAAAGCGATAAATGTTAAATATTTTGTTAATTCGACAAGTATGTAAATAAAATTAAGTGTACAGTATAAATGTAAGGAGGCGTGTTAGGGAAGTGATACATTTACACTGTACATGAGAGTGTGTGTGTAAGGGTTAGAGGGCGTCAAGGACTCAGTGGAGACAAAAGACTGTTGCCAGATGTTAGAAGAATCTAGGCTAGTCGGTTGGCAACCAGCGTGCGTGCAAGACGTCCTTAGAGAGGAATATAGGTGTATAACTATTATATGGAAATATAGTAAATAATTTGTATTCCCAAATCCTCGAATTTCCTTAACAGTTTTTCTTGTAGCATATTTTATTTTTACGAACCAACAAGGTCTTTGTTTATTTCCTTCTTTTCTTTGCTCCAATTCGCCCATTGTTTTTTCAAGGATAGTATTTCAGAGCCATTAGTCAAGTTCATTGTAACAATAAACGTACGTTTCGGAAACATTTTGTGCTGTGAAACAGAATACACTAAAGTTTGAAGGTCACATCGATTTTCGAAAGTTTATAAATGGAGGTGTATGACAGTATCACCAGCGACAGTATCACTGTCCCCAAGCGCCAAAATACGTTCTGACTACTATTTTATGTATCTCACAGAAGTATGTCTTCATTCATCATCTCCCATGCCATCCACCAACGTGTTCTTAACATGTTATCTCCTAGTAAAATATTGATGTTGAGTCAGATATCCAACTGAATAATCTTTTCGGTGTCTACTATAAGACATTTAAAACCAAGGCTCGTACACACGTGTGCTTATACGTCAGATGTAATACTTAACACGAAACCTGCTTATATTAATATTAAATTTATGCATAGTAGGATGTTCGACCTTTGTAAAAATGAAATTATAATACATACAGTTTCACCGTGGAAAAGTGAATCTTTCTAGCATGTCCACGCAAATGCAGGGGAGGGGAGGACTGTGCATGCACCAAACAACTTTACGTTCGTAATTTTTCACACAAATGTACAACTGTAGGGAAATAATTATCTCTGATTTTTCGGATGTTAGGAATCGACAATATCGCATAACGGAATGCTGTGTTCTACGTATTCTATTTTTGTTACGAAAGTGGTACAAACGAAGTCCACATAAGAATAGTACAACAAAATCGGTTGAGGTTAGGTTATCGTGCAGATATCGCGGCTTTTGCATTGGAAATCACGCAACTGCCAGTCTCGTCGTTCCTTGTAAACGAAAGAAAGGTATTGTAATCGGTCGGAATTAACATAAAACTCGTCGCATGCGACCATATGGCCTGAATGTTGAATAAACGAGACTAGAGCGCGAGCTATGTGATTTTAACCGTTTAGGCGGAAACTAATGATTGTAACCAGAGCCGAGATGTATGCCAATATTACTTTGCTCGACAAAGCGTATAAGATGAGGAGAGAATCGCGATAAGGTAGAACAAGAGACAGATATTCTCTACGTAAAGCAAGTCTGTCAACTAGATTGAAATCCTATAGCTATAACTACAGTGAATCCATATTCTGGCGAATTGTCTTTTCACAAATGAAGCTTCTGAAGAACGGAATTGATACAATAACTACTGTTCATTCATAACTACTGTTGTAAGAATCTATATATTTGTCTATCTATATCTATATATATCGATCTATATATATTTGTCAGAATGTCATTTTATCAAAAAACCCATCCTCTGTAATCATAGTTTAACGAAGCATAATTAATAGAAGAGGTAGAGCGTTAAGTGGAGATGATTTAATCACAGTTAAGTAGATAAATCTCTATATTAGTCTCTTTAATTAAAATGTCCTACGTTTTATTTGCGTCATTTTTTTCCTTCATCCAATTTAAAATGTTTAAATAACAATAGCCTATACAGTATAATTTTATGTAAAAAAAATTGATTATACCATGTTTATTACAGATATTTAACATTTTTGTGTACATACAAAATTTAAATTATACCTCGCTTGAGAACAAAAATTCTATTTATTTTCCTAACATGTACTAATAATTATTGATCAAACTAGAAAAAGCTGGAGGAGATTACTTAGGAAGATTACTTAGCATCTTATATTCCTGGCAAGGCTCGAACGTTTTATCTTCCTTTAGATTTTCCTAAGTTTCCATTTCTCTGACTTGCTATTTTAGTTAGCTTAGTATACGTGCTATACATAGGTATGTATAGTGTCATGATCGCGACAGTCGTGAGTTACCCACGCTTTATCCTCTGTAAACTATTTATAAAAGAAGAACAAATTACATGTTAGAACTTTCATTCAATTTACCAATACAAATAATTTTAAACAAGAAAAAAGACCTAATGCAGTGGTTTCAACTTAAACATATCCAACAGTTATTTACGAATAAATAGTATAAATCTTTTAGCAACATGAAATTCGCGATATTTATTCAAATATTTATATTTACAGTGCGCCATCAGCAAAGAAAACGTGTTTATCGAAAGGTGCGCTATCGATTTTATGCTTTTTTATGCTTTTGCCACGCAAACAGGGAAATTGCAACTCAAAATTGAATTCGCACTGCAAAGCGTCGACGTTACGACATCAATTACATACTTCAAAAACACCGAAGGTATCACACGGAATCAGAGAGATTCTATGAGAAGTTAAACGCATAGTCACCCTATTGGGAATAGGATTGCTTTGATTCGAGCTCAAACATAGGGAAAGCTGAAAGAATCTTTTGCGGATCTTCCTTCTTCTTTACGTTGGATTTTATACAAAACGACTTTAACCTTTTCAAGGAAATACGGAAATAAGGATTTTAGATAGAGAGATTTATCTGGAAGGAAATGTTACCAATGTAATTTAAAACTTAAAAATAATCTATTACACGTAACAAAGAAAAAGATTTCTTCGCAAACGGTAACTCGAAAATTACAGCCATTGCTGTAGAAACATAGTTTTACAGGGAGAAGAATTTCGCTAGAAATTCTCGACGATGTCACATCAAGCGAAAATTCAATAAAGCGATTACTAACCATACTACCAGCGGCAATCGTGTTACGGCAATTCGTAAATAAGTTAGTCTTCTATTTGCAGAAACGTCTCTGGCAATATCGTCACACTCTTGATTACGTCGGCGCTATCAAATGGTCTTTGGAAGAAAGTTTTCCATTATCTACTTTTGCCCATGGCGTCGTTCCAACAAATGAATTCGAGTTCTGAATCGCTTTGTCTCGTATTACGACTTTATAACCGTGTTTCTTTAAACTTTAAACGATCGCAATAAATGTATTTACGGACGATGACTGATATCTGGTCTGTCTTAAAGTTTCAACTAATTAGTGCCCCGTTACTTTGGACGTTATGAAATGTTGTATAACCAAAGACTTATCTTCTCTTTTGGTAGTTGCATAAGAGAAGACTGAGCCATTGAAACGCTCGAATAGATTAGCTGATTCGCTTAACGTATTTTTACTTCCGACGAGCTAAACACAAGAGCAGAAAGCACATAAGGAATAATACAGAAACGTCAAACGTATACAGAAATATATTTCGTAAAAGCATTAGTACGTAACATGTCTTTATAATTCTATTTATGTATAGTAAAATGGCTTGTATCCCTTTTCATGAATTATGACTGACATTTCAAAGTATTCATGTAGATATGTAACTCTGGTTAATTAATAATTTAACAATGCGTCATGAAACGTATCATTTTCGTTTCTTCCTTTGTTTCGTTATACACGGAAACGAATTTGTAAATAAAGATGTATAATCAACGATAACATATGACAGCGAGTATAATAACTGTCAGCAAAGGAAGACGTCGGTAAAATGATTGTGGTTGATTTCAGTGTATCGGTAAATAAGCTTTGACAGACGTTGCCGGGGGACTCGGTGTCGGTGAAACCGCGTCGATGAAATGATTGTCAGTAATTTAAAGATAACCCAATTTATTGATCTGTCTCCCCTTCATGGCGTTGTACGTCTCTCTATAAAACATATTCTACCTCGGAGGGCTGAAAAATTTAACTTGGTCTCACTGGACTGGACTGTAAGTAAGAAAATTGAATTGCAAAATCCACGTGTGAGCGCAACGGTTTAGATGGAAAGTTCGATAGGACAATTATGTATATTAGCCTGAAAGAAAGCTCGTGGCTTCGCACGCAACACGTAATTTCCCTCGCTGAAATAATCCTATTACAACGATACGATTTAAAATTTTCCTTAACAGACCTCGAAATGTAATTCTTCATCTACAATTTTTTATTCGGCCTGAAACAAGAGACTTTCGAAGCCTTATAGAGTCTCGCGAATCTAAAAGTCAGGTTTCAACGTATTTTCGCGTCTTATTCTATAATACTGAAGACATTAAAGGTGTTAACGATTATTGTCTCACTATGTACGTACATCAAACGAGTTCTTACGTAAGAGACGAATGGAAATGGAAACAGCCGAGAATAATTGAAGATAATTTGAATACGTTCCAGGCTATAATACAATTTCTCGTGAACCGTAATTGATTCGCAGAAGGGAATTGCTGCTTCTCACGACTAGCAAAGTGTTTCGCAAAAAAAAAGAAAAAAAGAAAAATGGTATCGGAAGGATAGAAAAAAAGCGGTGGCCTACATCAAGCAATCTTCACGCCGATAATGCATTTATTATTCAGTTCGTTCATTTTCTATCGCGTAACAGACACTGGGATAACTGACAGAACGAGCGTATAAATCTGAGGCTGATGGAAGGAGAGTGAGAGAGTGCGTTTCGTCCCGGGACTACCGGTGGACTCGTCAGTAAGGCTATGCCCGGTAGTCCCTGCCTTAGACGTAGAGGGAGTCTCGCTAGGTGCGGTATTTATATCAATCGCTCGTATATTCGACCGCTAGCGAGTTAGACAGACAGACTCGTTGTCGTCGTAGCCCTCTAGTGTTGGCGGTTGGTACCCGCGGATCGCCCGGGAGGTGTTGCACCGCGTTGATGCCTCGACCTGTCGGCGTCCTGTTGATACCGATCCGCCACAAATCTTGTATCTCTCAACCTGACTTCTCCCGATGGAAAAATATTTACTGGTCTGGAATCGTGCATCGCTAATTAGTAAAAAAGTAATAAGCAAGAAAGCAATTATACTACCGGATTGGTATTTCTATTTTATTGGAGATTAATTAACCTGGGTAAACCAACAAAAACTTATCGAAAATCAATCGAAATTAAATCACCTTTTCAAACAGGCTATAAATAGCCAACTAATATTTGCAGTAATAAACTTCACTTTCGAATAAAGTATACGCTCTATAAATTGTAAATTGATAATTTCGTTATTATATCATTTTTCTTAGTCTAAACTGAATTCAGTGAAAGGAGCTTTCAATTGAATTACACACTTCATTAGTTTATGAATTATATTCGTTACCATACGTACAAAAGAAGGTTGACTGGTTTAAAAATTCAAAGGGTAGAACCTCCAAGCTCACGATTGGAAACAGATTCAGTTCAATGGTTTAATTTGCCATTTAATTGAATTCTCTGGCAATTTCAGCGAACTGTGGGCTTTAGAAGTGTCCAGCATTCAAAGACAAGACCTCCTCCATCTTTCTCTTTCTTTCAGTTCCAACCTCAAGTAATTGACCTGTTAATTCGACGCTATATTTACATGCTCGCAAGGCATTCAGACGACTTCATTGCGTTAAATTCGCAATTTAGCAAACACGAATGTCTCAATCAATTTGTAGTTCGAAACAAATAAAAGATAATCAATTTTTCAAAATAACAATCGATATGTTCAATGCATTTGTCGATGCATTTGATCGTTACGTTCATTTAGCATTTTTATAATAAAAGCGTAGAACACATGTACATACACATAATATTCCATGAAATGATTTATACAGAGTCTATTATGAGTCTCGTTTTATCATATTATAAAAGAATGAATTTTTCCCAATAAATGTAACTTCATACAAAATCTCGTTTAAAAAATTCAGTTTTTATTCTCATCAAATTAATTTAATATCGGAATATGTCATTTTAGTCGTTATAAAAATTTTATGTCAAAAAGCGTTCACAGATACATATATAAATAAATGTCCAATCCTATGCATTTATTTAAGCTGAAATCTGAACTTAAATATTTATTAACAATATTCTGACGAATATGTAATGAAAGATAAAAGCAGCTTTATTTTTTTTTATAGGATGGCTCATGTTTTTTATTCATTTTATGTTTTTCGTTGTCAGCGCGTAACTACCTATCAGCCGCATGAATGCCAGGTTTTACTACTCAGAAGCGAAGAAGCACAAATGCAAATATACATTACCTTGCATGGAAAGACGTTAGATACATATAAAAGTCATAACGTAGCTATTTACACATGGGGAATATTTATTTTTGTATGAAATATTTTTGCTTCTAAATTCTCATTATAAATGTACGTCCATTTCCTACGTTAAAGTACGTCTCTGCTTTGAAAACCTTCATTTAAATATAACGGTTAACAAAATATTATTAGAGAAATATTAAAACGAGACACTAAAAGAACATTTTAATAAAGTACAAATGATTATTTGTTCTTTGTTAAATTGCACTGCTGTAACTCTAATTTTATTAAATTCAAAATGAATCATTTATAAACTGAACCGGAATATAAAATTTTATTCCGCAAAAATCATAAAGTTGAAAGTTAGGAACGAATAACAAATGAATAACCTAGTTTCATTAAAAGGCACGTGGTTAAGGTACGCCAATCCGCGTAATAACTTTGACACTCCAATTATTATAAAATATGTATCCTTAAGGGATTTTTTTGCGCGAATGCAAAATACTTTTCATACGTGCAACTGAATAAATGGGACGTGATTTTCAATATTTCTTTTTGTAGAATTTATAACAAAGTAACTTTTTCACAAATGTTTTCGCTAACATTTTTACAACGTAAATGTCTTCTTTTGTAATTAATAATTTCAACATTTCTCTGAACTTTCTTCGTTGCGATAAAAAAATATACAAAGCTTATGACGTGCTTGTTTAAAAATATTCATACGGAACAAGACTTTGAATTTGTCAGACCAATCGTCCTAACGAACGAATAAATTAAACGACTCGTAACAAAAAATTATTCCTGTCCATGTTTCTCTTTGTAAAAGTAATTCAAGGCAAGTTAGATGAATCGCTGTGTACCCTATTCGCGTAGCATGTGCTTTAACGACCAGCGTGCAAGCGTTAACGGTGTGCTTTAGTTTCTCTCTGGTTGTGTCAAGTGTTTAAGTAATGAGCATATACTCACTTCGGGCGGGTGGCATACGATCGACACGCACCAGTCCGGCCTCGAATTATAGCAGATGCAGTAACTGCAAACCGAAAGTACGTCCTCAAGCGTAAGAGCATGTCGAATGGTTTCTCCTTGAAAGTCAGCACAGCTGCTGTTTGTAGCATCTGAAAACGATTCTCAGCTTGAATATCTTTGCCATTCGACGGTCGTACGCGCAGTTACGTTAACCGTTTCAACGCCACTCAGCGTGATCATGCTGTACGCGTAGTGCGGTGAACTGTGTCGCGATGTTTGGTTACGATTGTCAATTCACAACGCGCTCGGTTCCGAACGTAGCTTGTCACTAGTCTATCAGAGTTTCCTCTCGTAATTACTTTTCTTTCAAATAATCGTAAACCAAATAAAGAAAAAACTAATGTATAAATTACCTCTTGAATTGGAAAACCAATTACAGAACGTCACACAAACAAAAGGTAAAGCACGAATATTTGGCAACCTTTTGACTCTTTAGTGTAACGTTTCTGATATAGCTGATGAAGTGAAGCGTGAACGCGTTGAACGGTATGTTTCGACAAAAAAAAAGAGCAGTGCAATCGAGTTGATCGGCACTTCTCGTAAATAAATAAACGAAGCGCTATTGCGCTTCATGGTACAATCCGATACGGATTTTTAAAACATCCCTGATACTGAAACGGCTAATAGCGTTACGAAAACGATCGTGCCAGGAAATTTTTGTTCGGATCCGCAACGGATCCGCATTGCGGCTGCCACGATGCTTCTACGTAGCATTGATGCTTCATCGATGAAGCACGATTGAAATTGGATATTCGATTTTTTACTGGGGAGAGAGTTTTCATATCGTGTTTACTGTTTCACTTCGCAAGTGTGCTTTACAGTATACGTTAGAACTTGAAATCGAGCTATTTGAGTTAAAGTCGCTTGAAGCTTGAAATGACGTTTAAAGGATATAAGAATAATAGAAGGCTAAAATTCAAAAGTGTATATACGTACATATACATTTCAATAAAAATAGCAGATAATCTCAAGTAAAAAAAGTAGATTCGCGCTAGTAAAATAGTTTCAAAATACTTGTGAAAAGTCAAACGACTTGACTAATTAAAAATGGATGTAAGAGCTTAAAGGACAAAGGCGTATAAGAGTATCAATTAAGTAACAAATTCACAGTGACAAAGAGGTTTCCAGTCGATCGAATTCAAATAAATCGGCTAATTTGAACGAAACTTTAGATGCACGAGAAGCGACATTCGTCCTCAAGGACTACGAAAGTTCTACTGGGATGAATGAAAACTTTTGTCTGACCCGGTGTGTATACACAAGATGCGCGAATCTCGAGTACAGCTTGCATTAATTAAAGTAATTGGTTGGTTTGATCAAATTAATCGGTTTAAGCAAATCACTTTGAGTCCAATTACCGGATGTCATCGATGCTACGTTGAAATGGCGAACACCATCCAAGTAATTGATGTCCTCTGTAATTATTTGTTAATCATGCGCGGAATCAGAACGATTCGACCTCGTTTCAAAGCAAATCGTTACTAGAGTAGAGACGGGAATTAATAATTCGTGTCAATTGTTCGATCGTGTTCACAAATTCAAATGCGGTTGAGTGGCGGAAACCATTTATAACACGTCCCATACAGCGTAGATCGCATACACGTCTTAGGATGTATTTTTGGTACTTATATATACTCTATATATATTCTTACTCTATATATACTTATATGTACTCTATATATATTCTCTATCTTAGATATACCACAAAATATTTCGTGAAATCGCGTATTCGTGTCTAATGTCAGGGATTCTCTTTCCATAAGTCTGCGTTTTCTATATTATCTTTCTTCCTTATCACTAGGCATTCTCACAATTTGTGATTAATACTGCTCGTACAGGAATGTTAGGTTTTTGACGTTGTAAAATTTCACGTGAAATAATAATGCCTATATATTGACTAATTTATCAATTAATTAAATCCGTGTATATCAAGTTTTCTATAATTTAGTACTTTCGTGTAACTACAGAAATTTGATGCAATATAAAACTTGATTAAAACAGCGATTCATTAGGAAACGAGAATAATGATGCAAATATTTTTTGTAGCCATTATATAGGATTTCGATCGCATAATTAATCAGTATCAACTTACCAGTCTTTAACGGAAGAACAGAAAGAAGGGCAGACGGTACACAGACCGCAATCATGATCATTTTCATGTAGAATGTCAAACTGCCGTACATCTTCGTTAGTCGTAAGAAGTCGCGATGAGAAGCGTAAAAGAAGTCGATGAGAAGCGGTTATTTCAACAACCACTGTGTAGGTACTGCACTAGCCAGAAGTATCTGCGACAGAAATCAGAATACATTCGTTTTCGCATGGTTGGAACAATTTCGCGTGGGACTAACCTGATTGAACCTAACGCGGGATAATTGCTCAACTCATGACTTTAACCAGCCTGCTTGATTCTCTGTAAATGCTTGAAATTGACGCTTGGATTCTTTCCAGATTAACTAGCTTTGCCCCTCCCTCCCTTTATCTATTTTCTTAGATCGACTTAGACTGCCACAACATATTATCTTTCTTCTTTCTTTTCTTTTCTTTTCTTTTCTTTTCTTTTCTTTTGATCTTTTAAAGCCCTAAATCGCTGGCTATTTTGTATACTATATATTTTGTACACTCAATTACTCTGTAAGTCATAAGTACATATGTTTTACAACGTTATTTGTCATATTTCAGTTAAACCCCAGAAAAGCCAGAAATATATTTGCAGCGTGTTTTAACGCGTCCCTGGCAAAGATCTCAAAAACGAGTTGCGACACAATTTAAAGCGACAAATAGCACCGCGTATCTCGTTGTGGTAACACACGGTTCGCCAGTTTTTTAAAAGCGCTCTCCGTTTGCTTTTTCCTCTCTTCCCTGTCTCTTCGTTTTTTCTTAACGAGCAAAACCATTTTCGCGAGGACGAGAGTACGGAAATGACGTACTGGCAATTTTGTTTTGTGATAATACAAGCAGTTCGGTTTCAGTGAATTAAACTTGGCCCCAAGCTTCTACTTATCCCTACCTTCCTTTCCTTTATTTTCCCTTCTATATCGGTTTTGCGGTTTTCCACATTTCCATCACAATAAACCATGTTTCTTCTCGATTTTACATGTTAGCCAATGATTCACGGCAAAAGCGTCGACTGTAAAAATATTTGTAGTTGCAATAGCAACAAGTATGTTTTCTCAAATAGAAAATATTGGGAGCGTACACGCTGGCAAAACAATTCATGAATAGCTCGTCCTCTGCTTGTTATTTGTTTCGATACTGTTAGCAAACAAATTCATGAAACATACTGGTATAGTGTAAAATGAACATAAAAGTTTTGCGTACACTTGAGAGCTGAACTTTGGCTGTTATACGTATATTATATGTATACGCACACAGTTATGTATATGTATATATATGTCGGAGATGAAAGAACACCGGAGCCTTTGGAATTTTGGATAATCCCGCAACATTGTAACCTAGAGTCTACTATAGCTGTAATTGAACAATTGTAGTTATTCAATCCGATTGTAATTGTTCGAGAGTTGTGATAATGAGCTTGGGCTCGAGGCGACAGTCAGTCGCCGAACGTAGCCGCGGTCACGGGATGAACGCTTTGCCTAACAAAGGTATGGAGTAATTCTATAGCTCTCCTTAAAAGAAATATTCGTAGCGACACGCGACAGTAAACATTCCAACGGTTTCTGTCCCGTGGCTCGCCACACGCAGACCCTATTCTTCGAGCAAGATGATTGCCAGATGTCAATTACGTCTCCGGAGTAGATGTTCAGCTAGCCTGAGGGCCCGTCATAAATCTTAGAATTTAGTTGACTAAAGTCCTTCAAACAAACAGTCTTTGTCCCAGCTACGGGAAGATAGGAGAGACCTATTTTTCAACGAACGGCGTCTCCCACTAGCAACTTTCCCTCGAGGGCGGCTAGCATCTTTTTCTAACCACCGATATGGAGATTGACTAATTAGCAGCAACGCCAAATTCCCTCACCTTCTGAACGAAGGTTATCCTCGACGAATCCGATGATCTCGTGTCCTTAGGCACACCCCATTATATTTTTCCTCTGTGGCATCATCGGGACGGGAAAGTCATTCTCTCTCGCGATCTCATCGACGAAAAGAGTAACCCCTTACGACCAGTGAATTTTGTGAGTACGTTCATCTATCATCCCGTCGACCGCGGATTCGTTATTGAACCTAGGATCATTGTCATTAGTTTCTCGAGTACCTAACTACCACGGTTACTTGTCCGGTTCTATAATAATCGTATTTGCACTAGTCAATGTCTTCTCTATTGCATAACGACAACGTGTAACCCAAACGAAGATTCGTTTCACGCCCCTAACCCTAATTCTAATGTAACCCGACATATGTATTTATAGAGTATTGAACAGTTATTTAGATTTTTTTATGAAATAGTGTATTTCCGGCCTAATTAAGGGAATCCCACATTCGATCGCCGATTACTGGATACAAATTTGCTGAATCGTACTTGAGTAGATGAAGTAATATCATTTATACCGGAAGAGTATAGGAAAATGACGTACCGGGTACTCATATCTATTAATATTTAATCACCAGTCTGTTTGAATACTGCCTCGTTAATCTTATGATCGTTAACTGCCTGTTTTAACGCAATCGCGACGAAACGATTTACGGTCATTATGACTTGGCCAGCGAAAATGGTAGGTCTTCGTTGCGGTCTATATCGATACGACGTCTCACGTTAAAAATATTTTGGATAGAGAGAGGGATGCTATTTTGGATGAGAGACGGAGTTAACAAAATATTTAATTTTAATAACTGATTTACGTTGGACGGTGTGTCATTGTACGATTGATGTGATTCGGTTGAAGAAGGTTCTGAAGAATTTGAAGAACCTGAAGAAAGTTTCTCGATTGTCTGTTTTGGAATGCCCAACGCAGGAATGAACAACGCATCAAAAGTACTTATTTCTATTAGTACGAGGCATAATTTAATTAGATATAAATATATATGTCGAAGATGAAAGGAAAGCCGAAGCCTTTCCTCGGAAATTTTGGGAACATCCTCTAGTACTCTAGCCTAGATTTTATCATAGCTGTAATTGTTCAAAATTTGTGATAGCGAGATTGGGTTCAAGGTGACAATGTGTCGCCGAACGTAGCCAAGGTCACGAGATAAACGTTTTGCCTAACGGAGGTCTGGAGTGGTTGTATGGGTTTTCCGAAAAGTGTGGTTGTGGCGGCATGCGGCCTCGCGAGTGGGCCTAGCTACGTGTGGAGTTGCCTCGGAGGTGCCGATACAATGGGACATACATTGTATCAATAATCAAACTCCAGGCAGAAAATGCCTAGCAACGGCGTTTGGAACCTCCTCGATGCTTCTGTGGCGACTCGGTATCAACAGGACGCCGACAGGTCGAGGCACCAACGCGGCGCAACACCTCCCGGGTGATCCGCGGGTACCAACCGCCAACATCAGAGGGCTACGACGACAACGAGTCTATCTACCTCGCTAGCGGTCGAATATACGGGCGAACGATACAAATACCGCACCTAGCGAGACTCCCTCTACGTCTAAGGCAGGGACTACCGGGCATAGCCTTACTGACGAGTCTACCGGTAGACCCGGGACGAAACGCAACCTCTCTTTTCATCCGTGACACTTCCAAAAGAGTATAGAAAACAAACTGCAATCGTACAGCGAGAAATATCTCCACGAGGCTGGCATTCGTGCGATTGCCTTGGAGAGTGACACGTCGAGTATTTTCGTCAATCGTATTTTCGCTTTAGATTATTTTTTTACGCTTAGTAAAGAGTTAACTCGTTGACTCGTTTGAATCCCAAAAACATTGTTAATAGTGTTCATTAAATATATTATTCGTAAATCATATTATTCATTAAACTTACTGTTCGTTAAACTTATTATTCATTAGACTTATTATCTGTTAAACTTAATTATTCGTACAATTTATTATTCACTAACTTCATTGTTCATCAAACTTATTATTCATTACACTTATTATTTGTTATGCTTTGTGATAGTCTTGTATATACGTGTAAATATAATCTCGGCTTTGTGAAACGATGGCTAGCCCACGCGAAGAGTTGTCACGCGCCCAAAATTCCGATCTTAACCCGACATATATTTACGTATGTATGTACGTATGTATAATATAATCATCGAATTTATGATTAATTTATCGAGTGATGATCTCTGCAACAAGTTGTGATCGGCGGAAGTCGCGGACAGATAAATCGCCCTTTTCTGTTCCAGCAATTCAATTTGCGGTGTTAGTGTCCATGTCGTCCAGCAGTCTTCCGACTGTTGGAGCCAGTCAGGATCTGCTGCCAAATAGTCGGGCGTAGAAATTCGTCGGGCGTTTGGCCTCACGATATTAGATCCACAGAAATATCGTTGGTAGGAATATAGCGCTAATCGCGGACACTGGTGTTTGTTTGGATTTCGGAGACTCTGTTAGTGACAAATGTTTTGAGCGTGTGAGGTAATGTATTTATCCAGTGGAAGGTCATAGTGAAATCAGTCTAATGGGACAGTTCGAGTAATGTTGTGCAATAGGGCCTGCTGTAACGTCGATATCAGGGATGTAAGAAGGAGTGCTCCGCTCAGCTCGAGCCGAGGAATGGTTTGAGATTTGAGCGGGGCTACTTTTGATTATGTGGTTAGAAGCTGTGTACAGACGCGGCCGTCAGGTTTAATGGTTCGGAGATAAACACAGGCTAGGTAAGCTTTCTCGCTGGCATCGCAGATGCCATGCATTTCGATCTCCATTGAATAAAGTTACGACGCAGGGGGTTTCTAAACCCTCAGGTCCCGTCGGCATGGAGACGGTTGGGGCACCCACCTGGAGCAGATGTGGAGAGGACGGAGCCGTGAGCGTAATCGAAATCTCCGGAAAAACTGGAGAATTCGGACAAGGAAGGTAACCAGGAATGAAGGATTAGTGCCTGTGAAAGTAAAGCGGGTGTAGGAACTAACGAAATCTGGTCAAGAAAGACGTTAAAGGCAAAATTAAACCGAGTGTGAGCTTATGACGGTGAGGTAGCCACATTAGGACGCGTGATAACAGCGCCACTACACGAACTACCCGAGGAACTTCACAGATGCAGCCATATTGGCACGTGCGCCGAAAGCGCGCCGCGCGGGCCATTCGAAAATGGCAGTAACTGGTGGAGTGACAAGCGCGGAACAAGTGGCCATTTTGTGTCCAATGGGGAAAAGGGACGCAACCGCGGCGAAAGATAAGGAGATAGAGGAAACCGTGAGAGGAGGGGGTGAAGTGGAGTTGGCTGCTGAGCCGACACACGTCAGCACCAGAAGCATGAAGAAGGCGGCCCCGCATAAAGAGGGGTTCTCCTACTCCACACTGAACGCGGGGAACCTACGGACGGAAGAAACGACGGACGAAGAGGAAACCCCCGCCTGCGAAGCGCCCCGCGCGGAGAAAAGGAAGGCCGGCGGATCCCCCGAGCTCTCCACGTACCTAGCCGAAGAGATGCGAATATCTACTACGGCGGACATAGGAGCAGAACTGATCCGTCGAGCCTCTGAGGTGACCAAGGTTGCAGAGACATCTCCCAACCTCAAGGTCACACAGGGGAAAACGCTGAGAGAAGCAGCGAGGACCACTGCTGCTGGCGCAACAGAGATGGCGAGAAGAATAGACCCCGTCTCTGGCGCCCTCGCTATAATGCAAGGACGCATAGCGACACTAGAGGCGGAGAACCAGGTGCTCCGAAAGGAGCTGGCCTCGCGCCCCACCATGACGTAGCTAACTCCCGGGACAGGGCCGAAGAGCCCGAGGGAAGCCCCAGAGGGAGGATCGGAGAACGTGCGAAACGGGGGAAGCAAGCTGCCCCCCTGCTCCACATACATCGCGAACATCGGCGGTAACAATCGCACTGAGAGATAAATCGGGCTAACCCTACGCATCGGTCTGCATCCACGCGGTGAGAATGCGAAAGACCATTACCGGAGGCGCCATTCTGGAGGTCGCCGAGGACCAGGAGAGGGAGAAGGCCACTGCGCTCGCAGCACGGCTGACCCGGGCCTTGGATCCGAACAAAGTCCGCGTGGCGACACCCTTCCGAGCCGCAGAAGCAAGAGTGATTGTGATAGACATATCGGCTACTAAGGAGGAAATCAAGAAGAGTCCGAGAATCGGATCCATGTAACAACGTGTGATGGCATTGCCCGCATATGCGACAGGATCCGGCGTTACAATGTGGGAGCGTGTTTCCTGTGAGCAAGCAATTGATATACCATACGCTGATACTTCTTCGG
This sequence comes from Bombus vancouverensis nearcticus, assembly GCF_051014615.1. Taxonomy (NCBI): domain Eukaryota; kingdom Metazoa; phylum Arthropoda; class Insecta; order Hymenoptera; family Apidae; genus Bombus; species Bombus vancouverensis. The sequence continues at coordinate 770,007 of NC_134921.1, read as the reverse complement.
CGGCTACAAGACGTTTCATCCTGAAGGTGTTGTAGCTTTAAATTTTATGTGGTCCGCGGTAAATCGGACAGAATGACAAAGATTGCGACGTTATAAATGCATGCCCTCGTGTTTGGCGTGTCGTTCTTATAGGTTCTATGATCTAACAACGATCGTTTAAAAACTTCAGGAGTTATTTGAACGTAGGGAATGGTGTGAATTGTGTTTTGTTCTTCCACATTAACTCAGTTTTACGATCTAACTTATGATGTGAATAAATACAGCAGCAAGGAATCGGCGGTCGGTTTTCCGAGTGGTTCCAAGGCCTCTACCTTGGTTGTATAGGACTGTAAGTCTCAATGTGATGTCCGTGTTAAGGGGGCCGTGTCAATCATCTCCTTCAAAGGTTTCTTCACGATTTTAGCCGGTTTATTGTATCGTTGTTCCAATATGTCCCAAATGGCCGAGTAATGAACTGCTGCGTTGCTTAACAATGCTATAACGATGCTGGCCAATCTTCGTAAGCCTTCGAAAATGTGGGTAACTGAATTTTCGTCAACTCGACGGAATCCGACAATGGTGTGCACGACAAGTTTGTTGTAATATTTCGAGTTATTTGCTCTTATCGCTTGTTTGCATCAATGATTTCTATCGCGCGTCCCATAATGGTATACAACATCTGTTGTAGGTCAATACGATCCTGCATTGTTTGATTCTCATCCCTATAGTCTAATTCACTTTGATTTTTCTTAAACGCCGTAGATTCTACCACTAAGTTGTCTAAATTACGTTGGATAGCAGTTGTAGGTGTCCTTTCCTCATAATTATTGAGAGCAGCGCGCAATGCTTCTAATTCTCTCCTGAACCCTTCTCGTTTCTGCACCAACTGTTTTATGCGCTCTTCCTGATTAGGAGCCATGATGGGTTTCGATATCTGAGCAACCTTACCTTGTGGTTGCGATATGGACGTTGTTGGTTTTCATAGATTCACGTGGCACTGTATAGTTACTGGTGAGTGCTCTTTTCACTTGGCACGGATCTGGCTCAAAGGACCTGTAGCGGCACTCGACAGCAAACGTTCCAACGGTTTCTGTCCCGTGGCTCGCTACACAAAGACCTTATCCTTCGGACAAGGTGATTGCCAGATGTCGATACATTCCTTCGGAACATTTTCAGCTAACTTAAGGACCCGCTATAAATCTTAGAATTTATTTAGCTAATGTCCTCCAAAGGAACAAACAGTCTTTGTCTCAACAGTCCCTGTACCTATCACCCACTACGAGAAGATGCTGGAAGTCTGCTTTCCTCACGTGCGACGCTTCCTGCTAGCAACTCTCTCTCAAGGATTGTTAGCATCCTTTCCCAACCAACGGCTCAGAATTTAGCCAATTAACAGCGACGTCCATTTCTCTCACTTTCCGAACTAACGCCTTCATCAAGGAATGCGATGATCTCGTATCCTGAGAAACACCCCATCATAGTTTTCCTATGCAGTATCATCACGAGAAGAAAGTCAGCCGCGAGTCGTCTGTCCGAATTGACAGTTAGTAGCTAGACTGAATCCGAGTTCCTCGACCTCTGCGGCAATCATCGTCCGAACTCAAAGCGTATGTCGAATCGTATTTATCGCATCTTGAACTTGTATCCGCGAACCGCGAACCGAATGTAACAACCGCGAGTTTTCGCCAAGTGCACTCCTTGGATATTACCGTTAATAAATATTTATTGTTAAACAAATTCGAGTGTTCCTTCAATCACTATCACGCCCTATCACCTCAGACCAAATGTTTCGATCGCACAGAAACGCGTCAAGGGAGTCGTAACTTCCCTTTACGATTATTTAATCAACGCTATAAAATAATCCCCTATTTAGATTATGAGAATAGAGGTGGTTGAATTGAATATTACACTGATTTTACTGGTTATGATATACAGTTTATTACGACAACTTGTTTCACATAGAGTATAAATGTTCGTAGGTACTTGTGGGTTAGATTACGATGTTGCGAGATAGATAAATTGTAAATAAGATATGAACCGCGAAATGGTTTCACCGATTTAGCGACTAGTAAAGAGTTTTGAATAGCGGGAAGAAGAAATAGCGGGAGCGAAGGATGTGCTCAGGGAAACAACTAGTGCAGAAAAGACCAGGATACATCTTAATTGAAATAAACAATAAGGTATTGGCGGACGAGATCGCAAAGAAACTGACAACGGCCATGAAGAAAGACATAGACACTTTGCCGTTGGCAAACAGGGAGACTCTAGACTCAGTCGCTGACTGAGGGCATAGCTACTGAGTTGGAGATTAACGACAAAAATTGGTTTCAGATAAAATCGCTGCGATGACACCTTGGGGAACCCAGGAAACGGTGGTGGTACTTCCGGCGAATAGCATTCCAAGGAAGAAACCCACTATCAGGATTAGGATAGGGTTGTCGATAGCAACAGCTAGAGTTATCCCGAATGTCCTCAGATGCTATTGATGCCATATGCTGGGACATAACGCGACGAGGTACAAGATATTGAGTTCAGGGAAGGAGCTAAGTTGGAGGTGTGGCGATGGCGATCACACTATAAACCGATGTGGTAAGGAACCAAGGTGTGCGATGTGCGCGGCGGAGAGAAGAGCCAACATGAAACATATAACGGAATCGCTGACATGCCTAGGGGTGAAGGATAGGATGAGAAGAGGAAATACATCCAGGAGATAAAAATCCTAATAATAAATTTAAATGATGATGACAACCGGCTATTTTAACGCAAAATCTAATGCGTGGGGTGGCCAGAGAACTGATCACAGGGGTACGAGCCTGATGAATATGTTGATAAAGAACGGCATTGTAACCATTAACATGAAGGAAAGCTATACATTCTGTAGGAACAGAGGGACAAGCTTCATCGACGTGGTAAGTACCGATAGAGTATAGGCCAAGAAATACGTGGGAGGGAAAATACCAAAGGTGTGGACAGCGTCGGACCACATGTATGCCCTGCACGATTTTAGAACGAAAAAGACGAGGCGTAACCTAGAAAATTTTACTTATACGTCGAAGGATGTTTATTTAAAGAAAGTTGTCTTAAGAATCGACGGAATTTACGATAAATATTTAGAGGGAATACAGATTTAGAAGAGAAGGTATATGAGGAGAGACTACAGTTTACGGTGGAAATAGCATGTCAAATTAAAGAAGGTTTACCCGCCGATGTGCAAGAAAAACCATAATTGTTGGAATACAACGATATTAATCTCATATAGATGAGGTGATTGACGGATTCTTCCCTTCGTTGCCCAGCGATATCCCCACTAGCGTACGTTCGTTAGATGTACCGCGGCGACTGGCGCGTGCATGCTCTTCCGAGAATTCGGCGGAAGAAACGTAAGGATATGGAACATTGGGCACGTCGGTGTCGCGCTTTGGCGGCGTAGCGCTTTATTTCGCGAAGCTGCTGGAAGGTTCCGTGGCACGTGCCCCCACAGAGCATCCACACAGGGCACACTTATTACTGTATAGAGAGTGGGGTTCAAAACCTATTCAAGGGCCATGGGTCACTAAGTCAGTCAGACTGAGAATAACTAGCCAACTGTCAACATTCCACAACGCTCACTTATGTTTCTTGTAATTTTTGTTTAATAAATATCACATAATATTGTTTCAATATAAACATTGTGTCTTCCACAGATTATTAATCTCAATTTCGAGATTAAATTCTAACAATAGTTACTGGTGGAGTGGGGAATTGGCAAAATTGAGAAAGGAGACGATGATGACGAGAAAAAGAGCTCAGAGGGCAATGGCGAGAGGAAATAGCGATGCGGCACAGTGAGCTCAGGAGTGGAGGAAAAGAAGAAGGAGACGAAGAATATGATACGAGCCAACAAGGGGAAGGGCTGGAAGGAGTTTTGTGCTATGGTGGAAAGGGATCCATACAGGGATCAAAGGTCATACAGAGAGATCATGAAAAAATTAATCCCGAAAGCCCGAACTGATGGTCGTCGTATGGACAAAGTGCGAGGTATTGTTCACGAGCTCTTCTTAACGAGATCGAGAGATTTTATTTGCAGAATCGGCGGGAGTATCAGTATGAGCGAAGGCGAGGACATCCGCTTGATTACTCAGGAAGCGATACTAAATGCTGGAGCTGGGATAAACCCTAATAAAGCGGTAGGCGTGAACAGCATACCGGGAATGGTGGTGAAGGAGTTAATTGAGAAGAGGATTGACAAGATGCTGAGAGTGTTGAACGCGGTAAATGTCAGTGGAAGGATACCTGCGATGTGGAAAGTGGCGAAGGTGGTACTTATTCCAAAACCGGATAGGGACCCCGCATTACCATCATCGTACCGGCCGATCAGTATATTGCCAGCGCTCAGTAATGTCTGGGAACACACTTTCAAGAATCTGATGGCGGAAAGGCTGGAGCTCGAACACTTCCATATAAATCAGTTTGGATTTCGTAGGAGGAAGACTACGGTGGTAGTAGTAAGTACCTACCGGGTAGGTAAATTGATGGACAGCTCTAAGAGAAGAAAACGGATAAGAGTGCTCACAGCGGTAGATATCAGGAATGCGTTCAATGCTCTCGGATGGAATAAGATTTATCTGGAGGTTGAGGCGAGAGGGATGCCCCGGTAAATTTCATGTCTTGTAGGCAGCTACCTAGAAGACAGGAAGATTGTAGTCCGTAACAACGGAGGGACGTTGAAGAGGAACGTTTACGCGGGAGTCCTACGTGGTTCCACGCTAGGTCCCCTGTTATGGAATCTTGTCTACGACGGCCTCCTGATAGAGCTTCAGGATATTCCTCGTAGCCTTTGCCGACGACCTGGCACTGATACTTGACGTGGCCAGCCTGGGGGAGATCGGGATAAGCTTGGGCAGGGCAATGAATATAGCGACGAGGTGGTATGCTGACAGTGGACTAGTGATAGGACACGAAAAGACGAAGATAATCCTGCTCACCGGGAAACGTATTACAAGGTCATGGATATCCACATTGAGGACCATCAATTGAAAACTAAGAAAGAGATCAGTTACCTTGGGGTACAGTTGGATAAAGGCAGGAGGTATCGGGCTCACTTTGAGAAAGTTTGTGGTACTGGCTCAGTCAGGAAGCGTTACTATGGAGTATGAGAGCCAGTGGTGCTTTATGCGTCCCCGGTATGGGCCAAACCGCTGTTGACGAAGAATAACAGAAACATCTTGAAGAGGGCAGAAAGGGCCGCACTCATAAGATCGTGTACGGCCTACAGAACTGTGTTGCAAGCAGCGCTGTGCGTATTGACGGGCACAATGCCAATTGTGCGGCTGCGGGCTGAGATCTACGAACTAAAGATGTATCAACGAGAATATGATGGGAACAGGAATCAGAGAAAATTCTATCTAGAGCAGGAATTGCTGAAAGTTCTGTACAAACAAGGAGGACGGTGGAAGAACGTATAGACGACAGGTGTAGGGATAAATGGAGTGTGTACAGAGAAGATAATGGGATAAAGAAATTAGTGTGTGAGGCTTGTGCCTTTAAGAAGTACAAAAGAAATGCTGATCATTGGACGATGCAACTGTTGACCGGACACGGGATATTCAACGCGTATCTTAGGACGATTAGCAAAGAGGTTCACTTCAAATGCTGCGATTGTGACGCGGAAATAGACGACGCGGAGCATGCGTTGTTACACTGCTCTAGGTAATCCCTTGATAGGACGGAACTGGAGAGCTATGTTGAAATAAAGTAGTAAAATAGTAATAGTAAAGTTAAAGAGTAAGACATGTGGGCAGCAAAGTTTTAAGTATTTATTCTTCGTCGGGCCATTTATACGTTTTACACAAATTTAAGACTAATATTTGCACCGGCAAGTCGAAATATTTTAAGTAATCGACAAGGGAACTCGAACCTGATGTTTTTATAGAGAAATTGGACGAAATGTTGACAGACGAGATTGTAAATAATACTGACTTAGCCGACAGAGCGGTAAGAATACGGAGGTGCATAGAAAAAACATGTAAGTAAAAATTGAAAAAAAGCAGGTAGCGCGGCGAAGCATAAATGCAGAAACTATTGGTGGGACAACGAAATTAGTGACCTAAAAACGTGACCAAAGCGAGGAGGAACGTGACGAGAACGAAGAGAAAAGTAAATATAGCAATAGATGTTCTTATAAAGGAATTCAAGGAAATGAGGAGGAAGATGAAGTACGAAATTGCTAAAAGCAAAAAGAGAGCGTAAACGGCATTTTGTGAGGTCTTAGAAAGAGACCCCTGTGGAAAGCCATACCGTACGGTTATGGCAAGAATAAATTTCCGCCAGATGATATGCCGGTTAATAAGGTAAGGACAATCATAAATGAGCTATTTATATTCGACGCACGGACCGTTACAGCAGAATATTGTAGTAATGGACACGACCGACGAAGAGGAACACGATTTAATAGTAGAGAAGGACGATGTAAAAGAAATCGCAGAGAAAATTAGCTTTAAGAGGACGGTAGGGATTGACGGAGTAACATCATTAAGTTAATTGTAGGTCACAGAAACGACATAATAACGGAAATGATAAACGGGTTCAACGAAACAGAGCAAATTCCAAAGAGATGGAAAGTAGCCAGGTTGATTTTCCTCGCCGTGGCTAAGGGCCTTAGGAGCGGTCCTTCCGATCTGGGATGTTTGGTTGAACGGTGGCGCCCCCTCACCTTAACTACAGGGTGACGCTGGTACTCACCGGGCACGGGTGCTTCGGCGAGTATCTACATCGAATCAGGAAGGAGGCGACCGCGCGTTGCCACCACTGCGACGCAGGTGTGGACTCGGCGCAGCACACGCTGGAGCACTGCCCTGCGTGGGCTGTGCCGCGCCATGCCCACACTGTGGAAAAGGCACCGAACCTCTCGCCGCCGGCGATCTTCAACGCGATACTGACGAGCGAGAGAGACAAGCGAGCCGTCGCCTCCTTCTGCGAGCAGGTTATACTCCGGAAGGAGGCGGCGGGGCGGGTGAGGGAGGGACTCCCACGCGGAGCGGATCGACGGGTGACAGAGGCCGTGGACACACCTCGGCGAGGCCCGCTGCGGTTTAAACTTAGGCGCTGAAAATCTCAGCGCCCAGGGACCGCCACGCAGGCCGGTTGGGGATCCAAGCGGCCTTGCACGGCGGTCCCAGCGACGGGCAGCGGTGTGACATAACCGCACATCATGCCACCAGCGAATGGATGGATCATCACGCGCGCGGTGGAGGCTCAGTGTTTGTTGCTTACCTACAGTTCCTGGGCCACCCTAGATCGCAACAGGGAAGGTTGGTTTTAATCGGTTGGAGTCCGACACTACCGCGCCGCTTCTCTCTCCCCCAGAAGCGATGCGGCGTCCGTGAGGATTTCCTCCACGTAAAAAAAGGTTGATTTTACTACCAAAGCCGGGTAAAGATCCGAAATTAGCCAATGCGTGTAGACCCATCAGCATACTATCAGCACTAAGCAAAGTATGGAAAAAATGCTTAAAACTGGTGATGGAGAGATGCATGAGTATGGATCCGTTCCATAGGAAGCAATATGGCTTTCGACGGAAACGCAGCAGTGTGGACGCAATAACTCCAGTTATGAAAATTGCGGACAGTTGTAAGAAGAAAGGGCAGATTTACGTGCTGGTAACGCTCGATATAAAGAACGCTTTCAGTACTCTCAGCTGGGAGAGTATAAGAAAAGAAATGATATGATCGTTATCAGCCAAGATAAGAAGGCTAGTGAAGAACTACTTGGCCGATAGAACAGTAATTGTCAGCAATGCGTTCGGCACGGTGGAAAGTGGGGTGTTTGCGGGAGTACCGCAGGGATTAGTGCTAGGACTATTCCTGTGGAACTTAGCATACGATGAATTACTTAAAAAATAACGTGACAATAAAAGCCATTGGGTTTGTGGATGACTTGGCGCTTACGTGCGCCATAAAGAAAAATGAATGTGCGAATCGGAGAATAAATGAAGTAATGAAAAAGATGGGGTGTGACTGTAGGAACCAGCCTAGTGAAGGACAAAACTGAAATCATAATGATAGCCGACAGGAGAATACCGAGGATAATCAAACTAATGTTGGGAGAGTTGGAAACCCAAACGAAAGAGGCAATTTAATACTTAGGGGTTATTATGATGGGAGGAGGAGGTTTGATAATCACATTGTTAGTGTACGGGAGAACCGGTTGTTAGGTTCGGCGCGTTGAGAAGTATCTTGCCGAACGTAAACGGATCTCCCAACTTAGTCCGTAGGTTGTATTATAACGCATGGGATGCAATAGTGATGTACGAAGTACCGATGTGGGCCGGAGCCTTGAATATTGCAAAAAATAGGAAAGTGATGAATGGGGGTAAAGAATGGCCCTGATTATAACAACTACGCCGTACGGTACAGTCTCTCATGCGGTATTATGCGTATTGTCCGGCAACATGCCGATCTACATCAAGGCAAGCATGAGGAAGGAAATATATAATAAAACAAGAAATCCTAAGAGAGTAACGCAAGTGGAACATGGGGTAGGTAATCGCAACACCCTGATGCTAGAAATTAATAATATAATACCTAATAATATAATAAATAAATAATAATTAAACTAAACGAAGAGTCGTAAATCAAATGGAATAATTATAACAAAGATAATTTCGCTGAAAAAATTGTAAAAAATGCAATAATGTTCAATATAAATAAGAAAGAAATATATCACTACACGATGCAAATGCTAACTGGGCACGGCATTATTTATTCCACAAATGCAGGAGAAAGGCAAGGAAAGACGTGGAATTAAAATGTTGGGATTATGGGGATACAGAAGACGAGGCGGAGCACGTGCTGTACATATGTCTGAAATGGATAATCTAGCGCACGGGGCTGGAAAATTTAGTGAGAGAGAGGCTAAACGCATTTGCATCATGGCCCTACTTCAGAGGACTGGTCCCTATCATCGTGCGCGGTCAGTCGTACATACAGTAAATAACATCCGAATTCTTCATGGGGTTTATCGAAAATTTATTGTTCAAAACGATTGGTGGACAATGTTACTTCGCAAACATCGCATTTGACATTCTTTATTTTTCAAGTGGGAAGAAAGAAGTGAGGTGCGGGTATAGTTGAGGTGCTAGTTCTACTACGGGTTTATATGTCGCTGGTGGGGTACTGCGGCGTTTACTTCTAATTTAAGTGTCGTGGAAGAAGAATCGGATTACGGGCGCTGGGATTTGAACCCGGATCCCGAACGTTCGTAACGTAAGGCACTAACCACTGCGTACCCACCCTCCGACGTGAGTTGCTATTGAGAGCCGCCACAGAAGTACAAAATGCACAAGGATAAATAGGTAACGGATAGACGGCAACCCCGAAATAATACCGAATGGTGATGCTAAGTTTGTCTTAGGACCTATTTTTTTGTTTTTTTTCGCGAAGAGGGGAAAATGCATTACGCGTGCCAGACGACCCGCGTCGCCGGGTTATGTGGGACTCGGCTGATGGTAGTGCCATACCGACTAAAAGCCCCTCCCCTACCAATCCTTCTTTGCGCGTCAGCACTGTTAATAGTAATAATAGTTGAGGTACTTATCAAGGCACTCCTCTGTGCCCTGCAGAGTTCGCCTACTGTCTTAATCCTGCTAAGCGCATCCACCCAGACCAAGAAAGCATATAGCATGGCCGACTCCCATACTCGATTGTAGTCCTCTGATGGCGCCTACAAACGCGTCTGCTTTAGTACAAACTACTTCGATGAGGTCACTGTATTTCCTTTCGGAGTCCAATACCACGCCTATGTATTTAACACTTTCGCGCGTGTTAAGCACCTCTCCTGTCAAAGTTATGTTAAAATTCTTTGGAGCACTTATTCAATAAAATGATCTCAGTTTTATTCTTTGCTATCTGGAGACCCGACTTTTTACACCATTTCAGGATCGTCTTCATGTGGAGATTCAAGTTGACCTACACACTTTCCTTCTTCTTCAGACCCACCAAGATAGCAAGGTCGTCCGCAAATGCAAAAGCTCTCAAATTCACTCGATTGTCAAATCTGGCCAGCAGACCATCGTAAGCTAGGTCCACAGAAGCCTACCACAGAGCCCTGTGGAACACCAGCAAAAATTTGTTTAACGATAAGACCACTCAGGTTGTCTGGAACTACGAATCAGTCCTTGAGGTAGTTTGCGAGAACCCTCGTCAGAATGTAAGGGTGGCTCCTGCGCTTCGCCTCTTTCAGGATTACCTCCCACCGCAGGGAATTGAACGCGTTTTTAACATCGATGCACATCGTGACGCAGACCATGCCCTTCATTCTGCAAGAATCAGCGAACTTGCAGACCTACGTGATGACATCGATGGTATTTTTCCCTTTGCGAAATCCAAATTGATTTCGGTGGAATGGGTCCATTCTCAGTTTCTTCTCGATGGCCAACTTGACTGTGTATTCCCACACTTTGTTCATCGCCGGTAGGATACTTCTTAGCCAATACGACGAGACCAACATGGGATCCTTACCCGGTTTATTGAGCAAGATCAACCTGGCCATTTTCCAATTCGCTGGAACTTTTTCCATCACGTAAATAGAGTTCACCGTATCGAGCAGATCGTGCGCCCGATGCCCGAAAATCCACTGAATGACCGTTCCCGGCACCTCGTCGATCACAACGGCTTTGTTTCCATTCAGCCGACCAACCGCTACCTGAGCTCGTCCATTTGGGCCACACCAACTCCGGGGGTTCCTCCGCCATTTTCCTCTATTACGTCCTCATTAGCAACGTCCGTGTCCTCGATTAGGAAGAGTTTGGCGATAATATTCTCAGCTTGCTGAGCTTGGCAATGGCTCTTTTATATGGAAGGCACCATGGATCACGGTCGAGGGTAGCTGTGAACTCCTTCCAGGCCAGCTTCTTGCTCGAATAGATAGCTGACCTGAGCTCTTTCCTATTCTTCCTGTAATCGGCATCAAGCTGAACAGCGCGCTCCTTATTTTGTCGCCTCGATCTCTGTGTTAATCTCCTCTTCCTAAGCCCCCCCCCCCGAAGCCACGCTATCTCGTCGTTCCACCAATAATTTGGGTTTCTTTTCCCTTAGGGGGAAATACTTTATTGAGTGGTAATAGGTAATCCTCTTGTTTTATCGTCTCCCTGGGCTGATCCTTCAATAATTTATTTTTCTTGTCGTCGAAACTACTTAAAAACTTTTCGGGCATAACATCCTTCGTCGAATATTTAAAACATTTCTTCCTTCTATAATTAGCGCCTCCTCTGAACTCGTGCAAAACGTATCTGTGATCCGAAGCACTGCATTCTCCAAGGATCCCAGAACGCTTATGCTTCTCGAAGAGCTTACTGCTCGCGTTCATTATATCCAGGAAACTCCTCTTCGAGCCTCTCTGAAATGTAAAGCCATCCAGGATCCCAATAGGAGCCTCCGTCAGCGTCTTTTCCCTTCTGTCATTCTTAGGGCAACCCTATACTATGGATTTCACATTGAAATCACCAACCATGTTCACTTCATTGCACCTCCTCGCAGTTGTCCCGATGGATATGTCGAGCCTCTCAGTGTACTGATCATAGTTAAGTACTGATCATAGGGCGAGCAGTAACCGCTCACGCAGTACACTTCCCCTATCTTGATCCCGACAAACCCCTCTTCTTCGATCAGCGTATTTTCGCTAGGGTGAAGTCCATTAAATATGGTTGCCAAGATAGATGCATCCCCCTTGTACTAAAAGGGGAGCTGTCTATTTGGTTCAGATATGATGACTACATCGACGCGCCCTTCCCAGGCCAGCATCAGGTCCTGGGCAAGCCTACTCCTATTTAAATTTATCTGAACCACCTTCAGGGTGCTCTCCCTCTAGTTGCCTCTTTCCGTATTATCCTGCTGAGCGTAGAGCAGGCTAGAGACGCCATGACATGATTAGTCCGTAATTCGTACCCCCTACTGTACAGTGTGCACTTCAGATCGTTTCCTCAATTTGATATTGTGTGCCCTTTTTTGCGCGAGAAGGGGAAAATGCTATTACGCATAACCAGACCCGTGTCACCATGTTATGTGGGACTCGACCAGATGACATCACCATACCCACTAAAAAACCCCTCCTCATTCTCTCTCTGCTACAGTACTCGAGGTACAAACCTGGTACAGTCATTCGACATTACTTCGGGTTGGCCTCTGCACAACATACCCAATCTTTATCTATCTTCTCTCCTCGTCTCTGGTCCTTCTTCTCCTCCTTCCTTCCCTTCTTCTTCTTGTGACCTCCATCTCCCTTTCGATAAACAGCCGGCATTTCATCGCCTTTGTACAGAATGCATAAGACTTGTTCCACAACTGTTCCTCCGCGGCCTCCAACTCCGTTCTCTCCACTATCCATCTAGGGCACCAAAAAAGCACATACTCGACATCATCCAGCACCGCTCCACAATCCCAACAACTGGTGTACGACTCTTTACCAATCCTGTGACGGTACCGATACCGAGTCCCGTAAGGATCTGCATCGTATGATAGTTGGTCTCCCTCTTTCTTTTGTACCAGATCAACGGATTTTCTACCAGTCTCCTAGTCCAATTGTAGGGGTTGTGGAACGCCCATTCCAATCTCCACCTGTCCTCTGCCTCCGTCTCCAAATCCTTCATTTCTTCTTGCCCAACATGTGCCATTTCTTCGGGGCTCTCGTTGATCCGCCTCTGCACTCCATACTGCTTCCACCGCAACCATGCCTTGATGTAAATCGGTATGCTACCGGTAAGCACACACAGTGCCCCATGTGACACCGTAGGGTAGGCGGTAGACGTACGGATCAGCGCCGCCCTTTGTGCCCTTCTCATGATCGTCCTATTTGTGTCTCTTTCCAGAGAGGAGGCCCATATCGGTGCGCCATATAGAACCACAGACTCCCAAAGGCCATAATATAGTCTTCTTACTACATCGTTAGGCCCGCCCACGTTAGGGGCTAGGCTCCGGACGGCGCCCAAGAACCGTTCCGCTTTATCACAAACTGCTACGAGGTGGGGGGAGGGGGGAATCCCCTAGCACTATCCAACACTTACCCCTAGGTACTTCACAACACGGCTAGTGGAAATCTTCTGGCCAAGGCTATGAATGCCCTTATCTTCTCATTGATGCCGTGGGACCCTCTGACCTTGAGTAGAATCGCCAGATCGTCGACGAACGCTACTGCTTCGGTATCCTTCTCCCGGTCCAGCGCCTCCAGCACCCCATTATACACGAGATTCCACAGTAACCATTTCCATACCGCCGGTATTTTTCCATAGGTATTTATGCCGTTGAGCACTGTCAGGAGGACACTAGGTCTTTGCTCAGCCAATAACCCCACGACAGTGTCAGGAATCCCTACCACTCCAACCACCTCCCTGGGATCGCATTTCCCAACAGCCATCCTTATGTCCACTTCCTCGATGTGTAACCCTCCTTCTTCGCTAGGTGGGATCGATGTCTCTTCTTGTGTAGCCGGTCGCATTTCCTGCCTGGTGACAAAGAGGTCATGCAGGATTCCCTTCACTCTATCTCGTCCAAGGGGCTCCGTTGGAGCCGACCGCATCATTCTCTTCCTCACAACTCGATACGGCCTGCCCCATGGATCCTGATCTAAGGTGGCGCAGAACCCCTTCCGATTCTCCTCCTTGATACGCCCGATCGCTGTTTTCAGTCGCCTCCTAGCTTCCTCGAATTCGGCCACCAGGACCTCGTCATTATCCTTGCGGGCCGCCACCGCTCGCTGGGCTCTCCTTCTAGCTCTTAGAGTTTCGCTCCTTAACGTAGCGAGCTCATCGCTCTACCAATAGTTGGCGCTCCTCTTCGCACTGATATTGTGTGCTCTATCTCGCCATATTTCCGGCAGCGCTTCTTGCTAGGACTGCACGAACACTTATTCGTCATGTGCCGCATATCGTGGCAACAATAACATCTGATTATTTTAAGCAAAATCCGCATAGTGAGAACGGTAAAGCTTGTTCTCATTTTTACTCTCCCTTTCTTGCTCGCGATATACGTAGCCAGTATAACAGCAATGGCAATCTGCGTGCCCCAGGGTGCTGCTTTTAACGACTTTACCTCCACCACGCTGGTATCGTTTACTCCCAGTCCTCTTGTTATGTCCTGCATGAGATCCTCCTTAGTTTCTTGCCGGCCGATGTCCTTGATCTCCACAGGTACCCTACTCAGGAGGGTGATAACACAGACCCTATGGCTTCTTTGATCTTAATGGCAACGAGTATGTCGCCGTCCCTTGTACGCCTGACACCCGTGCTTTCACTCAATGCCTCCTTGGCCCTCGTAAGCTCCCCATACTTTTGGATCCAGTCCTCATCCTTCCGGACTATCACCAAGAGAGCCTCAAGTCTGTTACATGTCCTCGGCTTCCATTCCCTCTGTCGTCTATTAATCGTTGGTCTAGATTTGTTGCTCCTCTCTTTAAGCCTCCTTTTATCTCTCCTGGTCATGTGGACAGTTAACTCCCCACCAGAATCGCATGTTTCTCTTGTCACGAGGTCGGTGTCATGTAAAATAACAAAACAAATAAAAAAACAAATTTAAGATAAAAATAAAAAAGAAACTTTACTTTTTTTCTAACACTTGGTTTTACAATTTGCTTCTGAGCTCTAAGCATAACTTTTCAAGGCTAACTTTTCTTGCAACTTTATTTCCGATTGGAATCGGTTATTTTTCTTTTGTCACTCCTCAATATCCCCACTGTCCTCGAGTTTGTTAGGCGCCCGCGACTGTTGCCACACATGCCTTCTTCTCGAACATTCGGCGGAAGCACCGTTGGGATATTGATGGTTCATTAGGCAGTTCGCTTAGGCGATATATATTGTTGCCGATTGCCGCCACATCATTGCCTTCGGTTTTGAACTGAGCCGGTCGTGACATCGGATTCGTTCCTTCTCCTCTCGCTGCATATCTCCGCGTACGAAGTATCACGTCTCTTTGTCCTTTTTATGTCGTCGCCCTTTCTGTCCTCTGCTGGTGACACAATTTTTCTCTTACTACTGTATTCCACTAGTACTCACTTTCCCTACTTCGACTTGGGCCGAAGCGGGAGGGGGGTTATGTTGAAGCGTTTACCTCGGCGGGCACATCCACCCGCCTCCTGCCTC
Organism: Bombus vancouverensis nearcticus; assembly: GCF_051014615.1. Classification (NCBI taxonomy): domain Eukaryota; kingdom Metazoa; phylum Arthropoda; class Insecta; order Hymenoptera; family Apidae; genus Bombus; species Bombus vancouverensis. The sequence goes on along the minus strand of NC_134921.1, from coordinate 754,922 downwards.
TACGACCCTTCTTACTCAATATTACGTTTAATTTATCCCAAACACAGCCCATTTTCATATCGGCCGATGCTGCTATTTCCCCAATCTTTGAGTCCTTGTTGGTATACCTCTTAAGCTTATCCGCCGCATGTCTCATTTCATCGGCGGCATCTGTCATAAAATTCCTTAACTCGTCCCACTCGTCGAGACTAACTAGCACATAGTTTGCTTTTTCAGGCTCGATTCTTGATGTAATAATATTTTTATTCTTCATTGCCACTCTAGAGAGTGGTTACCTCGGTTGTTTGGCTTTAAACATCATCGGAGTATTATAGCTGCTGCTCTCCGAGGCGGAAGCCTCCCCCTCGGACGCGTTAGCAGTCTTCTCGACCGTCTCATTGGTCGATTTCGCCGCCATACTCGACCAAGATACGAGGGACCTTTCCTCACTTCCGATGGCTTCTTTCACGACAGGAGTTAAGAATTCCCCTTTGTCTGTAATAACAGAGACTATTCTCGACGGCGCCCGTCCACTGCTAGTCTTTAGGCTGCCCGAGCCCTTTTTCTCTACCGCCTCTCGTATGCCGTTGGTAAACTCCAGCAACTTCGCACTCTTCTTGGGGGGAGGGGGGGAGACCCTTCGCCGCTTTATAACTCTTTCTGCTGCTCCTCTGGTTTCCTGCTCCAATTCTGCACCCCGTTGCACCATTACTATGGTCCCCGGTCGTATCACCCGATCGAGAGGGCGCCCCGGATCCCACCCTCCTCTCGTCGTTTGCCCACTCGCTAGATAACCGCCGAGTAGAGCTTGGAACGTCACTCGAGTCAGCCACGGGGCCTGGGGTCACCGAAACCCCCTGCGCCGTTACTTTTTTTCCGATAATATACTTCTCCATTTTTATTAAAGGTAAAGAATAGTCCAAGGTCATAGCCAGTCGTCGTATATCTAACCATAACGCCACTCAAAACGCAAGACAATCATAGTCCCAATGCAAGCCAACGTCGTCATAATAAATCAAAACCCTAATATGTGGCTATACATAAAGTTGATTTACTACATCATACATATGTCGGGTTAAGATCGGAATTTTGGGCGCGTGACAACTCTTCGCGTGGACTAGCCATCGTTTCACAAAGCCAAGATTATATGTACACGTATATACAAGACTGTTACAAAACTTAACAAATAATAAGTCTAATGAATAATAAGCTTAACGAATAGTAAGATTAATGAATAATATGATTTACGAATAATGAATTTAATGAACACTATTAACAATGTTTTTGTTGGGTTCAAACGAATCCACGGCCAACGAGTAACTCTTTACTAAGCGTAAAAAAATAATCTTAGGCGAAAATACGATTGACGAAAATGCTCGACGTGTCACTCTCCAAGGCAATCGCACGAATGCCTGCCTCGTGGAGATTTTTCTCGCTGTACGATTGCCTCTTGTTTTTGTATACTCGTTTGGAAGCATCGAGAAGGTTCCAAACGCTCGTTACTAGAAAACTTCTGCCTGGAATTTGATACGCACTCGTTGAAAGCATCGAGAAAGTTCCAACCGCCGTTGCTAGGCAGTTTCTGCCTGGAGTTTGTTTATTGATACAATGTATGTTCCATTGTATCGGCACCTCCGAGGCAACCTCACACGTGGCTAGGCCCGCTCTCGAGGCGGCACGCCGCCACAATCACACTTCTCGGAAAACCCATACAACCACTCCAGACCTCCGTTAGGCAAAACGTTTATCTCGTGACCGTGGCTACGTTCGGCGACCAATTGTCACCTCGAACTCAATCTCGCTATCACAAATTTTAAACAATTACAGCTATGATAAAATCTAGACTAAAGTACTAGAGGATGTTCCCAAATTTTCCAAGGAAAGGCTTCGGCTTTCCTTTCATCTCCGACACATATAATCCATTATTTTTTTTACCTTATGGTACTTATGGTATGGTAATTATTTTTACCTTATGGACTATAATCAAATTTCAAATGTCTTAAACTATTGATTATCGCAGAGCACTATGTTTTATACAATTTTTTTAAGTATTATATATTATTATATTGTTTAATATATTATTTTGTTATTTATTGTTGAAAATGACAATGTGAGTTCGTTCTCGCCATCCATGCCGCAAATGCGTTACTTATAAGAAATAGTAACTAGAAGATAGTCTTAGTTACAATCGATAGATTTAATCGATAGGCTCAAGATGCCTTTTTGTTTTTATCCCTAGTTTTTGTAAGAGCGTGCAATGAAGGTTTTTTGGCTCAGAACGGTGTGATAGATTTATTCATTCAATAAAATAATTACCATTGTGATCCTACCTCTGAGTATAGAAATAGCAACAGGTTACGGGCCCAGGTGCAATAATTAGTTATTATTTTATTGAAAATGTTATTAATAGTAATAATATTGAGGAGCGCAGAAGATAACCTAAAAACAAAAGAAATGGGTGCGTGATCGATGATTCAGTGTTGAATATCATAAGGGCGCTTTATCGAGTATACAATAATTGCTTGCGTGATAATACAGTTGTCAAAAGAAAAAAAAAAGAAACAAATGTCGAGCGGGGCGAGTTTAAGTATTAAAAAGCTAAACAAAGTAAATTACGACACATGGAAATTACAAATAGAGGCAATACTCATTAAAGATGACTTGTGGAAATATGCAAATGGTTCAATAATTAAACCTGAAGCATTGGATGAAGTCTCTTTATGGAATAAAAGGGATGGTAAAGTCAGAGCCGATGTTATTCTTACCATAAGTTCGAGTGAGCTATGTCATGTGAAGCAAGAAAAGCTACGCTCCTAAAGCAATTATTATTCGCGAAAATGTCCGGTAGTGAAAATATGTACGATCACTTAAATAATTATTTCAGTCACGTGGATAAATTAAAAGAAATGGATATTCCAATCGCTGATAATTTATTGTCAATCCTATTATTATATAGCGTCCCGAACACATACGTAAATTTTAGATGTGCAATCGAATCGCGGGACCAATTACCTACTCCAGATGCGCTTAAGATAAAATTATTAGAAGAAGCTGATTCTCGTCATAATTCAAATGCTGTAAAAGATTACCAAGAAGCTCTGCAAGTGGAAGATTCAAATAAACACAAAAGCTATGATAAAAATAGAAATTCTTAAAATAAAAATGGATTTATTAAAGCTAACAAAGTAAAACACATCGAATGTTTTTACTGTCACAAACGTAAACATAAGGCAAATCAGTGTTTGAAGAAGAAAAACGATGATCATAAAGCTCAACTAGTACAAGTTCCTCAAATACCCAAAATTGAACAATGCTTGCGTGCTTCCAATATTCAGGATGAAGATAATCAGCATAAAATAGTATTGTTACTGATATTTCATTGAATATAAACATGGAACCACCGATGGAATAGTGCATTGACAGCGGTGCTACGTCACATATGTGCTGTGACTTAAACTGTTTTGAATCCATAGAGCCAGTCAGAAATCAGAAAGTAAAATTAGAGAATGACATATTAACTGAAGTCAAAGGTAAGGGTACTGAAATATTATTTAGTTGTATAAGAAACAAACTTGAGAAATTTAGATTGGAAAACGCTTTATACGTGCCAGAATTAAAAGCAAATTTGATCTCAGTATCAAAAGTTACAGCAAATGGAAAAAGGATCGTATTTACAAATAGAAGGGCTACAATATTTGGAAAGAATGATGAAGTCGTTATTACTGCTATTCGTAAAAGGGATTTATATGTCGGAGACGAAAGGAAAACCGGAGCCTTCCCTTTGCAATTTTGGGAAAGTCTTCTAATGCTTTAGCCTAGATTTTATCATAGCTGTAATTAAGCAATTGTTGTCATTCAATCTGATTGTAATTGCTCGATATTTGTGATAGCGAAAGTGGATTCGAGGTGACAACTGGTCGCCGAATGTAGCCACGGTCACGGGATGAACTTTTTGCTTGACGAAGGTATGGATCGGTTGTATAGTTCTTCCTAGAAATCACATAGAATTCTACTTTGGAGATGTCGATATAATGGGACACACGTTGTATTAGGAATCAAACTCCAGACAGAAACTGCCTAGCAACGGCGTTTGGAACCTTCTCGACGCTTCCAGCGAGCATATAACAAACAAATGCAGTCGTACAGCGAGAAAGATTTTCATCAGATCATCATTCGTGTGATCGCCTTGGAAAGTGATACATCGAGCAGTTTACCGAGCGACTCAGCAATCGTATTTTTTTGTGTCTAAAATTATTCTACGCATAGTAAAGAGTTATCTCGTTGACCGTGGATTTGTTTGAACCCAAGAACATTGTTAATAGCGTTTATTAAACTCATTATTCGTTAAACTTATTATTCGTAAAACCTATTATTCGTTAATCTCATTATTCGTTAAACTTATTATTCGTAAAACATATTATCCGTTAATCTTATTATTCGTTAAACTTATTATTCGTTAAACTTGTTATTCGTTAAACTTATTATTCGTTAATCTAATCATTAGTTAATCTAATCGTTTGTTAAACTTATTATTCATTAAACTCAACATTCATAATATTTTGTAAAATCTTGTATATACGCGTAAATATAATCTCTGTTTTGTAAAACGATGGCTAATTCAAACGAAGAATCGTTACGCGCCTTAAATTCTAATGTTAATCCGACATATATATTGTAGATACAAAATCCGAATATATTGGTATGGTATATGAAAACAGAAATACACTTATGGATTGGCGCTATCCATATGGACACTTAAATGAATCTGATCTTCGGAGATTAATAAATAAAAATATGGTAAATGGTCTACCTAATATAAGATTGAGTAAAATGAATACTTGCGATATATGTTTGAAAGGCAAACAGGCAACAACCCCAGTGCCAAAAAGATCTGAATTAAAGATGTTGGAAAAATTAGAACTGATACATTCTGATGTATGTGGCCCTATAAGACAAACATCTTTGGGTGGAGCTGTTAAGGAAATTCGAGGATTTGGAAATACAAATAATTGACTATATTTCACACACAACAGCTATACATCTATATTACACTCTGAAGAACGTCTTGCACGCACGCTTGTCGCCAACCGACTATACAGAATCTTCTAACGGCAGTCTTTTGTCTCAACTAAGACCTTTTTTTTTTTTTTTTTTAACGTGGAGAAATCCTCATGGACACCCGCTAGCGGGTAGTGTCGGACTCTTACCGACTAAAACTCCACGGTGGCCTGTCCTGACGCCTGAGTCGAGATGCACCCGGGATCTCTCCCGAATTACTCCGGTTGCCCCCGGGCGTCTACCTCTCCTTCTTGTCGAAGGGAGGCGTCCTTCTCTTCTTGGACCGCTGGGGGGGAACCACGCCCCCCAGCGCCTCGCTCCTGCTGCGTCATCCTGGGACCCCGTCCCCTGACGCCTCTTCCTGGTTCGACGTGGTCCTGGCAGGCGTGAGGCCCACTAACTTCTCCGAAAATTCTCCGCACCGGATCGGCGCACTGGCAGGTGCCGCGGACACCGCCAGCTGCCATCCGTCTATGAGAGAATATCAGATCCGTCGGGATGCTCACAGGACTCCGTGGGGGCCACCAACTTCTCCGAAATTTCCGCACCGGATCGGCGAACTGGCTAGTGTCGCGGGCACCGGCCAGCCGCCACCCGACTATAAGAAATATCAGATCCATCGGTGTTTTCCCAGGGTAGTCCTGTGTCCCGGGGCTTCTGCCTGCCTCGTGCTCCTTGGATGGTCCCGGTAAAAATGGCTTCGGTGCGCCTCCTTCCTTCTTTCGTCAACACCTCACGGAGCGGTCACCCATCCTAGACCGCTCCGTGACCGCTGCTGCTTAACTTTCGTGATCGGCCGGGAACGAGTGTTTCCAGCGCGGCTAACGGCGTTGACGTCTCAACTAAGACCTGGACGCCCTCTGACCCTTACACACACACTCTCATGTACAGTGTAAATGTATCACTTCCCTAACAGAACCAAAGTATTTTGCCACCTTTATCGATGATACATCAAGGTTTGTATATGTGTATATCCTTAAGACAAAAGATGAAGTTGAAAGTTCATTTTGGAGATTTAGAGCTTTAGTTGAAAGGCAAACGGGTAACAAGGTAAAAACCCTCTGTAAATTCGACCAATTGCGGGGAGACGTAATCGCGAGGAGAGACGTCAACGGGAGTCGTAAATTCCCGTTACGATTATACCAATCGCTCACTTAGATTACACTGATGAGCATAGATAGATAGATAACAATTTGTCGCACGAAGATGCGATAGATATGTACGCTAGAGCAGGGCTCTTATAATGGAAGTTAATGTATTAATAGACGTAGCACTATAATATATTTAGGAGAGGAGATGTATATTCGACAACACCGAGAACCGACAAAAGGTTTGCGTGAAGTATGCGACTCTCGCGCTATGTGTAGACTGCCGCGTTAGGCGTTAGTTTTAGACTGACTGTCACTCTTTTTCTAATACGGACGAAAAGTTCGGTGTGGGTGGCCCCTGTGCCTAAAGAACGCGGATTCGTTGTTCCCACTTTCGTTAGGAAAAGTGAGGGTAACGAACCACGGTGTTGATTGGTCATGACCTGCACTACTGCTCGAAGGGATGAGTAGGAAGTCTCCTACCGTCGTGGTGGATAGATGACCGTATTCGTGAAGAAAACCCAGCTTGTTTTATTAGAGGGCTATTCGGATTTTCCTAATGGGCGCATACCCGCTTCCTCCGTGTTTTAAGTGCGCCTAATAAACCCAAGGACCTCTCTAAAAACCGACTGTGTTTCGAGAATATTTTTAAGCTTTAGAAATTCTTCAAGACAAACGGATTGAAGACACACGGCGAAACAATACAGGGAAGTGAAAGTTATGGTGGGTCCTTAGGTTTATTGAGGGTCGAAGTGACGTTACGCAGGCCGGTTGTTGTCCGGTCGCGCGGGCTGGCGTGCAGATGTTTTAGGCTGCGTAACACCCTCAGAACTGATAATGGTTTGGAATATTTGGGATAGCATTTCACAAATGAATTGGGAAATTGTGGTATTTGCAGGAAATTTACAACTGCCCACACACCTCAGCAAAATGGAGTAGCTGAGCGAATGAATAGAACACTCGTGGAGATGGCACGATGCATGTTGATCCAGTCAAAGTTACCTATCCAATTTTGGGCAGAAGCTATTAATACGGCATCATACATTAGGAATAGGTGCCCAATAGGTCATGGTAAAACACTACATGAAATTTGGCACAAAAGGAAACGAAATGTGAATCACCTTAAAATTTTTGGTACCGAAGCCTATGTATTAAATAAATGGCCCGATAAAAGTAAATTTGAAGCAAGATATTTCGATGAATCAAAAGCGTTTCGACTATGGGATCCAAGTAAAAGAAAAATCTTAATAAGTAGAGATGTTTCTTTCTTAAGAAATATTGAGTACCACAATGATAAAATTAAAAATAAACTTGAACAATTTAAATATGAACTGATAAGTCAAGAACTTGACGAAGAAATCACAGAAGAGATTCATGAGGAAGAACATGATGATGGTGAAAACATAAATCAAAATGAAAATTATGTTCAGGATAGATCTGTGGTCAAGAGGGGAGGGGGGAAGGAAGGACACACATAATGCAAACAGGAAATGTCGGTAGACCAAGGAAAATTTATAAGACTGTCCCAATTGATCAAGAAACGGTACAATTAGTCAATGATGATTCGACTGAGTTAATAGATGAATTATTATCTGGACCTCATGCAGAAAAATGGAAAGAAGCCATGAAAGAGGAACATGACGTGTATTTTCGATCAATCACAGGGAGACGCAATCGCGAGGAAACACGTCAACGGGAGTCGTAAATTCCCGTTACTATTATAATAATCGACGCCGCGAATAGATCGATTCCCTGATTTCCGTTGAGATAATAGGGGTGGTTGAGGTGGTATAATGCTGCGATTAACAGGGTTATAAAATTTATATTTCCAACACTTAATACACTCAAGAGTTACACCGTTTCGTATGATATAAGTCGTAGACGATGATTTGGCGTATCAAGATGCGATATACATGCACAATATTCTTTGGGAATAGAGCAAGGCCCTTACAGTTGAGTTTCTTGTTGTAGTTGAAGTAGCAATAGAGGAGACGTAGAGTTGACACTGCTGATGTCGTAGAAGAAGTATAGAGATGTAGTGACTGCTTTGTAGTCTAGGGGATCAGTGACGTTCGTTCTTTTGTGATTACGGAGGAAAGCTCGGAGTGGATGTGTCTTTTGAACTAAGAACGTGGATTCGTTGTTCACACTTTCGTTAGAACAGTGAGGGTAACGATCCGTGATGCCCATTGGTTATAGCCAATATTAATAAGTGAAGATTGGAGGAGGAAGCCTCCTACCGACGTGACTCGGGGGTGACCTTGTGCATAGGAAAAACCTGCTTTTCCGTTAAACACCCATTCGCTTTCTCCGTAATCTGTAAGAACGTGCAATAAACCTAAAGACAGTTTTAAATACCAGGTATAAACCGAAAATACTTGCAGGATTAAAGGTTCCTGCAAGCTAGTAAGATTCGGTTTATGGTGGGGCCTTAGGTTTATTGAGGGTCTGTCGAAAGAGGATTGGGCCTTGACGGTCAGACAGTGAAGGACGTTGCACGGACCATTTCACGCGACGTAACATGACGCCTTGATCAAAAATAACGTTTCGGAATTAGTAAAATGTCCAGTAAATAGATCTGCAATTGCATCAAAATGGGTTTTAATGACCAAATACAATGAAAATGGAAAAGTTGAACTCAAAAAAGCTAGGTTAGTAGCGAGAGGTTTTGCTAAAAAACCAAGTATTAAATACAATGAAACCTTCGCTACTGTGGCACGATTAACTTCCATTAGAGTTATAATGGCCTTAGCTGCTATATTAAAATTGGATTTATATCAATTGGATATAACCATGGCATATACCTATAGTGATCTGAATGAAAATATTTAGATGCATCAAGCCAAATATTTTGAAGTACCGCGCAAGGAAGATTATATATACCATCTAAAGAAATCTTTATATGGATTGAAGCAATCCGGTAAACAAATGGTTTGATAAATTAAATGGCTGCTTGAAAGAACTTCCCCTTAATCAAGTTGAAGAAGATCCTTGTGTTTATTCAATAAGAGATGGAGATAAAATCCTCACACTGGCAGTTTATGTGGATAACTTAATAATAGCCACTAATAGATATATGTTGTTTACTTACTTAACAGAAAATTTAATGGAAAAGTTCGAAATAAGAGATCTTGGAAAATTGAATTTTTGTTTGGGCCATTTATCAAAATGAAGAGATCAAAGAGGTAAAAATAAGTCAAGAGGAAATATATTACAGATATGGTGAGGAAATTCGGTCTTGAAGATGCTAAAATCGCAACTACCCCATTGGAAGCAAAAATAAATTTAAGCAAAGATGACGATTCACCTGAAATTGATTCGAACATCTATCAGCCATTGATCGAATCATTAATGTATGTCGTCATAGCTACCTGACCCGATATAATATATGCTGTGAGCGTACTAAGTTGTTTTAATAACAACCCAAAGGAAAGTCATTGGTTATCCGCCAAAAGGGTCTGACGTTACCTTAAGGGAACGTCTAACATTGGTCCGTGTTTCAGGGATATTGGTGATGATATAACAGGATATGTCGAATCCGACTGGGGGGGGGGGTGATATTGATGATAAAAAATCCAGAACTGGCTTCATATTCAAACTATCGAATGGTGCTATATCATGGGAATCTAGAAAGCGAAAAGGTGTGGCAATTTCCAGCACCGAAGCAGAATGCATGACGCTAACAGAAGCCACTCCAGAAGCCGTATACTTGCGACGATTTCTAAGCAAGTTTGATATGATCGCTGAAGAAAGAGCAATCGAAATATATTGTGACAACCAGAATGCAGCCAAGTGAATTCAAAATCCAGTGTTCCACGGTCACACGAAACATATAGACATCTGCCATCATTATATTCGTGAAATTTTCCAAAAAGGAATCATTGGAATTCGCTATATGCCCACAAATGAGATGCCAGCCGATTTACTAACGAAAAGCTTGAGCAAGCCAAGTCATAGTGTTCACCTAGAGACCATTGGTTTGACGAGCATTCGAATTCCGTTGAGAGGGGGTGTTGTAAACGACAGCGTGAATTCGTGCTCGCCATCCATATGCAAATGCGTTAGTTATAAGAAATAGTAACAGAAGATAGTCCTAGTTACAATCGATAGATTTAATCGATAGGCTTAAGATGCCTTTTTGTTTTTACCCCTCGTTTTTGTAAGAGCATGCAATAAAGGTCTTTCTTTTTGGCTCAGAAGGTGTGATAGATTTATCCATTCAATAAAATAATAATTATTATGATTCTACCTCTGAGTATAGAAATAACAACATTTATTTTATTGTTCATTATTTTTATCGTTATGCGTGCGTATCAAATAAATTACGTTTCATAGTATTTAGCAACTTTATTCTCTAAACATTTTTTTTTTAATTCGCATTTTCCAAAATGTACCAGATTTACAACTGAGTTTGGCTCTATGTTCAATACATTCACTGGCAGTTTACTTCTCCACTTCGAGTCGCCACTCTCATATGTCACTAGTTCATAGTTTTACCAGTACGCCGCCGACAAGGTGGCGGCAACCGGGAACCAAACTCGTGTCACGTAAAATAAGAAAAGGAAATCTCAGATGAAAAGAAAAATAAAATATAAAAAAATAAAAAGAGAATTTATTTTTGAACACGTGGTTTATACTAATTACGATTTGGTTCTGAACTCCAGCCGTGACTTTCCAAGATTGAAGCTCTTACAATTTGCTCATTAAGCACTTCGGCGATATAAATTGTCGCCGAGTGCCGCCACATCTTTATCTCCATCATCAGTCCATCGGGGTTTGTCTGATCGCGCCAACGAAGGTTTTTGAAAAATTTGCGAGGAATTGTATTTGCTACAAAATATTGGGATCGCTATGAACCGATTTTCTGCATGTAATGGTACAAAAGTTATTTCGTTAATCTTAAATATAGCAAGTTTACAATATTTGATAGTGTTCAAAAAGCTAATGATTTTAGAGGAGCAATCATGTTGTAGTTTTCGATCGTGAATTGGCTGGGTTTGTTTACAAAGCGTAATTCCTATCCCGTGAATTTAAGGCAACTAAGAGTATTATTACTAGTATTATTTTAGAGTATTATTATTAGTATTATTATTAGCAGTATCCTGAAAAAAGTACGTTTTCAATCGGTCACCATCTATCTTTTTCTTAACATTGTCAATAGAAATAAAGTAATAAGAAGTTTTCACATCGTTGATTCTGTAGGGTTCTAACCATTCAATATCCAACTTATCTCTTTTATGGCCGTTGTGAATTAAAACAAAGTCTCCTTTCCTAAACACGGCCTGAGTTTTAACAATCTTTCTCTCTTAGTCTCGCTTTTATCGTTGCTTATTCTGAATGAGCGTTTTGCGAGCTGTTTCCCAATATTTATTCAACTATTTCTGCCAAAGTGAGTACATACCATAGGTAAGTGTGGGGAATTTGGATATTGCGGAAGGTAAGTTAGCTTTTCGCCCAAAGGTCAATTCAAAGGGAGAGAATCCTGTTCCTTCATGTTTCGCGGTGTTGTACCCTAAACAAATGAAATTAAGTACTTCATCCCATTCTTTGTCATTGTCGTGTAATGCAGTACGAATTAAATCTTTAACTGAGGCATGCGTTCTTTCGAGGGATCCGTTACTTTGTGGGTGAAATGAAGTTGTTTTGATGTGTTTGATTTTAAAAGCTTCTTCAAATTTCGTCATTAAATCGCTAACAAAATTTTGTCCCTGGTCTGTTAGGATCGTCTTTGATGCCGAAAATACGTAAATATAGTGTTCAGTGAGCGCGTTAATTATGGATTCAGTTCGCTGCGTTTTAAGGGGGACTAATATCAGATATTTCGTAAGTTCATCGTGAATTGAAAGTATGTATTGATTTCCGCGTTTGGTTTTCATCGCGTTTGGTTTGGTCATCATCGGTCCTATGATGTCCATAGCGATTTTGTCGTTAGGGTTAAGTGGCGTGTCTGAGATTTGTGGGGATTCTTTGGGTCTGATACGTGGTAGTTTCTCCTTTTGACATGTGTCGCATGTTTTCACAAAGTTTTCTACTCTTTCTAAAAGTCCGGAAATTTTGAATTTATCCTTGATCCGTTGATACGTTTTCTGTATCCCTAAATGTCCTACGGTGTCGTTGTGGTTTTCATTTATTGCTTGTATTATTTCGTTTTCGTCTAGTTTTAAGATGGGATTAGGTGCATAAGTAATTTTCTTGTACGTGTCGTTAAAATATATTAGCATGAGTTTAATCTGTGTTTTCTCTAATTCAGTGAAATCGTTATTTCCTTTGCCGACTTTTGTTGTATCTTTAAGAATTTTGTAAAGTCTTCTGATCCAAAGTGTCTCGTCGTATTCTCCTAAATCGTTTCGAGATAATTGGTAAAATGTTGGCAACCGGACAAATATGAATTCGTAAAACCCAAACTAGAATACTTAGGCCATGTAGGTAGTTTCATCCGAAGGAGTTAAACCAAACCCCAAGAAATTAGACGCTGTAAAAAACTTTCGATTACCCCGTAATGCCACGGACATGAAATTGTTACGTTTTATTTGGATCGTTTTGGTTGTGTTGCCGTTAAGTTTTGAATTCAGGTTAAATTGTAGTATTGTCTGTTGTTTAATGCGATTTGAAATTAAACTCCACGTTTCGGCTAACCTGCTACGCGCAGGAGTACTGGCACGGGAGAGGATCAAGGTCGATGAAAATAAATGTCCGCTTAATCCTATTATATTATTAGACAAATATTCTTCACAAAAGAAATGTTTATTCGTATTCTAATTGGATATTGACAGAATTGTCGTTGAAATTTCGAATACTCGGAGTTACAATCGTTCGCAATACGTTTTCACTCTTATTAATTACAAGATTTTAATTTCGATAGATTCTCGATAGTTTACAAATTGACAAATACAAACACGTCGATTAACAAGACTAACAAGAGCTGGGAACTAATGAAACAAAGAACTAAAAGTTAAAGAACTAAAGGACTAAAGAATTTAAGAACTGGGAGCGAAAACTAAGTGCTAAAAGAACTAAAAGCTGAAAAGCTAAGGAACTAAAGAATTGAAAGGCAAAGGAACTGAGAAATTAAGAGCTAAAGGAATTGAGAATTAATCACTATGAACAAGAAATTACTTGCCAAGAAATGGGGAACTGATCGCCAAGAACCAAGGAAATGATCACCAAGAACTGAGGAACTAATCACACAAAACTGAGGAATTAACTACTCTGAGCTAAGGAATTATTTTCTCTCTCTTCTATGTCGCTACACTTATTTATATTTATCTACCGTGGAGGGGTCGTCATGTGACGGGTTATTCCGTGGGGGTTGTGAGGCTCGAATTTGGTTGCTATACAAATTGTTAAAATTTATTTAAATTTCAAATTGGAACGCTCACTCGCGCTATTGGTAGTTTTAGTCTATGTTACGGCGCGTGCGCAGCACGGGACGTGACAATACCACACTCCCATACTTATCTACATCCCATGCTGATTAAAAACTACTTCCATTATATTCCCCCTATCTCATAACATAATTAAATTAATAATATAAATTAATTTGCCCACATATCTCATTAAAATAGAACCATCTGTAAACTCATACTATAAGATCGTGATACTACTCATTATATTATTCATCCACCTATATAATTAATATAAAACTTCGAGTCATGCCTTATAAAATCATTCTAGTATACTTCCAGTCATACCATATAAACTCATTGTTCCTTTCTATTGCTATATACCTCCTCCCTTGCACTAACCCATCGAATTAGGCTCCTATTAATAATTATAATTATCTATTACCTTTGATTATTCAACGTAACCAATGGACGATATTTGTTTTTAGGAGGGATCATCAAAATAATGTCGATCAGCCCGCTGTCTAAACAACTCAACTCAAAATTTCCCTGCGCCTTGTAGATCACAAATTTATTACTACATACATATATATGTCGGAGAGGTGACAGCTATAGGATTGTGGGCGTTTGATAAATCTTCATTGGAACTGGCCATCGTCGCGGTATAACAAACATCGTTGCGGTTTGCTAACACAAGTATGGATAGTACAGGCTTGACAATCAACCGTGGCGGTTGGACACTCGCGATACTGGTGATATTGGTCTTAGGTTCAATAACGAATCCGCGGCCAACGGGAGGATAGATCAACTTGCACAATACACTATCTCAAGCATGTAACGCTCACGAACCGTAAGGCGTTACTCCTCGCCGATGAGATCGCAAAAAGAATGAATCTCCGTCCCGATGATGCCGCCGAGGAAAACTATGATGGGGTGTGTCTAAGGACGCGAGGTTATCGGATTCGTCGAGGACAACCTTCGTTCAGAAAGTAAGGGAAATTGGCGTTGTTGCTAATTGGTCAATTTCTATATCGGTGGTTAGAAATGCTAGCCGCCCTTTAGAGAAAGTGGGAGACGTCGTTTGTTGAAAAATAGGTCTCCTCCTACGAGGAGATTTTCGTAGTTGGGACAAAGACTGTTTGTCTGTTTGAAGGACTTTAGTTAGCTAAATCTTAAGATTTATAACGGGCCCTCAGGCTAGCTGAACATGTACTGCGGAGACGCATCGACATCTGGCAATCATCTTACTCGAAGAATAGTGTCTGCGTGTGGCGAGCTACGGGACAGAGAGAGTTGGAATGTTTACTGTCGAGTTTTACAACTATTTCCTTTTTAAAGAGAGCCATAGAGTTACTCCATACCTTTGTTAGACAAAGCGTTCATTCCGTGACCGCGGCTACGTTTGGCGACTGACTGTCGCCCCGAGCCCAAGTTTATTATCACACATCGCAAACAAGTACAATGATAGCAAACCGCTTAATTACAATACTACGGATTCTCCGAAGTTCCAAAGGGAAGGTCTCCGGAGTCCTCTCATCTCCGACATATAAATTAACAATAGACTCACGTGCAATCAGCAAACAATACGTTGAAGAGTTAGGCGGATTACAAAATCGTATCAATAACCAAAAACAACTCGCAAAACACTTGAAAGCGTTAACACATACCCGGAGCACACGAGGTTTACTCAACATCATAGGTTCCGTATCGAAAAGTCTGTTCGGATGATGAGATCTTACGCTCATAAACAAGGATATGGACAAACTATTCGATGATAATAATAAAATCAAGACCATAATAGCTAATCAAACAGCACTTCTTAGAAAAATTATAAACTCAGAAAACCTAAACTACTTAGAGAAATCATATAATTATATATTAAAACTACAACAACAGGCAAATATCGATAGATTTATGCTTAAGATGATCATGAAAGTCGACACCGCGATGCAAACTTTACACTTCCAATTAGATGAAATACTTAACGTCATGATATTAGGCAAACAAGGAATAATTAGTCCACAAATACTCGACCCCGATGAATTCATAGAAAATTACGCCAAGGCAATAGGTAGCCAGATGTACAACCCCGCGATTTCTGCCAAAACCGAACATTTTCAATTCATACTCGACATCAGTGATCTTAAAATCTTCACAATAAATTACAAAATATTTTTCAAAATCATAGTACCTTTAGTCTCTAACACAGAATGGAACATATTACAGATATATCCTATCCCGAGTAAAAGAAATGGAGTATTTTTGGCTCCAGTAGTCGAACATCAGATATATTTAATCTCAGGTCTTTCATTTATAAACGCTGATATCGAGCATTTCAACAAACTTTGTAAGAATCGAGCCGGAACCACTATATGCAAACAAACACTACCAATCCATGACAGAAACTCAAGAACCGATTGTCGCAGCGAAATAATAAACTTCAAACCACACATTGAACATTATCAAACAACTGTACTTAAGATTGAAGACATTAGCTTTATACCGCTCAAAACTAGCAACTGTTACATTGCGATACCAGCAAATCCGATAGAAATAGACACAATTTGCCAAACGAAACATACCTTACAAAAAAGTTGACAAGCCTTCCATCATAAGAGCCAACACTTCTTGCGATATATTCTACAAAGACGAACACACGCGTAAGGGCGAAACAACAAACGAAGTCAAATACGAAATCAAAACAAAAACCCTAGCGCTCAAAACAAACGATAGTTTCACTCATCTATTAGATAAACTCGAGCGAGCACCGAAGATAATAGATAATTTACAAGGCTATAAAACAACGATCGATAAAATAGGCGACGAGATAGAAGCTCTTAATTTCGAATATAGAATAAAAAATATACAGTATTGGGGACTAACCACGCTCCAGATATTAGGGTATATAGCATTAGGCATACTAGGTATATATGGATTAAACAAAATAGGGATATTCAAATGCATCAGGAAATGTATACCGAACAAATTATGTATCAATCTATTTTGCTGCCGAAATGAAACCGTAATCAACAGCCACGATGCGACAGTCCCACCAGTATCACTCACCCTGGCCTCAACACCCAACATCTATATTCCAACCAACACATACCACTTAGATGAAGAGGAGGAATCAGCTGTAATTTTCAAGCCACGTCAAGTTCGATTCCACAAAAGTCTTCTGAAGAAAACTTCTGAAGAGACCAAGTTCAATCTAAGAAGGGGGAATGTCACAGGTGAAATTCGAGCAAGCCATATGATAAACCAAAATTCCGAGCGCCTTATCACGTGTGACCGTCCTGTCAGCACCCGTTCTCAGCCGCCTGGTTGGCATTCGGTCACTCCTGTCGTTCTCCGAAATACATGATAAGTACAAGCAAAGCCTTCTCCCACTGCAACGAATAAAAGAATATAAATGCTCCCTTCAAAATCATCCAGTCAGTCTAAAAAATTCTTAACTAACCCAAGTATCGAAAGTGTATCATCGCGAACCGAAAATAATATTGTACAAATTGAGTAAAAATAAAAAGAACTCGATCTCCTGTTCGGAAGTTGACAAGTGTCTTATTTTTATCTTAATTTTACGCGACACAGGATTGATACCTATGATAATAAAATGAGAATGAATCAAGTGGGTATATCAGTTGGCGAGGAAGCCGGGTACTTACTGCTTACTGCTCATAAGAAATTGTAAGAAATTATTAGAAGTTAACGTGTGGGGGCATAATACCAGTAATTAGAGATGAGATACCGGGGGATGTGAGATGGTGCGCCGTTTGTAGACATTGACGGAGGAGAGGGACATGCCACGCGCGGCCGAGTTGCGAGTGGTTAGGCGGATAGCGTAAGTACTTCTTCGTATGTTTCTTCGTTGCATACAATGAACGATGGAGGATTAAAATGGCATGAGAATAGACGCACTGTCACGCGTCGATATGGCCGATGCAAGTTAGTAAAAGTTGTCAACAATTATCAATTGGTAATCGGGAAATTATCAATTGGTAATTGGTAATTGACGCCGTATACGATCACACACGACGCAGCACATTTGTTTGTTAGATGTTTGCACTCGTAGGGCCGCGACACTTTACGGTCGCACGATGCGTAATACTTAATTAAGATATGCACGTGGGAGGCATTTGATGCCATCTTGCCCGTTGAAGCGCTAGAAAGCACGCGCACGCGCATGAGATGTGCTTCGCTGCGTCGCCATGTGGCGTAGAGAACGTATGGTCGGCTAGGTGTAAGCACTTATTACGAAGGAATAAAGTCGGGTCGACCAGAGTTTTATTCAGATATCTTTTCATTATTTTATCGAACTATGCAAAGTGTGGGAGAAGTGTCTCAAGTTGATTATCGAAAGATGTATGGGAGTGGACCTATTTCATAGGGGACAATATGGGTTCAGGAGAAGAAGGAGTACGGTGGACGCGATTACACAGGTGATTAAATTCGCGGACACCTGCAAGAAGAAAAGGATGGTATGCTTGATGATTGCGTTGGACATCAAGAATGCATTCAACACCCTTAGTTGGAACAGCATTGTTGACGAACTGACCAGGAGGTAGCTGCCTTGCAAGATCATTAGACTGGTAAAAAATTACCTGACGGACAGGAGGATAATCGTCAGCAACCAGTTTGGTACGGTGGAGTACCTGGTTGCGGCTGGAGTTCCGCAAGTATTTGTGCTGGGGCCTTTCCTATGGAACATAGTCTACGATCGGTTATTGGAAAGGCTAGATAACAGGGTAATGTTTAAGGCGGTCGCGTTTGCAGATGACCTGGCAATCGCATATACCGTGAAGAAAAACGGAGGCGTTAGCGGAATAGTAAGGGAGATCATGAGAACAGTGTGCGATTGGTGTGCAAGAGTGGGTTTGACGCTGGTTAAGGAGAAGACGGAAATAATCCTCATTACGGGCATGAGGGCGCCCAAAGTTATCGGCCTGAATGTGGACGGCATGGCTATCAACACGGTAGAGGCCACGAAATATCTTGGCGTCATGATTGACACGAATAGGAAATTTGGCAAGCACATTGTGCGATAAAGCGGGCATCAAATAGGAGCATTACGAGGAATCCTACCGAATATTAAGGGCCCGCCTGGTTTGGCAAGAAGGCTATATTACAGCGTGTGGGAATCCATAATAATATACGGTGCGCCTGTGTGGGCTGATGCGATGAAGTATGAGAAAGACAAGAAGATCATAAAAAGGGCTCAACGAACTGCCCTGTGCATCACATCCACGGCCTACCGCACCGTATCCCACACCGCGCTTTCTGTATTGACCGGGAACTTACCGATCTACATTAAAGTGCGAATGTTGATGGGGATATATGAGAGAAAGAAGATCTATAAGACCTCAGCTGTTGGAGAGGAGGTGATTGAGAGGCATGCGGAAAAGAAAGAAGATTTGAAAGAAGTAAAGAAGAAGGCCTCAACGGAGTGGCAGGCGGAATGGAGCATGTATAATGAGGATAATGTGACCAGGAGATTAATAAGTAATGCGATCATATTCGCCAGGAATAGATGAGACATCGATCACGTGACACGGCATCTTCAACAGCTACCGTAAGAGGATCGGTAAGGAGGTCGACACGCAGTGTTGGGACTGTGGAGACCCGAATGACGACGCCGAGCATGTCTTATTCGCGTGCCCTAAATGGATCAATAGAAGAATCGAGTTCGAAAACTTCTTGGGTAAGCGTGGACAACTTGGTGGACACTGTAGTTACCAGGGATAAATACTGGAGGAAGTTCACAGAGTTCTGTAAGGGCATAATGAGATATAGAAGGGATATGGAGAAGGCAATGGAGTCAGCGAATAGGAGGAGCGCCACCAGTACGCGACGATAATATGCCGCGACACGGTTGAGGACAACCCTGATGAATGCTGATCGGCTCTGCTGGGGTTGTCTGTGTCTAACAAATCAGAGGAAAGAGGAGGGGTTTTTAGTGGGTATGACGATGTCATCTGGAGTCCCACATAACCTGGTGTCGCGAGTCACTGGGTATGCTTAAATTCATTTTCCTCTCCTCGCGCAAAAAAAGGCCCCACCGACTTGGAGGAGGAGTTCATCCTTGGTACCGGTGGGCGTGAAGAATGCTGTGCCACACAAGCACTTTGGGGGGCTTTTTTTATTAACGTGGAGGAAGTCCGCACGGACACCAAGTCGCTTCTGGGGAAAAGCGGCTTGGTAGTGCCGGACGCCAACCGACTAAAACCTCCACGATGACCGTCCCGGCTGCGATCGAAAAGGGCCCGGGAACCGGTGTGAGCGAAACACCCCCCCCCGCCGAATACCACGGCTTAATGGAGTGGTGTGTGGCCATTGTCACACCGCGCCTCGTCGCCGGAGTCGCCGGACTGCTTTGCGGCCCCGGGGCGCTGAGTTGCCAGCGCCAAAGTTTGCACCCCACAGGGGGGGTGCGGCGGAACTAGCGCGCCTCACCGAAGCGCGTCCATGGCCACTGCCGCGCCCTCGCCGGTCAATCCTCTCAGAGTGAGAGTCCGCACCCTCACCCTCTCCGCAACCTCTTTTCGAAGCATAACTTGCTCACAGAAGGAGGTCACGGCCCATCTCCTTCTCTCGCTTACCAACCTCGCTAACTAATGCCTGGAGGATCGTCGGCAGCGAGAGATCCCATCCGAATTCAGCGATGAAGTCGTGGCGCGGCCGCGCCCACGCCAGGCAGTACTCCAGTGTGTGCTGCGCTGAATCCACGCTCGTGTCGCGTAAAATTAAGATAAAAATAAGACACTTGTCAACTTCCGAACAGGAGATCGAGTTCTTTTTATTTTTACTCAATTTGTACAATATTATTTTCGGTTCGCGATGATACACTTTCGATACTTGGGTTAGTTAAGAATTTTTTAGACTGACTGGATGATTTTGAAGGGAGCATTTATATTCTTTTATTCGTTGCAGTGGGAGAAGGCTTTGCTTGTACTTATCATGTATTTCGGAGAACGACAGGAGTGACCGAATGCCAACCAGGCGGCTGAGAACGGGTGCTGACAGGACGGTCACACGTGATAAGGCGCTCGGAATTTTGGTTTATCATATGGCTTGCTCGAATTTCACCTGTGACATTCCCCCTTCTTAGATTGAACTTGGTCTCTTCAGAAGTTTTCTTCAGAAGACTTTTGTGGAATCGAACTTGACGTGGCTTGAAAATTACAGCTGATTCCTCCTCTTCATCTAAGTGGTATGTGTTGGTTGGAATATAGATGTTGGGTGTTGAGGCCAGGGTGAGTGATACTGGTGGGACTGTCGCATCGTGGCTGTTGATTACGGTTTCATTTCGGCAGCAAAATAGATTGATACATAATTTGTTCGGTATACATTTCCTGATGCATTTGAATATCCCTATTTTGTTTAATCCATATATACCTAGTATGCCTAATGCTATATACCCTAATATCTGGAGCGTGGTTAGTCCCCAATACTGTATATTTTTTATTCTATATTCGAAATTAAGAGCTTCTATCTCGTCGCCTATTTTATCGATCGTTGTTTTATAGCCTTGTAAATTATCTATTATCTTCGGTGCTCGCTCGAGTTTATCTAATAGATGAGTGAAACTATCGTTTGTTTTGAGCGCTAGGGTTTTTGTTTTGATTTCGTATTTGACTTCGTTTGTTGTTTCGCCCTTACGCGTGTGTTCGTCTTTGTAGAATATATCGCAAGAAGTGTTGGCTCTTATGATGGAAGGCTTGTCAACTTTTTTGTAAGGTATGTTTCGTTTGGCAAATTGTGTCTATTTCTATCGGATTTGCTGGTATCGCAATGTAACAGTTGCTAGTTTTGAGCGGTATAAAGCTAATGTCTTCAATCTTAAGTACAGTTGTTTGATAATGTTCAATGTGTGGTTTGAAGTTTATTATTTCGCTGCGACAATCGGTTCTTGAGTTTCTGTCATGGATTGGTAGTGTTTGTTTGCATATAGTGGTTCCGGCTCGATTCTTACAAAGTTTGTTGAAATGCTCGATATCAGCGTTTATAAATGAAAGACCTGAGATTAAATATATCTGATGTTCGACTACTGGAGCCAAAAATACTCCATTTCTTTTACTCGGGATAGGATATATCTGTAATATGTTCCATTCTGTGTTAGAGACTAAAGGTACTATGATTTTGAAAAATATTTTGTAATTTATTGTGAAGATTTTAAGATCACTGATGTCGAGTATGAATTGAAAATGTTCGGTTTTGGCAGAAATCGCGGGGTTGTACATCTGGCTACCTATTGCCTTGGCGTAATTTTCTATGAATTCATCGGGGTCGAGTATTTGTGGACTAATTATTCCTTGTTTGCCTAATATCATGACGTTAAGTATTTCATCTAATTGGAAGTGTAAAGTTTGCATCGCGGTGTCGACTTTCATGATCATCTTAAGCATAAATCTATCGATATTTGCCTGTTGTTGTAGTTTTAATATATAATTATATGATTTCTCTAAGTAGTTTAGGTTTTCTGAGTTTATAATTTTTCTAATAAGTACTGTTTGATTAGCTATTATGGTCTTGATTTTATTATTATCATTATTATTATCATTTATTATTATCATATTGTTTATGAGCGTGAGATCGTCATCGTCGAGAGTTCCGAACAGACTTTTCGATACGGAACCTATGATGTTGAGTAAACCTCGTGTGCTTCGGGTATGTGTTAACGCTTTCAAGTGTTTTGCGAGTTGTTTTAGGTTATTGATACGATTTTGTAATCCGCCTAATTCTTCAACGTATTGTTTGCTGATTACACGTGAGTCTATTGTTAATTTATATGATTCTATTGTGCTTATCTGTTCGTATATGTCGCTAGTGTCTAATCCTACTATTGGCAGTATCTCTGTATAAATATCCTTTTCCTATGTTTTCTACGAATACAGAGTATCCTTCTAATGGCGTAATATTTATTTGCGCGGATACTATTCCGGCAAAGAGGAGCGTCGACCTGGAAAGTAAGGTTTTAAACGATTACCGTGTATCTTTTTGTCTTGAATCAGACAGTATGGAGTACATACTTTATCAATCGTGTATGGTCCTAACCATTCCGCATCAAGTTTATGCCTTTTATGATCGTTATGTATTAAAACGGAGTCTCCTTCTTTGAAAACTGATTGAGGTTTTATAATTTTACGTTTTTGATCGCGCTGATATCGCTGTTTATTTTTGATCAATGTTTCGCGAGCGTTTCGGAGTCTAGAGTCCCATTCCTTTTTGCGGAACGTGACTTCGTCTGCGTATGTGCGTTGGGGATTCTTGGATATTGTGGAGGGAAGATTGGCTTGGTGTCCGAATGTGAGTCCGAATGGCGTGTAACCAGTGGAGTCGTGTATCATTGTATTATATGCAAGGCATACAAAGTTAAGTTGATCGTCCCATTCTTCATCCGAATTTCGCTGTATCGATTTTAACATGTCTGTTATTACTGCGTGTGTCCGTTCTAAAGATCCGTTACTTTGTGGGTGCAAGGATGTCGTTTTGATATGTTTGATTTTAAACGCGCCTTTGTACTGTTGCATTAAACTAGATATAAAATTCTGTCCGCGGTCAGTTAATATCTTTTTTGGAGCGGAAAAGATGTAAATGTAACGATTGAGGAGTGCGTTCCAAATTGTTTCCGTTTGCTGAGTTTTTAGTGGTACGAGTATTAAGTATTTTGTCAGTTCGTCATGTATGGATAGATTGTACTGATTGCCTTTCTTCGTCTTTTTCAGTGGGCCTAATAAGTCCATATCAATTTTATCGTTTGGTTCGAGGGGTGTGTCGGTGATAGAAGGTTCTTCGCGCGGTCTGATACGTGTAGTTTTAGATGTTTGGTAGGTGTCGCATGATTCTATATGTTGTTGTATGCGTTTCATCAAATCTGGTACTCTGTGCCGTTCACGAATGCGGTCGTATGTCTTTTGTATACCGGGGTATCCTACTAAATGGTGATTTTCTTTTAATAATTCGTCTATTTCTTCGGCGCTATATGTTTGGATTGGTTCCCGTGCAAAATTTAATTCTTTACTGTGCCGTTCAGGAATAATAAAATTCGTTTGATCGCGTTCTTCTCGGTTTCTGTGAAACTGTCGTCGCCTATACCTATCTTCTCGTTTGCATGAATAATTTCGCTTAATTTAGTTAACCATTCGACACTGTCGTAATTTCCAAGCTCTGTTTTGGATAATTGATAGAAAGATTTACGGTTCGGAGTCATTTTGAGAATTTTGGGCAACGCGTCGGTAGATTTTTCCCAATCGTGAAACTTTTTGTCGAGTTCTATGTTCAAGTTTTCGCGTCGACTGTTCAGAATATGTATTCTAGATAGTGCGTCGGCTGCAGTGTTATCTTTTCCTTTCGTATATTCTATGTCGTATTCGTATTCTTCTAGTTTCAATCGCCATCTCATCAAGCGTGATGAGGTGTCTTTGCAATTCTGTAGCCATTTTAGTGCTTGGTGATCGGTTCGGATGAGGAATTTCCGCCCTAACAGATATTGTCGGAGGCGTTTCATGGCCCATACTATTGCTAAAAGTTCTTTTTCTGTGGTGGAATAATTTCGTTCCGGTGGGTTTAGAGTTCGCGAGATATAACAACATGGATGTCCGTCCTGTGATAAGATTGCACCTATACCTTCGGTACTGGCGTCAGTCGTTAATGTGAATGGTTTCGCAAAGTCTGAGAATTTTAGTACGGGTGATGAACAGAGTTTGTCTTTTAATGTCTGGAATGCTTTCTGAGTTTTATCTGTCCAATGAAATGGTGTCTCCTTTTTTGTAAGTTCGGTCAATGGTTTCGCGATTTTAGAAAAGCTTCTGATGAACTTGCGGTAATAACCTGCTTGTCCTAAGAACGATTTGATGTCTGTGGGATTACGTGGCTGTTTGAAATTGCTAACGGCTTCTAATTTTTGGGGATTTGGCTTTACACCTTCGGCGGTTACTATATGTCCGAGATGTTCTAATTCTGGTTTGAGAAATTCGCATTTGTCCGGCTGTATTTTGAGTCTGAGTTCGCGTAGGCGTTGCAATACTATCGCGAGGTTGCTATTGTGCTCTTCAATCGACTGTCCGAATATTATAATGTCGTCTAAATATACGAAGCAATGTTTATTTATGAGTCCTCTTAGCGCGGTATCCATCATGCGTTGAGATGTTGCAGGTGCATTCTTTAAACCGAATGGCATTCTATTGTAATGGTAGTGTCCTTGTGGTGTGGAGCATACTGTGTATTTCTTAGAGTCTGTGTCCATTGGGATTTGATGGAATCCGGAGGATAAATCGAGGGCTGAGAAAAATTTTGCGTTGCCTAGTTGGGATAGTATCTCGTCTATGTCAGGTAATGGATATGCATCCTGGTCAGTTAGTTCGTTTATTTTTCTGAAGTCTATTACAATTCGCCATTTCTGTTTCCCTGAGGCGTCAGCCTTTTTTGGTACTACCCAGACTGGTGAATTGTAAGGAGAATCAGATGGTTCTATGATGTTCTTTTGTAGCATTTCGTCCATTTATCGTTTGATTTCTTCTTTATGGCATTCAGGCGGTCGGTAAGATTTTGTGTTAATTATTTTATTTTCTTTTAACGTTATTGTGTGTTTAGCAAGGTTAGTGTATGGTAATAAGTCGGTCTCTAGATTGAATACGTCGAGGTAAAACAGCAATATCTTTTCGATTGGTTCACGGAGAGTTTTCTCTATATGCGAAAGTCTGACTAAATCTTTAAACGTGGAGACTTGATCGTACGTGTTTGAATTTTCGATAAAATTAGTCATTTTGACTGGGCACTCACCACCATTGATAAAGCATGTCGTTGTCGGTTTTCCTTCCAGGTAGACTGTTTTTGACACTGCTTGTTTTGGAGGTACGGTAATAAAAGTATATTATTGTCACGTTATAATTGTTGATTTGAGAGTTCAAATTTGGATTTAGATAGGGCTGGTAAACCGAGTATGCTGTCTTCTATAATTGGAAAGTTGTCTTCTACCACAAAGAATTCTAGAGGTTTGCCAAATAGTTTTATCAAAGCGTGTTCGTTAGTTTTAAATTTAGAGTGTCCCATCGAGAATTTTCGTTCTTTTGTTATTCTTGGTCGTAATAGGCATCTTCGCTTGAGTATATTAATTCCTGCTCCGCTGTCAATGAGGAATTTATATCGCTGTCCGTCGGATCGTAAAAGTACTGTGGGTAGTCTTCCTGTTGTGGCGTTAATTCGTAAGTCTGGTATATTGGTTTCTCTATTTCTTCCTTGCTTGTCTCGAGATTGTGGATTGCTGGTGGTCTCGGAAATTGGCTGTGTGTTCGAAAATTTCTACATTAACTGGAGACATGTCCGATCTGATTGCATTTGAAGCATTTTAATTGTGTCCTTTGGGCAAGTGGTATTTGTGCAGTTTGTCGGAAGCTTCTTGGCATTGGACTGGGTGTTGGAGTTGGTTTTCTAATGATTGAATAGGGATTATTGGTTGTTAGTCGTCGCTGCTCATGGAGTCGTAATCGTTCCATTGGTTTTGGTCGTCGATTTCGATCTTCCCTGAAGAATCGCTCGATGTCGGTGGCTTTCTTTACGACTTCAAGGATATTGTATGGTGGATTGGCGAGTAGTAATTGTCCTATTTCGCTTTTCAGGCCTCGAATAAAATTGATTACGGAGTCTCTTAAAATCCTGTCGTTCATAGCTCGTCTAGTAATTTCGTCACAGTATTCGTTCGTTATACTGTATTGTAGCTTATTGAGTGCTCTGCGGAACCTGATGATATAACTTTGCACACTTTCGTCGTGACGCTGTCTCGTTTCGCGTAGCTGGTCTTGTTGTTCTCTAACAGAATCTTGGGTGGCTACGTTTCGTCGTAGGGCATCGTACAGGTGTCCGTATTCGTTTATTGGTATATTGCGGATAGCCATTGCGGCTTTACCCGTGATTTTCCCGATTTTGATCATTTTTAGTAGTAGCGTGGGTTCGCTACACATGGCTCGCAATTCACGTACTTCCGATATCGTCTTCGCCGTTTAATTGCGGAATACATGCTTATAATAAGTAAGAATACAAAGCACTTAAACTATCTCATTCACTTATAGTAAATAAGAATACAAAACACTTAGCAGTAATCAATCTGTTTCGACCATTCGCGGGGAGACCCGATCGCGAGAAAGTACGTCAACGGGAGTCGTAAATTCCCATTACGATTGGATAATCGACGCCACGAAATGATCGATCCCCTGATTTCGTTTGCGATAATAGGGGTGGTTAAATTGATTTTACACTGAATTAACGAATACAATTAATGTTTATTCCAACAACTTCTTGACTAGAAATGTACAATTAATTCGATTGATAGCTAGAGTAACGAGGTGTTGTACGCGACGCACGCTTAGATGTTGAAGGTTCAAAAAACGTATAAAGACTAACTTTCTGTAACGATGATGCAGCGGAGGACACTTGCGATGGGTGCGTCTAATGATGCGAGAAAAGATGATTTGTTAAGACCAAGTTCTTGTTGGGAGAGTGAGGGAAGGACTTCTCTGGTAATAGGTTAATTTTCTGGATTGGTGGTGGAAGAGTGGAGGAAGGGTGTTAACCGCCCCGAGAGAAAGTTGCTAGTGTAAAACATCGTACATGAGAAAGACGAACTTCTCCTATCTTTCCGTAGTAAACAATAACCTTTAGACAGTGACTTAGTGCAGATGTTTGGTTCGGTCTGAAGGACCTTAGAAATTCCTCTAAGATTTATGATCGGCTCTTAAGACTATTGAAGGTACGCAGTGAAGGCGTGCGGACATCTGGTTGCCATCCTGTCCGCGGTGTGTGGCCTGTTCTAGAAAGAATGTCGCACGACGTAACACAATCGTTGTAAAAAACCCATCACGTATTAAATAGCTACCAGCTAACCTTATAAGGCACCATTTCATATTAACTTAATAAAAGTAAGGTAGCAACCTATCCCCATAATACTCGTTTTTACCTCTTTCAGGTATCGCCACCTCCTTCGCAGTATACACTCTGCTTCACAGAAACAGTTGAGTTCCACTCAATTACTTATGATATAAAAATACAAACCACTTAACGTAGCCATCTTTATAAGTACAAGTCACTTAATCTAGAGAAGTAAATTATTATTAATATACATAGCTACACAGTCTAGGCTAGAGGAATCCATCTCAATGTCAATTTAATATAATTATTAAAAATTTACTATAGGTTATATATTACTATTATACATTGATACTTCAATGTGGATCCACTCCTTACGCTAACGTTATCATAACTATCGCTATATTTACGTTTTTTATCCATTGCTTGCGACATGGCTACAGACTGAACATCATCTTCTGATCATGTAACATAAAAATTCATTGGCTTCGTTCACTTGTTTCTTTGAATTACTTTACATTTTTCTACAATTCCTAACCCCAATCTAACCCCAATTCGTCTTCTGAATAATCGTCTTCTGAATCACTGCACAAAAGTGCAGATTTCTTCTTTCTCTTGCGTTCTGGTTCATCTTTTTCTACTGTGACAATAAGACGGCCATCAGACGTAGTCTTAAATTCACGATCTTTCCGCTTTATAGCTGCTATTTTTGAATTAATAGCGACTATAGGTTGCGTTGCTTAAAAATTATTTTGTACATCTAATTCCAACTTCGACTAATCGAATTGAGAAAAATAACTAGATTTACTTGATATATTTCGAGCAGCCGTAGGATCAATGAGATCAACGATCTCTTCATGCTCATGAATCCAGGCTTGCAGTCATTTTGGCAGTGTTATGGCACTGCCGTGTGAAAAGGGACTGAGCGTTTCGTCCCGGGACTACCGGTGGACTCGTCAGTAAGGCTATGCCCTGTAGTCTCTGCCTTAGACGTAGAGTATATTCGACCGCTAGCGAGATAGACAGACTCGTTGTCGTCGTAGCGGCCCTCTGGTGTTGACGGTTGGTACCCGGATCGCCTTAGAGGTGTTACGACCGTGTTGATGCCTCGACCTGTTGGCGTCCTGTTGGTACCGATCCGCCACAAATCCCTTGAATAGCATTATGTCTTTTTAAATTTTCCTTAAGGCGCTTCGTCTCCGCCGCAATATACTGATCTGTTCAGCGTGGGCCATGTGTTAGTTTAATAGATTGAGCGAGCTTATCTTGAAGAACTGGACGTTGGTCCGGGAATCGGTTGCCTTTCGTTATTGTGCGGCGTGGGGTCGCGCATATGCTTAGCGAGGGAGGAGTTCCTTTCCGATGGCTACTCGTGTGATTAGGTGATTATGTCGATAAAATGTTGATTTCACGTGACACTGTATGGTCACTGGTAAGTGCACTTTTCAGTGGCACGTGATCCAGCTCGAAGGACCAGCGAGGACCAGCGAGGAGACGCGATCGCGAGGAAGCGCGTCAACGAGAGTCGTAAATTCTCATTACGATTATAAGAATCGACACCACGAACAGATCGATCCTCTTATTTCTTGTGGGATAATAGGGGTAATTGATGATATGGTATAATATAGCGATTGACAGGGTCATAAAATTCATATTTCCAATATCTTAATACACTAAATAGTTACACCTTTACGTATGATATTGTTACGACCGTTCGCGGAGAGACGCGGTCGCGAGGAAAATGCGTCAGCGAGAGGCGTAAATTCTCGCTACGATTCGGTTAATCGACGCCGCGAATTAGTCGTTCCCCTGTTTCGGTTAAGATAACAGAGGTGATTGAATGAATATGACACAGTATAGTAAGTTATATTTCACCGTTTATTCTAACAACTTATAACGAAGGCAATTACGCTGGTGCGTATGTACGAGATGAATGAGTGACTGATTTAGGAGTGTGTATACCCGGTTAAAGGATGTTGACCGTTCGAAGGATGTACAATCAGTGATGTTCGGAAACGATGCGGTGGCAAAGGAAAGCTAAGGATGGGTGTGTCTAGCGCACGGGACCATCGGATTTGTTGGTGATGATTTTAGTTAAGAGAATGAGGGAAATAGGCTTCGTTGTTAATTGGTTAAACGAAGGGTCTTAACCGCTCTCGAGAGAAAGTGGTTCGTGGGAGGAAAGTTGTATCATACGAGAGAAAAACCGACTTTCCCTTGTCTAGCCGTAGTAGACAATGGTCTTTAGAAATTCTTCGGACACAGACGTTTGTTTGGTTTGAAGGACCCCTACTAGGAAATTCCTGAGATTTATGGAAGATACTTGAGACTATTGAGGGTACGCAGTGAGTATCCGAAGACATCTGGTTGCCATATTGCCCGCGGTGTGTGGCCTGGGCTAGGTAGAGCGTTACGCGACGTAACATCCTCCCCCCGTTGAGAGGGCACCGATGAAGTGATATGGTGTGATGTTGTCAGGTGGATCTCTTGTCAGACTTCGGAGCTGTTGATTGGTTCGGAGTCGTCTGGAGTCGTTCTGCTCGGTAGTGGTACCATCCGCTTGATGCTCCGATCGAGGGTACTCGTCGCCGTTCGAACGATAGCCGTGCGTATGATGCCGTCTGCGCCGGGTTGGGCCTTGATGATTCTGCCCAATGGCCATTGCATCGGGGGGAAGTTGTCTTCTCTGAGAAGGACGATGGTGCCTTCTCGTATGTCGTGACTGCCCTTGCTCCATTTGTTTCGGATGTGTAGCCCGTTTAGATACTCTCGATTCCACCGGCGCCAGAAATGTTGTTTGAGTTTCTGAATATGCTGCCAGCAGGAGAGACGATTGGATGGCGTGTCCCTGAAATCTCGTTCTCGGAAACTTGTTAGTGAATCTCCGATGAGGAAATGACCGGGAGTGAGAACTAGGAGATCGTTTGGGTCTGAAGATATCGGAGTCAGCGGGCGGGAGTTGAAGATAGACTCGATTTCAATGATGAGAGTATTAAGGTTTTCGAAGCTCGTTACCTACGACACGTCTGAGATGTCGTTTGAAAGACTTCACTGCAGCCTCCCACAACCCGTCGAAGTGAGGTGAGTTGGGAGGGATGAAGCGCCATTCGATCCGTCGGTCGGCTGAAAAGGACTGGACCTGTGCCTTGTGATCGTCAGATTGCAGGAGATTTCGGAGCTCTCGTAATTCATTGTTGGCGCCAACGAAGTTGGTACCGTTGTCGGAGTAAATTGTCACACAGAATCCTCGGCGAGCGATGAATCTTCGCAGAGCAGCAATGAAGGCCTCGCTAGTGAGATCGCTGACCAACTCGACGTGGACTGCTTTAACTGCAAGACATACAAAGATTGCTACATATACCTTGATTTTGCGTCGGTTGCGATCCTTTCGTTCCTTGATGTAAAACGGTCCGCAGTAGTCGATTCCGACGTTGGTAAATGGCCGAGATTCTGTTATCCGTGCAGCTGGAAGGTCGCCCATTATGTAATCCACTGGAGGGGGTGGGGTGATGTGTTGATCCAATGTAGAACGATTGTGGAGTCAGTCCAATAAACGGTTCGAGCAATGTTGCTTCGTAAGGCTTGGAGACTAGAAACTATATAATATGTTTTAAAGTCGGTAATAAAGTTGTATAAATATACGTTTAATGAGTTTTTTATAGAAAGTTCTATATATTATTAACGAAGCTGACTAAGTTCCATATCTAAATTATTTTGTCAATTTTATTATTCGTTATCACATCAAAGCATGTGTTTTTGTAGATCATATTATAATAATGTTTCCATACAGGAATAAAAGCTTCACTAAAACATTCTTATAGAAACGCGCACATTTCTCTTAATTATGCTTATATTCCTTTAAAGTAAAATTAAGTTAAAATTAAAAAGTAAATTAAAAAGTTTACTGTTATTATGAATTAATATTTGTATAATTTACATTATTGTTATTTATAATATAAGTCTACAAGCCACTATAAAAGTCTATTAGTTAATGTTTCTATAGCTTTGTAGAACTTGTAATACGTTGTAATGTAACAGGTTAAAAAGAATTGGTGCAATTTGTACATTATTGTGGTATCATGAATGAGGGGCCTGGGGGGTGTCGTAAATCGCAGACATGTGCATGTGGTCAGAGGGACAGAAAGCGATTTATCCGAAGAGATTGCTGAAAGGATCAGGTAGAATATTCGCGAGTTTCGAGTGCCATGTTAGGACTTGGCATGAGCTGAAGAGAGGGCTGATTAAAGAATTCTCTAAAAAGATTAATAGTCGGCAAGTACATCAAAGACTTAGAGATACGAAAAAGAGAAGCGACGAAACATGCTTGGCTTATATGTACCGCATGCTTGAAATAGCCAGCCATGTTGATATGGAGGAGGAGGCAAAAGTGGAGTATATTGTAGAAGGAATAGTAGATGAAGAAAACAATAAGTCTACACTATACGGTACTACATCCATTACAGAATTGAGGAAGACGAGATGTTACAATTGCGGCGGCGAAGAATATGAGTGTACAGAGTGCCCGAATAGGTCGAGAGGATCTAAGTGCTTTAAGTGTAGAGAGTACGGACACATCGTATCGAAGTGCGACAACCTGAGCGAGTCCCATAAAGTTGTTTCTAGTATGTGGCAATCGTTGCAGACGAAGCGTGGTAAAGACGTTAAGATCGGAAATTTTGAATTGAGCGCGCTAATAGATACCGGTAGCGAACTAACTTTAATGAGAGCGGATCAGTATGTGAAAATTGGGGCGTCCAGATTAAGTCAGAAAATTGTTGAATTTCGCGGTATCGGGTCCGGAAGAAATTGTACACTCGAAGAATTTTCGACAGATATTCTGATAGATGATGAGTCGTGCGTTGTAACGATACATGTAGTTTCAGATATTTTGATGCAACACTCGTTGATAATTGGCACATACTTCCTGAATACTACCGAATTAAACATGTCGGAGAAGGGTCAGGAATAAGGTTGTGGGCGTTCGATGAATCTTCATTGGAATTGGCCATCGTCTTGTTATAACGAAGGTACGGTCTATTAATACGAGTATGGATGCTACCGACTCGACAATCAACCGCGGCGGTTGGACACTCGCGATACTAGTGATGTTGGTCGTAGGTTCAATAACGAATCCGCGGTCAACGGGATGATAGGTGTACGTGCTCACAAAATATAAGTCGGACTCTTTGCGAAACCGTGGAATATCCACCGAGCGTACAGACTGTAAGTAACTTGCTAATACGACCTCACGAGAGAATGACTCTCCGTCGCGATGATGCTGCAGAGGAAAACTATGATGGTGTGTGTCTGAGG
This sequence comes from Bombus vancouverensis nearcticus, assembly GCF_051014615.1. Classification (NCBI taxonomy): domain Eukaryota; kingdom Metazoa; phylum Arthropoda; class Insecta; order Hymenoptera; family Apidae; genus Bombus; species Bombus vancouverensis. Next base: position 722,284 of record NC_134921.1, on the reverse strand, counting down.
ACACGAGATCATCGGATTCGTCGAGGATATCCTTCGTTCAGAAGGTGAGGGAATTTGGCGTTGCTGCTAATTGGTCAATCTCCATATCGGTGATTAGAAAAGGATGCTAGCCGCCCTCGCGGGAAAGTTGCTAGTGGGAGACACCGTTCGTTGAAAAATAAGTCTCTCCTATCTTCCCGTAGCTGGGACAAAGACTGTTTGTTTGAAGGACTTTAGTCAACTAAATTCTAAGATTTATGACGGGCCCTCAGGCTAGCTGATCACGTACTGTGGAGACGCATCGACATCTGGCAATCATCTTGCTCGAAGAATAGGGTCTGCGTGTGGCGAGCCACGGGACAGAAACCGTTGGAATGTTTACTGTCGCGTGCCGCCACAAATATTTCTTTTAAGGAAAGCTATAGAATTACTCCATACCTTTGTTAGACAAAGCGTTCATCCCGTGACTGCGGCTACGTTCGGCGACTGGCTGTCCCCTCGAGCCCAAGCTCATTATCACAAATCTCAAACAAATACAAATCGGATCGAAAGACGACAATTGTTTAATTATGCCTATGGTAGAATCTAGATTACGGTGTTAGGGGATTATCCCGAAGTTCCAAAGGGGAGGCTTCGATGTCCTTTCATCTCCGACAAGGCCATCCTGACAATCACACGTCCTCGTGTGTAACTAAAATATTGCGTTTTTCCAACATTAGACTCGACGTAACTCATATTATTTACCGTTCAACTAAATGTTCCAAATAAGTCAAGGGTCCATTCCAACAATGAAATTTCGTTCGGAGGTTTGATAACAGAAAAATGAAAGAGAACGAGAATTTGTAGCGTTATAGTTTGTATTCAAAGTGCTAGTTGCGTCCTGTGATTTATCAGTCGGATCGTAATGGCATGATGGACTATTTGCGATTTTGTACCCAGTTGAATCTTGATTTTGTAGATTGCACGACCGCACAGAGTTTTATTACATTGTCACTGGTAGTGCGTGCGAATATATGGCCGATTTAGATTCGTAACATTGCAGCTGGCAGTGCGTACGAATGCACGACCGCTTCAGCTTCGTGGCACTGTCGCTGGCAGTGCATGTGAGTACACGACCGCTTCAGCTTCGTGGCATTGGGTTAATGACCCTCAGGGGTCGGGGTACCCATATCGCTTTGGGCACTGTTCTCGCCGCTACTACCAACGTCCAAATCCGCAGGAATGTGACTATTTGGCACTTTCATCAACCTGTCGTGACTGTACTTGTAAGAGTGTTTGCCGTCTAACGTTTTTAGAATATCTGTCTCCCTCAAAATTCTCTGCTATTACAAAATCAAAATTTTGCGTAATATAAAATCACCGACGTTAAATCTAACTATTTTAGCTTTAGTTTTGTCAACTCCATCTTTATCGTACTTGTTGAAAATTGTGGATCTTTGAGGCCGAAATAATGTTATAGGAACACTAAATTTATACTGAGGATTAATATTAAAATAATGAAATATTTATTTCATGGACGATTCCTTATATATTCATCGATACACACTTGCACGCGTCTCAGCATTTTCTTCTATACCTGACTGTAAACCGACTCTTCGACGACTCTTAACCGACTGAAGAGTTTACATTCATTTGTTTTCGAGACGCTTCGGACACACATACTTCCACACACTGATATTCACATAGAAGTATCTCTACTACGCATTTAACCTAGTCCAGCACAGAAAATTATACATACCTCAACACACCTCCTTAATTTTTTGTGCTGCATATTCATTTCCTTTTATAAGTCAATCAAACTATTCTTAAAAATAATCTAAAATTTTCAAATTTGTTCCTCCCTAGAGCCTTCGTTAAAATATCAGCTACATTATTTTCTGAATCTATTTTTTATAGTGTCAATCTTTTTATTGTCGTATCTTTCGTTCCCAAAATGGAAGTGAACTTCAATGTACTTAGAATTTTTTGTTAAGTTTCCAAATTTTGATATCGCAATCCCTCCAGAATTATCTTCGTAAATTTTTATTGGTGTCTCGATCGTTATTTTAAAATCTTTCAACAATTTTCTTACAAATTTAATTTCGCTCACAGCTTCCGATAAAGCTACATACTCGGCGGCTGTTGATGATTTTGTTACGCTACTTTGCTTTCTCGATTTCCAGTAAATTGCGTTTCCGAAAAATCTTATGATAAATCCCGTAGTGGATTTTCTATCTACTTTATCTCCAGCCCAATCAGCATCAACAAAACAATCAGTAACTCCAGCATTCAAATTTTTTTTATAAGTTAATTTTAATTTCCTAGTTAAATATAAGCACTTCAAAATTCTCAATGCATATCTATAGTGTGTCTCGTTGCAACTGTTTTGAAATCGACTTAAATAGTTTACACTATAGCTAACGTCTAATCTTGTTCCAGAACTAATATATAATAAAGCTTCTACGAGATTTCTATATCTTATATTGTCTGAAGCTGATTGTGCGGGTTCTAAACTTAAGATTTGTTCCATTGGTATAAAATATAGTTTACTATTTTCTATATTATATTGCCTTGCTAATGACTATATAACTACTCTGATCCAATTTCATCTCACACTTCTTATTATCGTACTCAATGTTTATTCCTAAGTAAGTCTTTACTTCACCTAAGTCCTTCATCGCAAATTGGTTTGACAATTTGTTTTTAATCTCATCGATTTTTCTTTTGTTTTTTCCACATACTAATAAGTCGTCTACGAATAGAATTAAATATATAAAATCATCGCTCTCATACTTCATATACAGACAATAATCACTCTTACTTCTTTGAAATCCTAATCTTTTTATATACTTGTCGAAACATTCATACCAAGCTCTTGAACTTTCACGCAATCCATATAACGCTTTTGATAATTTACATACTCTCCCGCTTTTATCGTCGTAACCTATAGGTTGTTTTACAGATACTTCCGTTTCTATAGTTCCGTTTAGGAATGCTGTTTCTACATCCATTTCCATGAAATGCTGTCATCTCCACTTAAAGCTTCTTCATAGGTTTGAGGACTGCCTGCGCTAACTACATTCACATAAATGAAATATGAGCTCGCTTGGCCATATCTTTGAGGTTTCTTTCTTTCCCGTTCTGACCGTCCCAAATTATTTTCTGTGTTCTCAAGTTTACTTTCTGATTCGTTACTTAAATTTCTCTCCTCTTTTATTGTGGCCTGCTCGACCTTTTCGTTTAAATCCTTTTCTGTTTCATTGTTTGGTCCATCTTCTCCTTGAAATCCTACTAAATTATCATCTTCACCTATAAATTCTACGTGTCTTGCAATTATAATTTTATTATTAACTAGGATCCTATATCCATTGTTTTCATAACCTACAAGTATCCCAGTATCTGCTTTTTTGTCCCATTTCGAATTTCTTTTAATTTCAGGCATTCTTACGAAAACTCTACTTCCGTACAATCTTAAATTATTTATATTCGGTTTCCTTTTAAAAAATATTTCAAATGGTGTTTTATTTTCATACGTGTTCGTAATGGTTCTATTTTTTAATTGCGCCACAGCTCTAATTATTTCCGGCCAATATTTAATATTCAGCTTTGAATCATATAATAAGCATCTAGCGGAATTCATAATTGTTCTATTGTAGCGCTCAGCTGTTCCATTTAATTCGTGAACATAAGGTGGGCATGGTTCTACGACAATTCCCTTTGCCCTAGTTAGATTGTACATGTTTTTGTTCATATATTCTTTTCTATTATCGCATCTTAATCTCTTTATCTTCTTTCCAGTAAGATTTTCAACTTTGTTTATGTAATCAAGAAAACAATTGTAAACTTCATCTTTTGATCTCAAAGTATAAATCAATGCGCATTTACTGTAGTCATCTATAAATGTTAAGAAATATTTGGATCCATCAAACCTGGTATTTTTATGAGGTCCATTTAAATCGGTATGTACTAATTCTAAAATCTCTCGTGCTCTACTACTGTTGTTTTGGAAGGGTAAATTGTGCATTTTATTTTGGATACATGTACCACATTTTAATTTTACTTGTTCAAAATTTTCTGGCATTCCCTCAACTATTTTTTTTCCTACACATTGTATCTAAATAATTAAAGTTTATATGCCCCAAGATCCTGTGATATTTTTCTTTATTTGTCATTTTTCCCACAATTTTAGCGTGAGATTATTGCCTTTCAATGTAACTACTTATTTCATATAAACCATTATCTTTGAATGCGATTCCTATCAACTTTCTGTATTTGTTATATATCTTTGAAATATTTCCGCAACATCCCGTCACACCGTAACCTGCGTTCACGGACAGCCGAGGCAAGTCTATTACGACTAAGACAAGTCGCACACTTGTTAGTCGCGAAGCAACTCGGACGCAAAACCTACGCAAAATATCAGCCGGATTCGGTGCCATTGGAGGAAGCATCAGTCCGGAGGATATCAGAATCCACGAGCTACAATCAACGGAGTGTCACCATCGGGAAGGAATCACCTTCACCACAAGGTACACGATGTAACATCCCGTTGCACCGTAACCGGCGTTCACGAACAGCCGAGGCAAGCCTATCACGACTAAGATAAGTCGCACACTTGGTAGTCGCGAAGCACCTCGGACGCCGAACCTACGTAAATTATCAGAGCTATCGTGCGCCAAGCCACCATGGCCCCTAACCAGGAAGCACGCATAAAACAATTGAAGCTGGAGCGGGAGGTATCCAAACAGGAAGTGGCGAGATTTCGAACGATCCTTGATAATTATGAGGCAAAGGGATCACTAAACACAGTTCAATTTATGTTAGAAGACTTGGAAGTCGAATACGCAATATGTAAAAAACATCAATGCGACTTAGACGGGATAGACAAGGGTCAGACAGTACAGGAACGACTAGACATTAAATATGAATTTCTGGACTGTAAAGGACGCGCCATCGATATAATTGAGCGAGCCAAGGGACGGAGCTCATTGCATGACACCCGCAGTTCATTACCCACACGCGACTTGACGACAACCAAGTTCGCGTCCGCATTATCTCGATCGTCTCACCCAACGCCACAAATCACCTTGAATTTGACAAACTTTAACGAGCCTTTGGACCTGAAGAAAGAGAAGGTCTCACCAGGCGACAACTCGTTTCAAAACCTAATCTCTCCTAATCTGTTACAGAACGTTCATAATTCTTTAACCGTAGTTCACAACCTAGAAAGCAACGGGTTGCGTCCCATCCAGGACAGCAAAGTCAACATTGAGTCGGAACGTACTGTAAAGGTTTCGAACTCCATTATGATCAAACCGTCCAGGGGCAGTTCTTCCTCGGGCAATACTTCCACGATGAGCGTCCAACACAACGTATCGGCGTTCAATGATCTATCTTACATCACGTCACCTGTACCACCCAGGATTAGAAACATGGCATCGGACAGTTACTCTCCGAGACCTAACGTAACGACTCCAACTTCGCCACCTCAGAGATGCGCCACACCTGCAATTGGGCCTAATCAGAATGATTTACGCATTATTACCACCATGACTAATCACTCAAATGGCATCGGTAACTTACATAACATTCCATCTGATCTCAAAGATTCTCTACTTGTTTCACAGAGCGCCACATCGAACAAGTCGCGTACCACAGACTTCTCCCTGAAGCCACTCTTGGCTGCCACGGCGTCCCAAGCACGACGCCCAACGCTTCTTCTCTACCAAAGATCATCACCAAGAGAATGCGATTCGGGCGGGTCATCGGGGGGAGGCCAGTCTCCCAACCCACTACAGACATCGTTCACATTTCCAAGGCAGATCATCCCTCAGACAACAGCTACTACCTGCCACATCACGATTCAATCAGGGAAAGGATCAAACCCTCAAAACTCCGCGCTGTGTTTGCTGAATCGTCACCAAGCACCACCAGAGTTCTGTACAACGACACCTCTGTGGAACACCTTTAGAATTTTGGATAATCCCGCAACATTGTAATCTAGAGTCTACTATAGCTACAATTAAACAATTGTAGTTATTCAATTCCATTGTAACTGTTCGCGAGTTGTGATAATGAGCTTGGACTAGAGGCGACAGCCAGTCGCCGAACGTAGCCGCGGTCACGGGATGAACACTTTGTCTAACAAAGGTATGGAGTAATTCTATAGCTCTCCTTAAAAGAAATATTCGTGGCGGCACGCGACAGTAAACATTCCAACGGTTTCTGTCCCGTGGCTCGCCACACGCAGACCCTATTCTTCGTGCAAGATGATTGCCAGATGTCGATGCGTCTCCGCAGTACATGTTCAGCTAGCCTGAGGGCCCGTCATAAATCTTAGGAATTAGTTGACTAAAGTCCTTCAAACAAACAGTCATTGTCCCAGCTACGGGAAAATAGGAGAGACCTATTTTCAACGAACGGCGTCTCCCACTAGCAACCTTCCCTCGAGGGCGGCTAGCATCTTTTTCTAACCACCGATATGGAGATTGACCAATTAGCAGCAACGCCAAATTCCCTCACTTTCTGAACGAAGTCTTTCCTTGACGAATCCGATGATCTCCTGTCCTCAGACACACCCCACGTAGTTTTCCTCTGTGGCATCATCGGGACGGGAAAGTCATTCTCTCTCGCGATCTCATCGACGAAAGGAGTAACCCTTTACGACCAGTGAATATTACGCGTCCGACTTAGATTTAGTGAGTACGTTCATCTATCATCCCGTCGACCGCCGATTCGTTATTGAACCTAGGATCATTGTCATTAGTTTCTCGAGTATCTAATCACCACGGTTACTTGTCCGGTTCTATGATAATCGTATTTGCACTAGTCAATGTCTTCTCTATTGCATAACGACAACGTGTAACCCAAACGAAGATTCGTTTCACGCCCCTAACCCTAATTCCAATGTAAACCCGACATATATTTTGTGGCATGCTTGTAAAATCTAGACATCATTCTTTTGATAGCTTTTCATAATTGTATCAGAATTTTAAGATTAATTAAACGAATATTTAATAATAATTTTAATATCGAAAATAACGATTATTATACTACGAATTTTTATATGAATAGAGTATGTTAGAATATGTGAAACATAAGGTCCGGTCAAGTACTATGAACAAACGAAAAACAGTTTTGTACGAAGAAAAACAAGAAAGATATAAAGAATAACAGGCTTTGTTTTCGAGAAAATTGATCTTGGAAATCTGTTTGAAACATATAAATTTGGTTAGTTACCGATTAAGCAGATGGAAGTTATTTTACGTGCAAAAATAAGAGAAAAATGTGGAATAAAATCTTTCCGTATAAAGCTTCATTTTCAAGAGAAACGAATTTCTTCGTGCTCAGTTGATAACACTGTTCAACACGTAATTTTGCAATCTTCAATTTCTTTTACCATCGTTCCTGGTATGCCACCCACACCAACCGCTTTATTCCGGTTCATCTCAGCTCCGGCATCCAGTAGCGCTTCCTTCGTGATCAAGCCCTCGCTGACACTAATACTCCCGTGGATTCTACTTATATTTCCCCTCGGTCTCGTTAAGAAAAGCTCATCGACAAGGGCTCGAATCAGTTTCCTCGTCTGCCTCTTCTTTTTCCGCAACTCCCGAACCCACTGTACCGCGTCTTCAGTTCCTCACGCCACTGCTCTCTGAGTTCTTCTTCTCGTCGTCATCACCTCCTCCTTTCTTAACTTCATCAACTGTTCATTCCGCCAATAATTATGATTTTTCTTGCCCGTCGGAGGGTAAACCCTTTTTAATTCGGAGGTACATGGGGTTTCCACCGTAACAGCGCACATCGAGCCCTACTGCATAGATGTCCCTCGGTACTTGTTACTAAGCTTTCCTAATTAACCATTGCTACCAGGTGACCCACTTAGCCAGATTGACACATACCATTTCATATTGAATAATACTTTACTTCATGCATGTAGATGGCACCACTCCTTTATGTATCATAAAGCCCCTAAAGAAGGGGCCCGCTTACCAATATGGCAACCGTGTGACACGTGCGCGTCTCATCACGTCGTTCAAGCTATTATGTGATCCCTACTTCCTACACTCCACTGCATATAAGCATTTGCATTTGCATTTCCCCTATCCCATCAACTCACAGTTGACCCCAGTGACAAGAAAACCCCACCGTGTCCCAATGAGTGCTACCACCCACATGTACTTTCTTCAATTCATCGATCTACTGATATTCATGTGCCAATCCAGCAGGTATTAACCGTGTCGAAGCCACCCAAAGGGTAGTGTTAGTGTACTATTGTGTTCCATCGTGTGCAATTGCATTCTCTATCATACTTCATAATCTTACAACATTTAAATCTATTATATTAATTATCATCTCGAAGCCAATATTAAATACTGTTGCGTTGTCAATTAATACAAAACCATTCTCGTTATTCAGTTAAAAGTAAAATAAATAACGACTAAAACAAAAACAAAACACGATAAACAGGCTTAGCGTGATGAGTTATTGTTATTAAAGGCGTTTTTAATCTTTCACTTTTTATTTAGCTAAACTTTATTTAGTTACATTTTTTGATTTTCTATATTCTATCCCATATAACGTAGCTTAATGTAAAAAATTCGAATTGTGTCAATTCTTGCCCTAACCATTAATTTAGTAGTTTGTAATTAATTAATTAATTTGTAGTTATGGAGCTATAATAACTCGTCAATAAATGCGAACAACCAACGTCCTTTCGAATTATCTACAACAACGTACTCACGCATATTAAACATTTACGAATACGTTATATACATTAATTTATTACTTTTTAAATTATTTACTGTTTCCTACTAATTCCTTTCCTTTTTAGTTTTGAAAATCAACGATATATACTACCACTTTCTAATTCTTCCACTGTTTTCCATTATGAACTGACTTTATCTGATGAGTCATTAAAGTTCCAAATATATTTATCCTAAGCTATTGTATTTAAATTACTTAAGATTGAAAATAAATTTCTTCTTGAAACTTTATATTTATATAGCTCTTCAATTATATTACGTAGAATACTCCTCCATTATATTACCACTCTTTATTATATTTTATTTAACTCTGGCTTCTTCTAATTGAATTCTAATTTTATTTCCTTTTAAAGTTTTATCATTTAAATTGAAATTCGTAATTGCATTTTCTATAGATATTCGACTTTACCAACTCCTCTTCATATTTTAATTCAATAGTTCAATAATTTATTGCTTTATGTTCTTTGTTATTGTTCACCTATGACTCATCACGCCATGATTATCGAGCATTACACTTCTTGTTTCTCTCACATTTAACATTAGATCCTCCAATTATTCCATTTATTTTTGTTCACCTAGGATATTACCATTTAATTATACCCAAACATATTGTAACTTACTCACTCGATCATAATCCACGTCGACTCCCTTGTAACATACACCCTGATATTCACTTAATACTATTCCACTCACACCAATTCTCCTATCATCTCATCCCACTTCACACCCCTTACAATTTATCGTAATAATTCATTGCACTTCCCTCTCCCTTTGTAATCCATTGTAACCCATTGCAATTTTCTTGAAATTCGCATAAGCATACTGTATTTTCGACCAGTCGCGGGGAGACGCTTCCGCTAGGAAATTCGCCACGGAAGTCGTAAATTCCCGTTACGATTGTAATAATCGACGCCGCGAACAAATCGATCCCCTGATTCCCGTTGATATATTAGGGGTGGTTGAGGTGATATAACGCTGCGATTAACAGGGTTATAAAATATGTATTTCCAACAACTTTACACAAGATAGTAACGCCGATACGTAAGAGGTAAGTGAAGAATAAATGGATTGCTCTTAGATGAGAGAATCAGTGTAGAGACGATGACTGATCTGAAGACAGAGCTCGAGTCCTAGTAGATATGTTGTCGTAGAGGAAGTCTTGAGGTGTTGAGTATGTTAGAATGGAGAGTTAACTGAACTTCCGCTCTCATGTAATTATGGAGGGAAGCTCGGTTTGTAGGTATTTTTTGAACAAAGGAGGCGGATTCGTTGTTCACACTTTTCGTTATGAAAAGTGAGGGTAACGGTCCGCGATGCCGCTTGATTATAACCCACCTTAATGCATAAAGGTATGAGGAGGAAGCCTCCTACCAACGTGGCTCATGAACTTGTTCATGGAAAAAACCAGCTTTGTCGTTAGACAAACATTCGTTTTTCCCATTAGGTGACTACCCGCTCTCTCCGTAATGTTTAACAGAGTCTAATAAACCTGACGAGTTTTCTAAGAACCAGCCATAAACCGAAAACACTTATAGGATTAGAAAATCCTTCCGGATAAGCACATTAACTTGAAAACATGTGCTAACAATTAAACTAAAAAGTTAAGGTTTATGGTGGCTCCTTAGGTTTATTGAGGACCGGAATGACGGTACGTGGACCATAGGCTGCTAGGCATTGTCGTGCCCAGTTTCGACAATCTTTGTTTATTGACGATCGGACGAAACACGTCGTCTCCATGTTTTGCGTAGCGCGTATCCAAAGATGGGAAAGTCCCTGAGCGAATTATATACGCTGTGCCGCAAGGATTTCGATACAAACGGTCATACAAAATCGCCTGATACGCCGTAATCAGGAAAACGTATCTTCTTTAATTGTAATACGGATGTATCGGACTTGACGATGTCGCGTAGCTCGGTGTCGTTTTCTTGCGCTGCGGCGAGAGTTTTATGGTCCACAGATTTCCCTATCGCTTCGATGCCAGATAGAGCGTCGGTTACATTATTGTCCAAGCCTTTAATGTATCGGATGTCGGTCGTGAACTGTCCGAAGTAGTCAAGATGGCGAAATTGTCGCGGCGAACATTTGTGTTGATATTGATTGAACGCGCACATGAGGGGTTTGTAATCGGTTTATATCGCGAAATTTCTCCCTCCTACGGCTTATCTAAAACGTTTAACTGCGGTGTACAAAGCAAGAAGTTCGCGGTCATATGCTCTATATTTTTTTGCTGCGCGGAGGTCAAGGATGTTGTAACGAATCTTAGCGGCAGCCATTTGTCGTTCACGCGTTGATGTAATACTGCTCCTATGGCGTAATCCGATGCGTCTACCGCGAGGCTGACGGGCCCGCCTGGTATCGGATGTGCTAGTGTCACACGCTCAGTAATGTCACATGTTAAGAAGCAGTAATAGGGTGAACAAAATATACTGCATGCCACAGCTATCGAAACAATAACCAGATAGTAACGGAATAGCCGCCTCTGATATACACCCGGCGATAATCCCTACAGGGGGACTAAAACCTCAGCATAAAAACCTTTCTAAATTAGCGCTCGATATCTTTTTTATTATAGCACTCTGAACCGTCACTATTTTGGATTCATACAATAAATTTTACTATTGTTAGGTAGACGATACATTTACACTGTACATGTGAATGTGTGTGTAAGCGTCGGAGAGCGTCCAGGTCTCAGTTGAGACAAAAGACGATTCGCAGCTGTTAGAAGAATCTGGTGGGGTCGGTTGACAACAAGCGTGCGTACAAGAAGGTTATCGAGGTCTTCGGAGTGTAATATATATCGGAGATGAAAGAACACCGGAGCCTTTGGAATTTTGGATAATCCCGCAACATTGCAACCCAGAGTCAACTATAGCTGTAATTGAACAATTGTAGTTATTCAATCCGATTGTAATTGTTCGCGAGTTGTGATAATGAGCTTGTGCTCGAGGCGACAGTCAGTCGCCAAACGTAGCCGCGGTCACGGGATGAACGCTTTGTCTAACAAAGGCATGGAATAATTCTATAGCTCTCTTTAAAAAGGAAATAGTTGTAACACTCGACAGTAAACATTCCAACGGTCTCTGTCCCGTAGCTCGCCACACGCAGACCCTATTCTTCGAGTAAGATGATTGCCAGATGTCGATGCGTCTCCGCAGTACATGTTCAGCTAGCCCGAGGGCCTGTTATAAATCTTAAGATTTAGTCAACTAAAGTCCTTCAAACAGACAAACAGTCTTTGTCCCAACTACGGGAAAATAGGGGAGACCTATTTTTCAACGAGCGGCGTCTCCCTCTAGCAACTTTCCCTCGAGGGCGGCTAGCATCTTTTTCTAACCACCGATATGGAGATTGACCGATTAGCAGCAACGCCAATTTCCCTTACTTTCTGAACGAAGGTTTTTTTCGACGAATCCGATGATCTCGTGTCCTTAGACACACCCCATTATAGCTTTCCTCTGTGGCATCATCGGGACGGGAAAGTCATTCTCTCTGGCGATCTCATCGACGAAAAGAGTAACCCCTTACGACCAGTGAATATTACGCGTCCGACTTAGATTTTGTGAGCACGTTCATCTATCATCCCGTCGACCGCGGATTCGTTACTGAACCTAGGATCATTGTCATTAGTTTCTCGAGTATCTAACTACCGCGGTTACTTGTCCGGTTCTATAATAATCGTATTTGCACTAGTCAATGTCTTCTCTATTGCATAACGACAACGCGTAATCCAAGCGAGGATTCGTTTCACGCCCCTAACCCTAATTCTAATGTAAACCCGACATATTTATTCATATAATGTATGCTACTCGTTCTTTTTCCCTTGTTTGGTTTGAAGATCACCAGCGTATGCTAACACTCACATATTATATTACTCCTCCTTTTACTTATTCACCGCTATGCATCATAGACACCATCACCAATGAGCCGTTAATGCATCACACACTTTTTTATCCTACGCTGCTACTGCTGTACTCGAGTTAATTTAACAGCTATTCCCCTACAACTTATCATGCCAATATTGACCGCCACGCTTCATGTTTCTCCCACTTTAATTGTACTCAAACGATCATATGATTATAATCCTTGTCGCCTCCATATGCATACACTCTGATATCGTCTCAATATTATTCCACTCACACCCCCTTGTAATTCACCACAATCCTTAGCAATCCTGCTTGCATTTTCACACGCATGTATCATCTTATATTGTCAAACACCTAGCTAGCGAGAGCGATCCACCAACATGTCCGCTCTCAATTGCGTCGCGAACCAGACTTCTGTCTATAACCTACGTTCACCTTAACATGTGACTCGTAGTTATTCATTTGTTATAGTTCCCGAACCGTAATTACACTTTATTTCAATTCCTATCCTAGTCAAATTCTAATTTCTATTTCCTTTAATTTAGCCAATAGATTAACTTAATATTAATTTAGCTCACTTTAGCTTCAATTAAAATCCACTAAACGCTTACTCACTCAATAACATTAATTGTTATATCGATTTTAGCCCCGCTACGCCTTCCAATTTAGCCTGTGACTTCTTGCATCCGTTAAACCCTCTCATCTTATTCAAGTCAACAATAAACTAAAATCACTGTACGTACCCACGACACCCTAATTCATCTCAAATGGGAATTATCCATCACTATCTAGCTCGTTAAAAATTGGTATTTCTCATGTTTCCTTTAAACTAATCCCACCCACGATATGACACATCTACCCCTAACCAACTACTATTACAACTAGCCTTATGCTCACGAGCGGGAGCTCGCGGCAAACACGTCCGCAAGCAACGACGTCTCGAGTCGAACTCCAGTTTTGCTGCTAATTAAACTCGGTTGTCTGATTTCTAAGATTTTATGTGTTTTACACGATACGTCGATCTGCACATTTTTCCTAATGATAATGATATAATGATTTTCTGTCTGTAAGGGTACGAACGTCAATTCTTCCAACTTGAATACAGCAGTTGGGCAGGTTTTGACTGTCTGTTGATTATTAGTTAATTCGATTCTACATTCAGGTGAACTGATTCTATTGTGACTTGACTGAGTTCCCTTACAAATGTCGATGATTGCCGTTCGTTTATATTTGTTTAAGTAGTGGCTATCGACAAAGGTGTATCGTTCTAAGCTGATTAGTATCAGTTTCTACTACAGGTGCGATAAATACAGAGTTTTGCTTGAAAGGTATCGGATAAATTTTTGTTATTTTCCATTCGTTGTCTTCTGAAAACGATACAGTTATCGTATATATGAGTTTGTTATCATTTGTCCATAATTTTAGTTTACTTAGATCTAGAATTAGTAGAAAGTTTTGAACTGAAAGATCGATATGATTACTCATAAAGTTTTGCTTCGTTAATTGGTCGAGTGTTGTTAAGAATTGTTTAGGTTCCATAATTTGCGGGTTTATGATTCCTTGTTTTCCTGATACTATAGTGTTAAAAATTTCGTCGATGTTAATATGGAGCTCCGATATGGTAGATTCAGTTCGAATTAGTAAAGAGATCAATATTTCGTTTTTCTCGTTATGGTTTTCAATCTTGCGTATGACGTTGCTAACGTTTTCGAGTTGATTCGTCTTAGCATAGTCTAGCACGCGTTTGATAAGTGCGGTTTGATTACTGAGGATCGTTTTTATTTTATTGTTGGAGTCAAATAATGTGTAGAGGATGAGTCGAGTCCGTGATGATTGTGGTTGGTGGCTGTAGATGTCGCTGCTGGGGGTACTGCTATATTTTCTTCCTATTTCAAATCGTGGAATAAAAATCGGACTTCGGTCGCCGGGATTCGATCCCGCGTTCCGAACGTTCGTAACCTTTTTTTTTTTTTGTACGTGGAGAAATCCTCATGGACACTCCGCTGCTGCAATAATCGCGTAACAGCAGAGTAGTGTCGGACTCCTACCGACTAAAACTCCACGAGGACCACCTTATGCGCGTGACAGGGGTGCTCCAGGAACCTCTTATGAATTAACTTCAGTTGCACCCCCTTCTCGCGTTCTCTTGTTCGAGCCGGCTATTGAGTAGGCGTTAGGGGGAGGTCGTTGCCCCTAGCGCTGTCACTTCTTCTGGTCGTAGTCCGTTGGGGTGGTGGCGGGGCGGCTCTGGGTCGTCTGTCTGCCATCCTTCTCCATCGTCTTATCCTGCAGGGGTGAGAGTTTTTTTTTCTCTCCCTTTCCGCTCGCTCCTTCGCGAGCATAACTCGCTCGCAGAAGAGGCGGACGGCCTCGTATTCCTGTGGCCCTCTCAACAGCGCTTCTACAGTCGCTTAGGGTGTCAACGTTTCCCCTATGGCGTGCCGCAGGGTGTAGCGGGGCAGCTCCCACGCCGGACAGAGCTCCAGGGTGTGCTGCGCTGTGTCCCTGCCATCTCCGCAGTGGTGGCAGGTGTCTGTCGTCTCTCGCCTTATTCTCTTCAGGAACTCGCCGAACACGCCGTGTCCGGTGAGCACTTGTGTCATCCTGAATGTGAGTGGGAGGCCGTGGCGGCTCCTCCATGCCTCCCAGTTTGGTAGGACCGCTTCCGCGCCTCGGTGTTCGCTTCTCCCGTTGATCAGTTGGGATCGCCACAGGTTCCATGTGTCCTCCTCGGCGGTTCCTGTGTCGTTTGGAGCCGCCTGCTCGGTGGGGTCTTCTCCCGGATGCCATTCTCTCCGGCGGGTGTATCACTTTTTGAGCGCCAGCGCCCGCAGCTCCCACGGGGGGGACGCGGCTAGGGTGGACGCCGACGCGTGAGACACCGTCCGGTATCCCCTAATGATTCTGATGGCGGTCACTCTGTGCAACCTTCTCAGGAGCAGAATGCTGCGACGGCTTGCCATCAGGTCGTCCGCCCATACTGGGGCCCCGTACATCACTCGTGACCGAACGACGCCCTCGTAAAGTCGGCGCACCGCGTCTCCGGCCCCGCCGATGTTCGGTAGTAGGCCGCACAGGGCATTGGCAGCCGCTGACACCTTCGGGATCAGAGAGTCGAAGTGCAGCTCGAACGTCCACTGGCTGTCGATGGTGAGTCCCAGATACTTCATCTGTGATCCCACCCGGACGGTTTTACCTGCCATGTTTATGCATAGGCCGGGCGGTGGTGTCCCTCGCCTCTTCCTGTCAAAGAACCAGGTGGCCTCCGACTTCGCAGGGGAGACTCTTAGGCCCAGTTCGTTCACGGCACGGATCGCACAGGCCGTTGCGATTTCGCCAATGCGCAGCGTCTCGTGCCAGCCACGACCCTCGACCAGGATTAGGGTGTCGTCCGCATAACATATCATGGCCGCGCCTGGGGTAGCGGGCATCGCAGTACCTCGTCGTGCGCAACGTTCCATAGTATGGGGCCCAGCACCGAGCCCTGTGGGACGCCACGCTCGACGGATCGCTTTTCCTGTCCTTCCTTACAGGTGCAACACACCCACCTGTCGTCGAGGTAGGCTCGGATCAATCGGACGAGGTAGCTGGGAACCTCGAAGTGCTCCAGGGCCGTCACTATCCTGTCCCATGGCATGGTGTTGAACGCGTTGACGATGTCCAGGGAAACCGCCAGCGCCACGCCTTTCCGGGAGACCAAGTCCTCCGCAATCGCTCGTACGCGTCTGACCGCGTCAATCATCGAGCGCCCCTTCCGGAAGCCGTACTGGCTTTCGCGCAAACCTGGCACTTGGCCCGCTATGTGTCGTTCCAAACGGGCGGCGACTACCCTCTCGAGTAGTTTGCCGACCTCGTCCAGTAGGCATATCGGCCGGTACGCTGACGGCGAGGTCGTCGGTTGGCCCTCTTTATGGAGCAGGACCAGTCTCGTCGTCCGCCACGCCCGGGGGTAGACTCCCTCCCTCAGGCATCTTGTGAAGAGGTGCCGGAGTCTGGGGGCCATGACCCCCATCACTTCCCCCCAGATCCGGCCAGGGATTCCGTCCGGGCCCGGTGCCACGTTGCGGGAGGTCATTCTTCTGGTAGCCTCCCATATCTCCTCCTCCGTGACTTCCCAGTCGTCCCTCCATTCCAGCGGTCGTGTCGTTTCCCGTGGCCGTTCCAGCACTCTGTTTTCTTGTGGGGGAAAGAGCGTTCCGGTGATCCGCGTCAGCAGCGCATGTTCCATCTCCGTCGTTGTCAGGGGGCCCTTCGCGCGTAGTTTCTGTGTCACCTTCCTGTATGGCCTTCCCCATGGGTCCGACTCGACTGTTTCGACCAGTTCGGACCAAGCACGGTCCTTCGCTTTTTTAATTTCCTTTTGTAGCGAGCGCCGTAGCGCGCGGTACGCCCGGTGGAGCAAGCCAGCGGCGGGCCCTTCGGCCACTCTCCAGCCTGAGATCCGCCTGAATGCCTCGGGGGAGGCCCATTTTATGTCAACAATGGGCTCCCTCTGCACGTCACGCAGGTACTGGTCGAGCCCCTGTTCACTAACAGAAGTCCAAGTCCCGCGGCCCAGTTTGATAGCGTGCGGCCGCGCGCGTTGGTCCTGGCGTTCCCCCATTCCGTGAAGTGCTTGCTGAAGTCTCCCAGGACGAGCACTTGTCGGGGGAGTCGTCGCCTGACGCAGTCGCCAACTCCGTCTAGGAATTCCTCGAACGCTGCCCGTCCGCTGTTAGGTGACACGTACACCCCCACCACCATCATCCCTGCCCACTCGACCGCGGCGTATCCGTTGCCGCGTTCCAGCAGGGCTCCGTGGGCGAACGCCCCGGGCGTTGATGTCCAGGTGACGGCAACCATTCCGTCCGTGTCTCCGACCCACTCCGGGGCATCCAGAACTCTGTATGGTTCCGCCACCACCGCTAGGGCGACCGTGCTCTCCCGGATGGTTTGGTGGAGCAGGTCTTGTGCTCGCCTTGACCTTCGCAGGTTAGTCTGGAGGATGCGCATTCTCAGTTCTTTGGTGTTCTTTCCTTGTTTGTGGCTTCCTCCGTGCCTACCTCCTTGTTCGCGGGCTTAGGGTCGCTTTGCGACGGGGAGCCTTTCTCGCTGCCTCATGTAGCCGTGGATCCGCGGGCGGCTCCTTTCCTTTCTTTCTTCGAGGGGGCGCAGGCCGGTTCCCCCATCCTGTGTACCGACGGTACTCCAAGCGCCTCGCAGAGCAGGCATTTCGGGCTCGCAGTAGTGCATGCTCTCGCCTGGTGCCCTGGTTCGCCGCATCTGAAGCACAGGTGCCCCTTGTCCTCCTTGGCGGTGCAGGTCTTCCCCGTGTGTCCTATCCCAAGGCACCTGTAGCACTGCAACGGTCTCCGTTCGATGGCTTCGACCTTCGCCGTCGACCAGCCTATGGCGACCTTTCCAGCCTGGGCCAGTTTCCTCACTGCACTGGCAGGGCCTCGTATCTACACGGTGCCAAGTCCGTTCCGGGCGGGGCGGATTTCTCCCAGCCGGATGTCCTCCGGCTTGCAGCCGCTCTTCCTCGCCAGGGTGTTCTGGATTTCCGCCTTGGTGGCCGCTATGTCTATCAGGGACACCCTTGCCTCCGCGGCTCGGAAGGGTGTCGCCACGCGGACCTCGTTCGGGTCCAGAGCCCGCGTCAGCTGTGCTGCGAGCGCTGCGGCCTTCTCCCTTCCCTGGTCCTCGGGGACCTCTAAGATGACGTCTCCGGCGATGGTCTTCCGCATCCTCATCGTGTTGATGCCGAGCCGGTCAGGGAGACACTGTCCTTGGCCGCAGCCAGCACCTCCGCG
This sequence comes from Bombus vancouverensis nearcticus, assembly GCF_051014615.1. Taxonomy (NCBI): domain Eukaryota; kingdom Metazoa; phylum Arthropoda; class Insecta; order Hymenoptera; family Apidae; genus Bombus; species Bombus vancouverensis. Next base: position 703,906 of record NC_134921.1, on the reverse strand, counting down.
TAGGATTGGCTCGATTTGTCCGTCAGGGTGATTGTTACCGCTGACGTTCGCGGTGCGCGCGGGAGGAGCCCCCTGCCTCCCCCTCTTCGTGCGTTCTCCAATCCACTCTCCGGAATTTCCCTCTGTCTCTCCGCCCCTGTCTCGGGGATCAGCTTCGCCGGCTGCTTCTTTCCTGCTTCCTTCTTCTTTCCGCTTCTTTTTCTTTCAACCGTCTGCCATTCGATGACAGCTGTTCGGCCTCCCTTGGGCGCTGGGGCGTTTGAGGCTCCAGGCTCCATCCCTCTCGTGTTCGCGGCAGGAGCGACCTCCTTTCCTTCTCCTTTTTCTATTCTCTGCAGTCGTTCCTCCAGTTGGTGCAGCAAGGATCTCATCTCCTCTGCATGGTGTTTGACTGCAGCGAGACGCGCCCTGTAGCTGCTCTCATCCGCGGTTCGGGGGATTCGTTGGCCTTCCTTCTCTTCGCTCGGGGTGCTTCTCTGGCGGGGGTTTCCTCCTCCTCTGTTGTTTCCTCAGTCCATATTCCCTCCTTGTCCAGCGTGAAGCGGGAGGGTCCCTCCTTTGGCGGCATCGCCTTCGTCATGCTCCTGGTGCTGACGTGTGGCAGCTCCGCAGCCAGTTCCGTTTCCCTCCGTCCCCTAGCGTTTTCCTCTACCTCCTTCCCTTTCGCCATGGTTGCGTCTGTTTCCCCGTTGGGCGGGAAATGTCGCTCGGTCAGCACTTGCCACTCTGCCAGTCGCTGTCACTTTCAAGTGGCCCGCGCGACGCGCTTCGGCGCACGCGCCAATATGGCTGCGTCTGGGTAGTTTCTCGGGTAGCCCGTGTAGCGGCGCTGTTGTCACGCGTCCTAATATGGCTACTCCACCGTCCTAACCTCACACTTGGTTGGTTTTGCTTTAACTCCTTGTCCAAGCCAGACTTCCCGTAGCTACACCCGCTTTGCGTTCACAGGCACTAGTCCTCCACTCTGGTTACCTCCCTTGCCCAAGCTCTCCAGTTTTCCGGAGATTTCGATTACGCTCGCAGCTCCGTCCTCTCTACGTCTGCCTCCCATATATCCCCCCACTACTTTCCCCGAACGTTCGTAACCTAATGCGTTAACCACTGCGCTACCGTCGTCCGTTAGTTGTTTATGTCGAGTAGCGGTATTTGTGCTGTGTCGAGTGCCGCTACAAATGTATCAATATTTTCGTTAATGAGTTCTAGATCTTTTTCGAGGAGAGTTCCGAATAGAGTTTTAGATTCTGAGCCTATGACGTTGAGCAGTCCGCGTTTGCTTCTATAATGTAATGCGTATAATATGAAAAAATATATGAAATATCCAAGGTATAGTTTTATTAAACTTACTTTTTATAATGCTTCGTAGGTAAAACAATTTTCTATCCAGATTCCACTTTCTCAATTATATTTTCAAAAATGCTCGATAAGGAGTACAATTTTCTACCCAGGTTGTACCTTTCTGATTATATCTTCCAAAATTCTTAATAGGTGAAACAATATTCCACCGACGATTTACTTTTTTAATTGTATCCCCCAAAATATGGACCTGCTTAACGTTTAGATATTATTATCTTTTTCGTTGTTACTTGATACGGCTAGCAATTAAATAGTGAGAATAAGAAGAATTGGAAGTGCCATTTTCGAAAAAGAATTTTGTTTTTCCTTGAAGAGGTTGTTTGTATGAAGGTTAATATCACTAAATATGAAGGGAAGTGTAATCATAATAATTCGTACAGTTTTTAACGTTTCAGTTTACACGTTTTTACGTGATATAGGTTGTGTATGATGTATGTTATACGATTAGTTCCCTAAATTAGACTGTGTGCACCATGTACCAGCAAACTCCCTCCATCGTGCTTGAACATGTGCGTAGATAAATCTGCCTCAATTATCCCATCAGATAAGAAAATCTCTACTGACCTTCTTAAGCAAACTACATAATGGACTTACATATCTTCTCTTAAGATATAAAGAAGATATTTTTTTTTATCGTTAATTAACAGATCTTTGAAACGATAGAATAGAGATATCGTAAAATTATATAAAGTATTATAATATGCGTAATAAATAAGTATCGTTATATTTTTCTAATAAATAACATTCCCATAAACAAACAATTTCTCATAAACAGTCGTTTCCCAGAAAACTTTAGTTTCGATACTGGCAACTTTATCAATTCAATTATTTATGAATATTATTTATATTCAATTTCCCGTTATAAACAAGGAAAGGACTGCAAGTTTGTACAGCTTTTATCAAGATTACGTGCCATTGAACATATCGATTGATTGACTTCTCATGTTTCGTATTAATCGACATCCGATATAGCTATGGGACCTGGAATATTGAAATATTGGGAAGTCAGTTATATTCAGGTGTTCTATAGATTTGACGTATAAGCCTTGTAACATGTACTTCTTCATCAGACGTTTACGAGATACTGAACGATGGCTACGCTTGTAGTATCCAAAAATTTTACGTCGATTTATAATCGAAGATTCGATCAAACTATAGATAGATTTGAATATTCTACGAATTGAATTTAGTATTAAGAATTTTAGTTGTATAGATCATCGACGAAAGTCTGTTACACGGACCCTTTCAACAGTTCTATACACACTTCTATTATATATTTTATTTTTTAAAAATAACGCTTTGGCATGATCAAGGATCGGAAGTATAAAAAATAATTGTGACAATTCGAGCAGTGAAAGCCTCTAGAGTAACATTATATTAGTCTCTATAGCGACATTGTGGTACCGTGTCATTTTCAAAGTTCTCAGAATTGGTACTGTATCCGATTTCAATGTTTAATATTCTTCCCGGGTCCTGGAAGAATTTCTTCAAAACTACGTTAACCCATGAAGAATCAACCAACAGTTTCTCATAATGCCGTTTTATCCACATCCTTTGAAACTCATGAAATTGTAGAATCCAGATAGAAAAAGTAGAGACGAGGTAAACGCGAAGCTCATCCTTGGAATTGCTTGTCGTGGTGATAATGTTAACAAATAGAATTCGATAACGCAAATTCATTGGGGAAAAGGTGACAGATGAAATTCGCTAACGCAACGTTACCCGTTAATGGGCTAAGAATTACGCTCCATGGGATCGCTCACTGCATTCTCCGAAACGACCCTCGTAATCCATAGGGTCGTAAACGGCTTCCGTAACCGTAACGAATTTCAATCTTGTTCACGGATCTCTGACCGCTCGTTTCGAGGGTAACGAGGGGGTTGCGTGTTCACGTGCGTGCAACAGAAGGTGTTATCGTGATTGCAAGGCGTGCTGGAGCAGATAAGTCCAATATGCTCGCGGAAATCGTCGAGATTCATTGCCCAAAGCTGGCTGATAGTCGAAATTAACTTCGCCTCGTCCGATTTCCGCGTTCACATCGCTTTCACGATGGTTAGGCGTTTCTTCGTTCGTTTCTAACGCTGAGTTTTCCCGTGTCGCAGTCAACCCATATTTGGATGTGTGTACACGTTGCACAGAAAATGTGGTCGGGGGATGAAACGCGGACAGAATGGAAAACGGACTATGGGAAACGCCGAGAAAGAGGCGTCGATGAGTTGAAGACACGTCGATGCTGAAGTACACGTGTATCTCGCGTCTTATAGCGAAGGAAGGATACGTGTGAAATTTTAGAAAATATTGGCTGGAAAATGTTCTAACGGACATTGAAGAAACGAATTTAAATTGTAAAAAGAAAAAGATGGTAGCCTAAAGATGTTCCGCTTTCTGTCCCATTACGGAAAACTGCAAAAGCTATGTATCTTGAGAACAGATAAAGTTAAGAAATGAAAAGGAAAAATTCGATTTACTATGTATTTTCGCTATATTTTATATTTACTGTATATTATCGGAATAGCCATCCCTGATTCAGAAAATCAATTACATATATCCCTTGGCGAGAGGGAGTGAGAATTAATCCGATTAATTGTAATGGTGGATCAGCTGGATCCTCATATTCTGAACGTCCAGAGACTCGCTAACTACGAAGAAACTGGTCTGTTTGTGACGCCTATCAATTGTTTGCTAGAGATTAATCTGCTGGTAAGCAGCGTCAAAATGCGACGATAACTAAACCGTCCGAAGATCGAATTATAGCAAATGAAACGCGTCTCTGCGCTAGTCTGACCGATTAACAGGGCCTATGGGGGTGGCTTTCAAATTTGCAAGCAAGGAATTACCGTGTAACGAGCAACTCGTATCGATTATTCAATGGGTTCATATGGAGGCGAATAGAAATGCTACTTCAACATGGGCAAACATGGCTACTTTAAATGCTACATCAACATGGGCAAACGTTCATTTTGGTAATGTCGAGTTTTCTCATTGAATAATCTTCCGTTCGTCGATTTTACACGCTTAACCGACTAGATAAATTCGATGATTTTAAGCAACGTAATTAATGTAATTGATTAATTTTTCTTAAAGTGTGAACTATGGATGAAAGATTAGAAACCGTGACATTACAGAGTACAAAGTTAGAAATACAGGGGAACTTTATATTTTTCTTCACTGCTGATTAATTTCTTGCTGAACGTGCAACCACTTGGGAAAACTGTCGTTACCTGTTGCAAACTGATCGTAACATACATAGATCAAGGAACATCACAAATTTCACTTGACTACTTACGTTCGTACAACGAAGAATCCACATAATACAGTACGGCTAATATATTACTATAGAAATCGGATGGTTACACATACGCAACAATTTGGAAGAGGATATTTGCTTTCGGGTTGGGAATATCAGGGAATAGAATTGTTATTATGCGAATGACTGACGTTGATTCAATGTAATTAGTTAGGAGTAGAATTACAGTAGAAAAGGCATCAATACGATGGAATTGCACAGTTATTGTAAAAAAACAAACGATACTACATAATATATTTAGGTATACAGAAACAGTGACACTTCTGTATTGTCAATTATGATATAATTAAATGAGATAATACGAATAATTGTAAATGCTATTAAATTGTTAAATTTTAATAATTTCCCATTCATCTTCGTATCAAAGCAAATACGAACAATTTACAACGTTGCTAGTTATGACAATAAATTTCTATTTCTCGTGTCAGTAATTTCAAATGTCGTTGGTTGCAATCAAAAATCTGTCGGCGGAAAATTTTCACCCAAGCTTCGTCAAATAAATGAAACATCGTATTATTCTCGGTCAATATCGAGTCACTTTCGAGATTACACGAATAAAATTTAAAAAACTTTTTTGATGAATTGCTCGTCGAGGCATCGTTCTGATGTCGATATCGCATTAAGCAACTCGAAGATCGAAGTCTTGGTAACGAGATTGTCGCGTCAAAGACGAAGCGAGGCCTATTACCCAGGCGATGATGGAAGCTATGCAACTATAAAGAATACTAGCGCCTTTTTCTACGATTTTATACGACTCGATGCCAGTCGAAGCTCTTGGAAAATATTGCAACAAAAAGTCAATATATAAAACAAAAGATAGGAGGTTTCTCCTTAAAGCAATTTAATCACTGTCCACGCAACTTTTATTGTTCTCATCTAGAACCGAGCAAGAAAAATAACTATTTTATTTTTATACCTTCTCTATATTGGGATTGTAAAAATTTGTCTGTTTGAAATGCATTGGAAAATTTCGTCGAATTATAAAGTTACACCGTTGGTTGTCACCATAGAATCGATTTTAGAATGGATTTTAAAATAACGTAAGAACGATTTTAATGAAATTTTGAGAGTACATATGTACGTACATAGAGAAGCGAATGTAGTTCACACGCATTGCTACTAGGAATATTTGTGACCTACATAGGTTTCAGGGAAAATAAATGTCTGTTGCAAATAACACTAATTACAAATTCTATTTTTTCAAGCTTCGTGAAAACTCACATGAGAAATTAACCTGTCGAGATTCAGCATTTTTATATAATACTATCTTGACAAGTACATTTTACAAACAAACGAATATTACTAATTCGATACGAATAATTAATTAGTTTTTCAAGTTTTCTAAGATAAATAATAGAATCAGACATTATTTCAATTTCCACGAAGATCCATTGAAATATAATATCAGAAAATGATCTATTAACAACTTCAATTTTATTCGACGCTACTATAACCCTTCGCAATCGAGGGCTCCGCTAATAATATCAAATAAATTAAATAATTAATAAATTAAAAATTTAATAAATCAATAAATTAAAAATTTGTCCTTAACCTGTCAAATCATAATTATCTCACGTATTCTTGCAACGAACAGGTAAGATACAATCAGAAAAATAAACCGACGTATTGGCCGAAGATATATTACACTACCAAGCAAAATCGTATCGCACTGCGCGATGATAGTGAGTGAGTGAGTAGGTGATGAGTGATGCGGCTATGACTCTTCATTCTACGCATATATTTAACCAATTATACGAAAACACGTTCTTTCTACTGAAATTACTTGGAGTATCTGGTAATATGAATAAATGAAACCTTCGAATGCAAAGTATTAATATTATTAACGAAAATTAGAAATATAATTTATCAAACGGGATACGTGTATATAGTAAACCAAAGAATACAATGAATTATGCAATAACGACAGAAAAATTAACAGATATGACCAGATCTAATTGTTCAACCACTATACCCCTACATGTTCGAATCCTTGGGCGAACACCAGCAAACAGTTCGATCGATATTTTTCAACCTTCGAATTAGCTGTTATGACTAAAATATTTTCCATCGTTACAATGCATCCTGTCCCCAATTACATCGTTAATTTCGTTTCCGAGGTTCCGCTACAATACTTCGCAACGAGCAATTCAATAATTGAGACAACGACTCGCGTGATGCGCAGCAGTACGCTGGCCGTGAATCAATTGCATCGGATTACCTCGATTAATACGATTTTCTAGGACTACGCTGTAATGTCGAGTTAATTAATACGATAAAGTGCAATCGCGATCCAATGGAAACGCCTTCATTCTTACTTTTTCGCGCGATTTCACATCGGAGTCTAAGGAAAACGAGCTGCATCTTGCGGCATCTTGCGGAAAAACTGAAATTCATAGGACACAGGAAACCTGGTAAACAATAAATACGGCATGGTTCCACGATATGGACGCAAAATCAATGCTGGATGGCACGCTAATTCGATTGGCGGCTGGACAGGTCGAAGCATAGAGCTCAAAGTGTTTCCTCAAAGTGTTTCCGTTCCCTCATCCTCCCTTCAATAAATCTTGTTTCTCTCTCACTCTCTCTCTCCCCCTCTCTGTCTCTTTCTCTTTCTCCTCCGAAAACTTGATCATCCGATTTGTGTAACGGAGTTTATTTTGTCTTTCTGTTAATAATCTGTTAATACCAATAAGTTGCCTAATCGCGACACTTCTCGAGAAAATTTCTTTTAATCGCAAGGCCGCATAATTTTGACGAAATCCATGTGAAAAGAGTGTCCGGAATTAGGATGAAAAATATGTTTATATTTCATACGTGTATATGTTTCAAAATAGTTGCAATATAGAAATACCTTGTTTGTAAAGAAGGTTGACTCTATTGAGATTAATCGTTTGGTTTCTGAAGAGTTCAATGTGAATAAGGTTTTACGGTAAATTGAAAGATGTAAAAATACGCGCGAAGGTGTACAAATATGCAAAGTCTAGCAGCTATTAATAGTTCAGTAAGTAAAATAAATTTCTGTCTAGGTTCTTCTCTTTCGTCGCGCTCTATAAAAACATAAATTTAAATAAATATCAGCAGTGAGTGTAGCGATTTAGTCGATGGGATCTTAGAACGAAAAAACTTGTTTAAAAATGGAATCGATCAATTTAACTTCTCACTGGCTCACTTATCAGTGTTTATGTAACTCTTTCTCCCATTTCCTCTGCGTGAAACATGCAGCTTGGGAGTTTCGATTCGATAAAAAGTTGCGACTCTGAATATCCTTTGATCGTAAATTGAAGCATGAAAATATCATATATGTCGTATTTCGCTCTGAAACTGGATGAAAGAGGGAAATTGACTTGGTTCTTTCGCTGTTCCATTTTTTTCTTTTTTTCTATCTTTCGGCTATAGAATTACTCTGCCTATGGTGAAATTTGTAAAATTTAGTTGAATGTTACTAAGAGATACGCGATTTATCGATGGAAAGAAAGAAGAGAAATATTCACTCGTCGAAAGCTTAGTAGAACAACGTCTACTTCGCAGATGTAGAACATTTATTTCGGTTACCTATCGGTTGTATCGTTATCGACTTGCCAATCATGAAACGCAGACGCCACCGGCCAGTTTATTCAATAATAAATTATCTGACGCGTCGATTGATCACGAACACATGCTGTCCACGAAATTGAATTGTGTTCCAATCTCTGCATTATAATGTTTATATATATGTTTATGTTTATATATATGTTTTGTAAGGATTCGTTTAGTCGTAAATATGGTTTAGTCGTAAAACAGAATTTTTACACTCAACTCGATTCGCGTAATGGAAATCATAAAATTAACAAAGGACAATTGCAGTTAGATTTAAGATTAAGATTAAGTGCAGTTAGATTTAAGATTTAGATTAAGATTAGGTAAGTGGCGAATAATGGCTCGTATAATTGATTCTTCTCTCCTTCTTTGAGGATATCTTCGCCGCTCTATAGCTTCTTTATTGTTGTAAGTGTGTAACCTTATTTTGTATAAATTAGATCAGTAACGAGGATTTAAGACGAGGATTAATTTAACAATAGCATATCAATTCTTTTCATTGAGATTTTCACACGAGAAACTGATCAGCCTTGTGAAAAATATAAAATTAATATAAAATTCCTCGATTTAATTATTTAAGAATATAATTAATATTCAGCATGCTAAAAAACGAACGATCTATTTTTCCAAATTTGCAATTATCTATCGCAAGGAATTGTAAAAAGTCACAGGCTCCAAGGTAAATTTTCAAAAGCGTTTGTAATTGTTTTCTGTTATTTTTCTCTGTGCTTGAATTTATGAAGGTGATCAGCGTGGCTCCTGAGCAAATTAAGCTAACAGAATGAAATACTTTCAGTATACAATTTCAATATTTTAATATATGATTACAGAATTTCAATATTGAAATTTAAATTATTATTTAGTGTTACGCCGTAAATAATATCAATGATACTTATTACGTAAAGTACGAAATACAAATCAACGTATATTATTGAAACTCTAAAATTGAGTAACTATTGCTGTACCAAGAATACTAATTAAGAGTTAATCGCATGGATCTGCCTGAGTGACTAAGGAATTTAACAATAGAAGATTTTTAATCGAACTTCTCTTTCAAGCTGAGTTGACCGTGATTCAATTCACGAATATCGGAGAGGAAAAGTCGTAACAGTCTTACAGTTTCGATTCACTTTCATCTCTTTTCGAGGGGGTACTCGCGATTCGCGGCTGCTTCGAGAACTTCCTGCTGGTTCATCCATTGAACCTCATTCTTCGGCGTTCTTTCAATCCCTCGTCTTCCATAGACAAGTCGTAAATCTTTCGAAAACTATTAGCTTGTCCAAAAAGTTTCTTTCGTTTTATGAGGAAATAATAGACGCACAACGTCTTTTTGTTTTATATTATTTTATCGAATTACGATATTCTGTTGAGATAAATTTCACAGACTTGGTTTTACGTTTGTACGAAGGTGCATCCTTGTAAAAGACACGCTTGCGAAAGAAAGACACTTTCCGGACAACCTGATACTTTCTCTGTTCGTAAAAATTCTGTTCTACGTTTATTTCGTTCTTTCATATTAAAGGAAAGCGATACTGATCGATAAGTTACTTGATACCGTTTAGTATGTGTAACTGGTTAAAGTATAGTACAACTGGTTCTTACGAGTTTCGTAGCATTCAAATATTTAGTGCGTCTCATTAATCGTACTATAAAGGATAAGGTAAAATTTTCTACGTGAAGAAATAAATCGAAAATGTATAATTTTACAATGTACATTTTAAAATGTACAATTTTATCCTACGACGTTCTTCTTTTTGGAGAAGATAGATTTGAAATACTTTACGTCAGAAATTTATAAAGGTTATACGTTTGACAAAACCTGTTGCTTCGCTGAAAATAATACTTGGTAGGATATTCTGTCAACCAATTTTTTTAAGAATTTTTACGATTTTGTTGTCTCCGAGTCATAACTTTACAATGCTACAACTATACACAATTGCTTCACTACGATATATGGGATACTTGTATAATCAATTATAATCATGAAGATAAAGAGTAGTAAATGGTATAATTGAAAAACACGATTTTGTTAATGTAACTTTATCGAATAATGTTAAAAAATGACTAGAAGTGATATTAATAAGTAACTTTTAAAAATATCTGAAACGAAGATTAATGGAAATGCAGTATATATACCGAAATAAAAAATATTGAAAAGTCCTCTGAGCTGTCTTGTTATTTTATAAATTTTTATTATAGATACTACACGAATTTCCAACTATGCGAATAATTTTCCCATTTAATGTAGGAAAAGTTTCATAAACTAAATATATTTCATTACGGTATATTTAACTCTATTTAATTGCATTTACCTATATTTAGTGTTAGAATTTAATCTTGGAATTAGGATTAATATTCTGTGGAAGACACAATGTTTATGTTGAAATAATATAATGTGATATTTATTAAACAATTATTTCGAGAGCTATAAATGTGCGTTCTGGAATGTAGACAGTTGGCCAGTTATTCACAGACTAACTGCCTTAGTGACCTGTGGCGCTTGTAAAGATTTTGAACCCCCACTCTCTATAATGAGTGTGACCTGAGTAGATGTCTGTGTAACGTCACGTGCCACGGAACTTTCTAGCAGCTTCTCGATACAAAGCGTTACGCTGTCAAGGCGCGACACCGACGTGCCCAATGTTCCATCCATATCCTTACGTTTCTTCCGCCGAGTTCTCGGAAGAGCATGCACGCGCCTGCCGTGTAAAATTAAGGTAAAAAGTAAGGAACTTGTTAATTTCCGAAAAGGAGATAAAGTTCTTTTTATTTTTTACTCAATTTATACAATTTTTTCGGTTCGCGATGATACACTTTCGATACTTGGATTAGTTAAGAATTTTTTTATTAGACTGACTGGATGATTTTGAAGGGAGCATTTATATTCTTCCATTCGTTGGAGTGGGAGAAGGTTTTGTTTATACTTAGTGTAAAATTCGGAGAACGGCTGGAGTGATCGAATGCCACTCAGGCGGCTGAGAACGGGTGCTGACCGGACGGTCACACGCGATAAGGCGTTCGGAATTTCGGTTTGTTATATACAGTTGCTCGAATTTCGTCTGTGACATTCCCCCCTTCTTAGATTGAACTTGATCCCTCAAGTTTTCTTCAGAAGACTTTTGTGGAATCGGACTTGACGTGGCTTGAAAAGTACAGCTGATTCCTCCTCTTCATCTGAGTGGTATGTGTTGGTTGGAATATAGATGTTGGGTGTTGAGCCCAGGGTGAGTGGTACTGGTGGGGCTGTCGCATTGTGGCTGTTGATTACAGTTTCATTTCGGCAGCAAAATAAATTGATACATAATTTGTTCGGTATACATTTCCTGATGCATTTGAATACCCCTATTTTGTTTAATCCATATATACCTAGTATGCCTAATGCTATATACCCTAATATCTGGAGCGTGGTTAGTCCCCAATACTGTATATTTTTTATTCTATATTCGAAATTAAGAGCTTCTATCTCGTCGCCTATTTTATCGATCGTTGTTTTATAGCCTTGTAAATTATCTATTATCTTCGGTGCTCGCTCGAGTTTATCTAATAGATGAGTGAAACTATCGTTTGTTTTGAGCGCTAGGGTTTTTGTTTTGATTTCGTATATGACTTCGTTTTTTGTTTCGCCTATACGCATGTGTTCGTCTTTGTACAATATATCGCAAGAAGTGTTAGCTCTTATGATGGAAGGCTTGTCAAGTTTTTGTAAGGTATGTTTCGTTTGGCAAATTGTGTCTATTTCTATCGGACTTGCTGGTATCGCAATGTAACAGTTGCTAGTTTTGAGCGGTATAAAGCTAATGTCTTCAATCTTAAGTACAGTTATTTGACAATGTTCAATGTGTGGTTTGAAATTTATTATTTCGCTGCGACAATCGGTTTTTGAATTTCTGTCATGGATTGGTAGTGTTTGTTTGCATATAGTGGTTCCGGCTCGATTCTTACAAAGTTTGTTGAAATACTCGATATCAGCGTTTATAAATGAAAGACCTGAAGTTAAATATATCTGATGTTCGACTACTGGAGCCAAAAATACTCCATTTCTTTTACTCGGGATAGGATATACTTGTAATATGTTCCATTCTGTGTTAGAGACTAAAGGTACTATGATTTTGAAAAATATTTTGTCATCTATTGTGAAGATTTTAAGATCACTGATGTCGAGTATGAATTGAAAATGTTCGGTTTTGGCAGAAATCGCGGTGTTGTACATCTGGCTACCTATTGCCTTGGCGTAATTTTCTATGAATTCATTGGGGTCAAGTATTTGTGGACTAATTATTCCTTGTTTGCCTAATATCATGACGTTAAGTATTTCATCTAATTGAAAGTGTAAAGTTTGCATCGCGGTGTCGACTTTCATGATCATCTTAAGCATAGATCTATCGATATTTGCCTGCTGTTGTAATTTTAATATATCACTATATGATCTCTCTAAGTGGTTTAGGTTTTCTGAGTTTACAATTTTTCTAATAAGTGCTGTTTGATTAGCTATTATGGTCTTGATTTTATTATTATCATCGAATAGTTTGTCCATATTTTTGTTTATGAGCGTAAGATCATCATCGTCGAGAGTCCCGAACAGACTTTTCGATACGGAACCTATGATGTTAAGCAAACCTCGTGTGCTCCGGGTATGTGTTAACGCTTTCAAGTGTTTTGCGAGTTGTTTTAGGTTATTGATGCGATTTTGTAATCCGCCTAACTCTTCGACGTATTGTTTGCTGATTGCACGTGAGTCTATCGTTAATTTATATGATTCTATTGCGCTTATCTGTTCGTATATGTCGCTAGTGTCTAATCCTACTATTACATTGGCAGTGTCGCTGTATAAATATCCTTTTCCTATGTTTTCTACGAATACAGAGTTTCCTTCTAATGGTGTAATATTTATTTGCGCGGATACTATTCCGGCAAAGAGGAGCGTCGACCTGGAAAGTAAGGTTTTAAACGATTACCGTGTATCTTTTTGTCTTGAATCAGATAGTATGGAGTACATACTTTATCAATCGTGTACGGTCCTAACCATTCCACATCAAGTTTATGCCTTTTATGATCGTTATGTATTAAAACAGAGTCTCCTTCTTTGAAAACTGATTGAGGTTTTATAATTTTACGTTTTTGATCGCGCTGATATCGCTGTTTACTTTTGATCAATGTTTCGCGAGCGTGTCGGAGTCTAGAGTCCCATTCCTTTTTGCGGAACGTGACTTCGTCTGCGTATGTGCGTTGGGGATTCTTGGATATTGTGGAGGGATGATTGGCTTGGTGTCCGAATGTGAGTTCGAATGGCGTGTAACCAGTAGAGTCGTGTATCATTGTGTTATATGCAAGGCATACAAAGTTAAGTTGATCGTCCCATTCTTCATCCGAATTTCGCTGTATCGATTTTAACATGTCTGTTATTACTGCGTGTGTCCGTTCTAACGATCCGTTACTTTGTGGGTGGAAGGATGTCGTTTTGATATGTTTGATTTTGAACGCGTCTTCGTACTGCTACATTAAACTAGATATAAAATTCTGTCCGCGGTCAGTTAATATCTTTTTTGGAGCGGAAAAGATGTAAATGTAATGATTCAAGAGTGCGTTCCAAATTGTTTCCGTTTGCTGAGTTTTTAGTGGTACGAGTATTAAGTATTTTGTCAATTCGTCATGTATGGATAGAATGTACTGATTGCCTTTTTTCGTCTTTTTCAGTGGGCCTAATAAGTCCATAGCAATTTTATCGTTTGGTTCGAGGGGTGTGTCGGTGATACAAGGTTCTTCGCGCGGTCTGATACGTGTAGTTTTAGATGTTTGGCAGGTGTCGCATGATTCTATATGTTGTTGTATACGTTTCATCAAATCTGGTACTCTGTGCCGTTCACGAATGCGGTCGTATGTCTTTTGTATACCGGGGTGTCCTACTAAATCGTGATTTTCTTTCAATAATTCGTCTATTTCTTCGTCGCTATATGTTTGAATTGGTTCCCATGCAAAATTTAATTCTTTTACGGTGTCGTTCAGGAATAGTAAAATTTGTTTGATCGCGTTCTTTTCGGTCTCTGTGAAACTGTCGTCGCCTATACTTATCTTTTCGTTTATATGAATAATTTCGTTTAATTTAGTTAACCATTCGATTCTGTCGTAATTTCCTAGCTCTGTTTTGAATAATTGATAGAAAGATTTACGGTTCGGAGTCATTTTGAGAATTTTGGGTAACGCGTCGGTAGATTTTTCCCAATCGTGATATTTTTTATCGAGTTCTATGTTCAAATTTTCGCGTCGTCTGGTCAGAACATGTATTCTAGATAGTGCGTCGGCTGCAGTATTATCTTTTCCTTTCGTGTATTCTATGTCGTATTCGTATTCTTCTAGTTCTAATCGCCATCTCATCAAGCGTGATGAGGGGTCTTTGCAATTCTGTAACCATTTTAGTGCTTGGTGATCGGTTCGGATGAGGAATTTCCGTCCTAACAGATATTGTCGGAGGCGTTTCACGGCCCATACTATTGCTAAAAGTTCTTTTTCTGTAGTGGAATAATTTCGTTCCGGTGGGTTTAGAGTTCGCGAGATATAACAACATGGATGTCCGTCCTGTGATAAGATTGCACCTATACCTTCGTTACTGGCGTCAGTCGTTAATGTGAATGGTTTCGCAAAGTCTGGGAATTTTAGTACGGGTGATGAACAGAGTTTGTCTTTTAATGTCTGGAATGCTTCCTGGGTTTTATCTGTCCAATGAAATGGTGTCTCCTTTTTTGTAAGTTCGGTCAATGGTTTCGCGATCTTAGAAAAGTTTCTGATGAACTTACGGTAATAACCTGCTAGTCCTAAGAACGATTTGATGTCTGTGGGATTACGTGGCTGTTTGAAATTGCTAACGGCTTCTAATTTTTTGGGATTTGGCTTTACACCTTCGGCGGTTACTATATGTCCAAGATATTCTAATTCTGGTTTGAGAAATTCGCATTTGTCCGGCTGTATTTTGAGTCCGAGTTCGCGTAGGCGTTGCAATACTATCGCGAGGTTGCTATTGTGCCCTTCAATCGACTGTCCGAATATTATAATGTCGTCTAAATATACGAAGCAATGTTTATTTATGAGTCTTCTTAGCGCGGTATCCATCATGCGTTGAAATGTTGCAGGTGCATTCTTTAAACCGAATGGCATCCTATTGTAATGATAGTGTCCTTGTGGTGTGGAGAATGCTGTGTACTTTTTAGAGTCTATGTCCATTGGGATTTGGTGGAATCCGGAGGATAAATCGAGGGCTGAGAAGAATTTTGCGTTGCCTAGTTGGGATAGTATGTCGTCTATGTCAGGTAATGGATATGCGTCCTGGTCAGTTAGTTCGTTTATTTTTCTGAAGTCTATTACAATTCGCCATTTCTGTTTCCCTGAGGCGTCTGCCTTTTTTGGTACTACCCAGACTGGTGAATTGTAAGGAGAATCAGATGGTTCTATAATGTTCTTTTGTAGCATTTCGTCCATTTGTCGTTTGATTTCTTCTTTATGGCATTCAGGCGGTCGGTAAGATTTTGTGTTAATGATTTTATTTTCTTTTAACGTTATTGTGTGTTTAGCAAGATTAGTGCATGGTAATAAGTCGGTCTCTAGATTGAATACGTCGAGGTAGAACAGCAATATCTTTTCGATTGGTTCACGGAGAGTTTTCTCTATATGCGAAAGTCTAACTAAATCTTTAAACGTGGAGACTTGATCATACGTATTTGAATTTTCGATAAAATTAGTCATTTTGGCTGGGCACTCACCACCATTGATAAAGCATATCGTTGTCGGTTTTCCTTCCAGGTAGACTGTTTTTGACACTGCTTATTTTGGAGGTACGTCGTTTTCCTGTTGCAATAAAAGTATATTATTGTCAAGTTTTAATTGTTGATTCGAGAGTTCAAATTTGAATTTATAATTCAATATAAATTATATAATTGGAAAGTTGTCTTCTACCACAAAAAATTCTAGAGTTTTGCCAAATAGTTTTATCAAAGCGTGTTCGTTGGTTTTAAATTTAGAGTGTCCCATCGAGAATTTCCGTTCTTTTGTTATTCTTAGTCGTAATACGCATCTTCGCTTGAGTATATTAATTCCTGCTCCGCTGTCAATGAGGAATTTATGTCGCTGTCCGTCGGATCGTAAAAGTACTGTGGGTAGTGTTCCTGTTGTGGCGTTAATTCGTAGGTCTGGTCTATTGGTTCCTCTATTTCTTCCTTGTGTGTCTCGAGATTGTGGACTGCTGGTGGTCTCGGAAATTGGCTGGGTGTTCGAAAATTTTTACATTGACTGGAGACATGTCCGATTTGGTTGCATTTGAAGCATTTTAATTGTGTCCTTTGGGCAAGTGGTATTTGTTCGGTTTGTCGGAAGCTTCTTGGCATTGGATTGGGTGTTGGAGTTGGTTTTTTAGTGATCGGATTAGGATTATTGGTTGTTAGTCGTTGCTGCTCAGGAAGTCGTAATCGTTCTATTGGTTTTAGTCGTCGATTTCGATCTTCCCTGAAGAATCGCTCGATGTCGGTGGCTTTCTTTTCGGCTTCAAGGATATTGTATGGTGGATTGGCGAGTAGTAATTGTCCTATTTCGCCTTTCAGGCCTCGGATAAAATCGATCACGGAGTCTTTTAAAATCCTGTCGTTCATAGCTCGTCTAGTAATTTCGTCACGGTATTCGTTCGTTATACTGTATTGTAACTTATTGAGTGCTCTGCGGAATCTGATGATATAACTTTGCACACTTTCGTCGTGACGCTGTCTCGTTTCGCGTAGCTGGTCTTGATGTTCTCTAACAGAGTCTTGGGTGGCTACGTTTCGTCTTAGGGCATCGTACAGGTGTCCGTATTCGTATATCGATATATTGCAGATGGCCATTGCGGCTTTACCCGTGATTTTCCCGATTTTGATCATTTTTAATAGTAGCGTGGGTTCGCTACACATGGCTCGTAATTCGCGTACTTCGCGTATGAATTCTTCTACTCCGATATTGTCTTCGCCGTTTAATTGCGGAATACATACTATCGCGTCTTTGGCCCGTAAGCTCGGAGAGGCGAATTGCGGTGGACGGTCTTCGTAAGAGGGATGGTTGAATTCTTCTGTTCGAATTGGAACGCATGGTGGGGAAGTTCTATCTCTCGCGGCAACAGATTCGTCCATAGTAATAAGGGAGCCTAGTTCTGTAGTAGCGTCGCGTCCTATTTTTATTTTAGAGATATTTTTGCCTAATAGTTCTATTTCCGCTGCACGCTTCTTATTTTCACTGTCGGCCGTCCGTTGTGTCTCTTCTACACGTTGCGCAAGAATTTCAATTTGTTTTTGTATTACGTCGAGTATGGCACGAATCGAATTGTCCGTACCTCCGTTTGTAGAAACGGTTTCAATAGTTTCGACTTTGTCTTTTCGTGATGTGGGCATGATTCTAATTGAGCTTATTGATTCTGAACTACTGTTGCTATTTGAACTCGAAGCGCTTGAGAAACTGGGTTTTCTCACACGGTATCGTGAAAATGAATCCAGATTTTTCAGCTTACCGTAGTAGCTATGACCGTTGAGGAGTATCAGGGATGTTTCCTCTCTGGTTGGTTCTAGATTCCGAATCTTATTCGTAGGCTTGCTCTGCGCTGACCGTAGTCCTCTCGTCTAGTTTCACCGTAATGGAACGTTGAAAGTTGCTGCAGGGCTTCGTAGTAGCAAAGATTCGCACTGGGTCCGTTGATCCTTCGATCTTCAATGATGCGCGTACGCCGAAATCGTAATTTCGTTTGCACTGAAGTGAATAGATCCTGGCAGGATCGCTAAAACTGTCGTGTAAAATTAAGGTAAAAAGTAAGGAACTTGTTAATTTCCGAAAAGGAGATAAAGTTCTTTTTATTTTTTACTCAATTTATACAATTTTTTCGGTTCGCGATGATACACTTTCGATACTTGGATTAGTTAAGAATTTTTTTATTAGACTGACTGGATGATTTTGAAGGGAGCATTTATATTCTTCCATTCGTTGGAGTGGGAGAAGGTTTTGTTTATACTTAGTGTAAAATTCGGAGAACGGCTGGAGTGATCGAATGCCACTCAGGCGGCTGAGAACGGGTGCTGACCGGACGGTCACACGCGATAAGGCGTTCGGAATTTCGGTTTGTTATATACAGTTGCTCGAATTTCGTCTGTGACACGCCAGCCGCCGCGGTACATCTAACGAACGTACGCTAGTGGGGATGGCGCTGGGCAACGAATGGAAGAATCTGTACGATCAAACACTCTATCCGCATGCGACTGATATCGTTGTATTCCAACATTTAGCTATGTTTAATATAGAACACCTGCGTCCCATATATAATATAGTTTATATGTAAATATAATACAGCTTCATTGACGGTATCCAAAAATTTTTTTTTTTAGGCACGGATTGGCTTGGTCTTTGATCAGAACGTCGGCTATTATACTCGATAAATTTTCATTATCCCTCGTGTCATCAATTTCGCGGCACGGAAATTCATCGTTGCTCGAACCACGCGAAAAATATCCAGGCCAAAGGAACGAACGAGAGAGAGTGAGAGGGAGAGAGAGGGGGGGCAGGAGGAAATGGAAGAAGAAAAATGCGAGAGAAATAAAAGGGAGGAGACCGAAAAGAGAGCTGTTCGTATTAGGTCGGTGAGGTACGTATAGACGACTTTGAAGTGGGTACATGAATAAAAAATATGCCGCTAACACGCGTCGACCTATTTCGGCTTCTTTCTTCTTACTTTCTTGTAACCATGAATATTAAAACGCGTATAGTTCGTGAAATGTTAAGGGCCAGTTATCGAGTAGAAATTTTTAAGGAATTAATCGATACATCGATTCTGTTTTGTCTTTCGCTTTTCTTACGAATTTCAATAACTTTGAAGGAAAGCAATCTTTCGTTTATATTTAAATTTAATTAGAAGCATCGTAATATAGACAAAAATTATGTTCCATTATGTAATATGGAAAAACGTGTAAAATATTCGAGGAATAGTACTCGATATAATATTATCCAGTGCTATTATCGAGTATTATTTAAATTATATCTATAAAAATATTAATTTGCATATTCAACCTACAGCATAAGCGATATACAAAAGTATTAGAATACAAAAACATTAAGGGATTAATAAACATGAAAGTTTATATTATGAAATAATTCATCTCTTCTAGGTGACGCTTTTAATATGTTATTAATCATGTCAAGTACTGTTTTATTATTATGTTATGAGATGTAAATGGTGGGTGGGAATGACAGGGGATGAATGGGATTATATCATTGAGCAGAACATTTTGATAAGTTACGACAAGAGGTATTTATAACTTCCAGCACTAAGTAATAGTACAGTAATGCATGGGAAAGATAAAATGATGAACATTGTATTTTTCTCATTGTACCTTAGAAGTTTGAACAGTGTTTATGATTTTTTTAAATGACCAATATACGTAATCGACATATACAATTCAAAATTCTTTCTAAAATCTAAATGTAAGCACAAACACTTGCGTCTATCAAAAATGTCAAACTTCTGATGAAGATTCTTTCCACAGGTGAAACACAAGCGAGGAATTGAAACTTTCATTTCACTTTCCAATCCTAAACTTCACTTTTCATTCACTGCCAGAGCAACAAGTTCAGAGGATTCATTCATGCCTCGAAACAGTAGAAAGTAGGGGAAAAAGAGCGGGCACAAAGTGGGACAAAGGACACGTATAAATTAGAATATATTCATTTTGCTACGATTACTGCACAGAAAATAATCGATTCGAACTGACCAGCAGTCTCCTCGTATTTAAATTGCTACAATCAATCAGATCAAATAAAAAAGAATCGGACAAAGCTAAGGAAAGGACCGAAGACGCACAAAAATCAGAATAAATTTTATAATTATTCGATAGACAATGATCGAGCGAAACTCAACGTCGACGGTCTTGCGTATAAATTCAATAAAGGATGGACGATGCAAATTTATCAACAGTATCCTCGCATAAAAGTTCCTCACCTTTTTGACCAAGTAAGAAACAACGCGAAATGAAGAAAAGAAATTACACACAGAAATAAATTAGAATGATTTCTTGTAACTACATTTAGCGTCACGATGATTTCATAGAAGATATAGTGGATTTAAACTCACCGATGGCACCGAACTCAATGTCTTCACGTTGGAATTCCACCCTTTCGAGCAGGTTGGATGAACACTCGTATGGAGCGCAACTGGTACTGAGCTGTGGCGAAACTAGGTTGTGGTGCTCCTTCTCCACCACTTGTTCGCTTGCCAGCAGTTTCCAACTATGTCGAGCACGATGCGCAACCTCGAATATTTATGCAACCCTCCCCACCAGCAGGACGAGCTGTTCGAAACGAAAATTGTTTCAGGACTCGGAAAGTTTTCCCCTTCTCTTCCGACATTCACCTATCCGCGCTTCGGCTCGTTTCCTCCCCAGCCACCGACAAATCTTTTCTCATGCAAATAAACGAACGATTGGTATTTTGAACGCGGAACTCCCGTGGTTGGCTTAGTAGAGTTAAATATGGGAGGGACTTCAGGTTTGTTGACGTCAGGTACGTTCCTTGATGCGTGATGGTAATTTTAGACTGACGCAAATTGTTCTTCTTGGGCTGCTTGTTTTCGCAAATAAACTTTTATGATTGACGAAAGCGCAAAATGAGATTTCGGGGAAGGGGGAGGTCTGTAGAATTTTGAACATAATTGAAAAATGTAGGTATTTCATAATTTTATGGACAGGATGTATATGGAATGGATGTGGATGGTAACTGATGGTACAAGCGGAAAGGGGGCGAAAGAAGTCGAAAATATAGAATAAAAATTTTTTTCTTAATTTTTCCATCGAGACAACGATCTACAGTGAGATCCGTTATAACGAGATAAGATTCAAAGTTGATTTACTCGAAAACAAAGCCTCGAACGAAAGATTTCTATTCTATATTTTCTTTTTTCGCGTAGAATCACCCCCTTTCCGCTTGTACCGCCAGTTACCAACCACCCTGTATATTCGTACGTGAAGCTAGTCTAAAGTCTATTATTATAAATACTAAATGTACAGAAAATCGGTTAGGTGTTCGAACTGTAAGACATATCCAAGTAAAATCATATATCTAAAAAGACGAGATTCTATGTTTTTTGTTTCGAGGAAATAGGAATAATTTCTGAATTTCGCCACTGGTAATTAGTGGTACACAAAGTTGGTAAAAACAAATCAAACAGATGTTATATTCAAATACGATTGCTCACGTGCAGCGGATGCCTGGCAGCCGCAGTAGAGCGTGCCGGTCTATGGTCAGACGCGTGCAAACAGGCGGAAACACAAATTAACAGTAACAGCTTAATCTTAAATCTTCCTACACCTTAACACATCGTTACAATTCCACGTATTTGCCCTTTCGAGTTCTCATTTATTCTATTAAAAAGTTTCTTTAAAATTCTGATCACTGAATTAATTGATTATACATAATCTATAAAATTTAATTTTTTTTTTGTAACCATCAAAAAACACGATGTCTATGTTAAAATACCGTTAGGCAAAAAACAGTTTCTGCGACCATTATCATCGTTATCATGCGAACACAGTCTCATGGTAATATACCTCTCGCATTTGCATAAAAAGGCATTTTTAATATTTATCTAATATTATAAATACTTATGATGAATTTTTTTTTTTGCAGTAATCTGCTTCAGAAAACCTTACGTTACTTATTTATCAAAAATTCCTGATTTAAAGACGTGGTACTCCGTTACGAATATTCTTCGTTCACTCGACGAAATCCTTACACTTCCAAAATTATAAATCAGAGAATAAAAATATTTCATCTGTCGGAGATGAAAGAACACCGGAGCCTTTGGAACTTTGGATAACCCCGCAACATTGTAACCTAGAGTCTACTATAGCAGTAATTAAACAATTGTAGTTATTTAATCCGATTGTAATTGTTCGAGATTGGTGATAGTGAGCTCTGGCTCGAGGCGACAGTCTGTCGCCCAACGTAGCCGCGGCCAAGGGATGAACGCTTTGTTTAACAAAGGTATGGAGTAATCCTATAGCTCAAAAGCTTAAAATCCTATACCTTAAAAGAAATATTCGTGGCGACACGTGACAGTAAATATTCCAACGGTTTTTGTCCCGTGGCTCGCCACGCGCAGACCCTATTCCTGGAGTAAGATAATTGCCAGATGTCGATGCGTCTCCACAGTATATGTTCAGCTAGCTCGAGGGCTCGTTATAAATCTTAAGATTTAGTCAACTAAAGTCCATCAAACAGGCAAACAATCTTTGTCCCCACTACGGGAAAATAGGGGAGACCAATTTTTCAACGAGCGGCGTCTCCCACTAGCAACTTCCCCTCGAAAACAGCCAGCATCTTTTTCTAACCACCGGTATAGAGATTGACCAATTAGCGGCAACGACAATTTCCCTTACTTTCTGAACGGAGGCTTTTCTCGACGAATCCGATCTCGTGTCCTTAGACACGCCCCAATATAGTTTTCCTCCGTGGTATCATCGGGACGGGAAAGTCATTCTCGCTCGCGATCTCATCGACTAAAGAGTAACATCTTCGCGATCAGTGATTATTTCACGTTTTAACCAGACTTAGACTTTGTGAGTACGTCCTTTTGTCATCCCGTTGGCCGCGGCTACGTTGGGCGACAGACTGTCGCCTCGAGCCAGAGATCACTATCACCTATCTCGAACAATTACAATCGGATTGAATAACTACAATTGTTTAATTACTGTTTTAGTAGACTCTAGGTTACAATGTTGCGGGGTTATCCAAAGTTCCAAAGGCTCCGGTGTTCTTTTATCTCCGACAGGTGTTCTTTCATCTCCGACACATCGATTTCCAATCTGTCTTGAATAGATCGATAAAATCGCGAAGGTGAAAATTTGTATGACCCACGAATATAATTCCAATCGAATTGCCATGAATATTTGATCCGTAAATCGCGTGAAGGTACTTGTAACTCACGCTGGGATGATCCGCGTGAGCGAATTCATCATCACGCGAGATTCCCTCGCAACGCGTTTTCATGTAACGCTATATCCATCGCGTAAACGTGGCCACGTGAACAGGGGAAGGCGGCGAGTGTACGTTAAATATTATGCCGTAGTTGGGTTGGTTAATTGGTCAGAGCAAGCCAGTTAGTTTCATTACGTTATCTCCATCTTCGTGGGTTTCGCACAATGGAGGCCTCTTCCAGTATCGGGGCCACTAGGCCTGCGTGCGTTCTAGAGCCTCTTTATCCGAACGAGACCGATTCCTCGATCGAATTCTATCGTTCTCCATAGTTTCCTGCTTTCTTTTTCGTATTTTTCATATTTCGATGAGACATGGATTTTAGTAAATGATTTTTTTGACGTATTAGTATGACGTATTACGTAAATAATTTGGAATTTCTTATGTAAACTATAACTGGTGCATAAACACGTTGCGTAAACTTGGCTTAATTACTGGTTTGTGATAATTCATATGTTCTAATTTTACCGATGAAAATTATATCATCCAGAAAATATGACATTCAAACGCTGATTTCAATGACTGCATCTTCCGAGATGACAGACAACCGTCTGTGTAACTTAAGAACATTTTTTTAGATATAGCGCGAGTTTGAGCTAATTCTGACTGCGAACTGAAGCAATTAGTTATACATATCGTAGCAAATATTTATTGTTTAATATCCACTATTACACTACACACTGTACGATGCGAACAATCGGATGAATTTCCAACTCAATAGCAGTATTGTTTAATCTTAAAGCTGATACAAACGTATTACACATATCGCTGACGTAGTCGACTGCATATGTGCATAGATGAAGTATTATGACAGAATTACCGATACGTATTATGCGAGGATAGGGAACACCATTGGAAATGTCATTGCATGTTAAGAATAACATTGTATTGCGACAAAGAAAAGGCATCTATAAGAAATGAGCAGAATTACACAAGCAAAAGCTACATAAATCTCAGATGTATCAAATAAATTCCTTAAAACATGTACGATGAATATATTACGAACACTCTTAAAAAAAGTTCTTTTCAATAAGCTTGAACGCATAATTTTTCGATTCTATTTCCCAGTCCCTCTCATATAACCTCTTTTCCAACATACAACTAAACTACTCAATCTTCCATTTCCTAGCCCGACTTGTAAACTGTTTCCCAGCTTCTCTGCAAGCCTCTCTTCCATCGTATAACCCTCTTCAGTCCTCTTTTTCGATCAGACTTTACTCGAATACAAAAATGCTTATCGTGACAACACATCGTTATACTATTCGCGTGAGAATCAAATTTGATCAAGGATATTTATGTAAATTTACACCTTCGTGTATCAAAGACATTATTTAGATGAGAGAAAAAAAGAAAAAATATGTCAAAAGGCAAAGTTTATACTTTAATGAATGATCAACGAAATAGATTGTAAGCAGAAATTTGTTTATTTACCAAATATTCTGGAACATTATAAAGAATACATTTTTGTATATTAGGAGCGTCTTACGGATTTTCTCGTTTCTAAATTTCCTATAGATGGATAAAACTCCACACTAATGTTCTATCTATGCACATTAATGTCTCAATGAAAATTAATATTTTTACATTGGGTAGGTATTAGGAGAAATGTTGAGATTAACAAGAATAAATTATGCAAAAGATCGCTATGAAGAACGACATCTTTTTATGTAGCACCGAATCCATCGAAAAATAGAATATTTTTATGATGCAGTAATGATTTTTATTCAAAGCTTCTCTAGTTTCTCAAAAATGCATAGAATGTACGTTGCATAACCATCTATCAACCACGCGTAATAAGTATATGGTAGATAGTAGCAACGACAATATGGAACAAGTTTACTATAGAAAATTAGATCTCCTCGTAGAGGATCGTGCGTTTTAAAAATCACAATGCTTTCGACATTCGTTGAATGTTCTCATCGAAAGCCTTTTCAACTGCCCGCGAACGTTTAAAAATCCACACAATCTAATAATCGACTCGAGTCAGCGAATAACGAAGATCATAACTTTATCTTGCATTTTTCGATCGAAAAAAGAAAAGAAGCAAAGAAGGTGAACGTAACGAAAAAGAATAAAGAGGATAAGAAGCGCGTGCACGAGAATTACGCGAGCTTCGAAAGATCGTGGAGGGCATCGTTAATGACCCACTCTAAGTGGCGAAGAATTACACGCTGGCACGCTCTCCACGTACCCTGATCGAATGCAGGGCCTCTAAAATGCTGAACTACGTCCGCAAGTTTTGTTATCGTTGCCAGAGCGAGGTGACAGAGCTTTAGTGCAAGGTTAGTCGGCGATGAGTGAAGTGGCAATCCTCTGCACGGCCATTATTCTTCGGTAGCGGCTAGGACCAGAAAGGATTTCGTTCGAATTCCTGTCGTGAGTACATTGCTTCATCGGTACATTGGATGGAATATTTCTAAAAACCGACGTTCCTACGCGTCGATTTCGGTTCCTTTCTCTCTGATGTCTCTACATCATTTACGCACGTAGCGAGTCTTCTGGATTTACAGTTTGTCCAAACTATTTCTCATTAAGAATCTCTAAGAAAGTGAATATGATATGGTGTCTTTCTCTCAAGACTATCGGTTTTCTTTATCCTCGATCGAGTCGTTAAAAGTTTGTCTTAGATATTTTATGCAAAGATTGTCAAGAGAAATGTTATCACATTTACTTGTAGGATTTTAGTATTCGAATTATGAAGGTTTAATATGTGTAAAAATATATGTACACATTTTAAAAACCTGTTAAGCTATAGCTACATCGAATTACTCCTAGTAATTTTTGTTTTGAAACGATAAATTTGTCAGTGGTAATTTTCTTCAGTTCGATAGAATTCTGATGTAAAAGTTTTCTAACAGAACACAAAGTCCTGAACTGACTTTCTCTTAAATTCTTGAATTTTATTACAAATGTTTGATCAATAGCGTAAATAATTATGATTGAAGCGATATAACGAAAACCGTAACAATTTTGCCAATTGTAATGTACAAACGAAAAATCGGTCTGTGTCATTTTAATAGATTTAGCAATCTTAGTGTTGAGAGGGTGGTTTTTCATTTCTTTGTTTTAGCGGGGTAAATATAAGAGAACTGTAAGTCGTTAGCTTAGTGGAAGCGCGTTTCGCAGAAATAATTAATGCATCTTTCATTCCATTGTATCAAACTGTGATTAATCGCGACGAACGTGCAATTAAGATGTGTACCGGAGAAAAATCTGCTGCATTTAGTTGCGTGAATTCGAGTTAACCCGAGGCAGTGGAGAAATAATCTTATCGATAAATAACACGTAATTTTGTCGTATATTTCATGCCAGGAAACCTTGTTGACTGAAAAATTGTGATTTTCGTAAGTGATAATAAATTTACCAAACAATTTGTTTGTTTCTGATTAGAAAACCGATCGACTTTAAATTCTGAGAGAACGTGTTTCACAAATGATGAAGAATTTTCGAAACAATAGTGGCAAAATCTTTAATTTGATCTCTCAATAAAAAAAATCTGTACTCTCATTATGTTCTTAACTTCGATCGGTTCACACGAATTTAATCTAACAAGTCGTTACTTGGTACTGAAATAAACCAAATTTGCATGCAATCATATGATACAATATTTTAATTATTAATTTTTCATAGAGAGTTTTTCAACGTTTCTTAACTTGAAAACCTAAAAGAACAGTGAAGAGATATCTTCAGTCCTATGTAATTCAAATAAAACACTACAAAATACATTGTTATGGACGCTTGGAAAATTCAAAACAAAGTCCTCCGCGTGAATAGAGATATAGCACACATAGGATTAATCTTTCAATAATTTTCTAATAATATTTACGTATATTCAAAAATATTTCTAACAAATATAATATTAGTAAAATTGTCTACAATTCCAAGAATACATATTTCGCTGAAGATGGTCTCGCGTGAAAGAATTACCTGAATTTAAGTACAAAACAGAAACGAAACAAAAATCCGCGACGGATCAAGTCTAGTGTCCCAGCGAATGGAACTTGAAATCGAATTTGGATTGTTCGCCACGGACACGATTTCCAGGTAAATCGATACATTCTAAAAAGCAAGGAAGCCCGTGGGACGGGACAACAAAAATAAATTGAGAAGATTAATTGCAATTACCACATAGGTCGGGTTACACCATTGTTTGACCGACGTCCCTCCTGAACTTCGAAACTGGGTTGCATAATGCGGTCGAGGCACGAGCTTAACCCTGCATTGGGCTAAAATTTCATACATGCTCGTCAAAGAAAGCCTAGACGATGATAATTACCATTTTCAACTATGAAAATTATCACGGAAACTTAGAATTGCACAGCATTTCTGTCCATCTATTAACACGACGTAACATTTCTTCTTCTAGAAAGAAATTCAGAAGAAAAGATGATTGTGTCTAAAAAAAAAAAAAAAAAATGAAAAATGAAAAACACGAGATTCAGGTTTACGATCATAGAGAGTTTTCACCGTAACGTTGCGTTTACACAATTTTTATGTATTATTTTGCTACTTGGTTCTTAATAAGTTAATCGATGCCGTGACCAAGGGCACTCGAGAAGCAGAGTCGCGAGAATTCGAGACGTAGAGATCGTGCGAGTCAACGAATTTCTCGAGAGAAAAGTTTATTCGCTCGAGAGGAGATAAACTCTTAAACAACATGTAATTTCTTTTCTCTTGTATTTTCCCAGCGTTTCGTTTACTTTCTCTCCCCTTTGATAAAAAGTTACGATAGTTGACATGGTTCAGCATTTTGAAACATCTGAGTTTTAATTGACAGGTTTCTCGATCGAAGAATATTAAATGGAGAACCTTTTAATTGAAAAGACGTTGGGTTTTTAAAATCACTGAGGAGCTTGTTTCAACTTCTGAAACTTTTCGGTCGGGATAGATTTTTGGAAAGTAATTTTAATTGATACGCTTGTACTTCGCTTAGTATACTACACCACCTGGAATATTTTCAATTGGATTTTTTATTGCAAAAATTTATTAATATTGAGAAAACTTTATTCTGCAACTGCATTCTCTTATACAAATATTTCTTCTTCATTTGCTACCCACCTCATTCTACAAATATTTCTCCACGATAATTTTGTAGCTCACTCTCTCTTATAAATTTGTTCAAATAATTAATATACGCGGGCAGTAGTCAAACGAAATCCATCTGTCACTCCATTTGATTATTTTACAAATTTCCATTTAATATTAAGGGGACAAATATTTAATTCGTTATTTTCACGATTTATGCTAAGGATCGCGCTACATCAAAACTTTCAGTTCGTAATGTACGTCAATTTTAATGTCATCTGAAGGTTGGAATTATTCTGTATTCCTATCTCATTTAAAATTTAAACTCCACTCTGTAGCATTAATTTGCAGCAGAGACAGCGAATGTATGTAGTAGTCATCTTATCCGTATGCTACAGCGTTCAGCGAATTTGCAACTCGTTGATCTAAGCGACACACAACAAGTATTTTGTTTTAGCAGCATTGCCATTCGTTTCAACTTCATCTGAGCGAATGGAAAATCCACGTTCGATCAAAGGAAATATGGTGCGCGAGTTATTCAATTAATTGTCGTATTTATTGATAGTTTAATTAGTTTGCACATTTTCTTTATTTTCACCACAAATTCTGACCAGTTACAGCCTCCTGTTCTAATGTATTTGAAAAAATTAGTGGTTTTATATACAATTTATATACAATGATAAAATGAGAATATTTTAACGTTAATCGAACAAGCTTTCCTTTTAATCAGTAAAAATTATATCCTCGCGAAAAGTTATGACCATCGATATATTCTACCAATTCACGATATATTACGAGTCGTTAACGAATTAAAGAGCTCGTTTTCAAACATAGATCGTACAAAAATTGTTCATCAACCGAATTTGACGAATCGCCAGGCAATTTCTTTTAATTGAAAAAAAGAAACGCGAGGTCTTTTAATCCACCGAGAAGATTATTCGTACAGTTGTAAAATGTCGAATAGATAAAGATTGTACGCGTCTTGTCTTAAACTCTCATTAGCGTAGGTTGATTCGTGCAGTAAAAAAAAAAAAGGAGGGGAAAATAACTTTGCTAAATTCAACCAGGCAGCTTTCGTCGTATTAAAAGTTTTAGGGTTGTTTTATAATTATTAGCCGAGGTTTGCGACAACGCGACGCAGTTTACAATAGTTCGTCGCAGTTGACAATACTTCAGCAACGCGTAGAATAACAGACGATGAAGAATAGTGGTGCAAAAAAACGAATGATATATTATAACGCATGACGTCATTGATCTGGAAACTCATTAAACGATAGGATTACGGCCATATTCGCGGATTGTATTCGCGACGGATATAAAACGACAAATTCCGTGGATAGGTTCGTTGTAACAACGTCGACCACTTGGACACAATACTCCTTGATTATCCGTGTGATTTTATTCGCGGGCGTGGAATTTCCACGAAAATTCGAAACTGTATGCCACGGTTTCGTAAACCGGTGTTCCATCGCGAAAGTGCTGGATGAAACTGAGTATACAACGTTCAATTCGCGCAATTCTCTTCAATTGACATCATTCCGCCCTATGTTGCATGACGTTTACGTCATGTTTCGAAGAATTTGACATAGGACGGCGCGAACACCATAAATCAATTGTTTGACAGGCGATCGATCGATTTTAAAGTAAGCTTAAACGCCGTTAGATGAACGGCGTCAAGTGAGTTGGCCGTCGTGTCGTCTGCCGGAAATCGAGCTGGCGACACCAGTTTCGCGCTTGTCACGCGCAAGTGTTAGATTGTTTTAAATGGCGTGACGCGGATGACACTTCTGTAATTGTTAAAATTGTTGATTCTTGTCTTTGAGATAACTGGCAAAGAATTGTAAAAGATAGCCTATTGTCAAGAGGAATTTCTCAGGAGTTCGATGGTTCGTTAAGAGGTTCAAGTTGTGCGATTTAGTATTGTTAAACACTGTATTGTGCAACTATTTGCACGTTCATAATGTATATTGATAAATCTAAATGGCGTGACGCGAACTATACTAAATGGCGTAATTGCTAAAATTGTTGGTTTTTGCCTTCGCGATAACTTTGAAAGCTTCCGTGAAAGATAGCGTATCGTCGAAGTCCGAAATTTTTTCAGAAGTTCGCCGTTTCAGAAGTTTTATTTCAACTCGTATACTTTAGGATTTTTACGCGGCTTTATGCAACTATTTGGACTTTTATAATGTGTATTGATAAATTTAAACGTTGTGACGCGAATGGTATTAAATATTATGATTGTTAAATTTGTTGATTCTTTCCTTTAACATAGCTTTAAAAAGCTTCTATAAAAGCTAGCGTATTGTCAAGGTTCCTCAAAAAATCGGAGTTTTGTTGAAGATTCAAACTGGTTTAGGATTCTAAAACATTGGATATTTCTATTTTGAAACATTTTATAGCCGCGTTTTACGTTTAAGATATACTGAATCTTCATTTATATTACAGATTGTATCATTATGCTGTTATACCTTTAAATTACAAGACCGTATCTTCAAGACTAATTATTAATCATCTTAGAATCTCAGGATTCGATCCTTCGACTTTTAAATTACGCTACGGTATTAAATCATATTACATGGTAATAAATTTTACCAACTTGTTGAAATAGCTTGTGCTCTGCGCAAATCAAAATCGTATTATCACTAGATTGATATACAACTAAGTTACTGTATGTCATAGCAACTTTTCAAATCGATCGAAAATCAAAAACGATGCGGTTCGTATCGCGGCAAATAGTATGCCGTGTGTCACAAACATGAAGATCTTGTAGTAGACATTGAAAACTGTGGAAAAATATATATTACGATATTTATATATTATTAATATTATAACATTGCGAAGATATTCGTTGTTGCAATTTAATTACATTAGGGTTGAGTAAATTAAGCTCATTAAATGTCAGTATAAGAAGAGACAAAATTACATTTTAAATTAAGAACATCGATTTCAAAAATCTCTCGATATTTTTTATTTCATTTTTTTTCCTCTTAAACATTATAGATCTTTAACTACAGCGCGTTGCAATGTAATATACTCGCGTTTAATAATTTTGCAGAACGATATCCTACGAATATTAAACCTTAATCGTTTCCTAGAATTAACTCGAATAAATCCAGGAAATCCCTCAGAGCCATTGATAATTGTCTTACCTGGTAGTAAGTACTTTAATTACGAAACATTACATTACATCGACGACTGTTAATGCGTTAACTGAATTATCGTTTATAGACTAGTAAATTAAGTCACCCTACATAGAAATACAAAATTAGATTTTACGTTGAAAGCGTTGATTTTGGAATAATGGGAATAAGGAAAAATACAGTTTAAATTATTAATATAAGAACTACTTCAAGTAAATTCAGATTTGCTTCTGAATAATCATGGTTTTCCCATGCTGAAAAATGATCGAGCAATATGAATAATAAAGAACCATTTCTTAGAATTAAATGAGTTTCTATATTTCATTTTCCTAATATAAAATTTTACCAAATACCAAAATTAATACACTTGGACCTAATTAACTAGTATGATATAATAAATACAATGTTATACTAAATAAATATATTAATAATTACAATGCTAAGTGTATTTCGAAATTATTTCTTATTCCCTTTAACAAAATCCTTGCACCTATCATGTTTTTGCAACAGCCTGTATATACAAGGTGTCTCGTCTTGATCGAGCCAGGCAAATATCTCTTAAACCGTATATTATTCGAAAGAAGTGTTTCTTCGAAAAAAACATAGCTTCGAGATCTCAAGGTGACCTTCGTTTATTCAAATGGATTTCTACATACATTTTTTTCATACGCTATTCGATGGATTTTTTAATTCCCTACAAACCAGTATTAGAGTACTTCAATGGAAAAATGATTAGTTCAAAAGGTATTCCAGCTTCAACCTTGTAAAACTTATCGCATGAAAGACAAGGAAAGATAACACAGCGCACTTACGTTTATATGTTTCTTGTCCTCCACACGCTCAATTTTAATGAAATTAACAATGAGATATCTTTTAAGCTAAGAATTTTCAGATACAACTACCTTGATACTTTTCCGTAGAGAACTAAAAAGTGCATCGGATGGTGTATGAAAGATAAAACGTATAATTCAATTGGAAGAAACAACGGTTATCTTAGAATCTCGTAAACGCTTCCACTTAGACAAATCCAATTGAACGTCGTAAGATGGGCCAATTGAAACCGTACAATTTTATTGTACGCTCTTTCTCGAATTACGTATAGTTTAGGATATATGTTTGCGTGGAACGATCAAAATGAGACACCATGTACATTAATACATTCCACATTCATTATCGCGAAATTGCGTTTCCCTTTGACTTTTTCAAGTTTCTGGGACGCGACAGCACGTTCCATTCAACCGCAATTCGCGTACTCGCTTACAATTAGTCAGGGTCGCGATACTCGCGAGTTCCACTCGCGCGATTAGTCATAATGGCTATTATTTTATTGTGTAACAGCTTTTTCCCTCGTTGCTTGCCAATCGAATTGCCTGTTACCGAGAGGCACTACTCGACACGCCCGCGTCTTTAAACGTTAAATACCTTGAATATTAATGTCAGAGACGTCTGATATAGTGCATTTTACCGATGATGAAATCCACTCGATCACTAGGGAAAAACACGGCGTAACGAGGGCGTGTGTACACGAAACGTGGATCATTTGCTCCGCACGATCGATCATGCTAATGTAACGAATATAACAAATCGTTACGATAGCTTCTACTCTTGGAAGAAAGAATAGAAATACCAGCAGACACTGGGAAAATGACAAATGTACAATCATTTCCAAGTAATCCGCATGTCTTGAAAACATTGACATTCTTTGTTTAAATAAAGCATGTAGGAGTCAATCTGACAAGCTGAACTGATCGATTTCGATGTTTGAAAAGTTTTTAATTTTACGTATCAAAATACGTAAATAGGGTTCATTTCGCAGAAACGGAACGATTAATTAACCTCGATAGAATTGGTCAGTTTTATTTCTATATCGTAGTTACTTTTTGTTTTATTACGCAAGAATAAAACAGTTATGTTAATCGTTTTGTTACGAAATACGTTAACTCTACGCTGAAATTTTAGAAGATTTTACTCGAGTATAAATAGCCTTTCTATTATGAAGACTTTTGTATGGGAATGTAGATGCCGAAAAATGTCAGCTCGAAAATACAGAGGAAAGATCTATATATAAAATTCAGCATAAACCGGAAACGCCACTTCAAGACGCGTAAATGTACCAATGTATCTTTCATCAAGATAGAAAAAGAGACGTCGAAATTATTAATAGACTAAATTAAGATAAATCTGTTGAATGGTTTAATCGAGACACAATGGAATATACAATAGAATTCTTACAGAAATACATAATAACAGAGTAGTGATACATCAACGGCTGTCATCAATCTCAGGTGTGCGTTATTACGTTGACCCTGGCCACGGATTAGCTAACACCTTGATGGTGACGTTATTAATCGATGTGGTTTTTACTTTCTGAATGATATACAGCATTATGTGACGTTTCCTATTTCAGCAGATTGACTTTAGAAAGAAAGAAACTGTAAAAAGAGAAAGGGAGAAAATGGGGAGTCATAAATTCTCGTATCATTAATAGAAGTCTAAATATCACGTGATAAGTTTTATATTAATTTCACATTTTATATCTCGGAAATATAAATGTCACAAAATCACACAAAACAAAAATGTTGTCAACGCAGACCCAAAACGTAAAATATTCGGCTTACCTTTTCAATTTAGTTTCCATCAAAGATAGATTACTGATTTTTATGCAAATTCATATCTTTACGAATATAGCTGAAAGGAATGGGACCTCGATGGATAATCATTTTTTCGATAGATATTATAACGAGTACTATAGTTCGAATTTATTCATATATTTTTGCTTATGTTTCGCGTTTAAGTCTCCCATAAGTGCGTAAAAAGTTGCATACTAGTCAAAAATTGAATGGTCACACATTTTAGTCAAACTTGAGTTAAAAGTAAAATATGGTTCTACAGTGTTTGTAAATTATTGCAGATATTGCGATCAAAAGGCGATTTAATGTTAAACACAAGAAGCACATTAGGTGCTCGAAACTTGTGGCACAGCGTAGCTTAAAAACTCCTTTATCTCGACATGCGCTAAATGTGTTTCAGATCTTTACTTTCGGTTTCCATTCGATTAAAAACGTAGAATGAGAAACAAAACTCCAGAGAGTACAAACGTCCCTTCCATAGGATTCCACAGGAATCACCCCCATTCAACATACATAACATCTGTACGTACATCGATAAAAGTCCAGTATTTCTTTCCGATCGGAGAAAGCAAGCCATTCTCATGAGACTTAAAATTCGACATACTAAACTGACACACTCTCATAACTTTATCCTATTTGTAGATGATAATCTTCTTAATCGTAGCAACGTTAATGCATGAAAAGTAAATTAAATTAAGAAATAAATCAGAAGCATTGAAGATCTTCTTTATCTTCTCAAAGATATTAATCTGTATCAGCAATTATGATATCGTAAGCTACCTGCTTAATTCTAACATACGCTGTATCGTAGTATAGATATCGTTGTTTGAGTTTCTAACTTGCCTTATTGCATTCTACGCTTTGCTCTTTGTTACGTATTTTATTAATCGCGGTAGCTACCTAATCCCGGATCATAAAAATCATGAAAACGATAAAGAAATAAATAAATAAGGAAGAACAGAGCATCGACTATTAGTAAAACCTACTCGACGATAGAAGCGCCTTTTCTTCGTTTCGCGGTGCCGCGAAAACGAAAGAAAAACCGCGGCCAACAGAGCGAAGGTAAAGAATCGGAAGCCGGCGGCAGAATTAAGAGGCACGCCGTTGGCTGTTTACAGTGAATACCGGTCGCGATAAATCCAGCCTCCGGTACACTCGAAATTGCTTTTCGAGGGTCGCCTTGTAGCGGATGCAATTAAACAGGATCACTGTACGCTCGTAATAAAATCTCCAAGTTCCAGTGCGCTTCCGGGATGAAAGAATCGGCTGCCTCCGCGGTGCGACGCTATTCCCGGCCGTGCAAAAAGTTCCCTTGAAAGTGCGCACTCCTCGTAACGAGCTTTTGCTAATTTTTTTAATTAATTCAAGATCGAATAGGTATCGATTAGAATCGCGATCCACATTTACCCGTTTCGATGAAACACGAATTATTAACACGAAAACACTTTCGTATTGGGTTTGAATAACATATAACGAGGTTTGAAACGAGCAGAATGTTTAATTGAAAAATTTAACTTACATTTTTACGAAGCGTCAAGACATTGTGAGATATATTTCGAAGGATTATATTTTGCTCAAATGTTTGCATTGATTTGCACAAATTATGCAGCTATATTGTTACAATATGGAACGTAAATTATTATAATGAAACGTATATTGTTGCAATAATGTAAGGTAAAACCAATCCATAAATTACAGTAATGAAATTTCATATTGAATATGTACGATATTGTAACTATACAAATTAATGAACAGTTTAACAGTTTAATTAATGGACATGATAAACAATTTAATAAATCACAACTGAAGACCTTAGTAAAATAGACGTGTAAGTGCAGTTATTCAAGAAGATGATAAAAACGCTCATACAATTCCAGTTTTAATAGCATGAAAGTATAACTGCACTTACACATTTCAGAAATATTAATTATCCTAGTACTATTGCTCTTTTAATATAACGTTTTTGAACACGTAACATTAAAATCACGAAATCTATCATGATGGATCTGCCACATTATGTTCAGTTATGTTTCCTGTACTTCTCACGGAAATTACTTAACGAAATAAGGTTCGACTACGTCTAAATTTAATCTTAATTCTTTTATTTTTTTAAATTTGCTAAAAATCTCGTGTTATTTTTAGCTCATTAAAAAGGTTTCGTATTATATTCATATATTTATACAAATTGGTGGGAGGATTTTAATTAACGATAGCCTGCGTCCATTGTAATGAAAGTTTGCCAGTTGCACTCTGTGTTTAAACGGTTCGAAGGTATTTAGTGTTTTTTGTAGAAAATCGAGAGCCGCAATGTTATACAGATTGTGAAGCTGTTCGCAAGAGATACGAAAAGTTATGAAGATGGCTACTCGAAAGTTCCCATTAACCTACTTAATCCAAGTGCGTCGTCCTCAACGACAACAACACTTATACTCACCAGTCTCCACCAAAATATGCAAACTACCCCTATGAGAAGTATTTTTCTTTTCTTTTGATAAAAACAAAACTGTATAATAAGCGATACAGAACTTTGCAAGTATAATCACATAAAATCAAGCGGCGTTAGGTAAAACTTTGGTAAACTTGTTATGAATATCGTAACTTTGATCTTCAAAATATAGTAAATTATACCATCAACCCTTAACGCATACCAAGATAGGACAAGCGATGTCTTCTTATCAAGAAGGCTATTAACATTCTCGAAAAACTGTACGATCTTTTTAATAGTTCAATCGATTAGCATTAATATATTTTTTTTTTTAGAAGAATATTATACAATATCGCGGAACATTTTACTCGAAGGATTTTATTAAAGTAAAAAGTACGTCAAAATAAAATTACGCTCTGACCAGAAATTATTAACAGTCACTGTGTACGCTATCATTTCGTAAAAGCGCGTTATAATTAAATTTTATTAAAAGGATAATACCGTTAAACAGCTTCGAGGCAAATACTAAAAGTATCGGATAAGCGTTTTTTCATCCAGCAAAAATTCAACAAGAACGTACTGTAAAATGGTAAGAAACTTCTAAAATCCTTTAATACGTCAAGAAGTTGGCGTTCGAGTCTAAAGTGGAGATAAAAAAATGCTTGTTTTCACCGAAAAGGCGAAAGCTCAAGAGATCGTTTTAAGCGTCTTAAGAAAATTATAGCCCGTAAGCATGGAACGTTGAAAAAGTAAATTCGAAGAACAGAATATTATTTGGAGATTGTTTTATTGGGCATGCGTATAAAGGAGCGCAACCACCTCTCTATGAACGCTTTCTACATACGAAACGGTTGTGTGCTGAACAAACATCGGACCAATCTCGGTTCACTTCTTCCCTCGCGGCCTGCTTTCACGAATCTCCATCCCTGAAACCATCCTTTCATCCCTCGTGGTCGTGGGTTTTTCGACGCTTCTCTCGTGCGATTGAAAGTAAAGGGAGAGAAAAGAATTAGAGCGATGTTCATCGATTAGGGACGAAGGGTGAGAAAGCATACAACAGTGAAATAGCAAACAGAGAACGTTTTAGGCCTTTAGGCTTTTAATCATTTTTGATAACGTTAGAATCCCAAGGAGAAGTGTAACTGGAAGTCCGCTTTACTGCGGAAGGCAGAATTATGAAATGTAAATAAATAAATAAAGTAACTTTAGAATCTTCAATTTTTAATGATTTAAAAATCTCTGATTTTTAATAATTTTAGGATCTTTAAGAGAAGATTAATCTTAATAATTTTGGAATCTCTGGACAATTTTCATAATTTCATTGATCGATTAAAATGATTTTTGATTCCAAAAATTAAAGTTTCGCGTGAAATTTATTTTTATCAATATCCATAGTTTTTAACAACAAAACACGAGATTCAGTATAAAATAATTTTTGTACCATCGCGCCGGTGTGAAATTTTAAGCATGGACACTGTGTACCTGGAAAATAAGTCGAATACAGAACGTAAAAACGCGTAAAATAGGTTTGAAATAGAGAAAATGAGGTTTGTAGAATTGTAAAGTGCTGTACCGAGCAGGATTTTTTATTCAAACGAAGTACTTTGTGGTCGAAAGTTTTACGGATTCTAAAGCGATGAGAGCAACAGATTCCCTACTAAATGTTTCATATTTTTAACTAATTGTTAAGAATTTTAAACGGATGAGATAACCTCGTTAAAGACCGTAGAGAATTTTAAAGTTTGTCGTTTTGTATATAAAATCTGATTATAGACGGTCTCTACTGATACCATCTTTCGGTTTAAATCTTCTTCTTTGCAAATCAATTAAAAATTCTTTCAAATAAAAACTATTTATACTTATGTAAATTATTAGGAATTCATAAATATATTTAAATTTGTTGTGGTCAGACACGAAGGCCTAATGTAAAATAAACTGCCTTGCATAACTTACGTGTAATAACAGCTGGACAAATCTTTAATTCTGTGGTTGACGAGGAAAAAAACAAAAAATGTTTATCACGGAAAACGTATAAATATAAACTCGTTGATTCGATAAACGCAACAACGATGAGCCTTTGCGTCATTCTTATGCCAATACTATTGATCGAACTGAAAGAAGCTTTCAACACGTTGAATGCTAGCTTTACAGGGATTACCCGTGGCGCCATAATGAATTTTTTATTATGCGATAAATGTAACGGTGAAATATTATAGGTCCATATTTCATGTATAAATAAATTTATTTTTATATGTTTTATACTGTATTAATTTCGTCACGCCGTTGTAGTAACGATGGTGATAATGAACAATCGACATTTGTTCAAATTTTTTGATTTTATTTTTACCAATCTTGGCACTCCGGTTACCGGTGACCTCCATGGCGGCACCGACAAGTTGAGTGTCGGTGACCGATGACCCCCGTGGCATGTGACATGCTAAAATGAACGCGGTTCCGATCAGTCCTTGAAAAACTGCGTGATTCTCGTTTACAATAACATCATGACAGAAAAGTAATTTCAGATATAAAATATCTCAAGTTTTACAGTTTAGGTGTTAGATGCTGTGAAAAATTGAAATAGAATAAAATTGTCTAAAATATAATAACATAAGTCCAAACGAAACGTTTATGAGTCATTCGCGATTCGATGACGTTAACTAAGCATTACATGCTATTTCCAATGAAATTAAGACAAAGTACTGTATAATTAATTTTATCGTAAATTATGTATCCCATGAAACAATGGAACGAACTGTGAAACGCGAAAACTGGAAAATTTCAATCTTCTCCTTCCATCGTTTTTGAAAGCAGGAAAATCGTAATTCAGAATGGAAACATTGTAAACACGATATTATGTTCATAGAATTATCAATTCGAGTAGGTACGTGATTTATTGTAACGTAAAACCGGACACTAACGATGATCGAGCATAATTCCCTTTCGCATAATTACTCGAGTTCTCTAATAAACGTTCACTAAATCAACCAAGGTTGCTCGTTCGATTGAAACGAAAAACCATTCGAATAAATAGTCTGAACGTTTAAAAAGCGGATCGAGAGGCAAGTTATATCAAGGTTTCCACGAAAAGAACCTACAAACGCCGCTAATAATAGCTGAGAACGAATCACCAACCAAAGCTAACGCGTTTACCGATCGTGTTACGATAATGACGCGCTACGTCAAGCCATTTCGATCTTAGATTTAAGCGAAGTTTTTTCTTCCTCATCTTATATTCATCTATCGGTATATTGATTCTGGATAATGGAAAAAGTCACGGAACTGCGACCAATAGAAACTTGTTAACACGTTGCGAGAATTCTTTTTGTTCTTTCGTCCTATTAGAAGTGGATCAGCGAGTATTGATCGATGAAATAAAGTAATAGATGCAGATGGAGTTTCACCGAAAGATCGTATAACACTGTCGTCTAGTTGATACTTCCATGGACCCAGTTTCGATGGATATACTTTGACGTAAAACGCGACTCATTACTTCCATCGAACCTCGTTTACCGTATCGTGCAACTATTTCCCTGGAACTGTTCCATTTATCGCCGGTACTCGTTAAGGAAACACTTCCTGTCCTTGGCTAACCCGGTCATAGAATGCCTCCTGAATGCTCCGTGATATTTTCAGAAATTCTAGGGAATTTGAGGTCACTTGTAATCGTTGTGTTACGCCATGCGGCTTGCCATAGATCATATTCTTAACTGTCGGTCGCAGCACTATAATGTCGCGGACGGATCGTCGCGGCTGCCCGGCAAATAAACATTGTAGTGGCAAGCGCATGGTTCATTAAGCGGAGCGACCTCCAGAGGCGTCGATTCGTGGCCGTTATTTTATCTGGCGTAAACGAATGTGGCGTGATCCGAACGTAGTGGGGGTCGCCTTCCAGAAAAAACCAACAAATCGAAGGGCGGACAGAACGTTTCGAGAAGCCAAACAGTCAATACATATCTAATATCGCGCATTACGTAGTTACATTTCTTTTGTTGTTCCATTTATATCTTTCTAATTAATAAGTTGTTGAAATAAACGTTAATTTATTAGTGTTAACACAGTGCTATATTCATTAAACCACCTCTGTTATCCTAAACGAAACAGGGGAACGACTATTTCGCGGCGTCGATTAACATGATCGTAGCGAGAATTTACAACTCTCGTTGACGTGCTATCTCGCGATCACGTCTCTCCGCGAACGGTCGTAACACGTTGTTCGTGACGTTACACGTCTAATACGTGATTCTTGTTTAGACACGGATTGAAATAATGCAGCGATTTTCAATTTTTGTTCAACCTACCGCGCGTCTAAACTAATTATCCAGCAAAATTCTGCTAAAATTCTATTAAAATTCTGGTACGTTAAAAAATATATTATATTTGATTTAACATATGCCATATGCTGTATAGCTATCGTTATGTTTATTTTCTTGAACGCATTCAATTTTTATATATTTTGCTTTAAAAGATAGATTGAGATGTACGAGGTAATGTTTATTCTTTGTAATGTGTTATTTTGTATTGGCACTGTTGGAGGAAAACACTCCACTCTTCCAGGAAAGTTCTACGTCTGCTCTACTGTTTAGTTTTCCTGATTTTCGAACCTATTAAGCATTATCTATTACTAAATTAATTTGAAGGGCCTTCCAGACCAATAGCCTTTTCTGGAATATGCCTTGTGTAGATGGTGCAGCGAGATGTAAACAAACTGGATTTTTGGAATTATAAATACCATAGGCCCATGGCTTCGGGGCTCTATTGTAATGTCACGCTGCCAGCGTGCAGATCTGGATTAGCATACACTGAACTTATACCGTTATACTCGAATATATTTCTGTTACACATTAACAGAATACAGATAACCCCAACAGGTACAATTTTTCTCCAACGATGTTATTTAAATGGTTCATGTTGTTGACAATTTTTTAATCCGTGAAATTCCTGTTTTAACCATTTTAAAAGATTCAATTTATTTTACCTAGTTGGTCACCGATAACCACCGTGACAACTAACGTGTTAACGGCGTGAAAAATTAAATTAAAGCAGAATCGTGAAAAAACTGTAAATTCCCACCGATAAAAATTCAAAAATAAATGTACCAAACAAATATCGGTCTTTTAAAATCAACGTCTAAAATACATGTACAAATCTCAAAAAGTAGTTTCCACGATTTTCTCCAGGAACTAATAGAAACAGCATCACTACTTCCCTTCCAAAATTGATGAGACATTTGAATGCATTTGAATGGCACGGCACGAAATCGCGAAGAAATCTCCGAGTATCGACGAGAGAATATCATCGCCTGACCTATCGTCATCCTCGTGCGATTCGTGAACCTGCATTTCATTTTTCTCTGCTTCTTTATGCCAGTTAATGCCACTAAAACTGCCGCGTGATCGATTCTCTGCTAATTTTGGGGAAGAGTTTGCTTTTTCTTTGACTTTGGTCTTCGCTGAACTTGTTAGCGAATCTGTTTCGCTTTTAGTGGGCGTAAGAAATAATTTAAGTATGGAATTATTTGAATAATCCTTCAGTTGGGTATTATTTTAATAATTCTTCAGATAAGATTATTTTAATGATTTTTTCAAGGGTTGGAATAATTTCAATAGTTTCGCAAAAGACATTTTTCTATTTTAAGATCGTTGAACGTTATATAGAATATTTTATACGATCGCTGGCGATTCCTGAACTTGCACGCTATTTCCTTCTTCTTCTTCTTTCTCTCGCGGGTTACATCATTGGAACTTTCGTGAGATCGATTCCTCGCTATATGTTGACTCGTGTGTAACTTTTTCTTTATTCTTTCTAAACTTCGTTATTGAATCTTTTCCTGTCTTAATGAATATAAGAAGGAAGTTAAGTAATGTCAATAGAATTCTTGTATGAGAGATACCAATACATCCTGTTATTAGACTTTCATTATTTAGAAGAATGAAAAAAGAAAAAAATAATGTTAACTCAGAAAGAAGATATATCGATGTCTCAAGTCGTGTCATGTGCGATGATTCGAGAAATGAACAAATGTTATATAAATTACTTGAGCTAAGGAGGGCTGTATAATTCCAAAGATATTAAAAATCGTAATTTTCCTCAAACCGCCCTGCAATTATTATTTCACTTAAAAGCTAATTAAATTATACACGATAGTTATTACTAATACACGCGATCGCCCATGGCAATTATATCTTTCAAGTTACGACGAGATAAAAAATTGCTTCAACCTGATAGACTCTATTTAACCAATCCGCCAGGAGATCCGCCTCTATTTAACCGCCAGGACTTGTTTACAATATCGATTGCAATAATTCCCCATGATCATGAAAAGGAAAAATCGCGTCTCTGTCTCTCCTCCTGTTCCACGTGCGCGATCGTTTTCTTCACGACGTACCTGGAAAAAATCGTCGATACTACAAATAACTGATTTTTTTCCTCCTTCGTGTAATATCAATCCATGAGCCAGCTGAGCGTGTCCAACTCGATATTTCCAAGGATACCTGGCTGAAAACGCATAGCAGTAGGGAATAAATGGAATTACAGTTATCGAAAATCGTAGAAAACAAGCCCGAAGAGCTATCTGACGTCCATCGGTGGAACCCACCGAGGAACGCTCGACAAACTTCGGAAATGTGGTCAGTCGAAGCTTGCTTGATCAACAATAAGGGACAGGGCATGTCCTCAAAATTGATCATGGACGAAGGGGAAATAATTAATGTACAATATATCCAGTCCATATACAATGTATTAAAATTACATACGTCATGATTAACGTCTAACTGTTAAAAATGTGATGGCAATATGGGGGAATATTTTTCGTAATTGACAGAAAAGCTTTAACCATTTAATCATCGTTTATATAGATTTCATAAAAAATTCAAATGTTCTATAATTAAGTATATAAATTGCGATTAATACACGTTTAACATGATATCAACGTACATTTCGATCGAATAAAAGCAAACTTAACTAGCTAAAAATGTGCTTAAGGTAAAGTTAGTCCTACTAAAAGTTAGTCACAGATTAAGATCATCGAATTTTATTCCATTCTAAATCACCTTATTTTGACGATTCGATATGCGTACGAAGAAACATGAATATAAACATACATACAAAGAGACATATGCTTATGTGCATGCATGTATGTACGTGTAAGTACCGTACATGTATGCACGTGTACCGTTCAACGGTACAGTCACCTGTTTTTATGCCGCAGATACAAGTAATTAACACCGTATGAGTTGTTATTCGCCTTCAAGACAGATTAATTACAATGCAACTTGTTCAGAACAATTTGAAGCAGTTATAGAATGTTGACATTTCGACCACACATGCACGCTGCTGTACAAGGAATTGCTTCATACGCGAGGAATTGCACTGTCCTCCTCGCGCGCACGGCTTCTCCGAATCTCTTTCATCCACAATAAATTATTTCCTTTTACAAACAAACCATCCATTTTAAAATCTGTACAGCAAGACTGTAATAAGCCACAATTTTTGTTTTTTTTCTTTTTTTTTTCATTATACACGATAGAAATTATTTGATTTTGGAATTGAATATGTGTTCTTGCCATACTTTTGGATATTTTGAAAATATTAATACGCTTATATTATATAAAATCCATAAAACTAATCTTATCTTTCTACCCGCGGTGTTCGATTTAATAACATCACACCAAAGTTGTTGTTTTATTTGATTTTAGGAATCTTTTCGTATATTATTGTAACTTCAAAAATATCAAAGTATTATTCATTTTAACAGATATGCACATTTTACTTCGACA
Organism: Bombus vancouverensis nearcticus; assembly: GCF_051014615.1. Taxonomy (NCBI): domain Eukaryota; kingdom Metazoa; phylum Arthropoda; class Insecta; order Hymenoptera; family Apidae; genus Bombus; species Bombus vancouverensis. The sequence continues at coordinate 659,657 of NC_134921.1, read as the reverse complement.
AAATTTCCTCAGTTACACGTATCTTCGTATTTAACAGAATTCTTTCCACTTTTAACTGAAGCGTTTATTTTAAAAGTGATGTAAGTATATTTTTCGACAAAAATTGATAAAACGAGAGACTTACGTGTACTTTAACGTAAAACTTTTATTTATAAACGAATTATAATTTCACTCTTAGAATATTCGTTCGTTTGGATCAATCGAAACATCGTTAATAAATGGAATAGCATAATCGCGTAATCATAATTATTTTGGAAGCGGTATAAGTCTATTTCTTAATGATCTGTAGCTTGTCCAAATAGTCGAGGCAGCAATAATTAAAAAGAAATGATATCGAAATTAAACAGCAGTATTTTACGTGTTTCAATTCTTCAACGACAAGCTTCCGACTTAAACTTTATATTTATCGTGAATCATCAAATCTTCTCTTCGATTTTATTCAGAGGAGCTGATAAGGAAGTTTGCGATATGTGTGAAGCACCGTTTATAGCTGCGATTACGAATGCAAATGTTGTCGTCCTATGTGTCGACGTACGACATGTAGACGAATCCCCGGGCATGTTGCGTTGTCATGTCGCAACGTTATCGGAGCTATCATGCACGCAAATTTTATAAGAACGATCAACGACGATGTATCTTTCCATGATCTTGGCGTGTGCACCTTTTGGATTTTGTTAAATAACAAAACGCACTAGAATTGCTGAAATAATTTATTCATCGTGCAGCATCAGAACAGAATATTTTTCTTCCGAGTTGGATTAAAATATTTACAAAATAATAAATATTTACAAAATTAAATAAAGAATGACTGTACTTCGATAAAAATTTGAAATCAATATCAAGCAATTACAGACGATGATCTGTAGATATGCATAGTAATTATAAACAAACTGTACATAACGAGGAAATAATGAAACGAAAATTGGATACAAATCATAACGAGTATAACGAGTAATTGATATCAGAAATACCTATATATTCGCAACGTAGAATTGACGACCCTGAATAACAACATGCTAATAATCACCTTGTCGATCGAGTAATTAAAGGAACGTTATTGTCTTCTGTGAGAATCACAGTGCGTACTTTCATAACGTCTTTATAAAGTCAGGCAAAAGCTATTGTATGCATAAAAATGGATTTATTAAAAGTATTAATTATGCACTATCCTGCAACAGAAAAGAGAAATCTCCTTCCTAAAAAAAAAAAAAAAAAAAGAAAAAGAAAAAAAAAGGCGAAAGAAAAAAGATACTATATGCCTTCTAACGTTAATTTATGATACAGACGAACAAAAATGACAAGATCAATCAGCGTGATATACCGATTGTTTCAATTTTCTATGCTCTACAAGATGACGTAATTTTGAAAAAATATCAGCAAAAATCGTTATCTGTTTATGGTAATAATATCATCTCGCGACACACGTTGAACAGACCTATCAAACGGAATGATACAGGTATGTTACTTATAAGTAATCCCGATGATTTAGCGCTTTTATCGACAAATCTTAGAAACAACATATACTGCAGCAACCGAGACAATCTTCGAATTTGCAGAAGATCGTTGTAACCAACGAAAAAGAACGTTTTATGAACGTTGTTCAAACCGCTCGCAGGAAGATACCTCTGTTTTAGATTTCCTCTTAGATCAACGCAAGACGATGACTTATAATTCTTATAAATATCGATAAAACGTCTTTCTTCACGCGTCTATTACGAAATCTATCCTCCACTGCGATAAAATATAATTAATATTTATCAACGAATTTCGAGAATTAAATCGACGAATAATTTGAATAGCTTTTCGCGTTCACGAAATCTTTCGCGTTCGATTTCTATTGGCGAATTTTCAAGGAGGAACCCTTTACTGGAATACGCGCGAAATTCAAACTTCGTTTTCAAACTGTTCCGTTGCGTAAGAAAGATCGTAAGAGCGATCTTGCATCTCGCGTATATAACATGTAATTCTATTCTTTTTTTTCTTTTTCAAGGGTATCGGGTTTCTGAAGCAAATATCTTTGACGGTTAAGTCCCTGCGTCTCCGTGTTTCGCGAGTAGATTTCATTACTCAGCGAATTTGCCTGAAGCTATCAATGGGGCTATTTTGTTTCGGGAATCAGAAAAACTACCGTGTTCTTTCGTGACAATTGATTTAATTAACTACGGCTCAAGGAAGATAAAAACGGAAAATATCGCGCTCATTTATTTTCGGTGTCGAAGATCGCACGAATAGAAAATTTGTAATCCTCGATTGGCATAATCGACACTATCCGATCATAATTTTTTTATCTCTCGGGTAAACATAGAAGGTCAAAAAATTAGAACTCCGGCGATATCGAAGATTGGAAATTTGGAACTTGGACGATTTGAAGATATTTCAAAATTAGGATATTTGGAACTTCGAGCGCATCGAAACTGGAATATTTGGAAATTCGGAAATTTAGAAGTTCGACAATTTGAAAATTTGAAAGTTATTATTAGAAAGTTAAAATTGAGTGTTAAAAAATTTGAAAATGTCGATGCGATTAACCTCGATATTCTTCTATATATCTGTTGATTTTTTCGTTCACAATGTAACAAACCGAAGAACCGTAGAATTTCAATTTGAAAAAGATATCAAAAAACATTTACCATGTGAAGAAACATAGTGAAACAAAGTATGGTTCACTGAACGGTTGATTCGCTTTTACTCGAGTGCTATGCGAGAAAATGATGGATAAAAAAGAGAATTGCGTAAAACACAGAGAATTGTACAAGTCGAAGATAAGTAAGTGATGTGATGTTGGAACAATAAAATTGCCGATTGAATGATCATTGCGAGTACCGTGTGAATTACGATGAAACCAACTTTATCATGATTCACACACGGTATACGAACTTTTCAATTAATCCTATTAAATTTAATCACGCAAGACAAGCTGTTAATCAATTCACGTGTCAAGTATCATCGAGAACTAAAGTTTGTCTCTGTTTCTTTGTTTCTAAAGTCCTTTAAATTTAAATTCGTTAAGTCGTTAGTATATTTCCATATAGCTTTTACCCCATCAAATTTATTTTTTCTTAAATAGTAACATTTATTTTGTAAAATCTGTAAAACTAAAGCTACATATTACTCATTTTCCAACGTTTCTTTTCTACCATCGATTAATTAATGGTAAATCAATTTATATCAAATTTGTTAAATCAATTTCTATAACAATTAGTAATTAATATTAAAAGTCGAATAAATTAATGAGCCCCATTAGATAAATTCGTTCATTTCGTCGATAATGGAACGATTATTTCAAATTGTTTCATCGTTCGACTTTGAAAACCACTCAAGGAACTATCAGTTACACGATATCTGACTAACGCTTCGACGGATGGATAATCAACGTTTGATTCACATGATCATTGTTTTTACAGTTCACATATCATTAGCCGAATTCAATACCACGGTAAACCTGCGATACTAAAAATTACGTAATAATTTCTATTTTATAATCATTCTTTCCTACCTGAAAGAAATCGATCTTTCGTATATCATAAATCCCAATGTACGCAGCAAGCAACTTAGAATTATACTTTTTTCTTTTCCTTGCTAAACAATTCATACTCAATTAATATTCCTGATCAATTAACCAGCCTAGCTGTCTGCTTATTATTGTATCTCTTCCAATCTATACTATACAAACAACACTGTAAATTACCATACGTAATATGGTGAAACACAGGAAATTCACAAATTCTCACTCCAAATACTCCGCAACTGCACCTCGTAATATCACTCAAATTTCCATGAGTCACCAACAGGCGAATTAAGTTAGTTAACCAAACACAGTTTGAGGAAACATATCAAACCATGCAACAACGTCGCAACGTTCTCGGCAGGTACACTCACCTGCGCGTCACCAGTTTATGTCTCTCGCTTTCCGGTCGCGTATACGTGTCGCGACAAAGCGACGAGGGAGAAGGAAGATTGCGATGGTAGTGAGAAGAGCGAGAAGGGAAAAAAGCGTGCAAACGAGTCACGAGAAAACCCAACGGTCGCGGTGAAGCAGGAGAAGCGGCTCTTTGGAATCGTAAAATCCCCGCAGTTCTCCAGTGACGTCTTCGACTTCGGCGTTGCTGTCGACGGGACGATCCACGGGAACCAAAGTCATCGTCCAATAGCCGCACACACGACGCTGGTGGGGCTCCGCTTTCGTTTGCACACGCTATAAAGCCCCGCTAATTGTCCAGGCGGCGAACAGTCGGTGCGTGCCCCCTTTTAAACGACGATGTAGCGCGGCGTCCGAAAAATCGAGGATCCGTGCACCCAAGATCATTGTGACGATCGAGATCGAGCACGTGTCCTGGACTTGGATCACAGGATCACGAGAGTCGTTGCGATCCGCGATTTTTTTTGTTATTTTTCCAATTTCCGTTTTATCCTGTTGAAACAGTGAAAAGACATCCGGAAGAAGAAGAAGAAGAAGAAGAAGAAAAGAGTAAAGTTTGTTCGAAATCGACTTATCGAGTCGGACAAAAGTGAAGAAGCTAAATTTCATTTTATTTCTGTGACTTCTGCAGAGAGTTTCTCGTTTTAGAAACAAAACCACGACGAGATTTGTGATACGCCGAGTGAAGTTTCGCGTTGCTCTCGGACGATCGTGGAAAAGGTAAACGTTTGTTTGCACCGATCATTCGTATCGATGTGTCGCGTGAGACTTGAATTTTAGTACAGTGGTTCGTCGTGAAAGTATTTGAACGCTGGTCGTAAAAGGCTTTGGTGCATAATGTATGTTATCTGTTACACGAAACATTATGAAGCATATCGGGAGAAACTTGTTCGATATAACCGTACCTGTGTTATCTTAGCCGTGTCTCATTACGGTGATAATTAAACTTCAAAATGTTTCGCCTAACACACATATTATAATATCTACTATATCCATAAAGGACTTCTATAAGTATTTCAGCATTTAGCATAGATAACTTACGTATCTTTATTGTATGCGTTACATAAAATATTTAAAAATTTCTTTAGTATCGGAATGAGACATGACTATTGTAGGTCAGTCAAATTTTTAGTCAATCTGAAAACTCATATAGGAACTACTGTGATATTCATTGATCGCGAACATAATACACATGATATATTTACAAAATGTTTGCACAAATATTCAGATATTTTCACGTGAGCTACTGTATATTTGCTATTTCGCGAAGAAGGAAAAAGAATGAAGTTCTTTCATTGCTCCAATCGTGTTTTATCTTTCATTAACACTTGCGTCGATAACCTGCTTAGATGACCAAATTTCCCTCGTTGAAGATAACAACTAAAAGTTTGGTATTTGCTTCGATCAAGTTACATACATACCATTTCTTCGTGATTACTCGGTCTCTTTACTTCTTCTCACTTTCACGACCAATTTAATTAAAATCCGAGCCAATGACTGCTATAACACTGCTATAATATAATAATATATGGCTCTTAAGATTGGAAGTTTCGTTAAATATCACGATATAATGGTGGTCCGTTAATTGATCGAAATTTTGATTTGTTAAATAAACAATTTTGTCCTTATTAGTTCTTTAAAATGTCTTCGTGATGTGACAGTCAGTGTATTTGTGTTGACCCTTAATATACTGATGTGCAGTGACTTTCACGTCTACATTTATTTAGTTCAGATATTTTACTAATTATTAGAAACATACTGCAGACAATGTAGTAGAGCCTCTCTTTTCTGAAATAATAGGAAGACGAAATTTCATTTATCCAAATACAGTTTAAGAGTAATCGACAGATTCTTTAAATATTTATGAATCCATAATCAGATAATTTTTTCATCGTAAATAACTACACAGAGTTACGTTCTTTATCGTACTTCGAATCATCGGAGTTCTTCTACGAGTGCCACGAGTGCTTTGGCATGAGCAGATATCTTTTCATTAGCTTTTTCGTCTGCTGTTTTCATTTATATAAAATCGCCATTATTATCGTCTACGTGAAACATTTCATTACATCAGAATACTTACGGCTTTTCTACCGTTGCCAACATCCGAGGAATCTACGTGTTTTGAAGAATTTTCAATTATGTTTTTCTTCCTTTAATGTCTGTGATTCTGGCTTCTCCAATATCGTGTATTTTTGCTAATTTTGTTGCGCTTACATCACTTTCCAGTTTTCTCGTTTACATCGTATTTTCCTGCGATAGTTAGAACGCTTCCTAGTTTCATACCAAATTCGTATAATCACAATTCAATGAATCAAATCAAGGAAAGAGTACATTGTGTATGAACACTGACGACATACGTATGTACATATTTGAAACGGAAAAGGGCATTCGTTACGAAGAAATATTGTGTTTGAATAATAGAACGTTCGGATATTAGGCTATTTGGATAATACCGTGATTTGCTACATTTGCTACATCCATTTCGGTGTACCAATTAGGAATAAAAACATTAAAAAAACAAGTTGAAATGATTTGTACAAGAAATAGAAATATTACCACGGTATCTTAGAATGTTTTAGTATATTACGTACATCATTTTGCTTCTTTTGTTTATTTTTTCAGTAAGTGAAACACAGCGTCTGTGCCAGAATAACTAAGAGTAAGTTAGACGTTTCTGAGAAACTGTGACTAACTCCGAGTACAACATTCGTTCTTTAAGGACCCTTTGTGAAGAAACGTCGATGATGGCATAAACATTGGTATGCTGAGAGTTGAAGGATAGACGTCTATAGAATTTTGATAGTATCTGTCAGATATCTGTATCTCGTTGAAGATCAACAGCATCGGAGATTTCCTAGAACTCTGGCTCATTTAACAGCTAATTATTTTAAAGAAGGTTAGACAGAAGAAATATGATAAATCCATTTACGTTGATTTTCTAATTATAGCGTTACTTGATGATTAAGTATAAGGTTGAAGAGGAATAAACTTATTAGATCAAAGTCCTTTAAAGCTTGCTTATTCTTTCGAAGATAACTAACAAATCCGCAAAACTTTGTAGAAAGCTGTTTAATCACAAAGTTAAATAGATCTTTGAAATAGAAAATTTGCCAGCTGTGTATTCAATCTTAACGCTAGAAACTAGCAAATCAGACAAAATCACTGACATCGGATTTGTTGTTTTTGGAATTTCTAAAAATATACAAGTGTTTTCGATAGCATCAGTGTTCACTTTTATTGGAACAGAAACGCGACTATATATACTTATCCATTATCGTGATATTTATCGTGACTATGTATAACATATTTAGATGGGTATCAAAAAGTCGGACGTTTTAATGATAAAATTATGTTTTTCTAAAGAACGTAAACTTAGAAAACTGCCTTCTTCTCTGTGAACTTGGTATGTTTAAATGCCACGATCGACTAACAAAGCACTGTACTACAAAATACCAATCGATGCCGTTCAGTGAGAGGTAAACTCACTATTCTAGAACAGGTGGTCAAACACTGCAATTAAGCAACAAGAATAGGACAACCGTGACTCATATAGTCTTTCAGAAGCCAAAATGATTAACTCTTTGTACACTAGTTCTTGCACATTATCCTGGCACACGGCGTTAGCGTTCAATTTTTCTAGAAGAGAAATTACTTCCATAAGCTCAATTTGTCGCAAAAAAGAACGCCGTAAACAATCATAAATTCCAAGATGAATAAGAAAAAAATAATTCCAATGTTGTCGCTGGACCATGGACTTTTATCATATAAAGCGATAATTAATCTAACTTACTCATTGTGTATTACAACAAATTTTTATTTCGCTTAAAAGCTTATTCGCGTTAAATATGGTAGAACTCGATTAATTAATCGAACTTTTACCGATTTGAAGCACTCACTTGAACGTGAGCTCGTATCACGCGAACGAAAAATGATGAGTAGCGAAGAAAATTGGTGAACTCTTGTTATATGAATTCCAATCGATCCATATAAATTGTCCGTCAGAAAAATCAGATAATTGGGATTACAATCTTAAATAAAATTTCTGTTTCTATCGACTACAATAAGTGTTTTAATGTATAATATTAAGAAACAATTAACTCGATAACGCCATTATAAATAAATAAATAGAACGATAATTCCTCGAAAACGATGGTATTCCAATATTAATAACAGATTTCTTTCCTTTCTTTTCTTCGTTTTCCCTTACGACCAAGAAGAACACCAATCAATAGGAAGACTTACGGTTGGAAGTGAAACCAAACGATCGTTCCACTTTGTATTGTTACGAGTCTGTAAGTTTTACTTTGTAGTTTGTGCGAGTTCCGCGAGATCAAAACGCCATGCTGTATCTCGTGTGCATCGAATGAATTTCAATGGCTCGATCGCGATCACGATCGCTTTCCCTGATCGATTCGAAGGCGAGAAAACTGGCCCCGCAGGGAAAAATCACGTATGCAAACTATATGTATCCATGCTAGCCATGATCGCTCTTATTAATTAGTTCTGGGATGTAATAGTTGTTCAAGGTGCGCACTTTTGTGTAACCGGTTACCGAGAACGTTTGACACACGCTTGTCCTCGTTGTTAAACGTCCAGGCCGGAACGGAAGCGATCGGTCGATAACGATCGTCCTGAGATCGTTAAGTCACTCGAGTTATGACGATCGTTACGAGCCTCCATTTTCATTGGTGCGTCGGTGGACGAGTTATTGCTACTCTGCTATGCGTTTTCAATCGGAAAAGGTCGGTTTTGAAGCTGTGTTCAATATTCACGCGTAGCTTTTGCTGGAGCATATGTTTCTCATTAATTTCACGGATCGATTACTTTGGGGAGGTTTCTTACATTTTTTAATCGTAAAATTATTGGTTGTAAGATTTTTTTGATATACCATAATCTAAGGGATCTCGCTTTTTTAATGTTGTAACAATTTTCTAGAAATTGCAATGTAATTCTTAATCGAATTTTTGAACCAGAATTATTTAAAATCATTATATCTAGCAATGTACGAGAAATATCGCAATACTTGTTTCATATAAGTTATTATATATACACACAGACAAATTATTTACATGCACAAATATCGCTTGCATTTTTTTGTCAGAATAAGGACGGTACCTGATGGGAAAATTCGTATTAATTTAGGTGGTTCTGGCTTAACGTTAGGGATAAACACGTGTTCGTTTTATTGCACGCTTTACGCACAATCCGGAAATCAATGCTAACTTAGTCGATCGTTGTTCAAAGCGAACAATTTATCACAGCTGACTAGTTGCTACGTAGGAATGTGTTTATTCAGTATTTTTGTTAAGGAAAATGTATTTTTAGTGTTGTATACTTCATGTATATACAGATGCAGCTACGACTCGGATAATTACTGATTAATGATAGCAATCTGCTATAATTGACTAATACTTACTATAATACGTTTACCTATTTTGCATACAATTTCTTTTATCCTTTTTTTTTTTTTTTTTTTTACTATGAGCAAATGGTGTTGGATCGAACGCATTATCTATCTTTTTCAAATTTTCTTATTTTATATTTTATATTTTTATTTTATAGCTTCCTTGAAAATTCTATGAAAATTAGGATTTTTAATGATTCGAAGATTAGAAAATTCGAAGATCGTGAGATTAGAAGATTCGAAAATTCAGACTGAACAATTTGGAGATTTGCAACCTTGTGAATTAAATTAAAAGATCCAGAATTTGTTAGACTTATTAAAAAATGGTATATTCAAAAATAGCATATTCTCTTTCGAAGACATTTTTCTCAATTTATCCTATTGGAAAGTACAAACTTCATATATCACTTGAATCTCAATTAGAATCTCAATTAAAGTAATCATCATTCCACACAATCATTATCGCCAAAAATGCCATTCAATTTGTGGCAGAAAAATTCTTTTCTCGTGTCCATCGACATACCGTTGTAACGTAAAGTGCGTTACAGTATACGCGAAATAATTTATGCAAATGTTACCAAGCCCCTAGAAAATAACAGTTATGTCACGGACTGGTCACTTCCGGTTCTCTCGTCATTAATACTCTTTTTTTTATCTAAGTTCGTGGTAATCGCAACGAACATTAATTACACAGAACCGTAATAAATAACCATCTACACTTATGAAACATCTATGTATGGACTGTTTTAAATGTTTTACATATGCGCTACGTCGGTGATTAATCGAACGCGATCATCTCGTAGATTTCGTGAAAGATCAAATCTAACCGCAATTATCTTACAAAAAATGTCATTAAATTAATAATATTTTAAACGAACTTAATTCTACGAGAAATTTCATTGAACGCCAGTAAATTAACGATATTTAAATAATAAATAATATTTCATCAAATAAAGAAATAATTAATCACTTAAAACTTGCAGGAACGATTTTATAATCGATTTAATCATCGATCTATTTTCGAAATGATTTGCAAGATTGAGATCTGAATCGTGTAAATTGCACGGTGTAAATATCATATCGTGTTGTACGATGGTTGAAAAAAAACGAGTTTGTGCAAAGGGGGATTTCTCTTGGGGGTATGAAAGATTTCTTAGAAGACGAAGGTGGTTGGGAAAGAGTTTAATTGGCGGCAAATTAAGGATTCAATTATCAAAGGGAGCAAAAGTTTTCGCGCGTATATTTTATATTGAAAATGATTGTTCTTGATTCAACGTTTATAACGTTGGCCTTCGTGAAGTAAACGTAAAATGGCGTTCGCTAACGGTGTCGAATTTTTTCTTAACGATTCTAGTTGAATAATATCACGAATTTGTCGGGATTATTGTAACAATAATTTTACTTGTTTTAATTATCCAGTAATTAACTGTAGTAATCGTTCACTGATAGAATCAAATTTTTATCGAAAATTTTATTTAAACAAGATTCAAAGATTAATACAAATTACTATGGAGCTACAATAATTTCGTTTACTTCTTTCATAAGCACACAATCTTTACGATAAATATCTTCCTTGATAATTTTATTTATGTAATACCTACTTGGATTTTTTAATAATTAACTATAATTGCTTTTTTATTGGTGCTTGTTTCTTAACTGAATAATCTTTAAAAAAAAAAGGCAACAATCGTGTGACATTCTGCACAGTGTCAAAATAAGCAGGAACCGGAGATATGGTGCTCTATTATTTAAAATTTTCATTAATTGTCTTTGGAATTAATTATTATTTACACATTACGCACGATACATTTTGTGTATTTCATGATCATTTCTTCTAAACAAACTCTTCTATTCCAATGACAATTTACATCTGATTACATTACATTTTTATTTAACAATCCTCACGTCCCAAAAATATTATCTTCCTATTTGCAAAAAGGATCTAATAAGAAGCAAATTATTTAAAGGACACTCCAGTTAGAACGTACAAGTGACAGCAATAAGCCTTCGATAGTATCCTCCATTTTGCAATAACCTTGCAAAAATGTTCAAGGATCTTTCCTTTTCTCTTCCTCTCTAGCAAATTCAAATCACTTTTTCCAGTACACTCTGTATCACCTTGAATTAGCCTTTACCTAAGATTATATCGTGTCAAAAAGTAGCATGGCAATATATCTAGACAATACAAACATCTACTTCCTTTCATCTCGACTTTAGATTTCATCTTCTTCATCTTGATTTCAACAATGTGGTTCACCTCACCTTGAACCCGTTTAAGAAAATTTAGCGAAGAAGAGATTTCTCCGCTTAATAAGAGAAAGATCATAACACGTTGATAAACATGAGAAATTATCCGGCTAAATGTAACGAAGAGATAGACATAAGAGAACTTGCTACTAAAACAACAGTCGCTCACATGAAAGTACTCGGGCACTTAAACAAACCTTTGGTGATCTTTATACGAGACACTTTGAAATTTCATTGACACTGAAGTGAGACACGATCGTCGTAATTACATTGAGAAAATTTGAAACAGATCTAAACGTGTATATAGAAATTACATATATTTATTGGAAACATACATTATTGTTATTTTATATATAAAAATTACCAGAGTATTTGAGCAGTCAATTATTCGCTAAATTAATAAGAATAATAAGCCACGATGTACGTAGTAAAATCATCATCATGTGTTATATACATATTAATTTTTCATTTAACATATATATTTGCGAAATATATATACATTGTCTCATGTAACTTCAATATACAATCTCAGATTGATTCCAAATTTTACTATTATAATCTCGATAATCGTATCTCGTTAGAGTGCTAACGAAATTATAGAATGTTTCGTGATATGAAAGTGTTCGAGTACTTCCGTGAGCTACTGTATATCATAAGATCGATCACCTTGATCGTTTATCGATCTGTATTCGTAAAACACATAAAAAGGTATGAACGCATTGCAACACGAATTTATTCGACGACCTAATAATACCCCATTCACTTCGAACTTAGTTTCCTCGTAACGTGTAATTCGAGTTAAGTAGGTGATCGAGGATCATGGATTCGCAGATATCGAGATAATGACAGTCATGGTGGAGTCCGTAAAAGCCGAGGAGGGCGAACGTCCGAAGATCGAAACCTTCGACGACATACTACCGTACGTTGGCGAGGCCAGCCGCTACCAATGGTTCCTTTTCATTATGCTCCTGCCCTTCACCTTCGTCTATGCGTTCCTCTACTTCACGCAGTTCTTCATCACGCTATTGCCAACTGAACACTGGTGTACCGTTCCGGAACTCGAACGATGGAACCTCACAGACAAACAAAAGTAAGTGACACTTTATGTGCAATTTGTCTTATTTGAATTATTGAGTTATACGTAACGAACGATCCTACATAGTTTCTTTATGTTCGAATTTACCCTGTTACGCGATAGACATTTTCAGCTCGGGCAGATCGAAATGGTCAATAATCATGTTGATCGTATAACAAATCAATACATGTTTTCATTAAAGACGTTCCTTTCGATGTCTAGAATTAACCACCTTCTATAGGAGACAATTTATATGCATATGTACATATCTGTTCAAGTCACGTGCACGTAGTTTAAACCAGGCTTCTCGAAAGCCTGTTTGTTTTCCATGCAGGTCGCAATAAATATTCTCGACGACAGAATCTTCCACTTGCACGGAGATTTCCATTTTCTCAGCTGTGATAACGTATCGCATCGCGGCAATTTGTTTCTTTAAAACCACAATATAATATCTGATAACTTGCACGAAACAACTGTGTTTATTGAATCAAGAAAACCCAGGTATCGCGTTGTATATGTAAATGCATATGTAAATATCGTGTCGTACGGGAGTGGGGGAGATACCTGTAACCAGTTTGCGACGAGATAAAAATAGTTGGAAATCGCGATACCATAGTTATACTATTATCAACGTCTTTTTCACGTGTTCTATTTCAAGAACGTAAGGAATTACCGGTGAAAGGATAGGAAGTCTGGATGGCACGATTCCAACGAATCGTGTGACCATTCTTGACGACGCACGCGAGATCTGGTTTTCTGCGATGCGTCAACGAGGAAAATCGTTCGTTAAGCTTGTTTTCCATTGAATCACCCTGGCCAATGCGAAACTATCGCTTTGTAGATCGACGATTTCTTAGCGTTCCGGGGGCCCGCCGGAAACCAGTTTGGTCGACGACCTCCGGCAGATTCTAGACGTTCACGTGTTCCGCGAACTTTTTTTTTTTGTACGTGGAGAAATCCTCATAGACACTCCGCTGCTGCAATAATCGCGTAACAGCAGAGTAGTGTCGGACTCCTATCGACTAAAACTCCACGATGACCATCTTATGCGCGTGACAGGGGTGCTCCAGGAACCTCTTATGAATTAACTTCAGTTGCACCCCCTTCTCGCGTTCTCTTGTTCGAGCCAACTATTGAGTAGGCGTTAGGGGGAGGTTGTTGCCCCTAGCGCTGTTCTTCTGGTCGTAGTCCGTTGGGGTGGTGGCGGGGCGGCTCTGGGTCGTCTGACTGCCATCCTTCTCCATCGTCTTATCCTGCAGGGGTGAGAGTTTTTTTTTCTCTCTCTTTCCGCTCGCTCCTTCGCGAGCATAACTCGCTCGCAGAAGAGGCGGACGGCCTCGTATTCCTGTGACCCTCTCAACATCGCTTCTACAATCGCTGAGGGTGTCAACGTTTCTCCTATGGCGTGCCGCAGGGTGTAGCGGGGCAGCTCCCACGCCGGACAGAGCTCCAGGGTGTGCTGCGCTGTGTCCCTGCCCTCTCCGCAGTGGTGGCAGGTGTCTGTCGTCTCTCGCCTTATTCTCTTCAGGAACTCGCCGAACACGCCGTGTCCGGTGAGCACTTGTGTCATACTGAATGTGAGTGGGAGGCCGTGGCGGCTCCTCCATGCCTCCCAGTTTGGTAGGACCGCTTCCGCGCCTCGGTGTTCGCTTCTCCCGTTGATCAGTTGGGATCGCCACAGGTTCCATGTGTCCTCCTCGGCGGTTCCTGTGTCGTTTGGAGCCGCCTGCTCGGTGGGGTCTTCTCCCGGATGCCATTCTCTCCGGCGGGTGTATCTCTTTTTGAGCGCCAGCTCCCATATTCCCTCCTTGTCCAGCGTGAAGCGGGAGGGTCCCTCCTTTGGCGGCATCGCCTTCGTCATGCTCCTGGTGCTGACGTGTGGCAGCTCCGCAGCCAGTTCCGTTTCCCTCCGTATTTGTGCTGTGTCGAGTGCCGCTACAAATGTATCAATATTTTCGTTAATGAGTTCTAGATCTTTTTCGAGGAGAGTTCCGAATAGAGTTTTAGATTCTGAGCCTATGACGTTGAGCAGTCCGCGTTTGCTTCTATAATGTAATAACAATTTTAAGTTCATGCGTTAGGTTTTCGAGATTTCTATACTTGATTTTTAGATTATTTATCTCTGGTATGTAAGCATAAGGTGGTTTGCATTAACGGTTTATTAGCTCAATGTTGTAATCTATTGGTTTGATCGATTGGTTTGATCATTAAGGTCCACTATAAGAGTAATATTTACTTCTTCATTATACAGATAGCAATCGTCGTTTCTAAGAAAACGTTGGCATAACTTAGTGGTCTTACCACTAGATCGCTTTGAATGTATTCGAGAGTTAGAATTATCCATGTTATGGTCGCCTTCATGAAAAATAAGGTTTTAATCTGTTACCGTGGTTTCTTTGCGTTTAATCATTGCAATATTCAATAAGATAAGTAAGTGGATTGGACAAGAGAATTTCTGCCGGTCCTAGCCATTCGTAGTCTAGTTTGTTGGTTTTTTCGTCGTTATGTACCCATACTTTACCTTTTACTTGGAATATCGTTTGTGTTTTAATGACTATTCATATCTAATCTCTCCGATATTGCTTTTTGTTTGATTTAGTAATTTGTCTTGCTTTGACTATATAGGCGTTATATCGATTTTTCCAGAGGTTAAATAATTGTTCTTTAGTTAGAGTGGGGGTGTTTGATATTGAGGATGGCATGTTAGCTTGTCGTCCAAATGTCAGTTCGAAAGGGGTGTATCCGGTTGTTTCGTGTACAGAAGTATTATATCCTATACATATTAGTTTTAGGTTTTCGTCCCAGTTGGTTTGTCGGTCGATCGTGCAAGTTCGAATAAGGTCTTTTTTCACATCATGTGTTCGTTTGAGGGATCCGTTAAATTGCGGGTGGAAAGAAGTAGCTTTTATGTGCCAAACCTTCAAAGCCTTTTCAAATGCATCTGTGGCGGATCGGTACCAACAGGACGCCGACAGGTCGAGGCATCAACGCGGCGCAACACATCTCGGGCGATCCGCGGGTACCAACCGCCAACACCAGAGGGCTACGACGACAACGAGTCTGTCTATCTCGCTAGCGGTCAAATATACGAGCGAATGATACAAATACCGCACCTAGCGAGACTCCCTCTACGTCTAAGGCAGGGACTACCGGGCATAGCCTTACTGACGAGTCCACCGGTAGTCCCGGGACGAAACGCAAAACTCTCTTTTCATGCGCCACATATCCATCACTTTACACACGAAATTTCGTCCCATATCCGTGAAGATACTTTTAGGTGCGGAAAATATGTACACATAGTGATCCGATAGTTCGTTAATGATGGAGTTGGATGTTTGGTCTTTTAAAAGGGTGACAACGTGGTATTTGGTCAATTAGTCTTGAATAGACAGGATAAATTGATTACCTCGTTTGGTTTTTGTGAAAGGTCTGAATATATGCATTGCGATTTTGTCATTAGGGTTAACGACTGTTTCAGTTATTAAGGGTTGCTCTTTTGCTCTGATACTGTTCAATTTCTCTCGTTGGCAAGTTTCGCAGTTTTCCATTAATTCTGTGACACGTTGTTCTAGATTTGTCCAGTGGTGGTGCTCTTGTATTCGTTTTACGGTGTGGTGTGTACCTAAGTCTCCTACGATTTCGTTATGGTTTTTGCTTAGTATTATTTATTTCTGTTTATTATCCTGGTCTACTGGCGGATCTTGTCCAAATATTAATTTAATTTGAGGGAATCTCGTTGTCAAGAATCTTAACATAGGTTGAATGTTTACATTTTCTAACGTGCTGAAACTATTGTCGTTTATTCCTATTTGTAAGAATTCAGTTTGGCACTTACTAAAGTGTTTAGTTTACTTATATAACCAGTGTTGTTCGTTAAAGTCTCCTAGTTCGGTTTGTAATTTGTTTAAAGCGTGGTCTGTTAGGTTTTTGAGTTATTGGAGCTCGGGTTGTATTAGTTTTCCAGTCGACATGGTCATCATAATAGTCTGAGTTTTCTAGATCGAATGATACGGATTGAATTTCTTCATTGGAGAGATTAACACTTTTTAAGCATTTTAAAGCTTGATGATCACTTTGAATCTTAAATTTTCTATCAAATAGGTATTGCCTTAGTCTTTTGATTGAACATACTGTTGTTAGTAACTCTTTCTCGGTTGTAAAATAGTTTTTCTCAGTAGGGTTCAAGGTTCGAGATATGTTACAACATGGATGTCCGTCTGGATGGGAGAGTATTTCTCCTAATCTTTCCTTACTTGCGTGTGTTATTAATGTAAATGTTTTCTCAAAGTCTGGTTATTGTAGTACCGGAGCATCACAGAGTTTTTGTTTCAATGTGTCAAATGCAAGCTGTTATTTAACAGTCCAGTGGAATGGAGTGTCTTTCTTTGTGAGATCTGTCAATGGTTTCGCGAATTTATAAAAGTCGTGTATAAATTTTCTGTAGTATCCAATGAGTCCTAAGAATGGTTTTATTTGAGTCGCGGTTTTTGGTATATTAAAATCTTTCACGGCCTGAATCTCTTTGAGATTGGGTTTCACTCCTTCCTTTGTTACTACGTGACCTATATATTCTAAAATTCGCATTTGTCCGATTGTATCTTGAATCCTAAATTTTGTAATCTTTCTAATACAATAGCTAGATTTCGGTTATGTTCTTGGATGGCGCTTCAGAATATTATGATATCTAAGTATACGAAACAGTTATGTCCTACTAATCCCGGTAGCGCGGTATCCATCGTGCGTTGGAACATTGCCGGTGCGTTTTTGAGTCCGAAGGGATGCGATTACATATATTTTTTATTATTTAATTTGTATTTTACAATTTGACCACCTGGACATTTGGTCAATTTTTCTAACCTAATTGCTAAATAACACGTAGATGGCTATCCCCAGCGGGATACCATCTTCGAGCTTAACTTCATTAGTGTGGTCAGTGGGGTGTTTTCTTTTTAGTTTTCTTTTTAGTTTTCTTTCTGCGTATTTTTCTGCGTACCTACCGATTTCTTCTTTGACCGTTGATATTTTGACGTTTTTACGTATATCCTCGTTTCTGACATTGCATGGGGTGTTGACTATTGTTCTCAGTATCTACGATATCTTCCAAATAAACTCTAATTTATTTATGTGGATCATTGCTGCTGTCCCCGATAGTGGTATTCCGTACGTTCAAATTGGTTTTATTATCGTTTTGTAGATTTTTAGTTTATTTCCTATGGTGAATTTAGAGTTTCGACTAGTTAGCCAGTACATCTCCCTTCTTTATATCCGTATTTTATCTATAATTGATTTAATGTGTTGTTTCCATGTAAGTTGTGTGTCTATGTGGAATCCTAGGTATTTAGCTTGCTTTGTTTGCGTTATGTGCGCGTCATTCAATTGAATATTTGGTGGTTTCCGTTTTCATAGTGTAAATTTAATATGGTTGTATTTACTGGGGTTTACTTTTATTTGTTTATCTTGTAGTCATTTTTCTATTTTTGTGATATGCTCTTGTAGTAATGTGACTGTTGTTTCTGGATTAGTGTGCCTAACTAGTACAACCGTGTCGTCTGCGAATGTGAGTATTTTGCTGTTGGTAGTTGTTGGTATGTCGGCCGTGTATAGTGTATATAATATTGGTCCTGAGATGCTTCCTTGCGGTACCCCTGCCTTGATGCTTTTACTTCACAACATACATCCTTTATTTTTATTACAAAGATTCTGTTGCTTAAGTATGACTTGAGTGAGTGGCGGATTTGTTGCGGGAAGTGTTTTTTGATTGTTTGTAAGTGGTATTCATGTTTCACTTTATTAAATGCTTTCTCAATGTCCATGAAGAGAGCTAAACAGTATTGTTTCTTTTCTATTGCTAGTAAAATTTCGTTGATGAGCCTGTGAATTTCCTCTATCGTGGAGTGCCTGATTCTGAACCCAAATTAGTGATCTGGTATTAACATTCCTTTGTCTATTGTTTGGTGGTTTCCATTACAGTTATAGCATTTTACTTCGTTTATCTTTCCTATGTATGGGCAGTTTGTTGTTAGGTGGTTTTCTGCACATTTGACACACGCCAGGTTTCTGTTGCAGTAGTTTTTTATGTGTCCGTATTGTTGGCACCGTATGCATTGCGATATGTCCTTTTATAACGAAGTGGTTCAATTGTTACTATTGTGTTTATGATCTTTTTAATGTCAAAGATTTCTTTGTTATTAGCTTTGGGTTCAAGTTCTATTAGAAACAGTGACAATGGCTGTTTTGCATCATATCTGGTTATATTATTTATTGTGCTTGCTTGGAGTCTGATTTTTACAAATTTTGTTAATTAATGTAGGTTTGGGGTTGATAATTAATCGATTCACACAGATTAGATTTTTCTCTCTATATTTCTCCGCCTTGTACAACAAGTCTTAACACACAGGATACAGTTAGTCAATTAACACGTGGTCGACTTCTAAGACAAAACAGTGTCGTTAGAAGTGGTACCAACTTAGCTTGTAGTAACTAGCGATCATGGGAACTTAACTTTTCTCAACACTCCCCTTTGATCGTAGTTTCTACAAGCCCCAAAACTTTGGTAAAATACTGAGTCTTAACTCTATTTAAGCCTTTGGTGAGAATGTCACGAAACATTCTCAGGACTAGGTATTGTAATATCGTAGAATAGATTTGAATTAGAGATCGGTTGAAAATAGAAAAAACCGTGTACGTCGTCCTTCTGTGGTTCGTTTACATTTAAGAGCGCCTATGTGACTAAAGTCACCTAGTTCTTACAGAGATATGAGAAAAACAAGAAACAACGTTAGAGCAGAAGGACGGTTTCGTGTTTCAAGGGCGGACGACCGGGAGGTCAGAGTATGCGAGTCGAAAAGCGAGTGTGCTGCGAGAGTCAGAGCTAATTGAGTCGTTGAAGAGTAGAGTCGTTAGAGGTTTCGAGTTGTCGAAGAGTAGAGTCGTTAGAGGTTTCGAGTCGTCGAAGAGTAGAGTCGTGAGAATTGATAGAGTTGTTAGAGAGAGAGAGTGTGTGTGTTAGATTCGTTGTGACGAGAGTGATCAAATAACTGTAAAGTTATTTGATATAGATACGAGTATTGCATTTAGTTCCGTTAAATAAATATCGTTCTCTGTCCAATTTATATCCTTATATTCAGTTTAATATTAATAAATTGTAAGTAATCGAAAAAAAAATTTCTATCCTTATTTTTATTACAGTATATATGTATGTCGGAGATGAAAGAACACCGGAGCCTTTGGAATTTTGGATAATCCCGCAACATTGTAACCTAGAGTCTACTATAGCTGTAATTGAACAATTGTAGTTATTCAATCCGATTATAATTGTTCGAGAGTTGTGATAATGAGCTTGGGCTCGAGGCGACAGTCAGTCGGGATGAACGCTTTGTCTAACAAAGGCATGGAATAATTCTATAGCCCCCTTAAAAAGGAAATAGTTGTAACACTCGACAGTAAACATTCCAACGGTCTCTGTCCCGTAGCTCGCCACACGCAGACCCTATTCTTTGAGTAAGATGATTGCCAGATGTCGATGCGTCTCCGCAGTACATGTTCAGCTAGCCCGAGGGCCCGTTATAAATCTTAAGATTTAGTCAACTAAAGTCCTTCAAACAGACAAACAGTCTTTGTCCCAACTACGGGAAAATAGGGGAGACCTATTTTTCAACGAGCGGCGTCTCCCACTAGCAACTTTCCCTCCAGGGCGGCTAGCATCTTTTTCTAACCACCGATATGGAGGTTGACCAATTAGCAGCAACGCCAATTTCCCTTACTTCCTGAACGAAGGCTTTTCTCGACGAATCCGATGATCTCGTGTCCTTAGACACACCCCAATATAGTTTTCGTCTGTGGCATCATCGCGACGGGAAAGTCACTCTCGCTCGCGATCTCATCGATGAAAAGAGTAACATCTTCGCGATCAGTGGTTATTTCACGTTTTAACCCGACTTAGATTTTGTGAGTACGTTCATCTATCATCCCGTCGACCGCGGATTCGTTATTGAACCTAGGATCATTGTCATTAGTTTCTCGACTACCTAACTAGCACGGTTACTTGTCCGGTTCTATAATAATCGTATTTGCACTAGTCAATGTCTTCTCTATTGCATAATGACAACGTGTAACGCAAACGAAGATTCGTTTATCGCCCCTAACCCTAATTCTAATGTAAACCCGACATGAGAAGTGGTATCAGTGCCGGTTATAGCAGTGCAAGAGCTTACGACCATCGTGCGCGAGTTAATTCCGTCGCTAGTGCAAAAATCGAGTGTGGAACCTAACAATTTTTCGACTCCGCTGCGTGGTGAGCAGCTACCAATCTGATTATGGAGGAAAATCCTTTACAAAGCAGTGCCCTGAATATAATTTCAATACCGAGTGTCGAATCGACTTCTACGTAATGGAGGCGCCAACTGGTAGATCAAGCCATCCGGGTGAGTCGTTTCCATTTTACCCCGATTTCGGAGCCGAGTGTTCGCTAATTAAAGAATCCGTAGTCTTGAGAATTTCTGGCAAAAGAACGATTGATATAGTAGTAATGCGAGGAAAAGAAATATTGGTACTAAACGTATCGCTCAAATCTTGTCTGTTGCAGGTGTCGGTGGTTAGAGATAAACTTTTCATGTTCTCGCTGATAGTTATTTAACAATACGATATCGCGATTTCTCGTTAAATTTTAAGCCAAGATTTTGACGTAATATTACACAAAATAGCCTCGCTATGTGTAAAACAAAAATAATTAATGCCTGTAATAAAACAGCTGAAAACGAGATCGATGTTAATGAAGTTGACAATGAGGAACGTGGTAGTGATAAAAGTCGATTAATCTTTCTTTCCGAAAATTCAGAGATTCATCCGTTACGGGTTCCCTAAGTACTCGTACAAAAAAATACAGGCCAGTTAGAAGTACAATTAATTGATCCTAACATCGCCGTACAAGGAGTCCTAATAGACTTCGCGAGCGCAGAATAGTACGTGAGAGAACAAGCGACTTGATTACAGCCAAAAATTATAAAGCCTAGTAATTCACCGTTCGCGAGCCCTGTGTTACTCGTGAAGACGAACAATGGTTCGGATAGATGATAGGTAGATTTTCGAGAACTAAATCAATATACGGTCGCGGATCGGTATCATTTGCCCCTCATTGCGGATCAAGTCGCGAGATTGCAAAAGCGAGATATTTTATTATTCTGGACATGGCCGGTGGGTTTCTCAAAATCCGTATTCATCCTAATTCTAGGAAGTATACAGCATTGATTACACTCGATGAACAATTTGGATAATAAGTTGTTGTTTTCTTCGAATTCTTTCGTGCCTTTGTTCGATCCATTCGATGTCCTTTATTTGCATAACATAAGTGTGTGCGCGTTTAATGTTTCTTCCGGAAGTCATTTTCCGGACGGCGATACTATGCCGACTCCGTCGAAAATAGGGATTCTTACATTTTCGGACAACCCTAATAATTTTGCAACTAATACTTGTCTATATATTCTAATATTTATGTTCTTCCTTGCTACAATTTTGTAAACCATCAAAGCGTTTACTACGGAAATCCTCAGGAGTAGTCGCATGCCAAGTCTTCTGTAGCATTTGACCCTCTTTAATTGTGGTGACATAAGAAATCATATGGTCGGAGTGATCTGTACTACACTTTCCTTCGTTTTATTCAGCAGCGGCTGCTGATTTCGATGTTGCGAACAAACGAAACGAGAGATCATTCTTGAGATTCCTTTGAAAACACGTATAACAGCCAACGTGCCATTCGTACGTTGTCGTCTATTTGGATGATGTCCTAATTATTGCCGACTCGATAGATCAAGCTCTAAAAGGATTGCACACCGTACTAGATACCCTTGTAAGCCGGATTCTCCTTTAACTTTTCAAAATGTTCTTTTCTAAAGGCATCGGTACTCTATTTGGAATATGTAATTTACGACGGAGAAGTTCGTCCCAACCCGGATAAAATGCACGCCTTGAGTTCTTTACCTGCGTCAACGACCGTGACACAGCTTAGGCGGTTCATAGGTTTAGCCTTTTACTTCCGAAAATTCGTCCCTAAATTTTCACGGGTAATGAAACCCTTGTATGCGCTTACTTCCGATAATAAAAACATGACTTGGACGAATAGGCATGGAAAAATAAGGCAAAAGGTAATATCCGCCCTGACCGACGCGCCGGTGTGAATAGTATTTGACCCGAACTATCCGATAGAACTTCATATCGACGCTAGTTCGGTTGGATATGAGGTTATTTTAATGCACAAGATTGAAGGTAAAAATAGAGTAATAGAATATTACAGTATAAGAAGTAGCCCTGCGGAATCTAGGTATCATTCTTACGAACTAGAAACGTTAGCAGTTGTGAACGCCGTCAAGCATTTCCGTCATTATCTCCACGGACGAGAAATTCTTGTCGTCTCCAATTGTAATCCTTTGAAGGCATCCAGTAGTAAGACATCAGTATATTAAGGGTCAACACAAATACACTGACTGTCACATCACGAAGACATTTTAAAGAACTAATAAGGACAAAATTGTTTATTTAACAAATCAAAATTTCGATCAATTAACGGACCACCATTATATCGTGATATTTAACGAAACTTCCAATCTTAAGAGCCATATATTATTATATTATAGCAGTGTTATAGCAGTCATTGGCTCGGATTTTAATTAAATTGGTCGTGAAAGTGAGAAGAAGTAAAGAGACCGAGTAATCACGAAGAAATGGTATGTATGTAACTTGATCGAAGCAAATACCAAACTTTTAGTTGTTATCTTCAACGAGGGAAATTTGGTCATCTAAGCAGGTTATCGACGCAAGTGTTAATGAAAGATAAAACACGATTGGAGCAATGAAAGAACTTCATTCTTTTTCCTTCTTCGCGAAATAGCAAATATACAGTAGCTCACGTGAAAATATCTGAATATTTGTGCAAACATTTTGTAAATATATCATGTGTATTATGTTCGCGATCAATGAATATCACAGTAGTTCCTATATGAGTTTTCAGATTGACTAAAAATTTGACTGACCTACAATAGTCATGTCTCATTCCGATACTAAAGAAATTTTTAAATATTTTATGTAACGCATACAATAAAGATACGTAAGTTATCTATGCTAAATGCTGAAATACTTATAGAAGTCCTTTATGGATATAGTAGATATTATAATATGTGTGTTAGGCGAAACATTTTGAAGTTTAATTATCACCGTAATGAGACACGGCTAAGATAACACAGGTACGGTTATATCGAACAAGTTTCTCCCGATATGCTTCATAATGTTTCGTGTAACAGATAACATACATTATGCACCAAAGCCTTTTACGACCAGCGTTCAAATACTTTCACGACGAACCACTGTACTAAAATTCAAGTCTCACGCGACACATCGATACGAATGATCGGTGCAAACAAACGTTTACCTTTTTCACGATCGTCCGAGAGCAATGCGAAACTTCACTCGGCGTATCACAAATCTCGTCGTGGTTTTGTTTCTAAAACGAGAAACTCTCTGCAGAAGTCACAGAAATAAAATGAAATTTAGCTTCTTCACTTTTGTCCGACTCGATAAGTCGATTTCGAACAAACTTTACTCTTTTCTTCTTCTTCTTCTTCTTCTTCCGGATGTCTTTTCACTGTTTCAACAGGATAAAACGGAAATTGGAAAAATAACAAAAAAAATCGCGGATCGCAACGACTCTCGTGATCCTGTGATCCAAGTCCAGGACACGTGCTCGATCTCGATCGTCACAATGATCTTGGGTGCACGGATCCTCGATTTTTCGGACGCCGCGCTACATCGTCGTTTAAAAGGGGGCACGCACCGACTGTTCGCCGCCTGGACAATTAGCGGGGCTTTATAGCGTGTGCAAACGAAAGCGGAGCCCCACCAGCGTCGTGTGTGCGGCTATTGGACGATGACTTTGGTTCCCGTGGATCGTCCCGTCGACAGCAACGCCGAAGTCGAAGACGTCACTGGAGAACTGCGGGGATTTTACGATTCCAAAGAGCCGCTTCTCCTGCTTCACCGCGACCGTTGGGTTTTCTCGTGACTCGTTTGCACGCTTTTTTCCCTTCTCGCTCTTCTCACTACCATCGCAATCTTCCTTCTCCCTCGTCGCTTTGTCGCGACACGTATACGCGACCGGAAAGCGAGAGACATAAACTGGTGACGCGCAGGTGAGTGTACCTGCCGAGAACGTTGCGACGTTGTTGCATGGTTTGATATGTTTCCTCAAACTGTGTTTGGTTAACTAACTTAATTCGCCTGTTGGTGACTCATGGAAATTTGAGTGATATTACGAGGTGCAGTTGCGGAGTATTTGGAGTGAGAATTTGTGAATTTCCTGTGTTTCACCATATTACGTATGGTAATTTACAGTGTTGTTTGTATAGTATAGATTGGAAGAGATACAATAATAAGCAGACAGCTAGGCTGGTTAATTGATCAGGAATATTAATTGAGTATGAATTGTTTAGCAAGGAAAAGAAAAAAGTATAATTCTAAGTTGCTTGCTGCGTACATTGGGATTTATGATATACGAAAGATCGATTTCTTTCAGGTAGGAAAGAATGATTATAAAATAGAAATTATTACGTAATTTTTAGTATCGCAGGTTTACCGTGGTATTGAATTCGGCTAATGATATGTGAACTGTAAAAACAATGATCATGTGAATCAAACGTTGATTATCCATCCGTCGAAGCGTTAGTCAGATATCGTGTAACTGATAGTTCCTTGAGTGGTTTTCAAAGTCGAACGATGAAACAATTTGAAATAATCGTTCCATTATCGACGAAATGAACGAATTTATCTAATGGGGCTCATTAATTTATTCGACTTTTAATATTAATTACTAATTGTTATAGAAATTGATTTAACAAATTTGATATAAATTGATTTACCATTAATTAATCGATGGTAGAAAAGAAACGTTGGAAAATGAGTAATATGTAGCTTTAGTTTTACAGATTTTACAAAATAAATGTTACTATTTAAGAAAAAATAAATTTGATGGGGTAAAAGCTATATGGAAATATACTAACGACTTAACGAATTTAAATTTAAAGGACTTTAGAAACAAAGAAACAGAGACAAACTTTAGTTCTCGATGATACTTGACACGTGAATTGATTAACAGCTTGTCTTGCGTGATTAAATTTAATAGGATTAATTGAAAAGTTCGTATACCGTGTGTGAATCATGATAAAGTTGGTTTCATCGTAATTCACACGGTACTCGCAATGATCATTCAATCGGCAATTTTATTGTTCCAACATCACATCACTTACTTATCTTCGACTTGTACAATTCTCTGTGTTTTACGCAATTCTCTTTTTTATCCATCATTTTCTCGCATAGCACTCGAGTAAAAGCGAATCAACCGTTCAGTGAACCATACTTTGTTTCACTATGTTTCTTCACATGGTAAATGTTTTTTGATATCTTTTTCAAATTGAAATTCTACGGTTCTTCGGTTTGTTACATTGTGAACGAAAAAATCAACAGATATATAGAAGAATATCGAGGTTAATCGCATCGACATTTTCAAATTTTTTAACACTCAATTTTAACTTTCTAATAATAACTTTCAAATTTTCAAATTGTCGAACTTCTAAATTTCCGAATTTCCAAATATTCCAGTTTCGATGCGCTCGAAGTTCCAAATATCCTAATTTTGAAATATCTTCAAATCGTCCAAGTTCCAAATTTCCAATCTTCGATATCGCCGGAGTTCTAATTTTTTGACCTTCTATGTTTACCCGAGAGATAAAAAAATTATGATCGGATAGTGTCGATTATGCCAATCGAGGATTACAAATTTTCTATTCGTGCGATCTTCGACACCGAAAATAAATGAGCGCGATATTTTCCGTTTTTATCTTCCTTGAGCCGTAGTTAATTAAATCAATTGTCACGAAAGAACACGGTAGTTTTTCTGATTCCCGAAACAAAATAGCCCCATTGATAGCTTCAGGCAAATTCGCTGAGTAATGAAATCTACTCGCGAAACACGGAGACGCAGGGACTTAACCGTCAAAGATATTTGCTTCAGAAACCCGATACCCTTGAAAAAGAAAAAAAAGAATAGAATTACATGTTATATACGCGAGATGCAAGATCGCTCTTACGATCTTTCTTACGCAACGGAACAGTTTGAAAACGAAGTTTGAATTTCGCGCGTATTCCAGTAAAGGGTTCCTCCTTGAAAATTCGCCAATAGAAATCGAACGCGAAAGATTTCGTGAACGCGAAAAGCTATTCAAATTATTCGTCGATTTAATTCTCGAAATTCGTTGATAAATATTAATTATATTTTATCGCAGTGGAGGATAGATTTCGTAATAGACGCGTGAAGAAAGACGTTTTATCGATATTTATAAGAATTATAAGTCATCGTCTTGCGTTGATCTAAGAGGAAATCTAAAACAGAGGTATCTTCCTGCGAGCGGTTTGAACAACGTTCATAAAACGTTCTTTTTCGTTGGTTACAACGATCTTCTGCAAATTCGAAGATTGTCTCGGTTGCTGCAGTATATGTTGTTTCTAAGATTTGTCGATAAAAGCGCTAAATCATCGGGATTACTTATAAGTAACATACCTGTATCATTCCGTTTGATAGGTCTGTTCAACGTGTGTCGCGAGATGATATTATTACCATAAACAGATAACGATTTTTGCTGATATTTTTTCAAAATTACGTCATCTTGTAGAGCATAGAAAATTGAAACAATCGGTATATCACGCTGATTGATCTTGTCATTTTTGTTCGTCTGTATCATAAATTAACGTTAGAAGGCATATAGTATCTTTTTTCTTTCGCCTTTTTTTTTCTTTTTCTTTTTTTTTTTTTTTTTTTAGGAAGGAGATTTCTCTTTTCTGTTGCAGGATAGTGCATAATTAATACTTTTAATAAATCCATTTTTATGCATACAATAGCTTTTGCCTGACTTTATAAAGACGTTATGAAAGTACGCACTGTGATTCTCACAGAAGACAATAACGTTCCTTTAATTACTCGATCGACAAGGTGATTATTAGCATGTTGTTATTCAGGGTCGTCAATTCTACGTTGCGAATATATAGGTATTTCTGATATCAATTACTCGTTATACTCGTTATGATTTGTATCCAATTTTCGTTTCATTATTTCCTCGTTATGTACAGTTTGTTTATAATTACTATGCATATCTACAGATCATCGTCTGTAATTGCTTGATATTGATTTCAAATTTTTATCGAAGTACAGTCATTCTTTATTTAATTTTGTAAATATTTATTATTTTGTAAATATTTTAATCCAACTCGGAAGAAAAATATTCTGTTCTGATGCTGCACGATGAATAAATTATTTCAGCAATTCTAGTGCGTTTTGTTATTTAACAAAATCCAAAAGGTGCACACGCCAAGATCATGGAAAGATACATCGTCGTTGATCGTTCTTATAAAATTTGCGTGCATGATAGCTCCGATAACGTTGCGACATGACAACGCAACATGCCCGGGGATTCGTCTACATGTCGTACGTCGACACATAGGACGACAACATTTGCATTCGTAATCGCAGCTATAAACGGTGCTTCACACATATCGCAAACTTCCTTATCAGCTCCTCTGAATAAAATCGAAGAGAAGATTTGATGATTCACGATAAATATAAAGTTTAAGTCGGAAGCTTGTCGTTGAAGAATTGAAACACGTAAAATACTGCTGTTTAATTTCGATATCATTTCTTTTTAATTATTGCTGCCTCGACTATTTGGACAAGCTACAGATCATTAAGAAATAGACTTATACCGCTTCCAAAATAATTATGATTACGCGATTATGCTATTCCATTTATTAACGATGTTTCGATTGATCCAAACGAACGAATATTCTAAGAGTGAAATTATAATTCGTTTATAAATAAAAGTTTTACGTTAAAGTACACGTAAGTCTCTCGTTTTATCAATTTTTGTCGAAAAATATACTTACATCACTTTTAAAATAAACGCTTCAGTTAAAAGTGGAAAGAATTCTGTTAAATACGAAGATACGTGTAACTGAGGAAATTTTGTCGAAGTAAAATGTGCATATCTGTTAAAATGAATAATACTTTGATATTTTTGAAGTTACAATAATATACGAAAAGATTCCTAAAATCAAATAAAACAACAACTTTGGTGTGATGTTATTAAATCGAACACCGCGGGTAGAAAGATAAGATTAGTTTTATGGATTTTATATAATATAAGCGTATTAATATTTTCAAAATATCCAAAAGTATGGCAAGAACACATATTCAATTCCAAAATCAAATAATTTCTATCGTGTATAATGAAAAAAAAAAGAAAAAAAACAAAAATTGTGGCTTATTACAGTCTTGCTGTACAGATTTTAAAATGGATGGTTTGTTTGTAAAAGGAAATAATTTATTGTGGATGAAAGAGATTCGGAGAAGCCGTGCGCGCGAGGAGGACAGTGCAATTCCTCGCGTATGAAGCAATTCCTTGTACAGCAGCGTGCATGTGTGGTCGAAATGTCAACATTCTATAACTGCTTCAAATTGTTCTGAACAAGTTGCATTGTAATTAATCTGTCTTGAAGGCGAATAACAACTCATACGGTGTTAATTACTTGTATCTGCGGCATAAAAACAGGTGACTGTACCGTTGAACGGTACACGTGCATACATGTACGGTACTTACACGTACATACATGCATGCACATAAGCATATGTCTCTTTGTATGTATGTTTATATTCATGTTTCTTCGTACGCATATCGAATCGTCAAAATAAGGTGATTTAGAATGGAATAAAATTCGATGATCTTAATCTGTGACTAACTTTTAGTAGGACTAACTTTACCTTAAGCACATTTTTAGCTAGTTAAGTTTGCTTTTATTCGATCGAAATGTACGTTGATATCATGTTAAACGTGTATTAATCGCAATTTATATACTTAATTATAGAACATTTGAATTTTTTATGAAATCTATATAAACGATGATTAAATGGTTAAAGCTTTTCTGTCAATTACGAAAAATATTCCCCCATATTGCCATCACATTTTTAACAGTTAGACGTTAATCATGACGTATGTAATTTTAATACATTGTATATGGACTGGATATATTGTACATTAATTATTTCCCCTTCGTCCATGATCAATTTTGAGGACATGCCCTGTCCCTTATTGTTGATCAAGCAAGCTTCGACTGACCACATTTCCGAAGTTTGTCGAGCGTTCCTCGGTGGGTTCCACCGATGGACGTCAGATAGCTCTTCGGGCTTGTTTTCTACGATTTTCGATAACTGTAATTCCATTTATTCCCTACTGCTATGCGTTTTCAGCCAGGTATCCTTGGAAATATCGAGTTGGACACGCTCAGCTGGCTCATGGATTGATATTACACGAAGGAGGAAAAAAATCAGTTATTTGTAGTATCGACGATTTTTTCCAGGTACGTCGTGAAGAAAACGATCGCGCACGTGGAACAGGAGGAGAGACAGAGACGCGATTTTTCCTTTTCATGATCATGGGGAATTATTGCAATCGATATTGTAAACAAGTCCTGGCGGTTAAATAGAGGCGGATCTCCTGGCGGATTGGTTAAATAGAGTCTATCAGGTTGAAGCAATTTTTTATCTCGTCGTAACTTGAAAGATATAATTGCCATGGGCGATCGCGTGTATTAGTAATAACTATCGTGTATAATTTAATTAGCTTTTAAGTGAAATAATAATTGCAGGGCGGTTTGAGGAAAATTACGATTTTTAATATCTTTGGAATTATACAGCCCTCCTTAGCTCAAGTAATTTATATAACATTTGTTCATTTCTCGAATCATCGCACATGACACGACTTGAGACATCGATATATCTTCTTTCTGAGTTAACATTATTTTTTTCTTTTTTCATTCTTCTAAATAATGAAAGTCTAATAACAGGATGTATTGGTATCTCTCATACAAGAATTCTATTGACATTACTTAACTTCCTTCTTATATTCATTAAGACAGGAAAAGATTCAATAACGAAGTTTAGAAAGAATAAAGAAAAAGTTACACACGAGTCAACATATAGCGAGGAATCGATCTCACGAAAGTTCCAATGATGTAACCCGCGAGAGAAAGAAGAAGAAGAAGGAAATAGCGTGCAAGTTCAGGAATCGCCAGCGATCGTATAAAATATTCTATATAACGTTCAACGATCTTAAAATAGAAAAATGTCTTTTGCGAAACTATTGAAATTATTCCAACCCTTGAAAAAATCATTAAAATAATCTTATCTGAAGAATTATTAAAATAATACCCAACTGAAGGATTATTCAAATAATTCCATACTTAAATTATTTCTTACGCCCACTAAAAGCGAAACAGATTCGCTAACAAGTTCAGCGAAGACCAAAGTCAAAGAAAAAGCAAACTCTTCCCCAAAATTAGCAGAGAATCGATCACGCGGCAGTTTTAGTGGCATTAACTGGCATAAAGAAGCAGAGAAAAATGAAATGCAGGTTCACGAATCGCACGAGGATGACGATAGGTCAGGCGATGATATTCTCTCGTCGATACTCGGAGATTTCTTCGCGATTTCGTGCCGTGCCATTCAAATGCATTCAAATGTCTCATCAATTTTGGAAGGGAAGTAGTGATGCTGTTTCTATTAGTTCCTGGAGAAAATCGTGGAAACTACTTTTTGAGATTTGTACATGTATTTTAGACGTTGATTTTAAAAGACCGATATTTGTTTGGTACATTTATTTTTGAATTTTTATCGGTGGGAATTTACAGTTTTTTCACGATTCTGCTTTAATTTAATTTTTCACGCCGTTAACACGTTAGTTGTCACGGTGGTTATCGGTGACCAACTAGGTAAAATAAATTGAATCTTTTAAAATGGTTAAAACAGGAATTTCACGGATTAAAAAATTGTCAACAACATGAACCATTTAAATAACATCGTTGGAGAAAAATTGTACCTGTTGGGGTTATCTGTATTCTGTTAATGTGTAACAGAAATATATTCGAGTATAACGGTATAAGTTCAGTGTATGCTAATCCAGATCTGCACGCTGGCAGCGTGACATTACAATAGAGCCCCGAAGCCATGGGCCTATGGTATTTATAATTCCAAAAATCCAGTTTGTTTACATCTCGCTGCACCATCTACACAAGGCATATTCCAGAAAAGGCTATTGGTCTGGAAGGCCCTTCAAATTAATTTAGTAATAGATAATGCTTAATAGGTTCGAAAATCAGGAAAACTAAACAGTAGAGCAGACGTAGAACTTTCCTGGAAGAGTGGAGTGTTTTCCTCCAACAGTGCCAATACAAAATAACACATTACAAAGAATAAACATTACCTCGTACATCTCAATCTATCTTTTAAAGCAAAATATATAAAAATTGAATGCGTTCAAGAAAATAAACATAACGATAGCTATACAGCATATGGCATATGTTAAATCAAATATAATATATTTTTTAACGTACCAGAATTTTAATAGAATTTTAGCAGAATTTTGCTGGATAATTAGTTTAGACGCGCGGTAGGTTGAACAAAAATTGAAAATCGCTGCATTATTTCAATCCGTGTCTAAACAAGAATCACGTATTAGACGTGTAACGTCACGAACAACGTGTTACGACCGTTCGCGGAGAGACGTGATCGCGAGATAGCACGTCAACGAGAGTTGTAAATTCTCGCTACGATCATGTTAATCGACGCCGCGAAATAGTCGTTCCCCTGTTTCGTTTAGGATAACAGAGGTGGTTTAATGAATATAGCACTGTGTTAACACTAATAAATTAACGTTTATTTCAACAACTTATTAATTAGAAAGATATAAATGGAACAACAAAAGAAATGTAACTACGTAATGCGCGATATTAGATATGTATTGACTGTTTGGCTTCTCGAAACGTTCTGTCCGCCCTTCGATTTGTTGGTTTTTTCTGGAAGGCGACCCCCACTACGTTCGGATCACGCCACATTCGTTTACGCCAGATAAAATAACGGCCACGAATCGACGCCTCTGGAGGTCGCTCCGCTTAATGAACCATGCGCTTGCCACTACAATGTTTATTTGCCGGGCAGCCGCGACGATCCGTCCGCGACATTATAGTGCTGCGACCGACAGTTAAGAATATGATCTATGGCAAGCCGCATGGCGTAACACAACGATTACAAGTGACCTCAAATTCCCTAGAATTTCTGAAAATATCACGGAGCATTCAGGAGGCATTCTATGACCGGGTTAGCCAAGGACAGGAAGTGTTTCCTTAACGAGTACCGGCGATAAATGGAACAGTTCCAGGGAAATAGTTGCACGATACGGTAAACGAGGTTCGATGGAAGTAATGAGTCGCGTTTTACGTCAAAGTATATCCATCGAAACTGGGTCCATGGAAGTATCAACTAGACGACAGTGTTATACGATCTTTCGGTGAAACTCCATCTGCATCTATTACTTTATTTCATCGATCAATACTCGCTGATCCACTTCTAATAGGACGAAAGAACAAAAAGAATTCTCGCAACGTGTTAACAAGTTTCTATTGGTCGCAGTTCCGTGACTTTTTCCATTATCCAGAATCAATATACCGATAGATGAATATAAGATGAGGAAGAAAAAACTTCGCTTAAATCTAAGATCGAAATGGCTTGACGTAGCGCGTCATTATCGTAACACGATCGGTAAACGCGTTAGCTTTGGTTGGTGATTCGTTCTCAGCTATTATTAGCGGCGTTTGTAGGTTCTTTTCGTGGAAACCTTGATATAACTTGCCTCTCGATCCGCTTTTTAAACGTTCAGACTATTTATTCGAATGGTTTTTCGTTTCAATCGAACGAGCAACCTTGGTTGATTTAGTGAACGTTTATTAGAGAACTCGAGTAATTATGCGAAAGGGAATTATGCTCGATCATCGTTAGTGTCCGGTTTTACGTTACAATAAATCACGTACCTACTCGAATTGATAATTCTATGAACATAATATCGTGTTTACAATGTTTCCATTCTGAATTACGATTTTCCTGCTTTCAAAAACGATGGAAGGAGAAGATTGAAATTTTCCAGTTTTCGCGTTTCACAGTTCGTTCCATTGTTTCATGGGATACATAATTTACGATAAAATTAATTATACAGTACTTTGTCTTAATTTCATTGGAAATAGCATGTAATGCTTAGTTAACGTCATCGAATCGCGAATGACTCATAAACGTTTCGTTTGGACTTATGTTATTATATTTTAGACAATTTTATTCTATTTCAATTTTTCACAGCATCTAACACCTAAACTGTAAAACTTGAGATATTTTATATCTGAAATTACTTTTCTGTCATGATGTTATTGTAAACGAGAATCACGCAGTTTTTCAAGGACTGATCGGAACCGCGTTCATTTTAGCATGTCACATGCCACGGGGGTCATCGGTCACCGACACTCAACTTGTCGGTGCCGCCATGGAGGTCACCGGTAACCGGAGTGCCAAGATTGGTAAAAATAAAATCAAAAAATTTGAACAAATGTCGATTGTTCATTATCACCATCGTTACTACAACGGCGTGACGAAATTAATACAGTATAAAACATATAAAAATAAATTTATTTATACATGAAATATGGACCTATAATATTTCACCGTTACATTTATCGCATAATAAAAAATTCATTATGGCGCCACGGGTAATCCCTGTAAAGCTAGCATTCAACGTGTTGAAAGCTTCTTTCAGTTCGATCAATAGTATTGGCATAAGAATGACGCAAAGGCTCATCGTTGTTGCGTTTATCGAATCAACGAGTTTATATTTATACGTTTTCCGTGATAAACATTTTTTGTTTTTTTCCTCGTCAACCACAGAATTAAAGATTTGTCCAGCTGTTATTACACGTAAGTTATGCAAGGCAGTTTATTTTACATTAGGCCTTCGTGTCTGACCACAACAAATTTAAATATATTTATGAATTCCTAATAATTTACATAAGTATAAATAGTTTTTATTTGAAAGAATTTTTAATTGATTTGCAAAGAAGAAGATTTAAACCGAAAGATGGTATCAGTAGAGACCGTCTATAATCAGATTTTATATACAAAACGACAAACTTTAAAATTCTCTACGGTCTTTAACGAGGTTATCTCATCCGTTTAAAATTCTTAACAATTAGTTAAAAATATGAAACATTTAGTAGGGAATCTGTTGCTCTCATCGCTTTAGAATCCGTAAAACTTTCGACCACAAAGTACTTCGTTTGAATAAAAAATCCTGCTCGGTACAGCACTTTACAATTCTACAAACCTCATTTTCTCTATTTCAAACCTATTTTACGCGTTTTTACGTTCTGTATTCGACTTATTTTCCAGGTACACAGTGTCCATGCTTAAAATTTCACACCGGCGCGATGGTACAAAAATTATTTTATACTGAATCTCGTGTTTTGTTGTTAAAAACTATGGATATTGATAAAAATAAATTTCACGCGAAACTTTAATTTTTGGAATCAAAAATCATTTTAATCGATCAATGAAATTATGAAAATTGTCCAGAGATTCCAAAATTATTAAGATTAATCTTCTCTTAAAGATCCTAAAATTATTAAAAATCAGAGATTTTTAAATCATTAAAAATTGAAGATTCTAAAGTTACTTTATTTATTTATTTACATTTCATAATTCTGCCTTCCGCAGTAAAGCGGACTTCCAGTTACACTTCTCCTTGGGATTCTAACGTTATCAAAAATGATTAAAAGCCTAAAGGCCTAAAACGTTCTCTGTTTGCTATTTCACTGTTGTATGCTTTCTCACCCTTCGTCCCTAATCGATGAACATCGCTCTAATTCTTTTCTCTCCCTTTACTTTCAATCGCACGAGAGAAGCGTCGAAAAACCCACGACCACGAGGGATGAAAGGATGGTTTCAGGGATGGAGATTCGTGAAAGCAGGCCGCGAGGGAAGAAGTGAACCGAGATTGGTCCGATGTTTGTTCAGCACACAACCGTTTCGTATGTAGAAAGCGTTCATAGAGAGGTGGTTGCGCTCCTTTATACGCATGCCCAATAAAACAATCTCCAAATAATATTCTGTTCTTCGAATTTACTTTTTCAACGTTCCATGCTTACGGGCTATAATTTTCTTAAGACGCTTAAAACGATCTCTTGAGCTTTCGCCTTTTCGGTGAAAACAAGCATTTTTTTATCTCCACTTTAGACTCGAACGCCAACTTCTTGACGTATTAAAGGATTTTAGAAGTTTCTTACCATTTTACAGTACGTTCTTGTTGAATTTTTGCTGGATGAAAAAACGCTTATCCGATACTTTTAGTATTTGCCTCGAAGCTGTTTAACGGTATTATCCTTTTAATAAAATTTAATTATAACGCGCTTTTACGAAATGATAGCGTACACAGTGACTGTTAATAATTTCTGGTCAGAGCGTAATTTTATTTTGACGTACTTTTTACTTTAATAAAATCCTTCGAGTAAAATGTTCCGCGATATTGTATAATATTCTTCTAAAAAAAAAAATATATTAATGCTAATCGATTGAACTATTAAAAAGATCGTACAGTTTTTCGAGAATGTTAATAGCCTTCTTGATAAGAAGACATCGCTTGTCCTATCTTGGTATGCGTTAAGGGTTGATGGTATAATTTACTATATTTTGAAGATCAAAGTTACGATATTCATAACAAGTTTACCAAAGTTTTACCTAACGCCGCTTGATTTTATGTGATTATACTTGCAAAGTTCTGTATCGCTTATTATACAGTTTTGTTTTTATCAAAAGAAAAGAAAAATACTTCTCATAGGGGTAGTTTGCATATTTTGGTGGAGACTGGTGAGTATAAGTGTTGTTGTCGTTGAGGACGACGCACTTGGATTAAGTAGGTTAATGGGAACTTTCGAGTAGCCATCTTCATAACTTTTCGTATCTCTTGCGAACAGCTTCACAATCTGTATAACATTGCGGCTCTCGATTTTCTACAAAAAACACTAAATACCTTCGAACCGTTTAAACACAGAGTGCAACTGGCAAACTTTCATTACAATGGACGCAGGCTATCGTTAATTAAAATCCTCCCACCAATTTGTATAAATATATGAATATAATACGAAACCTTTTTAATGAGCTAAAAATAACACGAGATTTTTAGCAAATTTAAAAAAATAAAAGAATTAAGATTAAATTTAGACGTAGTCGAACCTTATTTCGTTAAGTAATTTCCGTGAGAAGTACAGGAAACATAACTGAACATAATGTGGCAGATCCATCATGATAGATTTCGTGATTTTAATGTTACGTGTTCAAAAACGTTATATTAAAAGAGCAATAGTACTAGGATAATTAATATTTCTGAAATGTGTAAGTGCAGTTATACTTTCATGCTATTAAAACTGGAATTGTATGAGCGTTTTTATCATCTTCTTGAATAACTGCACTTACACGTCTATTTTACTAAGGTCTTCAGTTGTGATTTATTAAATTGTTTATCATGTCCATTAATTAAACTGTTAAACTGTTCATTAATTTGTATAGTTACAATATCGTACATATTCAATATGAAATTTCATTACTGTAATTTATGGATTGGTTTTACCTTACATTATTGCAACAATATACGTTTCATTATAATAATTTACGTTCCATATTGTAACAATATAGCTGCATAATTTGTGCAAATCAATGCAAACATTTGAGCAAAATATAATCCTTCGAAATATATCTCACAATGTCTTGACGCTTCGTAAAAATGTAAGTTAAATTTTTCAATTAAACATTCTGCTCGTTTCAAACCTCGTTATATGTTATTCAAACCCAATACGAAAGTGTTTTCGTGTTAATAATTCGTGTTTCATCGAAACGGGTAAATGTGGATCGCGATTCTAATCGATACCTATTCGATCTTGAATTAATTAAAAAAATTAGCAAAAGCTCGTTACGAGGAGTGCGCACTTTCAAGGGAACTTTTTGCACGGCCGGGAATAGCGTCGCACCGCGGAGGCAGCCGATTCTTTCATCCCGGAAGCGCACTGGAACTTGGAGATTTTATTACGAGCGTACAGTGATCCTGTTTAATTGCATCCGCTACAAGGCGACCCTCGAAAAGCAATTTCGAGTGTACCGGAGGCTGGATTTATCGCGACCGGTATTCACTGTAAACAGCCAACGGCGTGCCTCTTAATTCTGCCGCCGGCTTCCGATTCTTTACCTTCGCTCTGTTGGCCGCGGTTTTTCTTTCGTTTTCGCGGCACCGCGAAACGAAGAAAAGGCGCTTCTATCGTCGAGTAGGTTTTACTAATAGTCGATGCTCTGTTCTTCCTTATTTATTTATTTCTTTATCGTTTTCATGATTTTTATGATCCGGGATTAGGTAGCTACCGCGATTAATAAAATACGTAACAAAGAGCAAAGCGTAGAATGCAATAAGGCAAGTTAGAAACTCAAACAACGATATCTATACTACGATACAGCGTATGTTAGAATTAAGCAGGTAGCTTACGATATCATAATTGCTGATACAGATTAATATCTTTGAGAAGATAAAGAAGATCTTCAATGCTTCTGATTTATTTCTTAATTTAATTTACTTTTCATGCATTAACGTTGCTACGATTAAGAAGATTATCATCTACAAATAGGATAAAGTTATGAGAGTGTGTCAGTTTAGTATGTCGAATTTTAAGTCTCATGAGAATGGCTTGCTTTCTCCGATCGGAAAGAAATACTGGACTTTTATCGATGTACGTACAGATGTTATGTATGTTGAATGGGGGTGATTCCTGTGGAATCCTATGGAAGGGACGTTTGTACTCTCTGGAGTTTTGTTTCTCATTCTACGTTTTTAATCGAATGGAAACCGAAAGTAAAGATCTGAAACACATTTAGCGCATGTCGAGATAAAGGAGTTTTTAAGCTACGCTGTGCCACAAGTTTCGAGCACCTAATGTGCTTCTTGTGTTTAACATTAAATCGCCTTTTGATCGCAATATCTGCAATAATTTACAAACACTGTAGAACCATATTTTACTTTTAACTCAAGTTTGACTAAAATGTGTGACCATTCAATTTTTGACTAGTATGCAACTTTTTACGCACTTATGGGAGACTTAAACGCGAAACATAAGCAAAAATATATGAATAAATTCGAACTATAGTACTCGTTATAATATCTATCGAAAAAATGATTATCCATCGAGGTCCCATTCCTTTCAGCTATATTCGTAAAGATATGAATTTGCATAAAAATCAGTAATCTATCTTTGATGGAAACTAAATTGAAAAGGTAAGCCGAATATTTTACGTTTTGGGTCTGCGTTGACAACATTTTTGTTTTGTGTGATTTTGTGACATTTATATTTCCGAGATATAAAATGTGAAATTAATATAAAACTTATCACGTGATATTTAGACTTCTATTAATGATACGAGAATTTATGACTCCCCATTTTCTCCCTTTCTCTTTTTACAGTTTCTTTCTTTCTAAAGTCAATCTGCTGAAATAGGAAACGTCACATAATGCTGTATATCATTCAGAAAGTAAAAACCACATCGATTAATAACGTCACCATCAAGGTGTTAGCTAATCCGTGGCCAGGGTCAACGTAATAACGCACACCTGAGATTGATGACAGCCGTTGATGTATCACTACTCTGTTATTATGTATTTCTGTAAGAATTCTATTGTATATTCCATTGTGTCTCGATTAAACCATTCAACAGATTTATCTTAATTTAGTCTATTAATAATTTCGACGTCTCTTTTTCTATCTTGATGAAAGATACATTGGTACATTTACGCGTCTTGAAGTGGCGTTTCCGGTTTATGCTGAATTTTATATATAGATCTTTCCTCTGTATTTTCGAGCTGACATTTTTCGGCATCTACATTCCCATACAAAAGTCTTCATAATAGAAAGGCTATTTATACTCGAGTAAAATCTTCTAAAATTTCAGCGTAGAGTTAACGTATTTCGTAACAAAACGATTAACATAACTGTTTTATTCTTGCGTAATAAAACAAAAAGTAACTACGATATAGAAATAAAACTGACCAATTCTATCGAGGTTAATTAATCGTTCCGTTTCTGCGAAATGAACCCTATTTACGTATTTTGATACGTAAAATTAAAAACTTTTCAAACATCGAAATCGATCAGTTCAGCTTGTCAGATTGACTCCTACATGCTTTATTTAAACAAAGAATGTCAATGTTTTCAAGACATGCGGATTACTTGGAAATGATTGTACATTTGTCATTTTCCCAGTGTCTGCTGGTATTTCTATTCTTTCTTCCAAGAGTAGAAGCTATCGTAACGATTTGTTATATTCGTTACATTAGCATGATCGATCGTGCGGAGCAAATGATCCACGTTTCGTGTACACACGCCCTCGTTACGCCGTGTTTTTCCCTAGTGATCGAGTGGATTTCATCATCGGTAAAATGCACTATATCAGACGTCTCTGACATTAATATTCAAGGTATTTAACGTTTAAAGACGCGGGCGTGTCGAGTAGTGCCTCTCGGTAACAGGCAATTCGATTGGCAAGCAACGAGGGAAAAAGCTGTTACACAATAAAATAATAGCCATTATGACTAATCGCGCGAGTGGAACTCGCGAGTATCGCGACCCTGACTAATTGTAAGCGAGTACGCGAATTGCGGTTGAATGGAACGTGCTGTCGCGTCCCAGAAACTTGAAAAAGTCAAAGGGAAACGCAATTTCGCGATAATGAATGTGGAATGTATTAATGTACATGGTGTCTCATTTTGATCGTTCCACGCAAACATATATCCTAAACTATACGTAATTCGAGAAAGAGCGTACAATAAAATTGTACGGTTTCAATTGGCCCATCTTACGACGTTCAATTGGATTTGTCTAAGTGGAAGCGTTTACGAGATTCTAAGATAACCGTTGTTTCTTCCAATTGAATTATACGTTTTATCTTTCATACACCATCCGATGCACTTTTTAGTTCTCTACGGAAAAGTATCAAGGTAGTTGTATCTGAAAATTCTTAGCTTAAAAGA
Source organism: Bombus vancouverensis nearcticus (assembly GCF_051014615.1). Classification (NCBI taxonomy): domain Eukaryota; kingdom Metazoa; phylum Arthropoda; class Insecta; order Hymenoptera; family Apidae; genus Bombus; species Bombus vancouverensis. Next base: position 618,996 of record NC_134921.1, on the reverse strand, counting down.
TATCTCATTGTTAATTTCATTAAAATTGAGCGTGTGGAGGACAAGAAACATATAAACGTAAGTGCGCTGTGTTATCTTTCCTTGTCTTTCATGCGATAAGTTTTACAAGGTTGAAGCTGGAATACCTTTTGAACTAATCATTTTTCCATTGAAGTACTCTAATACTGGTTTGTAGGGAATTAAAAAATCCATCGAATAGCGTATGAAAAAAATGTATGTAGAAATCCATTTGAATAAACGAAGGTCACCTTGAGATCTCGAAGCTATGTTTTTTTCGAAGAAACACTTCTTTCGAATAATATACGGTTTAAGAGATATTTGCCTGGCTCGATCAAGACGAGACACCTTGTATATACAGGCTGTTGCAAAAACATGATAGGTGCAAGGATTTTGTTAAAGGGAATAAGAAATAATTTCGAAATACACTTAGCATTGTAATTATTAATATATTTATTTAGTATAACATTGTATTTATTATATCATACTAGTTAATTAGGTCCAAGTGTATTAATTTTGGTATTTGGTAAAATTTTATATTAGGAAAATGAAATATAGAAACTCATTTAATTCTAAGAAATGGTTCTTTATTATTCATATTGCTCGATCATTTTTCAGCATGGGAAAACCATGATTATTCAGAAGCAAATCTGAATTTACTTGAAGTAGTTCTTATATTAATAATTTAAACTGTATTTTTCCTTATTCCCATTATTCCAAAATCAACGCTTTCAACGTAAAATCTAATTTTGTATTTCTATGTAGGGTGACTTAATTTACTAGTCTATAAACGATAATTCAGTTAACGCATTAACAGTCGTCGATGTAATGTAATGTTTCGTAATTAAAGTACTTACTACCAGGTAAGACAATTATCAATGGCTCTGAGGGATTTCCTGGATTTATTCGAGTTAATTCTAGGAAACGATTAAGGTTTAATATTCGTAGGATATCGTTCTGCAAAATTATTAAACGCGAGTATATTACATTGCAACGCGCTGTAGTTAAAGATCTATAATGTTTAAGAGGAAAAAAAATGAAATAAAAAATATCGAGAGATTTTTGAAATCGATGTTCTTAATTTAAAATGTAATTTTGTCTCTTCTTATACTGACATTTAATGAGCTTAATTTACTCAACCCTAATGTAATTAAATTGCAACAACGAATATCTTCGCAATGTTATAATATTAATAATATATAAATATCGTAATATATATTTTTCCACAGTTTTCAATGTCTACTACAAGATCTTCATGTTTGTGACACACGGCATACTATTTGCCGCGATACGAACCGCATCGTTTTTGATTTTCGATCGATTTGAAAAGTTGCTATGACATACAGTAACTTAGTTGTATATCAATCTAGTGATAATACGATTTTGATTTGCGCAGAGCACAAGCTATTTCAACAAGTTGGTAAAATTTATTACCATGTAATATGATTTAATACCGTAGCGTAATTTAAAAGTCGAAGGATCGAATCCTGAGATTCTAAGATGATTAATAATTAGTCTTGAAGATACGGTCTTGTAATTTAAAGGTATAACAGCATAATGATACAATCTGTAATATAAATGAAGATTCAGTATATCTTAAACGTAAAACGCGGCTATAAAATGTTTCAAAATAGAAATATCCAATGTTTTAGAATCCTAAACCAGTTTGAATCTTCAACAAAACTCCGATTTTTTGAGGAACCTTGACAATACGCTAGCTTTTATAGAAGCTTTTTAAAGCTATGTTAAAGGAAAGAATCAACAAATTTAACAATCATAATATTTAATACCATTCGCGTCACAACGTTTAAATTTATCAATACACATTATAAAAGTCCAAATAGTTGCATAAAGCCGCGTAAAAATCCTAAAGTATACGAGTTGAAATAAAACTTCTGAAACGGCGAACTTCTGAAAAAATTTCGGACTTCGACGATACGCTATCTTTCACGGAAGCTTTCAAAGTTATCGCGAAGGCAAAAACCAACAATTTTAGCAATTACGCCATTTAGTATAGTTCGCGTCACGCCATTTAGATTTATCAATATACATTATGAACGTGCAAATAGTTGCACAATACAGTGTTTAACAATACTAAATCGCACAACTTGAACCTCTTAACGAACCATCGAACTCCTGAGAAATTCCTCTTGACAATAGGCTATCTTTTACAATTCTTTGCCAGTTATCTCAAAGACAAGAATCAACAATTTTAACAATTACAGAAGTGTCATCCGCGTCACGCCATTTAAAACAATCTAACACTTGCGCGTGACAAGCGCGAAACTGGTGTCGCCAGCTCGATTTCCGGCAGACGACACGACGGCCAACTCACTTGACGCCGTTCATCTAACGGCGTTTAAGCTTACTTTAAAATCGATCGATCGCCTGTCAAACAATTGATTTATGGTGTTCGCGCCGTCCTATGTCAAATTCTTCGAAACATGACGTAAACGTCATGCAACATAGGGCGGAATGATGTCAATTGAAGAGAATTGCGCGAATTGAACGTTGTATACTCAGTTTCATCCAGCACTTTCGCGATGGAACACCGGTTTACGAAACCGTGGCATACAGTTTCGAATTTTCGTGGAAATTCCACGCCCGCGAATAAAATCACACGGATAATCAAGGAGTATTGTGTCCAAGTGGTCGACGTTGTTACAACGAACCTATCCACGGAATTTGTCGTTTTATATCCGTCGCGAATACAATCCGCGAATATGGCCGTAATCCTATCGTTTAATGAGTTTCCAGATCAATGACGTCATGCGTTATAATATATCATTCGTTTTTTTGCACCACTATTCTTCATCGTCTGTTATTCTACGCGTTGCTGAAGTATTGTCAACTGCGACGAACTATTGTAAACTGCGTCGCGTTGTCGCAAACCTCGGCTAATAATTATAAAACAACCCTAAAACTTTTAATACGACGAAAGCTGCCTGGTTGAATTTAGCAAAGTTATTTTCCCCTCCTTTTTTTTTTTTACTGCACGAATCAACCTACGCTAATGAGAGTTTAAGACAAGACGCGTACAATCTTTATCTATTCGACATTTTACAACTGTACGAATAATCTTCTCGGTGGATTAAAAGACCTCGCGTTTCTTTTTTTCAATTAAAAGAAATTGCCTGGCGATTCGTCAAATTCGGTTGATGAACAATTTTTGTACGATCTATGTTTGAAAACGAGCTCTTTAATTCGTTAACGACTCGTAATATATCGTGAATTGGTAGAATATATCGATGGTCATAACTTTTCGCGAGGATATAATTTTTACTGATTAAAAGGAAAGCTTGTTCGATTAACGTTAAAATATTCTCATTTTATCATTGTATATAAATTGTATATAAAACCACTAATTTTTTCAAATACATTAGAACAGGAGGCTGTAACTGGTCAGAATTTGTGGTGAAAATAAAGAAAATGTGCAAACTAATTAAACTATCAATAAATACGACAATTAATTGAATAACTCGCGCACCATATTTCCTTTGATCGAACGTGGATTTTCCATTCGCTCAGATGAAGTTGAAACGAATGGCAATGCTGCTAAAACAAAATACTTGTTGTGTGTCGCTTAGATCAACGAGTTGCAAATTCGCTGAACGCTGTAGCATACGGATAAGATGACTACTACATACATTCGCTGTCTCTGCTGCAAATTAATGCTACAGAGTGGAGTTTAAATTTTAAATGAGATAGGAATACAGAATAATTCCAACCTTCAGATGACATTAAAATTGACGTACATTACGAACTGAAAGTTTTGATGTAGCGCGATCCTTAGCATAAATCGTGAAAATAACGAATTAAATATTTGTCCCCTTAATATTAAATGGAAATTTGTAAAATAATCAAATGGAGTGACAGATGGATTTCGTTTGACTACTGCCCGCGTATATTAATTATTTGAACAAATTTATAAGAGAGAGTGAGCTACAAAATTATCGTGGAGAAATATTTGTAGAATGAGGTGGGTAGCAAATGAAGAAGAAATATTTGTATAAGAGAATGCAGTTGCAGAATAAAGTTTTCTCAATATTAATAAATTTTTGCAATAAAAAATCCAATTGAAAATATTCCAGGTGGTGTAGTATACTAAGCGAAGTACAAGCGTATCAATTAAAATTACTTTCCAAAAATCTATCCCGACCGAAAAGTTTCAGAAGTTGAAACAAGCTCCTCAGTGATTTTAAAAACCCAACGTCTTTTCAATTAAAAGGTTCTCCATTTAATATTCTTCGATCGAGAAACCTGTCAATTAAAACTCAGATGTTTCAAAATGCTGAACCATGTCAACTATCGTAACTTTTTATCAAAGGGGAGAGAAAGTAAACGAAACGCTGGGAAAATACAAGAGAAAAGAAATTACATGTTGTTTAAGAGTTTATCTCCTCTCGAGCGAATAAACTTTTCTCTCGAGAAATTCGTTGACTCGCACGATCTCTACGTCTCGAATTCTCGCGACTCTGCTTCTCGAGTGCCCTTGGTCACGGCATCGATTAACTTATTAAGAACCAAGTAGCAAAATAATACATAAAAATTGTGTAAACGCAACGTTACGGTGAAAACTCTCTATGATCGTAAACCTGAATCTCGTGTTTTTCATTTTTCATTTTTTTTTTTTTTTTTTAGACACAATCATCTTTTCTTCTGAATTTCTTTCTAGAAGAAGAAATGTTACGTCGTGTTAATAGATGGACAGAAATGCTGTGCAATTCTAAGTTTCCGTGATAATTTTCATAGTTGAAAATGGTAATTATCATCGTCTAGGCTTTCTTTGACGAGCATGTATGAAATTTTAGCCCAATGCAGGGTTAAGCTCGTGCCTCGACCGCATTATGCAACCCAGTTTCGAAGTTCAGGAGGGACGTCGGTCAAACAATGGTGTAACCCGACCTATGTGGTAATTGCAATTAATCTTCTCAATTTATTTTTGTTGTCCCGTCCCACGGGCTTCCTTGCTTTTTAGAATGTATCGATTTACCTGGAAATCGTGTCCGTGGCGAACAATCCAAATTCGATTTCAAGTTCCATTCGCTGGGACACTAGACTTGATCCGTCGCGGATTTTTGTTTCGTTTCTGTTTTGTACTTAAATTCAGGTAATTCTTTCACGCGAGACCATCTTCAGCGAAATATGTATTCTTGGAATTGTAGACAATTTTACTAATATTATATTTGTTAGAAATATTTTTGAATATACGTAAATATTATTAGAAAATTATTGAAAGATTAATCCTATGTGTGCTATATCTCTATTCACGCGGAGGACTTTGTTTTGAATTTTCCAAGCGTCCATAACAATGTATTTTGTAGTGTTTTATTTGAATTACATAGGACTGAAGATATCTCTTCACTGTTCTTTTAGGTTTTCAAGTTAAGAAACGTTGAAAAACTCTCTATGAAAAATTAATAATTAAAATATTGTATCATATGATTGCATGCAAATTTGGTTTATTTCAGTACCAAGTAACGACTTGTTAGATTAAATTCGTGTGAACCGATCGAAGTTAAGAACATAATGAGAGTACAGATTTTTTTTATTGAGAGATCAAATTAAAGATTTTGCCACTATTGTTTCGAAAATTCTTCATCATTTGTGAAACACGTTCTCTCAGAATTTAAAGTCGATCGGTTTTCTAATCAGAAACAAACAAATTGTTTGGTAAATTTATTATCACTTACGAAAATCACAATTTTTCAGTCAACAAGGTTTCCTGGCATGAAATATACGACAAAATTACGTGTTATTTATCGATAAGATTATTTCTCCACTGCCTCGGGTTAACTCGAATTCACGCAACTAAATGCAGCAGATTTTTCTCCGGTACACATCTTAATTGCACGTTCGTCGCGATTAATCACAGTTTGATACAATGGAATGAAAGATGCATTAATTATTTCTGCGAAACGCGCTTCCACTAAGCTAACGACTTACAGTTCTCTTATATTTACCCCGCTAAAACAAAGAAATGAAAAACCACCCTCTCAACACTAAGATTGCTAAATCTATTAAAATGACACAGACCGATTTTTCGTTTGTACATTACAATTGGCAAAATTGTTACGGTTTTCGTTATATCGCTTCAATCATAATTATTTACGCTATTGATCAAACATTTGTAATAAAATTCAAGAATTTAAGAGAAAGTCAGTTCAGGACTTTGTGTTCTGTTAGAAAACTTTTACATCAGAATTCTATCGAACTGAAGAAAATTACCACTGACAAATTTATCGTTTCAAAACAAAAATTACTAGGAGTAATTCGATGTAGCTATAGCTTAACAGGTTTTTAAAATGTGTACATATATTTTTACACATATTAAACCTTCATAATTCGAATACTAAAATCCTACAAGTAAATGTGATAACATTTCTCTTGACAATCTTTGCATAAAATATCTAAGACAAACTTTTAACGACTCGATCGAGGATAAAGAAAACCGATAGTCTTGAGAGAAAGACACCATATCATATTCACTTTCTTAGAGATTCTTAATGAGAAATAGTTTGGACAAACTGTAAATCCAGAAGACTCGCTACGTGCGTAAATGATGTAGAGACATCAGAGAGAAAGGAACCGAAATCGACGCGTAGGAACGTCGGTTTTTAGAAATATTCCATCCAATGTACCGATGAAGCAATGTACTCACGACAGGAATTCGAACGAAATCCTTTCTGGTCCTAGCCGCTACCGAAGAATAATGGCCGTGCAGAGGATTGCCACTTCACTCATCGCCGACTAACCTTGCACTAAAGCTCTGTCACCTCGCTCTGGCAACGATAACAAAACTTGCGGACGTAGTTCAGCATTTTAGAGGCCCTGCATTCGATCAGGGTACGTGGAGAGCGTGCCAGCGTGTAATTCTTCGCCACTTAGAGTGGGTCATTAACGATGCCCTCCACGATCTTTCGAAGCTCGCGTAATTCTCGTGCACGCGCTTCTTATCCTCTTTATTCTTTTTCGTTACGTTCACCTTCTTTGCTTCTTTTCTTTTTTCGATCGAAAAATGCAAGATAAAGTTATGATCTTCGTTATTCGCTGACTCGAGTCGATTATTAGATTGTGTGGATTTTTAAACGTTCGCGGGCAGTTGAAAAGGCTTTCGATGAGAACATTCAACGAATGTCGAAAGCATTGTGATTTTTAAAACGCACGATCCTCTACGAGGAGATCTAATTTTCTATAGTAAACTTGTTCCATATTGTCGTTGCTACTATCTACCATATACTTATTACGCGTGGTTGATAGATGGTTATGCAACGTACATTCTATGCATTTTTGAGAAACTAGAGAAGCTTTGAATAAAAATCATTACTGCATCATAAAAATATTCTATTTTTCGATGGATTCGGTGCTACATAAAAAGATGTCGTTCTTCATAGCGATCTTTTGCATAATTTATTCTTGTTAATCTCAACATTTCTCCTAATACCTACCCAATGTAAAAATATTAATTTTCATTGAGACATTAATGTGCATAGATAGAACATTAGTGTGGAGTTTTATCCATCTATAGGAAATTTAGAAACGAGAAAATCCGTAAGACGCTCCTAATATACAAAAATGTATTCTTTATAATGTTCCAGAATATTTGGTAAATAAACAAATTTCTGCTTACAATCTATTTCGTTGATCATTCATTAAAGTATAAACTTTGCCTTTTGACATATTTTTTCTTTTTTTCTCTCATCTAAATAATGTCTTTGATACACGAAGGTGTAAATTTACATAAATATCCTTGATCAAATTTGATTCTCACGCGAATAGTATAACGATGTGTTGTCACGATAAGCATTTTTGTATTCGAGTAAAGTCTGATCGAAAAAGAGGACTGAAGAGGGTTATACGATGGAAGAGAGGCTTGCAGAGAAGCTGGGAAACAGTTTACAAGTCGGGCTAGGAAATGGAAGATTGAGTAGTTTAGTTGTATGTTGGAAAAGAGGTTATATGAGAGGGACTGGGAAATAGAATCGAAAAATTATGCGTTCAAGCTTATTGAAAAGAACTTTTTTTAAGAGTGTTCGTAATATATTCATCGTACATGTTTTAAGGAATTTATTTGATACATCTGAGATTTATGTAGCTTTTGCTTGTGTAATTCTGCTCATTTCTTATAGATGCCTTTTCTTTGTCGCAATACAATGTTATTCTTAACATGCAATGACATTTCCAATGGTGTTCCCTATCCTCGCATAATACGTATCGGTAATTCTGTCATAATACTTCATCTATGCACATATGCAGTCGACTACGTCAGCGATATGTGTAATACGTTTGTATCAGCTTTAAGATTAAACAATACTGCTATTGAGTTGGAAATTCATCCGATTGTTCGCATCGTACAGTGTGTAGTGTAATAGTGGATATTAAACAATAAATATTTGCTACGATATGTATAACTAATTGCTTCAGTTCGCAGTCAGAATTAGCTCAAACTCGCGCTATATCTAAAAAAATGTTCTTAAGTTACACAGACGGTTGTCTGTCATCTCGGAAGATGCAGTCATTGAAATCAGCGTTTGAATGTCATATTTTCTGGATGATATAATTTTCATCGGTAAAATTAGAACATATGAATTATCACAAACCAGTAATTAAGCCAAGTTTACGCAACGTGTTTATGCACCAGTTATAGTTTACATAAGAAATTCCAAATTATTTACGTAATACGTCATACTAATACGTCAAAAAAATCATTTACTAAAATCCATGTCTCATCGAAATATGAAAAATACGAAAAAGAAAGCAGGAAACTATGGAGAACGATAGAATTCGATCGAGGAATCGGTCTCGTTCGGATAAAGAGGCTCTAGAACGCACGCAGGCCTAGTGGCCCCGATACTGGAAGAGGCCTCCATTGTGCGAAACCCACGAAGATGGAGATAACGTAATGAAACTAACTGGCTTGCTCTGACCAATTAACCAACCCAACTACGGCATAATATTTAACGTACACTCGCCGCCTTCCCCTGTTCACGTGGCCACGTTTACGCGATGGATATAGCGTTACATGAAAACGCGTTGCGAGGGAATCTCGCGTGATGATGAATTCGCTCACGCGGATCATCCCAGCGTGAGTTACAAGTACCTTCACGCGATTTACGGATCAAATATTCATGGCAATTCGATTGGAATTATATTCGTGGGTCATACAAATTTTCACCTTCGCGATTTTATCGATCTATTCAAGACAGATTGGAAATCGATGTGTCGGAGATGAAAGAACACCTGTCGGAGATAAAAGAACACCGGAGCCTTTGGAACTTTGGATAACCCCGCAACATTGTAACCTAGAGTCTACTAAAACAGTAATTAAACAATTGTAGTTATTCAATCCGATTGTAATTGTTCGAGATAGGTGATAGTGATCTCTGGCTCGAGGCGACAGTCTGTCGCCCAACGTAGCCGCGGCCAACGGGATGACAAAAGGACGTACTCACAAAGTCTAAGTCTGGTTAAAACGTGAAATAATCACTGATCGCGAAGATGTTACTCTTTAGTCGATGAGATCGCGAGCGAGAATGACTTTCCCGTCCCGATGATACCACGGAGGAAAACTATATTGGGGCGTGTCTAAGGACACGAGATCGGATTCGTCGAGAAAAGCCTCCGTTCAGAAAGTAAGGGAAATTGTCGTTGCCGCTAATTGGTCAATCTCTATACCGGTGGTTAGAAAAAGATGCTGGCTGTTTTCGAGGGGAAGTTGCTAGTGGGAGACGCCGCTCGTTGAAAAATTGGTCTCCCCTATTTTCCCGTAGTGGGGACAAAGATTGTTTGCCTGTTTGATGGACTTTAGTTGACTAAATCTTAAGATTTATAACGAGCCCTCGAGCTAGCTGAACATATACTGTGGAGACGCATCGACATCTGGCAATTATCTTACTCCAGGAATAGGGTCTGCGCGTGGCGAGCCACGGGACAAAAACCGTTGGAATATTTACTGTCACGTGTCGCCACGAATATTTCTTTTAAGGTATAGGATTTTAAGCTTTTGAGCTATAGGATTACTCCATACCTTTGTTAAACAAAGCGTTCATCCCTTGGCCGCGGCTACGTTGGGCGACAGACTGTCGCCTCGAGCCAGAGCTCACTATCACCAATCTCGAACAATTACAATCGGATTAAATAACTACAATTGTTTAATTACTGCTATAGTAGACTCTAGGTTACAATGTTGCGGGGTTATCCAAAGTTCCAAAGGCTCCGGTGTTCTTTCATCTCCGACAGATGAAATATTTTTATTCTCTGATTTATAATTTTGGAAGTGTAAGGATTTCGTCGAGTGAACGAAGAATATTCGTAACGGAGTACCACGTCTTTAAATCAGGAATTTTTGATAAATAAGTAACGTAAGGTTTTCTGAAGCAGATTACTGCAAAAAAAAAAATTCATCATAAGTATTTATAATATTAGATAAATATTAAAAATGCCTTTTTATGCAAATGCGAGAGGTATATTACCATGAGACTGTGTTCGCATGATAACGATGATAATGGTCGCAGAAACTGTTTTTTGCCTAACGGTATTTTAACATAGACATCGTGTTTTTTGATGGTTACAAAAAAAAAATTAAATTTTATAGATTATGTATAATCAATTAATTCAGTGATCAGAATTTTAAAGAAACTTTTTAATAGAATAAATGAGAACTCGAAAGGGCAAATACGTGGAATTGTAACGATGTGTTAAGGTGTAGGAAGATTTAAGATTAAGCTGTTACTGTTAATTTGTGTTTCCGCCTGTTTGCACGCGTCTGACCATAGACCGGCACGCTCTACTGCGGCTGCCAGGCATCCGCTGCACGTGAGCAATCGTATTTGAATATAACATCTGTTTGATTTGTTTTTACCAACTTTGTGTACCACTAATTACCAGTGGCGAAATTCAGAAATTATTCCTATTTCCTCGAAACAAAAAACATAGAATCTCGTCTTTTTAGATATATGATTTTACTTGGATATGTCTTACAGTTCGAACACCTAACCGATTTTCTGTACATTTAGTATTTATAATAATAGACTTTAGACTAGCTTCACGTACGAATATACAGGGTGGTTGGTAACTGGCGGTACAAGCGGAAAGGGGGTGATTCTACGCGAAAAAAGAAAATATAGAATAGAAATCTTTCGTTCGAGGCTTTGTTTTCGAGTAAATCAACTTTGAATCTTATCTCGTTATAACGGATCTCACTGTAGATCGTTGTCTCGATGGAAAAATTAAGAAAAAAATTTTTATTCTATATTTTCGACTTCTTTCGCCCCCTTTCCGCTTGTACCATCAGTTACCATCCACATCCATTCCATATACATCCTGTCCATAAAATTATGAAATACCTACATTTTTCAATTATGTTCAAAATTCTACAGACCTCCCCCTTCCCCGAAATCTCATTTTGCGCTTTCGTCAATCATAAAAGTTTATTTGCGAAAACAAGCAGCCCAAGAAGAACAATTTGCGTCAGTCTAAAATTACCATCACGCATCAAGGAACGTACCTGACGTCAACAAACCTGAAGTCCCTCCCATATTTAACTCTACTAAGCCAACCACGGGAGTTCCGCGTTCAAAATACCAATCGTTCGTTTATTTGCATGAGAAAAGATTTGTCGGTGGCTGGGGAGGAAACGAGCCGAAGCGCGGATAGGTGAATGTCGGAAGAGAAGGGGAAAACTTTCCGAGTCCTGAAACAATTTTCGTTTCGAACAGCTCGTCCTGCTGGTGGGGAGGGTTGCATAAATATTCGAGGTTGCGCATCGTGCTCGACATAGTTGGAAACTGCTGGCAAGCGAACAAGTGGTGGAGAAGGAGCACCACAACCTAGTTTCGCCACAGCTCAGTACCAGTTGCGCTCCATACGAGTGTTCATCCAACCTGCTCGAAAGGGTGGAATTCCAACGTGAAGACATTGAGTTCGGTGCCATCGGTGAGTTTAAATCCACTATATCTTCTATGAAATCATCGTGACGCTAAATGTAGTTACAAGAAATCATTCTAATTTATTTCTGTGTGTAATTTCTTTTCTTCATTTCGCGTTGTTTCTTACTTGGTCAAAAAGGTGAGGAACTTTTATGCGAGGATACTGTTGATAAATTTGCATCGTCCATCCTTTATTGAATTTATACGCAAGACCGTCGACGTTGAGTTTCGCTCGATCATTGTCTATCGAATAATTATAAAATTTATTCTGATTTTTGTGCGTCTTCGGTCCTTTCCTTAGCTTTGTCCGATTCTTTTTTATTTGATCTGATTGATTGTAGCAATTTAAATACGAGGAGACTGCTGGTCAGTTCGAATCGATTATTTTCTGTGCAGTAATCGTAGCAAAATGAATATATTCTAATTTATACGTGTCCTTTGTCCCACTTTGTGCCCGCTCTTTTTCCCCTACTTTCTACTGTTTCGAGGCATGAATGAATCCTCTGAACTTGTTGCTCTGGCAGTGAATGAAAAGTGAAGTTTAGGATTGGAAAGTGAAATGAAAGTTTCAATTCCTCGCTTGTGTTTCACCTGTGGAAAGAATCTTCATCAGAAGTTTGACATTTTTGATAGACGCAAGTGTTTGTGCTTACATTTAGATTTTAGAAAGAATTTTGAATTGTATATGTCGATTACGTATATTGGTCATTTAAAAAAATCATAAACACTGTTCAAACTTCTAAGGTACAATGAGAAAAATACAATGTTCATCATTTTATCTTTCCCATGCATTACTGTACTATTACTTAGTGCTGGAAGTTATAAATACCTCTTGTCGTAACTTATCAAAATGTTCTGCTCAATGATATAATCCCATTCATCCCCTGTCATTCCCACCCACCATTTACATCTCATAACATAATAATAAAACAGTACTTGACATGATTAATAACATATTAAAAGCGTCACCTAGAAGAGATGAATTATTTCATAATATAAACTTTCATGTTTATTAATCCCTTAATGTTTTTGTATTCTAATACTTTTGTATATCGCTTATGCTGTAGGTTGAATATGCAAATTAATATTTTTATAGATATAATTTAAATAATACTCGATAATAGCACTGGATAATATTATATCGAGTACTATTCCTCGAATATTTTACACGTTTTTCCATATTACATAATGGAACATAATTTTTGTCTATATTACGATGCTTCTAATTAAATTTAAATATAAACGAAAGATTGCTTTCCTTCAAAGTTATTGAAATTCGTAAGAAAAGCGAAAGACAAAACAGAATCGATGTATCGATTAATTCCTTAAAAATTTCTACTCGATAACTGGCCCTTAACATTTCACGAACTATACGCGTTTTAATATTCATGGTTACAAGAAAGTAAGAAGAAAGAAGCCGAAATAGGTCGACGCGTGTTAGCGGCATATTTTTTATTCATGTACCCACTTCAAAGTCGTCTATACGTACCTCACCGACCTAATACGAACAGCTCTCTTTTCGGTCTCCTCCCTTTTATTTCTCTCGCATTTTTCTTCTTCCATTTCCTCCTGCCCCCCCTCTCTCTCCCTCTCACTCTCTCTCGTTCGTTCCTTTGGCCTGGATATTTTTCGCGTGGTTCGAGCAACGATGAATTTCCGTGCCGCGAAATTGATGACACGAGGGATAATGAAAATTTATCGAGTATAATAGCCGACGTTCTGATCAAAGACCAAGCCAATCCGTGCCTAAAAAAAAAAATTTTTGGATACCGTCAATGAAGCTGTATTATATTTACATATAAACTATATTATATATGGGACGCAGGTGTTCTATATTAAACATAGCTAAATGTTGGAATACAACGATATCAGTCGCATGCGGATAGAGTGTTTGATCGTACAGATTCTTCCATTCGTTGCCCAGCGCCATCCCCACTAGCGTACGTTCGTTAGATGTACCGCGGCGGCTGGCGTGTCACAGACGAAATTCGAGCAACTGTATATAACAAACCGAAATTCCGAACGCCTTATCGCGTGTGACCGTCCGGTCAGCACCCGTTCTCAGCCGCCTGAGTGGCATTCGATCACTCCAGCCGTTCTCCGAATTTTACACTAAGTATAAACAAAACCTTCTCCCACTCCAACGAATGGAAGAATATAAATGCTCCCTTCAAAATCATCCAGTCAGTCTAATAAAAAAATTCTTAACTAATCCAAGTATCGAAAGTGTATCATCGCGAACCGAAAAAATTGTATAAATTGAGTAAAAAATAAAAAGAACTTTATCTCCTTTTCGGAAATTAACAAGTTCCTTACTTTTTACCTTAATTTTACACGACAGTTTTAGCGATCCTGCCAGGATCTATTCACTTCAGTGCAAACGAAATTACGATTTCGGCGTACGCGCATCATTGAAGATCGAAGGATCAACGGACCCAGTGCGAATCTTTGCTACTACGAAGCCCTGCAGCAACTTTCAACGTTCCATTACGGTGAAACTAGACGAGAGGACTACGGTCAGCGCAGAGCAAGCCTACGAATAAGATTCGGAATCTAGAACCAACCAGAGAGGAAACATCCCTGATACTCCTCAACGGTCATAGCTACTACGGTAAGCTGAAAAATCTGGATTCATTTTCACGATACCGTGTGAGAAAACCCAGTTTCTCAAGCGCTTCGAGTTCAAATAGCAACAGTAGTTCAGAATCAATAAGCTCAATTAGAATCATGCCCACATCACGAAAAGACAAAGTCGAAACTATTGAAACCGTTTCTACAAACGGAGGTACGGACAATTCGATTCGTGCCATACTCGACGTAATACAAAAACAAATTGAAATTCTTGCGCAACGTGTAGAAGAGACACAACGGACGGCCGACAGTGAAAATAAGAAGCGTGCAGCGGAAATAGAACTATTAGGCAAAAATATCTCTAAAATAAAAATAGGACGCGACGCTACTACAGAACTAGGCTCCCTTATTACTATGGACGAATCTGTTGCCGCGAGAGATAGAACTTCCCCACCATGCGTTCCAATTCGAACAGAAGAATTCAACCATCCCTCTTACGAAGACCGTCCACCGCAATTCGCCTCTCCGAGCTTACGGGCCAAAGACGCGATAGTATGTATTCCGCAATTAAACGGCGAAGACAATATCGGAGTAGAAGAATTCATACGCGAAGTACGCGAATTACGAGCCATGTGTAGCGAACCCACGCTACTATTAAAAATGATCAAAATCGGGAAAATCACGGGTAAAGCCGCAATGGCCATCTGCAATATATCGATATACGAATACGGACACCTGTACGATGCCCTAAGACGAAACGTAGCCACCCAAGACTCTGTTAGAGAACATCAAGACCAGCTACGCGAAACGAGACAGCGTCACGACGAAAGTGTGCAAAGTTATATCATCAGATTCCGCAGAGCACTCAATAAGTTACAATACAGTATAACGAACGAATACCGTGACGAAATTACTAGACGAGCTATGAACGACAGGATTTTAAAAGACTCCGTGATCGATTTTATCCGAGGCCTGAAAGGCGAAATAGGACAATTACTACTCGCCAATCCACCATACAATATCCTTGAAGCCGAAAAGAAAGCCACCGACATCGAGCGATTCTTCAGGGAAGATCGAAATCGACGACTAAAACCAATAGAACGATTACGACTTCCTGAGCAGCAACGACTAACAACCAATAATCCTAATCCGATCACTAAAAAACCAACTCCAACACCCAATCCAATGCCAAGAAGCTTCCGACAAACCGAACAAATACCACTTGCCCAAAGGACACAATTAAAATGCTTCAAATGCAACCAAATCGGACATGTCTCCAGTCAATGTAAAAATTTTCGAACACCCAGCCAATTTCCGAGACCACCAGCAGTCCACAATCTCGAGACACACAAGGAAGAAATAGAGGAACCAATAGACCAGACCTACGAATTAACGCCACAACAGGAACACTACCCACAGTACTTTTACGATCCGACGGACAGCGACATAAATTCCTCATTGACAGCGGAGCAGGAATTAATATACTCAAGCGAAGATGCGTATTACGACTAAGAATAACAAAAGAACGGAAATTCTCGATGGGACACTCTAAATTTAAAACCAACGAACACGCTTTGATAAAACTATTTGGCAAAACTCTAGAATTTTTTGTGGTAGAAGACAACTTTCCAATTATATAATTTATATTGAATTATAAATTCAAATTTGAACTCTCGAATCAACAATTAAAACTTGACAATAATATACTTTTATTGCAACAGGAAAACGACGTACCTCCAAAATAAGCAGTGTCAAAAACAGTCTACCTGGAAGGAAAACCGACAACGATATGCTTTATCAATGGTGGTGAGTGCCCAGCCAAAATGACTAATTTTATCGAAAATTCAAATACGTATGATCAAGTCTCCACGTTTAAAGATTTAGTTAGACTTTCGCATATAGAGAAAACTCTCCGTGAACCAATCGAAAAGATATTGCTGTTCTACCTCGACGTATTCAATCTAGAGACCGACTTATTACCATGCACTAATCTTGCTAAACACACAATAACGTTAAAAGAAAATAAAATCATTAACACAAAATCTTACCGACCGCCTGAATGCCATAAAGAAGAAATCAAACGACAAATGGACGAAATGCTACAAAAGAACATTATAGAACCATCTGATTCTCCTTACAATTCACCAGTCTGGGTAGTACCAAAAAAGGCAGACGCCTCAGGGAAACAGAAATGGCGAATTGTAATAGACTTCAGAAAAATAAACGAACTAACTGACCAGGACGCATATCCATTACCTGACATAGACGACATACTATCCCAACTAGGCAACGCAAAATTCTTCTCAGCCCTCGATTTATCCTCCGGATTCCACCAAATCCCAATGGACATAGACTCTAAAAAGTACACAGCATTCTCCACACCACAAGGACACTATCATTACAATAGGATGCCATTCGGTTTAAAGAATGCACCTGCAACATTTCAACGCATGATGGATACCGCGCTAAGAAGACTCATAAATAAACATTGCTTCGTATATTTAGACGACATTATAATATTCGGACAGTCGATTGAAGGGCACAATAGCAACCTCGCGATAGTATTGCAACGCCTACGCGAACTCGGACTCAAAATACAGCCGGACAAATGCGAATTTCTCAAACCAGAATTAGAATATCTTGGACATATAGTAACCGCCGAAGGTGTAAAGCCAAATCCCAAAAAATTAGAAGCCGTTAGCAATTTCAAACAGCCACGTAATCCCACAGACATCAAATCGTTCTTAGGACTAGCAGGTTATTACCGTAAGTTCATCAGAAACTTTTCTAAGATCGCGAAACCATTGACCGAACTTACAAAAAAGGAGACACCATTTCATTGGACAGATAAAACCCAGGAAGCATTCCAGACATTAAAAGACAAACTCTGTTCATCACCCGTACTAAAATTCCCAGACTTTGCGAAACCATTCACATTAACGACTGACGCCAGTAACGAAGGTATAGGTGCAATCTTATCACAGGACGGACATCCATGTTGTTATATCTCGCGAACTCTAAACCCACCGGAACGAAATTATTCCACTACAGAAAAAGAACTTTTAGCAATAGTATGGGCCGTGAAACGCCTCCGACAATATCTGTTAGGACGGAAATTCCTCATCCGAACCGATCACCAAGCACTAAAATGGTTACAGAATTGCAAAGACCCCTCATCACGCTTGATGAGATGGCGATTAGAACTAGAAGAATACGAATACGACATAGAATACACGAAAGGAAAAGATAATACTGCAGCCGACGCACTATCTAGAATACATGTTCTGACCAGACGACGCGAAAATTTGAACATAGAACTCGATAAAAAATATCACGATTGGGAAAAATCTACCGACGCGTTACCCAAAATTCTCAAAATGACTCCGAACCGTAAATCTTTCTATCAATTATTCAAAACAGAGCTAGGAAATTACGACAGAATCGAATGGTTAACTAAATTAAACGAAATTATTCATATAAACGAAAAGATAAGTATAGGCGACGACAGTTTCACAGAGACCGAAAAGAACGCGATCAAACAAATTTTACTATTCCTGAACGACACCGTAAAAGAATTAAATTTTGCATGGGAACCAATTCAAACATATAGCGACGAAGAAATAGACGAATTATTGAAAGAAAATCACGATTTAGTAGGACACCCCGGTATACAAAAGACATACGACCGCATTCGTGAACGGCACAGAGTACCAGATTTGATGAAACGTATACAACAACATATAGAATCATGCGACACCTGCCAAACATCTAAAACTACACGTATCAGACCGCGCGAAGAACCTTGTATCACCGACACACCCCTCGAACCAAACGATAAAATTGCTATGGACTTATTAGGCCCACTGAAAAAGACGAAAAAAGGCAATCAGTACATTCTATCCATACATGACGAATTGACAAAATACTTAATACTCGTACCACTAAAAACTCAGCAAACGGAAACAATTTGGAACGCACTCTTGAATCATTACATTTACATCTTTTCCGCTCCAAAAAAGATATTAACTGACCGCGGACAGAATTTTATATCTAGTTTAATGTAGCAGTACGAAGACGCGTTCAAAATCAAACATATCAAAACGACATCCTTCCACCCACAAAGTAACGGATCGTTAGAACGGACACACGCAGTAATAACAGACATGTTAAAATCGATACAGCGAAATTCGGATGAAGAATGGGACGATCAACTTAACTTTGTATGCCTTGCATATAACACAATGATACACGACTCTACTGGTTACACGCCATTCGAACTCACATTCGGACACCAAGCCAATCATCCCTCCACAATATCCAAGAATCCCCAACGCACATACGCAGACGAAGTCACGTTCCGCAAAAAGGAATGGGACTCTAGACTCCGACACGCTCGCGAAACATTGATCAAAAGTAAACAGCGATATCAGCGCGATCAAAAACGTAAAATTATAAAACCTCAATCAGTTTTCAAAGAAGGAGACTCTGTTTTAATACATAACGATCATAAAAGGCATAAACTTGATGTGGAATGGTTAGGACCGTACACGATTGATAAAGTATGTACTCCATACTATCTGATTCAAGACAAAAAGATACACGGTAATCGTTTAAAACCTTACTTTCCAGGTCGACGCTCCTCTTTGCCGGAATAGTATCCGCGCAAATAAATATTACACCATTAGAAGGAAACTCTGTATTCGTAGAAAACATAGGAAAAGGATATTTATACAGCGACACTGCCAATGTAATAGTAGGATTAGACACTAGCGACATATACGAACAGATAAGCGCAATAGAATCATATAAATTAACGATAGACTCACGTGCAATCAGCAAACAATACGTCGAAGAGTTAGGCGGATTACAAAATCGCATCAATAACCTAAAACAACTCGCAAAACACTTGAAAGCGTTAACACATACCCGGAGCACACGAGGTTTGCTTAACATCATAGGTTCCGTATCGAAAAGTCTGTTCGGGACTCTCGACGATGATGATCTTACGCTCATAAACAAAAATATGGACAAACTATTCGATGATAATAATAAAATCAAGACCATAATAGCTAATCAAACAGCACTTATTAGAAAAATTGTAAACTCAGAAAACCTAAACCACTTAGAGAGATCATATAGTGATATATTAAAATTACAACAGCAGGCAAATATCGATAGATCTATGCTTAAGATGATCATGAAAGTCGACACCGCGATGCAAACTTTACACTTTCAATTAGATGAAATACTTAACGTCATGATATTAGGCAAACAAGGAATAATTAGTCCACAAATACTTGACCCCAATGAATTCATAGAAAATTACGCCAAGGCAATAGGTAGCCAGATGTACAACACCGCGATTTCTGCCAAAACCGAACATTTTCAATTCATACTCGACATCAGTGATCTTAAAATCTTCACAATAGATGACAAAATATTTTTCAAAATCATAGTACCTTTAGTCTCTAACACAGAATGGAACATATTACAAGTATATCCTATCCCGAGTAAAAGAAATGGAGTATTTTTGGCTCCAGTAGTCGAACATCAGATATATTTAACTTCAGGTCTTTCATTTATAAACGCTGATATCGAGTATTTCAACAAACTTTGTAAGAATCGAGCCGGAACCACTATATGCAAACAAACACTACCAATCCATGACAGAAATTCAAAAACCGATTGTCGCAGCGAAATAATAAATTTCAAACCACACATTGAACATTGTCAAATAACTGTACTTAAGATTGAAGACATTAGCTTTATACCGCTCAAAACTAGCAACTGTTACATTGCGATACCAGCAAGTCCGATAGAAATAGACACAATTTGCCAAACGAAACATACCTTACAAAAACTTGACAAGCCTTCCATCATAAGAGCTAACACTTCTTGCGATATATTGTACAAAGACGAACACATGCGTATAGGCGAAACAAAAAACGAAGTCATATACGAAATCAAAACAAAAACCCTAGCGCTCAAAACAAACGATAGTTTCACTCATCTATTAGATAAACTCGAGCGAGCACCGAAGATAATAGATAATTTACAAGGCTATAAAACAACGATCGATAAAATAGGCGACGAGATAGAAGCTCTTAATTTCGAATATAGAATAAAAAATATACAGTATTGGGGACTAACCACGCTCCAGATATTAGGGTATATAGCATTAGGCATACTAGGTATATATGGATTAAACAAAATAGGGGTATTCAAATGCATCAGGAAATGTATACCGAACAAATTATGTATCAATTTATTTTGCTGCCGAAATGAAACTGTAATCAACAGCCACAATGCGACAGCCCCACCAGTACCACTCACCCTGGGCTCAACACCCAACATCTATATTCCAACCAACACATACCACTCAGATGAAGAGGAGGAATCAGCTGTACTTTTCAAGCCACGTCAAGTCCGATTCCACAAAAGTCTTCTGAAGAAAACTTGAGGGATCAAGTTCAATCTAAGAAGGGGGGAATGTCACAGACGAAATTCGAGCAACTGTATATAACAAACCGAAATTCCGAACGCCTTATCGCGTGTGACCGTCCGGTCAGCACCCGTTCTCAGCCGCCTGAGTGGCATTCGATCACTCCAGCCGTTCTCCGAATTTTACACTAAGTATAAACAAAACCTTCTCCCACTCCAACGAATGGAAGAATATAAATGCTCCCTTCAAAATCATCCAGTCAGTCTAATAAAAAAATTCTTAACTAATCCAAGTATCGAAAGTGTATCATCGCGAACCGAAAAAATTGTATAAATTGAGTAAAAAATAAAAAGAACTTTATCTCCTTTTCGGAAATTAACAAGTTCCTTACTTTTTACCTTAATTTTACACGACAGTTTTAGCGATCCTGCCAGGATCTATTCACTTCAGTGCAAACGAAATTACGATTTCGGCGTACGCGCATCATTGAAGATCGAAGGATCAACGGACCCAGTGCGAATCTTTGCTACTACGAAGCCCTGCAGCAACTTTCAACGTTCCATTACGGTGAAACTAGACGAGAGGACTACGGTCAGCGCAGAGCAAGCCTACGAATAAGATTCGGAATCTAGAACCAACCAGAGAGGAAACATCCCTGATACTCCTCAACGGTCATAGCTACTACGGTAAGCTGAAAAATCTGGATTCATTTTCACGATACCGTGTGAGAAAACCCAGTTTCTCAAGCGCTTCGAGTTCAAATAGCAACAGTAGTTCAGAATCAATAAGCTCAATTAGAATCATGCCCACATCACGAAAAGACAAAGTCGAAACTATTGAAACCGTTTCTACAAACGGAGGTACGGACAATTCGATTCGTGCCATACTCGACGTAATACAAAAACAAATTGAAATTCTTGCGCAACGTGTAGAAGAGACACAACGGACGGCCGACAGTGAAAATAAGAAGCGTGCAGCGGAAATAGAACTATTAGGCAAAAATATCTCTAAAATAAAAATAGGACGCGACGCTACTACAGAACTAGGCTCCCTTATTACTATGGACGAATCTGTTGCCGCGAGAGATAGAACTTCCCCACCATGCGTTCCAATTCGAACAGAAGAATTCAACCATCCCTCTTACGAAGACCGTCCACCGCAATTCGCCTCTCCGAGCTTACGGGCCAAAGACGCGATAGTATGTATTCCGCAATTAAACGGCGAAGACAATATCGGAGTAGAAGAATTCATACGCGAAGTACGCGAATTACGAGCCATGTGTAGCGAACCCACGCTACTATTAAAAATGATCAAAATCGGGAAAATCACGGGTAAAGCCGCAATGGCCATCTGCAATATATCGATATACGAATACGGACACCTGTACGATGCCCTAAGACGAAACGTAGCCACCCAAGACTCTGTTAGAGAACATCAAGACCAGCTACGCGAAACGAGACAGCGTCACGACGAAAGTGTGCAAAGTTATATCATCAGATTCCGCAGAGCACTCAATAAGTTACAATACAGTATAACGAACGAATACCGTGACGAAATTACTAGACGAGCTATGAACGACAGGATTTTAAAAGACTCCGTGATCGATTTTATCCGAGGCCTGAAAGGCGAAATAGGACAATTACTACTCGCCAATCCACCATACAATATCCTTGAAGCCGAAAAGAAAGCCACCGACATCGAGCGATTCTTCAGGGAAGATCGAAATCGACGACTAAAACCAATAGAACGATTACGACTTCCTGAGCAGCAACGACTAACAACCAATAATCCTAATCCGATCACTAAAAAACCAACTCCAACACCCAATCCAATGCCAAGAAGCTTCCGACAAACCGAACAAATACCACTTGCCCAAAGGACACAATTAAAATGCTTCAAATGCAACCAAATCGGACATGTCTCCAGTCAATGTAAAAATTTTCGAACACCCAGCCAATTTCCGAGACCACCAGCAGTCCACAATCTCGAGACACACAAGGAAGAAATAGAGGAACCAATAGACCAGACCTACGAATTAACGCCACAACAGGAACACTACCCACAGTACTTTTACGATCCGACGGACAGCGACATAAATTCCTCATTGACAGCGGAGCAGGAATTAATATACTCAAGCGAAGATGCGTATTACGACTAAGAATAACAAAAGAACGGAAATTCTCGATGGGACACTCTAAATTTAAAACCAACGAACACGCTTTGATAAAACTATTTGGCAAAACTCTAGAATTTTTTGTGGTAGAAGACAACTTTCCAATTATATAATTTATATTGAATTATAAATTCAAATTTGAACTCTCGAATCAACAATTAAAACTTGACAATAATATACTTTTATTGCAACAGGAAAACGACGTACCTCCAAAATAAGCAGTGTCAAAAACAGTCTACCTGGAAGGAAAACCGACAACGATATGCTTTATCAATGGTGGTGAGTGCCCAGCCAAAATGACTAATTTTATCGAAAATTCAAATACGTATGATCAAGTCTCCACGTTTAAAGATTTAGTTAGACTTTCGCATATAGAGAAAACTCTCCGTGAACCAATCGAAAAGATATTGCTGTTCTACCTCGACGTATTCAATCTAGAGACCGACTTATTACCATGCACTAATCTTGCTAAACACACAATAACGTTAAAAGAAAATAAAATCATTAACACAAAATCTTACCGACCGCCTGAATGCCATAAAGAAGAAATCAAACGACAAATGGACGAAATGCTACAAAAGAACATTATAGAACCATCTGATTCTCCTTACAATTCACCAGTCTGGGTAGTACCAAAAAAGGCAGACGCCTCAGGGAAACAGAAATGGCGAATTGTAATAGACTTCAGAAAAATAAACGAACTAACTGACCAGGACGCATATCCATTACCTGACATAGACGACATACTATCCCAACTAGGCAACGCAAAATTCTTCTCAGCCCTCGATTTATCCTCCGGATTCCACCAAATCCCAATGGACATAGACTCTAAAAAGTACACAGCATTCTCCACACCACAAGGACACTATCATTACAATAGGATGCCATTCGGTTTAAAGAATGCACCTGCAACATTTCAACGCATGATGGATACCGCGCTAAGAAGACTCATAAATAAACATTGCTTCGTATATTTAGACGACATTATAATATTCGGACAGTCGATTGAAGGGCACAATAGCAACCTCGCGATAGTATTGCAACGCCTACGCGAACTCGGACTCAAAATACAGCCGGACAAATGCGAATTTCTCAAACCAGAATTAGAATATCTTGGACATATAGTAACCGCCGAAGGTGTAAAGCCAAATCCCAAAAAATTAGAAGCCGTTAGCAATTTCAAACAGCCACGTAATCCCACAGACATCAAATCGTTCTTAGGACTAGCAGGTTATTACCGTAAGTTCATCAGAAACTTTTCTAAGATCGCGAAACCATTGACCGAACTTACAAAAAAGGAGACACCATTTCATTGGACAGATAAAACCCAGGAAGCATTCCAGACATTAAAAGACAAACTCTGTTCATCACCCGTACTAAAATTCCCAGACTTTGCGAAACCATTCACATTAACGACTGACGCCAGTAACGAAGGTATAGGTGCAATCTTATCACAGGACGGACATCCATGTTGTTATATCTCGCGAACTCTAAACCCACCGGAACGAAATTATTCCACTACAGAAAAAGAACTTTTAGCAATAGTATGGGCCGTGAAACGCCTCCGACAATATCTGTTAGGACGGAAATTCCTCATCCGAACCGATCACCAAGCACTAAAATGGTTACAGAATTGCAAAGACCCCTCATCACGCTTGATGAGATGGCGATTAGAACTAGAAGAATACGAATACGACATAGAATACACGAAAGGAAAAGATAATACTGCAGCCGACGCACTATCTAGAATACATGTTCTGACCAGACGACGCGAAAATTTGAACATAGAACTCGATAAAAAATATCACGATTGGGAAAAATCTACCGACGCGTTACCCAAAATTCTCAAAATGACTCCGAACCGTAAATCTTTCTATCAATTATTCAAAACAGAGCTAGGAAATTACGACAGAATCGAATGGTTAACTAAATTAAACGAAATTATTCATATAAACGAAAAGATAAGTATAGGCGACGACAGTTTCACAGAGACCGAAAAGAACGCGATCAAACAAATTTTACTATTCCTGAACGACACCGTAAAAGAATTAAATTTTGCATGGGAACCAATTCAAACATATAGCGACGAAGAAATAGACGAATTATTGAAAGAAAATCACGATTTAGTAGGACACCCCGGTATACAAAAGACATACGACCGCATTCGTGAACGGCACAGAGTACCAGATTTGATGAAACGTATACAACAACATATAGAATCATGCGACACCTGCCAAACATCTAAAACTACACGTATCAGACCGCGCGAAGAACCTTGTATCACCGACACACCCCTCGAACCAAACGATAAAATTGCTATGGACTTATTAGGCCCACTGAAAAAGACGAAAAAAGGCAATCAGTACATTCTATCCATACATGACGAATTGACAAAATACTTAATACTCGTACCACTAAAAACTCAGCAAACGGAAACAATTTGGAACGCACTCTTGAATCATTACATTTACATCTTTTCCGCTCCAAAAAAGATATTAACTGACCGCGGACAGAATTTTATATCTAGTTTAATGTAGCAGTACGAAGACGCGTTCAAAATCAAACATATCAAAACGACATCCTTCCACCCACAAAGTAACGGATCGTTAGAACGGACACACGCAGTAATAACAGACATGTTAAAATCGATACAGCGAAATTCGGATGAAGAATGGGACGATCAACTTAACTTTGTATGCCTTGCATATAACACAATGATACACGACTCTACTGGTTACACGCCATTCGAACTCACATTCGGACACCAAGCCAATCATCCCTCCACAATATCCAAGAATCCCCAACGCACATACGCAGACGAAGTCACGTTCCGCAAAAAGGAATGGGACTCTAGACTCCGACACGCTCGCGAAACATTGATCAAAAGTAAACAGCGATATCAGCGCGATCAAAAACGTAAAATTATAAAACCTCAATCAGTTTTCAAAGAAGGAGACTCTGTTTTAATACATAACGATCATAAAAGGCATAAACTTGATGTGGAATGGTTAGGACCGTACACGATTGATAAAGTATGTACTCCATACTATCTGATTCAAGACAAAAAGATACACGGTAATCGTTTAAAACCTTACTTTCCAGGTCGACGCTCCTCTTTGCCGGAATAGTATCCGCGCAAATAAATATTACACCATTAGAAGGAAACTCTGTATTCGTAGAAAACATAGGAAAAGGATATTTATACAGCGACACTGCCAATGTAATAGTAGGATTAGACACTAGCGACATATACGAACAGATAAGCGCAATAGAATCATATAAATTAACGATAGACTCACGTGCAATCAGCAAACAATACGTCGAAGAGTTAGGCGGATTACAAAATCGCATCAATAACCTAAAACAACTCGCAAAACACTTGAAAGCGTTAACACATACCCGGAGCACACGAGGTTTGCTTAACATCATAGGTTCCGTATCGAAAAGTCTGTTCGGGACTCTCGACGATGATGATCTTACGCTCATAAACAAAAATATGGACAAACTATTCGATGATAATAATAAAATCAAGACCATAATAGCTAATCAAACAGCACTTATTAGAAAAATTGTAAACTCAGAAAACCTAAACCACTTAGAGAGATCATATAGTGATATATTAAAATTACAACAGCAGGCAAATATCGATAGATCTATGCTTAAGATGATCATGAAAGTCGACACCGCGATGCAAACTTTACACTTTCAATTAGATGAAATACTTAACGTCATGATATTAGGCAAACAAGGAATAATTAGTCCACAAATACTTGACCCCAATGAATTCATAGAAAATTACGCCAAGGCAATAGGTAGCCAGATGTACAACACCGCGATTTCTGCCAAAACCGAACATTTTCAATTCATACTCGACATCAGTGATCTTAAAATCTTCACAATAGATGACAAAATATTTTTCAAAATCATAGTACCTTTAGTCTCTAACACAGAATGGAACATATTACAAGTATATCCTATCCCGAGTAAAAGAAATGGAGTATTTTTGGCTCCAGTAGTCGAACATCAGATATATTTAACTTCAGGTCTTTCATTTATAAACGCTGATATCGAGTATTTCAACAAACTTTGTAAGAATCGAGCCGGAACCACTATATGCAAACAAACACTACCAATCCATGACAGAAATTCAAAAACCGATTGTCGCAGCGAAATAATAAATTTCAAACCACACATTGAACATTGTCAAATAACTGTACTTAAGATTGAAGACATTAGCTTTATACCGCTCAAAACTAGCAACTGTTACATTGCGATACCAGCAAGTCCGATAGAAATAGACACAATTTGCCAAACGAAACATACCTTACAAAAACTTGACAAGCCTTCCATCATAAGAGCTAACACTTCTTGCGATATATTGTACAAAGACGAACACATGCGTATAGGCGAAACAAAAAACGAAGTCATATACGAAATCAAAACAAAAACCCTAGCGCTCAAAACAAACGATAGTTTCACTCATCTATTAGATAAACTCGAGCGAGCACCGAAGATAATAGATAATTTACAAGGCTATAAAACAACGATCGATAAAATAGGCGACGAGATAGAAGCTCTTAATTTCGAATATAGAATAAAAAATATACAGTATTGGGGACTAACCACGCTCCAGATATTAGGGTATATAGCATTAGGCATACTAGGTATATATGGATTAAACAAAATAGGGGTATTCAAATGCATCAGGAAATGTATACCGAACAAATTATGTATCAATTTATTTTGCTGCCGAAATGAAACTGTAATCAACAGCCACAATGCGACAGCCCCACCAGTACCACTCACCCTGGGCTCAACACCCAACATCTATATTCCAACCAACACATACCACTCAGATGAAGAGGAGGAATCAGCTGTACTTTTCAAGCCACGTCAAGTCCGATTCCACAAAAGTCTTCTGAAGAAAACTTGAGGGATCAAGTTCAATCTAAGAAGGGGGGAATGTCACAGACGAAATTCGAGCAACTGTATATAACAAACCGAAATTCCGAACGCCTTATCGCGTGTGACCGTCCGGTCAGCACCCGTTCTCAGCCGCCTGAGTGGCATTCGATCACTCCAGCCGTTCTCCGAATTTTACACTAAGTATAAACAAAACCTTCTCCCACTCCAACGAATGGAAGAATATAAATGCTCCCTTCAAAATCATCCAGTCAGTCTAATAAAAAAATTCTTAACTAATCCAAGTATCGAAAGTGTATCATCGCGAACCGAAAAAATTGTATAAATTGAGTAAAAAATAAAAAGAACTTTATCTCCTTTTCGGAAATTAACAAGTTCCTTACTTTTTACCTTAATTTTACACGGCAGGCGCGTGCATGCTCTTCCGAGAACTCGGCGGAAGAAACGTAAGGATATGGATGGAACATTGGGCACGTCGGTGTCGCGCCTTGACAGCGTAACGCTTTGTATCGAGAAGCTGCTAGAAAGTTCCGTGGCACGTGACGTTACACAGACATCTACTCAGGTCACACTCATTATAGAGAGTGGGGGTTCAAAATCTTTACAAGCGCCACAGGTCACTAAGGCAGTTAGTCTGTGAATAACTGGCCAACTGTCTACATTCCAGAACGCACATTTATAGCTCTCGAAATAATTGTTTAATAAATATCACATTATATTATTTCAACATAAACATTGTGTCTTCCACAGAATATTAATCCTAATTCCAAGATTAAATTCTAACACTAAATATAGGTAAATGCAATTAAATAGAGTTAAATATACCGTAATGAAATATATTTAGTTTATGAAACTTTTCCTACATTAAATGGGAAAATTATTCGCATAGTTGGAAATTCGTGTAGTATCTATAATAAAAATTTATAAAATAACAAGACAGCTCAGAGGACTTTTCAATATTTTTTATTTCGGTATATATACTGCATTTCCATTAATCTTCGTTTCAGATATTTTTAAAAGTTACTTATTAATATCACTTCTAGTCATTTTTTAACATTATTCGATAAAGTTACATTAACAAAATCGTGTTTTTCAATTATACCATTTACTACTCTTTATCTTCATGATTATAATTGATTATACAAGTATCCCATATATCGTAGTGAAGCAATTGTGTATAGTTGTAGCATTGTAAAGTTATGACTCGGAGACAACAAAATCGTAAAAATTCTTAAAAAAATTGGTTGACAGAATATCCTACCAAGTATTATTTTCAGCGAAGCAACAGGTTTTGTCAAACGTATAACCTTTATAAATTTCTGACGTAAAGTATTTCAAATCTATCTTCTCCAAAAAGAAGAACGTCGTAGGATAAAATTGTACATTTTAAAATGTACATTGTAAAATTATACATTTTCGATTTATTTCTTCACGTAGAAAATTTTACCTTATCCTTTATAGTACGATTAATGAGACGCACTAAATATTTGAATGCTACGAAACTCGTAAGAACCAGTTGTACTATACTTTAACCAGTTACACATACTAAACGGTATCAAGTAACTTATCGATCAGTATCGCTTTCCTTTAATATGAAAGAACGAAATAAACGTAGAACAGAATTTTTACGAACAGAGAAAGTATCAGGTTGTCCGGAAAGTGTCTTTCTTTCGCAAGCGTGTCTTTTACAAGGATGCACCTTCGTACAAACGTAAAACCAAGTCTGTGAAATTTATCTCAACAGAATATCGTAATTCGATAAAATAATATAAAACAAAAAGACGTTGTGCGTCTATTATTTCCTCATAAAACGAAAGAAACTTTTTGGACAAGCTAATAGTTTTCGAAAGATTTACGACTTGTCTATGGAAGACGAGGGATTGAAAGAACGCCGAAGAATGAGGTTCAATGGATGAACCAGCAGGAAGTTCTCGAAGCAGCCGCGAATCGCGAGTACCCCCTCGAAAAGAGATGAAAGTGAATCGAAACTGTAAGACTGTTACGACTTTTCCTCTCCGATATTCGTGAATTGAATCACGGTCAACTCAGCTTGAAAGAGAAGTTCGATTAAAAATCTTCTATTGTTAAATTCCTTAGTCACTCAGGCAGATCCATGCGATTAACTCTTAATTAGTATTCTTGGTACAGCAATAGTTACTCAATTTTAGAGTTTCAATAATATACGTTGATTTGTATTTCGTACTTTACGTAATAAGTATCATTGATATTATTTACGGCGTAACACTAAATAATAATTTAAATTTCAATATTGAAATTCTGTAATCATATATTAAAATATTGAAATTGTATACTGAAAGTATTTCATTCTGTTAGCTTAATTTGCTCAGGAGCCACGCTGATCACCTTCATAAATTCAAGCACAGAGAAAAATAACAGAAAACAATTACAAACGCTTTTGAAAATTTACCTTGGAGCCTGTGACTTTTTACAATTCCTTGCGATAGATAATTGCAAATTTGGAAAAATAGATCGTTCGTTTTTTAGCATGCTGAATATTAATTATATTCTTAAATAATTAAATCGAGGAATTTTATATTAATTTTATATTTTTCACAAGGCTGATCAGTTTCTCGTGTGAAAATCTCAATGAAAAGAATTGATATGCTATTGTTAAATTAATCCTCGTCTTAAATCCTCGTTACTGATCTAATTTATACAAAATAAGGTTACACACTTACAACAATAAAGAAGCTATAGAGCGGCGAAGATATCCTCAAAGAAGGAGAGAAGAATCAATTATACGAGCCATTATTCGCCACTTACCTAATCTTAATCTAAATCTTAAATCTAACTGCACTTAATCTTAATCTTAAATCTAACTGCAATTGTCCTTTGTTAATTTTATGATTTCCATTACGCGAATCGAGTTGAGTGTAAAAATTCTGTTTTACGACTAAACCATATTTACGACTAAACGAATCCTTACAAAACATATATATAAACATAAACATATATATAAACATTATAATGCAGAGATTGGAACACAATTCAATTTCGTGGACAGCATGTGTTCGTGATCAATCGACGCGTCAGATAATTTATTATTGAATAAACTGGCCGGTGGCGTCTGCGTTTCATGATTGGCAAGTCGATAACGATACAACCGATAGGTAACCGAAATAAATGTTCTACATCTGCGAAGTAGACGTTGTTCTACTAAGCTTTCGACGAGTGAATATTTCTCTTCTTTCTTTCCATCGATAAATCGCGTATCTCTTAGTAACATTCAACTAAATTTTACAAATTTCACCATAGGCAGAGTAATTCTATAGCCGAAAGATAGAAAAAAAGAAAAAAATGGAACAGCGAAAGAACCAAGTCAATTTCCCTCTTTCATCCAGTTTCAGAGCGAAATACGACATATATGATATTTTCATGCTTCAATTTACGATCAAAGGATATTCAGAGTCGCAACTTTTTATCGAATCGAAACTCCCAAGCTGCATGTTTCACGCAGAGGAAATGGGAGAAAGAGTTACATAAACACTGATAAGTGAGCCAGTGAGAAGTTAAATTGATCGATTCCATTTTTAAACAAGTTTTTTCGTTCTAAGATCCCATCGACTAAATCGCTACACTCACTGCTGATATTTATTTAAATTTATGTTTTTATAGAGCGCGACGAAAGAGAAGAACCTAGACAGAAATTTATTTTACTTACTGAACTATTAATAGCTGCTAGACTTTGCATATTTGTACACCTTCGCGCGTATTTTTACATCTTTCAATTTACCGTAAAACCTTATTCACATTGAACTCTTCAGAAACCAAACGATTAATCTCAATAGAGTCAACCTTCTTTACAAACAAGGTATTTCTATATTGCAACTATTTTGAAACATATACACGTATGAAATATAAACATATTTTTCATCCTAATTCCGGACACTCTTTTCACATGGATTTCGTCAAAATTATGCGGCCTTGCGATTAAAAGAAATTTTCTCGAGAAGTGTCGCGATTAGGCAACTTATTGGTATTAACAGATTATTAACAGAAAGACAAAATAAACTCCGTTACACAAATCGGATGATCAAGTTTTCGGAGGAGAAAGAGAAAGAGACAGAGAGGGGGAGAGAGAGAGTGAGAGAGAAACAAGATTTATTGAAGGGAGGATGAGGGAACGGAAACACTTTGAGGAAACACTTTGAGCTCTATGCTTCGACCTGTCCAGCCGCCAATCGAATTAGCGTGCCATCCAGCATTGATTTTGCGTCCATATCGTGGAACCATGCCGTATTTATTGTTTACCAGGTTTCCTGTGTCCTATGAATTTCAGTTTTTCCGCAAGATGCCGCAAGATGCAGCTCGTTTTCCTTAGACTCCGATGTGAAATCGCGCGAAAAAGTAAGAATGAAGGCGTTTCCATTGGATCGCGATTGCACTTTATCGTATTAATTAACTCGACATTACAGCGTAGTCCTAGAAAATCGTATTAATCGAGGTAATCCGATGCAATTGATTCACGGCCAGCGTACTGCTGCGCATCACGCGAGTCGTTGTCTCAATTATTGAATTGCTCGTTGCGAAGTATTGTAGCGGAACCTCGGAAACGAAATTAACGATGTAATTGGGGACAGGATGCATTGTAACGATGGAAAATATTTTAGTCATAACAGCTAATTCGAAGGTTGAAAAATATCGATCGAACTGTTTGCTGGTGTTCGCCCAAGGATTCGAACATGTAGGGGTATAGTGGTTGAACAATTAGATCTGGTCATATCTGTTAATTTTTCTGTCGTTATTGCATAATTCATTGTATTCTTTGGTTTACTATATACACGTATCCCGTTTGATAAATTATATTTCTAATTTTCGTTAATAATATTAATACTTTGCATTCGAAGGTTTCATTTATTCATATTACCAGATACTCCAAGTAATTTCAGTAGAAAGAACGTGTTTTCGTATAATTGGTTAAATATATGCGTAGAATGAAGAGTCATAGCCGCATCACTCATCACCTACTCACTCACTCACTATCATCGCGCAGTGCGATACGATTTTGCTTGGTAGTGTAATATATCTTCGGCCAATACGTCGGTTTATTTTTCTGATTGTATCTTACCTGTTCGTTGCAAGAATACGTGAGATAATTATGATTTGACAGGTTAAGGACAAATTTTTAATTTATTGATTTATTAAATTTTTAATTTATTAATTATTTAATTTATTTGATATTATTAGCGGAGCCCTCGATTGCGAAGGGTTATAGTAGCGTCGAATAAAATTGAAGTTGTTAATAGATCATTTTCTGATATTATATTTCAATGGATCTTCGTGGAAATTGAAATAATGTCTGATTCTATTATTTATCTTAGAAAACTTGAAAAACTAATTAATTATTCGTATCGAATTAGTAATATTCGTTTGTTTGTAAAATGTACTTGTCAAGATAGTATTATATAAAAATGCTGAATCTCGACAGGTTAATTTCTCATGTGAGTTTTCACGAAGCTTGAAAAAATAGAATTTGTAATTAGTGTTATTTGCAACAGACATTTATTTTCCCTGAAACCTATGTAGGTCACAAATATTCCTAGTAGCAATGCGTGTGAACTACATTCGCTTCTCTATGTACGTACATATGTACTCTCAAAATTTCATTAAAATCGTTCTTACGTTATTTTAAAATCCATTCTAAAATCGATTCTATGGTGACAACCAACGGTGTAACTTTATAATTCGACGAAATTTTCCAATGCATTTCAAACAGACAAATTTTTACAATCCCAATATAGAGAAGGTATAAAAATAAAATAGTTATTTTTCTTGCTCGGTTCTAGATGAGAACAATAAAAGTTGCGTGGACAGTGATTAAATTGCTTTAAGGAGAAACCTCCTATCTTTTGTTTTATATATTGACTTTTTGTTGCAATATTTTCCAAGAGCTTCGACTGGCATCGAGTCGTATAAAATCGTAGAAAAAGGCGCTAGTATTCTTTATAGTTGCATAGCTTCCATCATCGCCTGGGTAATAGGCCTCGCTTCGTCTTTGACGCGACAATCTCGTTACCAAGACTTCGATCTTCGAGTTGCTTAATGCGATATCGACATCAGAACGATGCCTCGACGAGCAATTCATCAAAAAAGTTTTTTAAATTTTATTCGTGTAATCTCGAAAGTGACTCGATATTGACCGAGAATAATACGATGTTTCATTTATTTGACGAAGCTTGGGTGAAAATTTTCCGCCGACAGATTTTTGATTGCAACCAACGACATTTGAAATTACTGACACGAGAAATAGAAATTTATTGTCATAACTAGCAACGTTGTAAATTGTTCGTATTTGCTTTGATACGAAGATGAATGGGAAATTATTAAAATTTAACAATTTAATAGCATTTACAATTATTCGTATTATCTCATTTAATTATATCATAATTGACAATACAGAAGTGTCACTGTTTCTGTATACCTAAATATATTATGTAGTATCGTTTGTTTTTTTACAATAACTGTGCAATTCCATCGTATTGATGCCTTTTCTACTGTAATTCTACTCCTAACTAATTACATTGAATCAACGTCAGTCATTCGCATAATAACAATTCTATTCCCTGATATTCCCAACCCGAAAGCAAATATCCTCTTCCAAATTGTTGCGTATGTGTAACCATCCGATTTCTATAGTAATATATTAGCCGTACTGTATTATGTGGATTCTTCGTTGTACGAACGTAAGTAGTCAAGTGAAATTTGTGATGTTCCTTGATCTATGTATGTTACGATCAGTTTGCAACAGGTAACGACAGTTTTCCCAAGTGGTTGCACGTTCAGCAAGAAATTAATCAGCAGTGAAGAAAAATATAAAGTTCCCCTGTATTTCTAACTTTGTACTCTGTAATGTCACGGTTTCTAATCTTTCATCCATAGTTCACACTTTAAGAAAAATTAATCAATTACATTAATTACGTTGCTTAAAATCATCGAATTTATCTAGTCGGTTAAGCGTGTAAAATCGACGAACGGAAGATTATTCAATGAGAAAACTCGACATTACCAAAATGAACGTTTGCCCATGTTGATGTAGCATTTAAAGTAGCCATGTTTGCCCATGTTGAAGTAGCATTTCTATTCGCCTCCATATGAACCCATTGAATAATCGATACGAGTTGCTCGTTACACGGTAATTCCTTGCTTGCAAATTTGAAAGCCACCCCCATAGGCCCTGTTAATCGGTCAGACTAGCGCAGAGACGCGTTTCATTTGCTATAATTCGATCTTCGGACGGTTTAGTTATCGTCGCATTTTGACGCTGCTTACCAGCAGATTAATCTCTAGCAAACAATTGATAGGCGTCACAAACAGACCAGTTTCTTCGTAGTTAGCGAGTCTCTGGACGTTCAGAATATGAGGATCCAGCTGATCCACCATTACAATTAATCGGATTAATTCTCACTCCCTCTCGCCAAGGGATATATGTAATTGATTTTCTGAATCAGGGATGGCTATTCCGATAATATACAGTAAATATAAAATATAGCGAAAATACATAGTAAATCGAATTTTTCCTTTTCATTTCTTAACTTTATCTGTTCTCAAGATACATAGCTTTTGCAGTTTTCCGTAATGGGACAGAAAGCGGAACATCTTTAGGCTACCATCTTTTTCTTTTTACAATTTAAATTCGTTTCTTCAATGTCCGTTAGAACATTTTCCAGCCAATATTTTCTAAAATTTCACACGTATCCTTCCTTCGCTATAAGACGCGAGATACACGTGTACTTCAGCATCGACGTGTCTTCAACTCATCGACGCCTCTTTCTCGGCGTTTCCCATAGTCCGTTTTCCATTCTGTCCGCGTTTCATCCCCCGACCACATTTTCTGTGCAACGTGTACACACATCCAAATATGGGTTGACTGCGACACGGGAAAACTCAGCGTTAGAAACGAACGAAGAAACGCCTAACCATCGTGAAAGCGATGTGAACGCGGAAATCGGACGAGGCGAAGTTAATTTCGACTATCAGCCAGCTTTGGGCAATGAATCTCGACGATTTCCGCGAGCATATTGGACTTATCTGCTCCAGCACGCCTTGCAATCACGATAACACCTTCTGTTGCACGCACGTGAACACGCAACCCCCTCGTTACCCTCGAAACGAGCGGTCAGAGATCCGTGAACAAGATTGAAATTCGTTACGGTTACGGAAGCCGTTTACGACCCTATGGATTACGAGGGTCGTTTCGGAGAATGCAGTGAGCGATCCCATGGAGCGTAATTCTTAGCCCATTAACGGGTAACGTTGCGTTAGCGAATTTCATCTGTCACCTTTTCCCCAATGAATTTGCGTTATCGAATTCTATTTGTTAACATTATCACCACGACAAGCAATTCCAAGGATGAGCTTCGCGTTTACCTCGTCTCTACTTTTTCTATCTGGATTCTACAATTTCATGAGTTTCAAAGGATGTGGATAAAACGGCATTATGAGAAACTGTTGGTTGATTCTTCATGGGTTAACGTAGTTTTGAAGAAATTCTTCCAGGACCCGGGAAGAATATTAAACATTGAAATCGGATACAGTACCAATTCTGAGAACTTTGAAAATGACACGGTACCACAATGTCGCTATAGAGACTAATATAATGTTACTCTAGAGGCTTTCACTGCTCGAATTGTCACAATTATTTTTTATACTTCCGATCCTTGATCATGCCAAAGCGTTATTTTTAAAAAATAAAATATATAATAGAAGTGTGTATAGAACTGTTGAAAGGGTCCGTGTAACAGACTTTCGTCGATGATCTATACAACTAAAATTCTTAATACTAAATTCAATTCGTAGAATATTCAAATCTATCTATAGTTTGATCGAATCTTCGATTATAAATCGACGTAAAATTTTTGGATACTACAAGCGTAGCCATCGTTCAGTATCTCGTAAACGTCTGATGAAGAAGTACATGTTACAAGGCTTATACGTCAAATCTATAGAACACCTGAATATAACTGACTTCCCAATATTTCAATATTCCAGGTCCCATAGCTATATCGGATGTCGATTAATACGAAACATGAGAAGTCAATCAATCGATATGTTCAATGGCACGTAATCTTGATAAAAGCTGTACAAACTTGCAGTCCTTTCCTTGTTTATAACGGGAAATTGAATATAAATAATATTCATAAATAATTGAATTGATAAAGTTGCCAGTATCGAAACTAAAGTTTTCTGGGAAACGACTGTTTATGAGAAATTGTTTGTTTATGGGAATGTTATTTATTAGAAAAATATAACGATACTTATTTATTACGCATATTATAATACTTTATATAATTTTACGATATCTCTATTCTATCGTTTCAAAGATCTGTTAATTAACGATAAAAAAAAATATCTTCTTTATATCTTAAGAGAAGATATGTAAGTCCATTATGTAGTTTGCTTAAGAAGGTCAGTAGAGATTTTCTTATCTGATGGGATAATTGAGGCAGATTTATCTACGCACATGTTCAAGCACGATGGAGGGAGTTTGCTGGTACATGGTGCACACAGTCTAATTTAGGGAACTAATCGTATAACATACATCATACACAACCTATATCACGTAAAAACGTGTAAACTGAAACGTTAAAAACTGTACGAATTATTATGATTACACTTCCCTTCATATTTAGTGATATTAACCTTCATACAAACAACCTCTTCAAGGAAAAACAAAATTCTTTTTCGAAAATGGCACTTCCAATTCTTCTTATTCTCACTATTTAATTGCTAGCCGTATCAAGTAACAACGAAAAAGATAATAATATCTAAACGTTAAGCAGGTCCATATTTTGGGGGATACAATTAAAAAAGTAAATCGTCGGTGGAATATTGTTTCACCTATTAAGAATTTTGGAAGATATAATCAGAAAGGTACAACCTGGGTAGAAAATTGTACTCCTTATCGAGCATTTTTGAAAATATAATTGAGAAAGTGGAATCTGGATAGAAAATTGTTTTACCTACGAAGCATTATAAAAAGTAAGTTTAATAAAACTATACCTTGGATATTTCATATATTTTTTCATATTATACGCATTACATTATAGAAGCAAACGCGGACTGCTCAACGTCATAGGCTCAGAATCTAAAACTCTATTCGGAACTCTCCTCGAAAAAGATCTAGAACTCATTAACGAAAATATTGATACATTTGTAGCGGCACTCGACACAGCACAAATACCGCTACTCGACATAAACAACTAACGGACGACGGTAGCGCAGTGGTTAACGCATTAGGTTACGAACGTTCGGGGAAAGTAGTGGGGGGATATATGGGAGGCAGACGTAGAGAGGACGGAGCTGCGAGCGTAATCGAAATCTCCGGAAAACTAGAGAGCTTGGGCAAGGGAGGTAACCAGAGTGGAGGACTAGTGCCTGTGAACGCAAAGCGGGTGTAGCTACGGGAAGTCTGGCTTGGACAAGGAGTTAAAGCAAAACCAACCAAGTGTGAGGTTAGGACGGTGGAGTAGCCATATTAGGACGCGTGACAACAGCGCCGCTACACGGGCTACCCGAGAAACTACCCAGACGCAGCCATATTGGCGCGTGCGCCGAAGCGCGTCGCGCGGGCCACTTGAAAGTGACAGCGACTGGCAGAGTGGCAAGTGATGACCGAGCGACATTTCCCGCCCAACGGGGAAACAGACGCAACCATGGCGAAAGGGAAGGAGGTAGAGGAAAACGCTAGGGGACGGAGGGAAACGGAACTGGCTGCGGAGCTGCCACACGTCAGCACCAGGAGCATGACGAAGGCGATGCCGCCAAAGGAGGGACCCTCCCGCTTCACGCTGGACAAGGAGGGAATATGGACTGAGGAAACAACAGAGGAGGAGGAAACCCCCGCCAGAGAAGCACCCCGAGCGAAGAGAAAGAAGGCCAACGAATCCCCCGAACTCCCCGCGGACCCGGCTGAAGAAATGAGAACAGCCACAACGGCGGACATAGGAGCCGAACTGATTCGCCGGGCCGCCGAGGTGGCCAAGGCTGCCGAGGCACCCCGCAACCACAAGGGCACGCAGGTGAAAACCCTGAAGGAGGCGGCGAGAACCATCACCGCGTGCGTGACCGAAATAGTGAGGAAAACGGACCCTGTCACCGACGCACTCGCTATAGCGCAAAGACGCATAGCAACACTGGAGGCGGCGGTAGAGGCACTCCGAAAAGAGCCGGCCTCGCCCCCCACCGCGGATGAGAGCAGCTACAGGGCGCGTCTCGCTGCAGTCAAACACCATGCAGAGGAGATGAGATCCTTGCTGCACCGACTGGAGGAACGACTGCAGAGAATAGAAAAAGGAGAAGGAAAGGAGGTCGCTCCTGCCGCGAACACGAGAGGGATGGAGCCTGGAGCCCCAAACGCCCCAGCGCCCAAGGGAGGCCGAACAGCTGTCATCGAATGGCAGACGGTTGAAAGGAAAAGAAGCGGAAAGAAGGAGGAAGCAGGAAAGAAGCAGCCGGCGAAGCTGATCCCCGAGACAGGGGCGGAGAGACAGAGGGAAATTCTGGAGAGTGGATTGGAGAACGCACGAAGAGGGGGTGGCAGGGGGCCCCTCCCGCGCGCACCGCGAACGTCAGCGGTAACAATCACCTTGACGGACAAATCGAGCCAATCCTACGCGGAGGTGCTGGATGCGGCCAAGGACAGTGTCTCCCTGACCGAGCTCGGCATCAACACGATGAGGATGCGGAAGAGCATCGCCGGAGGCGTCATCTTAGAGGTCCCCGAGGACCAGGGAAGGGAGAAGGCCGCAGCGCTCGCAGCACAGCTGACGCGGGCTCTGGACCCGAACGAGGTCCGCGTGGCGACACCCTTCCGAGCCGCGGAGGCAAGGGTGTCCCTGATAGACATAGCGGCCACCAAGGCGGAAATCCAGAACACCCTGGCGAGGAAGAGCGGCTGCAAGCCGGAGGACATCCGGCTGGGAGAAATCCGCCCCGCCCGGAACGGACTTGGCACCGTGTAGATACGAGGCCCTGCCAGTGCAGTGAGGAAACTGGCCCAGGCTGGAAAGGTCGCCATAGGCTGGTCGACGGCGAAGGTCGAAGCCATCGAACGGAGACCGTTGCAGTGCTACAGGTGCCTTGGGATAGGACACACGGGGAAGACCTGCACCGCCAAGGAGGACAAGGGGCACCTGTGCTTCAGATGCGGCGAACCAGGGCACCAGGCGAGAGCATGCACTACTGCGAGCCCGAAATGCCTGCTCTGCGAGGCGCTTGGAACACCGTCGGTGCACAGGATGGGGGGACCGGCCTGCGCCCCCTCGAAGAAAGGAACGAAAGGAGCCGCCCGCGGATCCACGGCTGCATGAGGCAGCGAGAAAGGCTCCCCGTCGCAAAGCGACCCTAAGCCCGCGAACAAGGAGGTAGGCACGGAGGAAGCCACAAACAAGGAAAGAACACCAAAGAACTGAGAATGCGCATCCTCCAGACTAACCTGCGAAGGTCAAGGCGAGCACAAGACCTGCTCCACCAAACCATCCGGGAGACCACGGTCGCCCTAGCGGTGGTGGCGGAACCATACAGAGGTCTGGATGCCCCGGAGTGGGTCGGAGACACGGACGGAATGGTTGCCGTCACCTGGACATCAACGCCCGGGGCGTTCGCCCACGGAGCCCTGCTGGAACGCGGCAACGGATACGCCGCGGTCGAGTGGGCAGGGATGATGGTGGTGGGGGTGTACGTGTCACCTAACAGCGGACGGGCAGCGTTCGAGGAATTCCTAGACGGAGTTGGCGACTGCGTCAGGCGACGACTCCCCCGACAAGTGCTCGTCCTGGGAGACTTCAGCAAGCACTTCACGGAATGGGGGAACGCCAGGACCAACGCGCGCGGCCGCACGCTATCAAACTGGGCCGCGGGACTTGGACTTCTGTTAGTGAACAGGGGCTCGACCAGTACCTGCGTGACGTGCAGAGGGAGCCCATTGTTGACATAACATGGGCCTCCCCCGAGGCATTCAGGCGGATCTCAGGCTGGAGAGTGTGCCAAGGGGTCGAGACGCTGTCGGACCACCTCTACATATTCATGGAGGTGGACGCACCTGGACCTGGAATGCCGACGACAAACGACGGGCACGGCCCGCCGAGGGGGAGGCGCGTGCGCCCACCGCCCAGATGGAAAATAAAAGAAAGAAATGAAGATCTACTCCGGGCGGCTGCTATAGCAACAGCTTGGAGCTGGGAGGCCTCGACAACGACGACCGAAGCAGACGTGGAAGAGGAGGCCGAGAACCTCCGCCAAGCCACGGCAACCATCTGCGACGCATCCATGCCACAGGCCACACCGGGCACGGTGCGAAGCAGAGCAGTTTACTGG
Organism: Bombus vancouverensis nearcticus; assembly: GCF_051014615.1. NCBI lineage: Eukaryota > Metazoa > Arthropoda > Insecta > Hymenoptera > Apidae > Bombus > Bombus vancouverensis. The sequence continues at coordinate 577,628 of NC_134921.1, read as the reverse complement.
TGGAACCCCGACATCGCGGAACTGAGGACGAGATGTGTCCGGGCCCGAAGACAGTACCTAAGGGCCCGCCGCTGGCGACGACGCGACGAAGAAGAAGTCTCCTTGCTCCACCGGACGTACCGCGCGCTACGGCGCTCGCTACAAAAGGAAATTAAAAAAGCGAAGAACCGTGCTTGGTCCGAACTGGTCGAAACAGTCGAGTCGGACCCATGGGGAAGGCCATACAGGAAGGTGACACAGAAACTACGCGCGAAGGGCCCCCTGACAACGACGGAGATGGAACCTGCGCTGCTGACGCGGATCACCGGAACGCTTTTTCTCCCACAAGAAAACAGAGCGGTGGAACGGCCACGGGAAACGACACGACCGCTGGAATGGAGGGACGACTGGGAAGTCACGGAGGAGGAGATATGGGAGGCTACCAGAAGAATGACCCCCCGCAACGTGGCCCCGGGCCCGGACGGAATCCCTGGCCGGATCTGGGGGGAAGTGATGGGGGTCATGGCCCTCAGACTCCGGCACCTCTTCACAAGATGCATGAGGGAGGGAGTCTACCCCCGGGCGTGGCGGACGACGAGACTGGTCCTGCTCCATAAAGAGGGCCGACCGACGACCTCGCCGTCAGCGTACCGGCCGATATGCCTACTGGACGAGGTCGGCAAACTACTCGAGAGGGTAGTCGCCGCCCGCTTGGAACGACACATAGCGGGCCAAGTGCCAGGTTTGCACGAAAGCCAGTACGGCTTCCGGAAGGGGCGCTCGATGATTGACGCGGTCAAACGCGTACGAGCGATTGCGGAGGACATGGTCTCCCGGAAAGGCGTGGCGCTGGCGGTTTCCCTGGACATCGTCAACGCGTTCAACACGATGCCATGGGACAGGATAGTGACGGCCCTGGAGCACTTCGAGGTTCCCAGCTACCTCGTCCGATTGATCCGAGCCTACCTCGACGACAGGTGGGTGTGTTACACCAGTAAGGAAGGAGAGGAAAAGCGATCCGTCGAGCGTGGCGTCCCGCAGGGCTCGGTGCTGGGCCCCATACTATGGAACGTTGCGTACGACGAGGTACTGCGATGTCCGCTACCCCCAGGCGCGGCCATGATATGTTATGCGGACGACACCCTAATCCTGGTCGAGGGTCGTGGCTGGCACGAGACGCTGCGCATTGGCGAAATCGCAACGGCCTGTGCGATCCGTGCCGTGAACGAACTGGGCCTGAGAGTCTCCCCTGCGAAGTCGGAGGCCACCTGGTTCTTTGACAGGAAGAGGCGAGGGACACCACCGCCCGGCCTATGCATAAACAGGGCAGGTAAAACCGCCCGGGTGGGATCACAGATGAAGTATCTGGGACTCACCATCGACAGCCAGTGGACGTTCGAGCCGCACTTCGACTCACTGTTCCCGAAGGTGTCAGCGGCTGCCAATGCCCTGTGCGGCCTACTACCGAACATCGGCGGGGTCGGAGACACGGTGCGCCGACTTTACGAGGGCGTCGTTCGGTCACGAGTGATGTACGGGGCACCAGTATGGGCGGACGACCTGATGACAAGCCGTCGCAGCATTCTGCTCCTGAGAAGGCTGCACAGAGTGACCGTCATCAGAATCATTAGGGGATACCGGACGGTGTCTCACGCGTCGGCGTCCACCCTAGCCGCGTCCCCCCCGTGGGAGCTGCGGGCGCTGGCGCTCAAAAAGAGATACACCCGCCGGAGGGAATGGCATCCGGGAGAAGACCCCACCGAGCAGGCGGTTCCAAACGACACAGGAACCGCCGAGGAGGACACATGGAACCTGTGGCGATCCCAACTGATCAACGGGAGAAGCGAACACCGAGGGGCGGAAGCGGTCCTACCAAACTGGGAGGCATGGAGGAGCCGCCACGGCCTCCCACTCACATTCAGGATGACACAAGTGCTCACCGGACACGGCGTGTTCGGCGAGTTCCTGAAGAGAATAAGGCGAGAGACGACAGACACCTGCCACCACTGCGGAGAGGGCAGGGGCACAGCGCAGTACACCCTGGAGCTCTGTGCGGCGTGGGAGCTGCCCCGCTACACCCTGCGGCACGCCATAGGAGAAACGTTGACACCCTCAGCGATTGTAGAAGCGATGTTGAGAGGGTCACAGGAATACGAGGCCGTCCGCCTCTTCTGCGAGCGAGTTATGCTCGCGAAGGAGCGAGCGGAAAGGGAGAGAAAAAAAACTCTCACCCCTGCAGGATAAGACGATGGAGAAGGATTGCAGTCAGACGACCCAGAGCCGCCCCGCCACCACCCCAACGGACTACGACCAGAAGAAGTGACAGCGCTAGGGGCAACGACCTCCCCCTAACGCCTACTCAATAGCCGGCTCGAACAAGAGAACGCGAGAAGGGGGTGCAACTGAAGTTAATTCATAAGAGGTTCCTGGAGCACCCCTGTCACGCGCATAAGGTGGTCATCGTGGAGTTTTAGTCGGTAGGAGTCCGACACTACTCTGCTGTTACGCGATTATTGCAGCAGCGGAGTGTCCATGAGGATTTCTCCACGTACAAAAAAAAAAAAAGGTTACGAACGTTCGGAACGCGGGATCGAATCCCGGCGACCGAAGTCCGATTTTTATTCCACGATTTGAAATAGGAAGAAAATATAGCAGTACCCCCAGCAGCGACATCTACAGCCACCAACCACAATCATCACGGACTCGACTCATCCTCTACACATTATTTGACTCCAACAATAAACTAAAAACGATCCTCAGTAATCAAACCGCACTTATCAAACGCGTGCTAGACTATGCTAAGACGAATCAACTCGAAAACGGTAGCAACGTCGTACGCAAGATTGAAAACCATAACGAGAAAAACGAAATATTGATCTCTTTACTAATTCAGACTGAATCTACCATATCGGAGCTCCATATTAACATCGACGAAACTTTTAACACTATAGTATCAGGAAAACAAGGAATCATAAACCCGCAAATTATGGAACCTAAACAGTTCTTAACAACACTCGACCAAATAACGAAGCAAAACTTTATGAGTAATCATATCGATCTTTCAGTTCAAAACTTTCTACTAATTCTAGATCTAAGTAAACTAAAATTATGGACAAATGATAACAAACTCATATATACGATAACTGTATCGTTTTCAGAAGACAACGAATGGAAAATAACAAAAATTTATCCGATACCTTTCAAGCAAAACTCTGTATTTATCGCACCTGTAGTAGAAACTGATACTAATCAGCTTAGAACGATACACCTTTGTCGATAGCCACTACTTAAACAAATATAAACGAACGGCAATCATCGACATTTGTAAGGGAACTCAGTCAAGTCACAATAGAATCAGTTCACCTGAATGTAGAATCGAATTAACTAATAATCAACAGACAGTCAAAACCTGCCCAACTGCTGTATTCAAGTTGGAAGAATTGACGTTCGTACCCTTACAGACAGAAAATCATTATATCATTATCATTAGGAAAAATGTGCAGATCGACGTATCGTGTAAAACACATAAAATCTTAGAAATCAGACAACCGAGTTTAATTAGCAGCAAAACTGGAGTTCGACTCGAGACGTCGTTGCTTGCGGACGTGTTTGCCGCGAGCTCCCGCTCGTGAGCATAAGGCTAGTTGTAATAGTAGTTGGTTAGGGGTAGATGTGTCATATCGTGGGTGGGATTAGTTTAAAGAAAACATGAGAAATACCAATTTTTAACGAGCTAGATAGTGATGGATAATTCCCATTTGAGATGAATTAGGGTGTCGTGGGTACGTACAGTGATTTTAGTTTATTGTTGACTTGAATAAGATGAGAGGGTTTAACGGATGCAAGAAGTCACAGGCTAAATTGGAAGGCGTAGCGGGGCTAAAATCGATATAACAATTAATGTTATTGAGTGAGTAAGCGTTTAGTGGATTTTAATTGAAGCTAAAGTGAGCTAAATTAATATTAAGTTAATCTATTGGCTAAATTAAAGGAAATAGAAATTAGAATTTGACTAGGATAGGAATTGAAATAAAGTGTAATTACGGTTCGGGAACTATAACAAATGAATAACTACGAGTCACATGTTAAGGTGAACGTAGGTTATAGACAGAAGTCTGGTTCGCGACGCAATTGAGAGCGGACATGTTGGTGGATCGCTCTCGCTAGCTAGGTGTTTGACAATATAAGATGATACATGCGTGTGAAAATGCAAGCAGGATTGCTAAGGATTGTGGTGAATTACAAGGGGGTGTGAGTGGAATAATATTGAGACGATATCAGAGTGTATGCATATGGAGGCGACAAGGATTATAATCATATGATCGTTTGAGTACAATTAAAGTGGGAGAAACATGAAGCGTGGCGGTCAATATTGGCATGATAAGTTGTAGGGGAATAGCTGTTAAATTAACTCGAGTACAGCAGTAGCAGCGTAGGATAAAAAAGTGTGTGATGCATTAACGGCTCATTGGTGATGGTGTCTATGATGCATAGCGGTGAATAAGTAAAAGGAGGAGTAATATAATATGTGAGTGTTAGCATACGCTGGTGATCTTCAAACCAAACAAGGGAAAAAGAACGAGTAGCATACATTATATGAATAAATATGTCGGGTTTACATTAGAATTAGGGTTAGGGGCGTGAAACGAATCCTCGCTTGGATTACGCGTTGTCGTTATGCAATAGAGAAGACATTGACTAGTGCAAATACGATTATCATAGAACCGGACAAGTAACCGTGGTGATTAGATACTCGAGAAACTAATGACAATGATCCTAGGTTCAATAACGAATCGGCGGTCGACGGGATGATAGATGAACGTGCTCACAAAATCTAAGTCGGACGCGTAATATTCACTGGTCGTAAGGGGTTACTCTTTTCGTCGATGAGATCGCCAGAGAGAATGACCTTCCCGTCCCGATGATGCCACAGAGGAAAGCTATCATGGGGTGTGTCTAAGGACACGAGATCATCGGATTCGTCGAGAAAAACCTTCGTTCAGAAAGTAAGGGAAATTGGCGTTGCTGCTAATCGGTCAATCGCCATATCGGTGGTTAGAAAAAGATGCTAGCCGCCCTCGAGGGAAAGTTGCTAGTGGGAGACGCCGCTCGTTGAAAAATAGGTCTCCCCTATTTTCCCGTAGTTGGGACAAAGACTGTTTGTCTGTTTGAAGGACTTTAGTTGACTAAATCTTAAGATTTATAACAGGCCCTCGGGCTAGTTGAACATGTACTGCGGAGACGCATCGACATCTGGCAATCATCTTACTCGAAGAATAGGGTCTGCGTGTGGCGAGCTACGGGACAGAGACCGTTGGAATGTTTACTGTCGAGTGTTACAACTATTTCCTTTTTAAAGAGAGCTATAGAATTATTCCATGCCTTTGTTAGACAAAGCGTTCATCCCGTGACCGCGGCTACGTTTGGCGACTGACTGTCGCCTCGAGCCCAAGCTCATTATCACAACTCGCGAACAATTACAATCGGATTGAATAACTACAATTGTTCAATTACAGCTATAGTAGACTCTGGGTTGCAATGTTGCGGGATTATCCAAAATTCCAAAGGCTCCGGTGTTCTTTCATCTCCGATATATATTACACTCCGAAGACCTCGATAACCTTCTTGTACGCACGCTTGTTGTCAACCGACCCCACCAGATTCTTCTAACAGCTGCGAATCGTCTTTTGTCTCAACTGAGACCTGGACGCTCTCCGACGCTTACACACACATTCACATGTACAGTGTAAATGTATCGTCTACCTAACAATAGTAAAATTTATTGTATGAATCCAAAATAGTGACGGTTCAGAGTGCTATAATAAAAAAGATATCGAGCGCTAATTTAGAAAGGTTTTTATGCTGAGGTTTTAGTCCCCCTGTAGGGATTATCGCCGGGTGTATATCAGAGGCGGCTATTCCGTTACTATCTGGTTATTGTTTCGATAGCTGTGGCATGCAGTATATTTTGTTCACCCTATTACTGCTTCTTAACATGTGACATTACTGAGCGTGTGACACTAGCACATCCGATACCAGGCGGGCCCGTCAGCCTCGCGGTAGACGCATCGGATTACGCCATAGGAGCAGTATTACATCAACGCGTGAACGACAAATGGCTGCCGCTAAGATTCGTTACAACATCCTTGACCTCCGCGCAGCAAAAAAATATAGAGCATATGACCGCGAACTTCTTGCTTTGTACACCGCAGTTAAACGTTTTAGATAAGCCGTAGGAGGGAGAAATTTCGCGATATAAACCGATTACAAACCCCTCATGTGCGCGTTCAATCAATATCAACACAAATGTTCGCCGCGACAATTTCGCCATCTTGACTACTTCGGACAGTTCACGACCGACATCCGATACATTAAAGGCTTGGACAATAATGTAACCGACGCTCTATCTGGCATCGAAGCGATAGGGAAATCTGTGGACCATAAAACTCTCGCCGCAGCGCAAGAAAACGACACCGAGCTACGCGACATCGTCAAGTCCGATACATCCGTATTACAATTAAAGAAGATACGTTTTCCTGATTACGGCGTATCAGGCGATTTTGTATGACCGTTTGTATCGAAATCCTTGCGGCACAGCGTATATAATTCGCTCAGGGACTTTCCCATCTTTGGATACGCGCTACGCAAAACATGGAGACGACGTGTTTCGTCCGATCGTCAATAAACAAAGATTGTCGAAACTGGGCACGACAATGCCTAGCAGCCTATGGTCCACGTACCGTCATTCCGGTCCTCAATAAACCTAAGGAGCCACCATAAACCTTAACTTTTTAGTTTAATTGTTAGCACATGTTTTCAAGTTAATGTGCTTATCCGGAAGGATTTTCTAATCCTATAAGTGTTTTCGGTTTATGGCTGGTTCTTAGAAAACTCGTCAGGTTTATTAGACTCTGTTAAACATTACGGAGAGAGCGGGTAGTCACCTAATGGGAAAAACGAATGTTTGTCTAACGACAAAGCTGGTTTTTTCCATGAACAAGTTCATGAGCCACGTTGGTAGGAGGCTTCCTCCTCATACCTTTATGCATTAAGGTGGGTTATAATCAAGCGGCATCGCGGACCGTTACCCTCACTTTTCATAACGAAAAGTGTGAACAACGAATCCGCCTCCTTTGTTCAAAAAATACCTACAAACCGAGCTTCCCTCCATAATTACATGAGAGCGGAAGTTCAGTTAACTCTCCATTCTAACATACTCAACACCTCAAGACTTCCTCTACGACAACATATCTACTAGGACTCGAGCTCTGTCTTCAGATCAGTCATCGTCTCTACACTGATTCTCTCATCTAAGAGCAATCCATTTATTCTTCACTTACCTCTTACGTATCGGCGTTACTATCTTGTGTAAAGTTGTTGGAAATACATATTTTATAACCCTGTTAATCGCAGCGTTATATCACCTCAACCACCCCTAATATATCAACGGGAATCAGGGGATCGATTTGTTCGCGGCGTCGATTATTACAATCGTAACGGGAATTTACGACTTCCGTGGCGAATTTCCTAGCGGAAGCGTCTCCCCGCGACTGGTCGAAAATACAGTATGCTTATGCGAATTTCAAGAAAATTGCAATGGGTTACAATGGATTACAAAGGGAGAGGGAAGTGCAATGAATTATTACGATAAATTGTAAGGGGTGTGAAGTGGGATGAGATGATAGGAGAATTGGTGTGAGTGGAATAGTATTAAGTGAATATCAGGGTGTATGTTACAAGGGAGTCGACGTGGATTATGATCGAGTGAGTAAGTTACAATATGTTTGGGTATAATTAAATGGTAATATCCTAGGTGAACAAAAATAAATGGAATAATTGGAGGATCTAATGTTAAATGTGAGAGAAACAAGAAGTGTAATGCTCGATAATCATGGCGTGATGAGTCATAGGTGAACAATAACAAAGAACATAAAGCAATAAATTATTGAACTATTGAATTAAAATATGAAGAGGAGTTGGTAAAGTCGAATATCTATAGAAAATGCAATTACGAATTTCAATTTAAATGATAAAACTTTAAAAGGAAATAAAATTAGAATTCAATTAGAAGAAGCCAGAGTTAAATAAAATATAATAAAGAGTGGTAATATAATGGAGGAGTATTCTACGTAATATAATTGAAGAGCTATATAAATATAAAGTTTCAAGAAGAAATTTATTTTCAATCTTAAGTAATTTAAATACAATAGCTTAGGATAAATATATTTGGAACTTTAATGACTCATCAGATAAAGTCAGTTCATAATGGAAAACAGTGGAAGAATTAGAAAGTGGTAGTATATATCGTTGATTTTCAAAACTAAAAAGGAAAGGAATTAGTAGGAAACAGTAAATAATTTAAAAAGTAATAAATTAATGTATATAACGTATTCGTAAATGTTTAATATGCGTGAGTACGTTGTTGTAGATAATTCGAAAGGACGTTGGTTGTTCGCATTTATTGACGAGTTATTATAGCTCCATAACTACAAATTAATTAATTAATTACAAACTACTAAATTAATGGTTAGGGCAAGAATTGACACAATTCGAATTTTTTACATTAAGCTACGTTATATGGGATAGAATATAGAAAATCAAAAAATGTAACTAAATAAAGTTTAGCTAAATAAAAAGTGAAAGATTAAAAACGCCTTTAATAACAATAACTCATCACGCTAAGCCTGTTTATCGTGTTTTGTTTTTGTTTTAGTCGTTATTTATTTTACTTTTAACTGAATAACGAGAATGGTTTTGTATTAATTGACAACGCAACAGTATTTAATATTGGCTTCGAGATGATAATTAATATAATAGATTTAAATGTTGTAAGATTATGAAGTATGATAGAGAATGCAATTGCACACGATGGAACACAATAGTACACTAACACTACCCTTTGGGTGGCTTCGACACGGTTAATACCTGCTGGATTGGCACATGAATATCAGTAGATCGATGAATTGAAGAAAGTACATGTGGGTGGTAGCACTCATTGGGACACGGTGGGGTTTTCTTGTCACTGGGGTCAACTGTGAGTTGATGGGATAGGGGAAATGCAAATGCAAATGCTTATATGCAGTGGAGTGTAGGAAGTAGGGATCACATAATAGCTTGAACGACGTGATGAGACGCGCACGTGTCACACGGTTGCCATATTGGTAAGCGGGCCCCTTCTTTAGGGGCTTTATGATACATAAAGGAGTGGTGCCATCTACATGCATGAAGTAAAGTATTATTCAATATGAAATGGTATGTGTCAATCTGGCTAAGTGGGTCACCTGGTGGCAATGGTTAATTAGGAAAGCTTAGTAACAAGTACCGAGGGACATCTATGCAGTAGGGCTCGATGTGCGCTGTTACGGTGGAAACCCCATGTACCTCCGAATTAAAAAGGGTTTACCCTCCGACGGGCAAGAAAAATCATAATTATTGGCGGAATGAACAGTTGATGAAGTTAAGAAAGGAGGAGGTGATGACGACGAGAAGAAGAACTCAGAGAGCAGTGGCGTGAGGAACTGAAGACGCGGTACAGTGGGTTCGGGAGTTGCGGAAAAAGAAGAGGCAGACGAGGAAACTGATTCGAGCCCTTGTCGATGAGCTTTTCTTAACGAGACCGAGGGGAAATATAAGTAGAATCCACGGGAGTATTAGTGTCAGCGAGGGCTTGATCACGAAGGAAGCGCTACTGGATGCCGGAGCTGAGATGAACCGGAATAAAGCGGTTGGTGTGGATGGCATACCAGGAACGATGGTAAAAGAAATTGAAAATTGCAAAATTACGTGTTGAACAGTGTTATCAACTGAGCACGAAGAAATTCGTTTCTCTTGAAAATGAAGCTTTATACGGAAAGATTTTATTCCACATTTTTCTCTTATTTTTGCACGTAAAATAACTTCCATCTGCTTAATCGGTAACTAACCAAATTTATATGTTTCAAACAGATTTCCAAGATCAATTTTCTCGAAAACAAAGCCTGTTATTCTTTATATCTTTCTTGTTTTTCTTCGTACAAAACTGTTTTTCGTTTGTTCATAGTACTTGACCGGACCTTATGTTTCACATATTCTAACATACTCTATTCATATAAAAATTCGTAGTATAATAATCGTTATCTTCGATATTAAAATTATTATTAAATATTCGTTTAATTAATCTTAAAATTCTGATACAATTATGAAAAGCTATCAAAAGAATGATGTCTAGATTTTACAAGCATGCCACAAAATATATGTCGGGTTTACATTGGAATTAGGGTTAGGGGCGTGAAACGAATCTTCGTTTGGGTTACACGTTGTCGTTATGCAATAGAGAAGACATTGACTAGTGCAAATACGATTATTATAGAACCGGACAAGTAACCGCGGTAGTTAGGTACTCGAGAAACTAATGACAATGATCCTAGGTTCAGTAACGAATCCGCGGTCGACGGGATGATAGATGAACGTGCTCACAAAATCTAAGTCGGACGCGTAATATTCACTGGTCGTAAGGGGTTACTCTTTTCGTCGATGAGATCGCCAGAGAGAATGACTTTCCCGTCCCGATGATGCCACAGAGGAAAGCTATAATGGGGTGTGTCTAAGGACACGAGATCATCGGATTCGTCGAGAAAAACCTTCGTTCAGAAAGTAAGGGAAATTGGCGTTGCTGCTAATCGGTCAATCTCCATATCGGTGGTTAGAAAAAGATGCTAGCCGCCCTCGAGGGAAAGTTGCTAGAGGGAGACGCCGCTCGTTGAAAAATAGGTCTCCCCTATTTTCCCGTAGTTGGGACAAAGACTGTTTGTCTGTTTGAAGGACTTTAGTTGACTAAATCTTAAGATTTATAACAGGCCCTCGGGCTAGCTGAACATGTACTGCGGAGACGCGTCGACATCTGGCAATCATCTTACTCGAAGAATAGGGTCTGCGTGTGGCGAGCCACGGGACAGAAACCGTTGGAATATTTTCTGTCGCGTGTCGCCACGAATATTTCTTTTAAGGAGAGCTATAGAATTACTCCATACCTTTGTTAGACAAAGCGTTCATCCCGTGACCGCGGCTACGTTCGGCGACTAATTGTCGCCTTGACCCCAAGCTCATTGTCACAAGTCTCAAACAAATACAATTGGTTAGAATGACGGCAAATCGTTTAGTTACAACTGTAGATTTTAATTACAATGTTTTTATGGATTTTCCCGAGGTTTCAGAGGGAAAGGCACCGGTGTCCTCTTATCTCCGACATATATATATATATATATATGTCGGATCAGGATTCGAATTTTGGGCGCGCGACGACTCTTCATGTGGACTAGCCATCGTTTCACAAAGCCGAGATTTTATTTACACGTATATACAGGTCTATCACTAAGCTTAACAAATAATAAGTACAACTAATAATAAGTCTAACAAACACTAAGCCTAATGAATAATACGATCTACGAATAATTAAATTAAATAATACTATTAGCAATGTTTGAGTTCAAACGAATCCACGGTCACCGGGATAACTCCTTACTAAGCGAAACTAACTTAGACGCAAATGCGATCCTCGAAAACGCTCGATGTATCACTCTCCAAGGCAATCGCAAGAATGCCAGCCTCGTGGAGATTTTTCTCCCTGTACGATTGCATTTTGTTTTCTATCCCCGTTTGGAAGCATCGAGAAGGTTCCAAACGCCGTTGCTAGGCACACTCGTTGGAAGCATCGAGAGAGTTCCAAACGCCGTTGCTAGGCAGTTTCTGCCTGGAGTTTTGGTTACTAAATACAATGTATGTCCCATTGCATCGGCACCTCCGAGGCAACATCACACGTGGCTCGGCCCGCTCTCGAGGCCGCATGCCGCCACAACCACACTTCTCGGAAAACACATACAACCACTCCAGACCTCCGTTAGATAAAACATCCATCCCGTGACCGTGGCTACGTTCAGCGACCGATTGTCACCTCGAACCCAATCTCGCTTATTACAAATCTTAAACAATTACAACTATAATAAAATCTAGGCCAAGGTACTAGAGGATGTTCCCAAAATTTCCAAGGAAGGGCTTCGGCTTTCCTTTCATCTCCGACACGGCCATCCTGACTATCACACGTCCTCGGGTGTACCTTCGTTAACAAAACAAAAGGAAACAAGATTAGTGTCATTGTGATTAGCATTCAAAGTGCCAGTTGCATTCTGCGTGCTTTCAGTCGGGTCGTAATGACATGACGGACCATTCTCGATTTCACACCCAAATGGGTCTCATCCTTCGAATCGCACATACTCTCAAAGTTCGTTACATAACCAGCTTCGTAACACGATCGCTGTCAACACTAGACCGCCTCCAGCCTCGTGACATTGTCACTGTCGGTACTAGACCAGCTCCAGCTTCGTGACATCGTCGCTGTCGGTACTAGACCAGCTCCAAATCCGTGACATTGTCGCTGTCGGTACTAGACCAGCTCCAACCTCGTGACATTGTCGCTATCGGTACTAAACCAGCTCCAACCTCGTGGCATTGTCGCTGTCGGTACTAAACCGGCTCCCAGCTTCGTGACATCGTCGCTGTCGGTACTAAACCGGCTCCCAGCTTCGTGACATCGTCGCTGTCGGTACTAAACCGGCTCCCAGCTTCGTGACATCGTCGCTGTCGGTACTAAACCGGCTCCCAGCTTCGTGACATCGTCGCTGTCGGTACTAAACCGGCTCCCAGCTTCGTGACATCGTCGCTGTCGGTACTAAACCGGCTCCCAGCTTCGTGACATCGTCGCTGTCGGTACTAAACCGGCTCCCAGCTTCGTGACATCGTCACTCCCAGTGCCTGACCGCACTGAACTCCGTCCCATGGCCGCACCTGGGCTCATATAATTCTACGATCCTCTGGGATCGGGGTACTCACATCGCCATGGTCACTGTTCTCGTCATCACAACAGACATCCAACTCCGCAGGAATGCGACTATCCGGCATTTTCCTTAACCTGTCATGACTGTACTTGTATGACCTTTTCCCATCCAGTGTTTTCAAGGTATATCGGTCTCCTCCCAGGACCTCCGATATCACAAACGGACCCCTGAATTTTGGATCCAATTTTGTCTGGTTCCTTTCTTCATTTTGGCGTAGTACCAAATCACCAGGATTAAACCTAACTACTTTAGCTTTGGTTTTATCGAATCTCTCTTTGTCATACCTAGCACTAGTTTCCATCTCTTTTATTGCCTGTTGTCTTACACTGGAGATATCTATTTCTTTTTCCTCGATGTTATCAGGTAGTAATAAGTCATACGGTCTTGCTGCTCTACCAATCAATAACTCTAAAGGACTCGATTTGGTTACGCGGTTGATGGTGCAATTCAAAGCCAATTGCATCTCCCCGATCGCGTCTTGCCATGAACGCCCGGTCGTTTCTACCGTTGTGAACATATTTTTTAACGTGCTCATAACACGCTCTACTTGCCCATTGGCCCTACTTGCACCGGTCGCGATCAAATGAACTTTGATTTGTTTGCTTGCACAGAATTCTTGAAACTCCCGGCCCGTGAAACATCTACCCTGATCTGCTATTATCCGACAGGGACTACCGAACAAAAACACGGCGGACTTAAGTGCCTTGATAACGCTGAGCGAATCCAATTTGCGTGTGTGATATAAGTGCACGAATTTCGTAAAGGCATCGATCAAGACGACGACATACTCTTTCGAGTCATTCTTGCCACTCAGCTTGCCCGTTATGTCCATATGCACCGTATGCCACGGTATGCCGGTCTTAGGTATAGGATGCAGTTCAGCCTGTATTTTACCTGAACTAGCCTTCGAAACTCTACAAGCATGGCAGTTCTCGACAAACTTGCGAACATACTTCGCCATTCCCTCGAACCAATAATACTCATAGAGCTTCTCGAGCGTTTTATCCCATCCTAAGTGCATAATTGACTGATGCACATGGTTGATGACGGACCATCTAAAACCTCTCGGAACAATGGGTAAGCAAAGGGTTCTGCCCTTTCGTTGTACTTTACGGTAAAGTGTACCGGATCGCAGTTCGTAGGTATTCGCGATATCTTCCGCGAGCTCTTCGTTCTGTAATTTATTAACGATTTCGGAGATTTGCGGATCGCGACGTTGTTCCGCTAATAGCCAGTCTTCGGAGATCTCGGCCAGATTAATCTCTTTCTCTGCGACCTTGTCTATCATACGGCGATTCAAGTCTACGGGGTTTCGCGAAAAGAAATCTACGTGGGCCATTCGTTTACCCTCTCGATACATGATGTCAAAATCGAATGTTTGCAAATAAGCCCACCACCTATAAACCCGGTCGTTTAAGTTTACTTTGTTGCTGGAGGCTTTCAAAGAATTACAGTCCGTAACTACTAAGAATTTCCGTCCATGTAAGTAGTGTCGGAAATGCTTAACGGCGCTTACTACTGCTAGTGTCTCCAGTTCGTACGAATGATACCTAGATTCCGCGGGACTGGTCCTTTTACTATAATATTCGATGACTCTGTTTTCCTTTTCGACTCTATGCATTAAAATAGCTCCATACCCCTCCGAACTAGCGTCGGTATGTAGCTCTATGGGCCGATTGGGATCAAATATCATTAACACCGGCGCGTCGGTCAGAACGGAAATTATCTGTTGTCTTATCTTTTCGTGCCTGTCCGTCCAAGTTATGTGCTTGTTACTAGAAGTGAGTGCGTACAAGGGTTTCATCACTTGCGAAAATTTAGGAATAAATTTTCGGAAGTAAGAGGCCAAACCTATAAACTGCCTAAGCTGTGTGACGGTCGGCGGTGCAGGTAAAGAATTCAAAGCTTGTATTTTTCCCGGGTTTGGACGAACTTCTCCGTTACGAATTACATATCCCAAATAAAGTACCGACGTCTTCAGAAAAGAACATTTTGAAAAGTTAAAGGAGAATCCGGCGTTTACGAGAGTGTTTAGTACAGTGTGCAACCTTTCTAGAGCTTGATCTATTGAGTCGGTGATTATTAGAACGTCGTCCAAATAAACAACGACATACGAATAAGCGAGGTCGCCTAAGGCCTTGAAAATGGCTCTCTGGAAAGCGGCTGGTGCATTTTTCAACCCAAACGGCATCGTCACGTATTCGTATTGACCGTCGGGGGTAACGAACGCAGTATATTCCGTCGAGTTAGGGTGAATGGGAATCTGGTGAAATCCGCTAGCCATGTCCAGGCTAATGAAGTATCTCGCACTCTGCAATCTCGCGATTTGGTCAGCAATAAGGGGTAAGGGATACCGATCCGCGACCGTATTTTTATTCAGCGCTCGAAAGTCTACGCACAATCTGTCTGAGCCGTCCTTCTTCTTCACGAGTATTATAGGGCTCGCGAACGGCGAATTACTAGGTTTTACAATTTGTGCTTTAATTAACTCGTCTATCCTCTCGCGTACTATTCTTCGCTCTTCCACGCTAAGCCTGTAAGGGCTTCTCTGCACGGTGACGTTGGGATCGATTAGCCGTATTTCCAACTGGCCCGTACTGACGCGAGTACGCGGGAAACCCGTAATGAATGATTCTTTGAATTTTTCGAGAACAGAGATTAATCGATCTTTATAGTTACCGATCACATCAGTGTCAACCTCGTTAATGTTGACCGCATCTTCTGCGACTTTACCACAAGCGTTAACGACCTTTGTTTTACAAATAACGAGGCTATCTTGCGCGATATTTACGTCGAATCCCTGGCTCAAAATCTCGCGACCAATCATGATGTCGTATTTTAGGTAATCGTCAGCAAGGACATGAAAAACTATCTCCAATGTAAGATCGTTAATACGAACAGTGGACAAAATCTGAAGTGTACTCTTAATACAAGTATTCCCGATCCCCCGCATCACTACCACATCGGTTATTCTTTTGCCCGAAAATTTCGAGGCTAGGGACTCTTTGATTAACGAACACTCGGCCCCAGAATCAAAGTAAAATGGATACGACTCACCCAGATGGCTTAATCTACCAGCCGGAGCTTCTACTACACAGGAGTCGATCCGGCGTTCGTCAATGGAATCGTAGTTTCTTTTCCGCGATGATGGGCAATTAGGCGCGATATGTCCCTCCTCGTGGCATTTGAAGCAGGTCACCTTCGACGATGCGGCTGGTCGTTTTTCCTTCGGGTTTCGTATATCCTGCTCCTTCCCCGTTTGTGTTTGCAGGCGACACTCCGTTCTCCTATGTCCGTGAGCACCACAGCGGTAGCACTTAATCCGAGGAACTGATAGCCTGCTGCGTTTAGCTTCAGGTTCCGTTAGTGAATTTCTTGGCGAAAATGTCGGCTGATCGTTGTAAGGGAGAATCCTCATTTCATCATGAAATTGGTCCTCCGTCCTGATATTATTCGCGAGCGTTAGTCGCCGAAAGCGTCGATCTTGTGAACTCAGCATATAAAGGGCGAGGGCATTGATCACTTCGGGCATCGTTAGATCTTGCAACTTCATCTGCAGCATGGAGCGGAGGCGACTACCGTACGCTCCCGGAGATTCAGTCTCCGACGGTCGTTCTCTGGATATCCTTATTAACGCCGAAGCGGCTGTCTCTCTGCCACCAAAACGCGAAAGAAATTGTTCCTTAAACGTTGGCCAGGTAAGCTTTCCACCGCGCACCATTTGTGAAAGCCAATGCGCAGCAGAACCCCTTAGGGCGCGATTTAGAGCGGAAAGTAACGCACTCTCTTGCATCGGGTGGTCTTTCAAAATCAGATCAGCATGAGAGCACCACGCGGATGGATCGGCGCCCGCGCCTTCGGGGTCAAAACGTGGTAACGTTGCATCCTTAGATTCCGTACTCGGTCGTTGCTCCCCCGGTTTGTGCGCTAGCGTCTGAATTAACTCGCGCATAAGGTCCATTTGCTCTTGTAGCACTTTAAACGGTTCTGATCCCACTTCTGATGTCGGATCAGGATTCGAATTTTGGGCGCGCGACGACTCTTCATGTGGACTAGCCATC
Source organism: Bombus vancouverensis nearcticus (assembly GCF_051014615.1). Classification (NCBI taxonomy): domain Eukaryota; kingdom Metazoa; phylum Arthropoda; class Insecta; order Hymenoptera; family Apidae; genus Bombus; species Bombus vancouverensis. Next base: position 560,719 of record NC_134921.1, on the reverse strand, counting down.
GTTTCACAAAGCCGAGATTTTATTTACACGTATATACAGGTCTATCACTAAGCTTAACAAATAATAAGTACAACTAATAATAAGTCTAACAAACACTAAGCCTAATGAATAATACGATCTACGAATAATTAAATTAAATAATACTATTAGCAATGTTTGAGTTCAAACGAATCCACGGTCACCGGGATAACTCCTTACTAAGCGAAACTAACTTAGACGCAAATGCGATCCTCGAAAACGCTCGATGTATCACTCTCCAAGGCAATCGCAAGAATGCCAGCCTCGTGGAGATTTTTCTCCCTGTACGATTGCATTTTGTTTTCTATCCCCGTTTGGAAGCATCGAGAAGGTTCCAAACGCCGTTGCTAGGCACACTCGTTGGAAGCATCGAGAGAGTTCCAAACGCCGTTGCTAGGCAGTTTCTGCCTGGAGTTTTGGTTACTAAATACAATGTATGTCCCATTGCATCGGCACCTCCGAGGCAACATCACACGTGGCTCGGCCCGCTCTCGAGGCCGCATGCCGCCACAACCACACTTCTCGGAAAACACATACAACCACTCCAGACCTCCGTTAGATAAAACATCCATCCCGTGACCGTGGCTACGTTCAGCGACCGATTGTCACCTCGAACCCAATCTCGCTTATTACAAATCTTAAACAATTACAACTATAATAAAATCTAGGCCAAGGTACTAGAGGATGTTCCCAAAATTTCCAAGGAAGGGCTTCGGCTTTCCTTTCATCTCCGACATATATATATATATATATATATATATATATATATATATATATATATATATATATATGTACATTTTAAATGTTAAGGTTATCTATTTTATATTTGTTAAATATATTTAATTTTATATTTCCCCCTTTTTTTTAATTAATAATATATCTATATATATATGTCGGAGATGAAAGGACACCGGAACCTTCGGATAGCCCCGCAACATTGCAATCTAAAGTCTACTATAACTGTAACTAAACTATGATAACTAAGACAACGTGTAACCCAAACGAAGATTCGTTTCACGCCCCTAACCCTAATTCTAATGTAAACCCGACATATATATAGAAAAAGAAAATTTTTATATTTATATGTATTTTTTCTCTTTTTTTTTCTTATTGTTAAAACCTTTGTTTTATTTTAGGTTTTACGTACATGTTATCAGTGAAAATAAATATTATGAATGCTACTTGGGTTATAATTATATACATATATGCATACGGATTGGTAAGTAGTATAGATGAGATTTGTTTTATTGTTATGAATATATAAGTATATATTATCAATAGGAATAGATATTACAAATATAGCTTGTCTTTGAATATATATATATATGTGCGTGTAATAGTAAATATGACGGCTTATTTTTATGAGTCACTTGCATTATCAATGGAAGTGAGTGTTATAAATATCGCCTACTTTACAACATGCGTGTATATATATATTGGTAGATATAAGTGAGAATTATATGTATAGTTATAAATGTTGTTTGTTTACAGGTGGATAGCAAAAGTATTTGGTTTCGTGGGTGGCGTACAGGTGCCTTACAGTTCTACGGTGCGGATTGCTATTCCTTGGACTAAAAAAATTTCTTTCGAGATGAGTCAGATTATTGTAACGATCATGCATGGGAGGATTTTCTGCAGAGATTCAAAATGCTCTCTGGATTCCTCGTGAAACGTCTGGACAACACCTACATGTACTTCCATCCATCGTTCAGAGAATGGTTGATGAATTCGCCATCCGTTCTGCACACACATACAAAAATAGTTAATGTATATATATATTATTTATTTTTATTTTTTTTTTTTTTATAAGTTTCGTTTGGACCTGTTCCTTTGTACGAAGACTGTATCCCTGTATATAATATAATATATATAATATGTTATGATTATGTTAGTTGTTATTTATTATATATATATTTTCCTTATCTCTCTCTTTTTTTTTGTTTGTTTTTTTTTATTAGTACCTAACATTGCTATTATGATGCTGTATTACATTGCATTGGCTATTATTTGTATGTGCGACGAATTTTTCAACATGGCCGCTCGCGTGTCTCTTTGGTATGGCGTTGGTTTAATGTCAACAGTAACGTGTTGTTGAAATAGCTAATTAATTGTTAATCATTATAATTTTATTTAGTAGTGTTTTTGTAATATTGTTTTGTATTTCATGATATTGTCTGTGTCAATACCGTGTGCTACTTTAATGTGATAGCATGGATTGTATTGTCACCGAATTTCAATAGTCATTGTTTTGATTATACGTGACTTGCATTTATGTAAGTCTTGTTTAATTTAGTTAATGTTTTGTGTATTGTGTTACCAGTTATTTTCGTGTAGCATAACTTTATTCCTCTGCACCGAGTTCAGTCATGTCTTGTTGTTAATATTTAGTTAGTCTATCTTGATTAATTTCTAACCTATTTCTGTGTTTATTGACTTTTCTTATTTTCCCTATTAATTTATTATTGCATGCACTTGCTATTTGTTATTATTTTGTGTATAATATGAATTAGTTTCCTTATTAGTGATTAAATTTTATTTGTTAGATTGACATTGTAATTTCTAACCCATTTCTGTGTTTATTAACCTTTCTTATTTTCCCTATTAATTTATTATTGCTTGTACTTGCTATTTGTTATTATTTTATGCATGATATGAATTAGTTCCCTTATTAATGATTAAAATTTATTTGTTAGATTAACATTGTCTGTAATTCTTCAGATTCTGCTCTTTCGATGCTGCGTCATTTACCTGGATCGTTCCCACAACATCATCCGATTCTTTGATATGCCTTGGATACTTACTACGGCTGCCTTCAATCGTCTTATATCTGTGGTCATAAAGGTGGTGTTTAATTTATTTAATTCAATATGTGTATAATGCATTGTATGTGCGACCACTATTGGGCATTACAAAATAACATAACAATACTCGTAGATTAATGCATAACAAAATATCCTTTTACTCCGGTTATATTTATTACTAACTCTCAATTAATCTATCTTGATTATTTTCTAACAGCTTTCTATACTTTATCAGCTATTTTATTTCTTCTTATTAACCTGCGAAATTCATGCATGTACACTTCCTTGTATAGTGATTAATTGCTCACGAGGTAGGTTGTACTTTCACTGTTTTAGTTATTCGTTGAACTAACACGTTTTGCGTTCAAACAGTAATTGGAGCACTCGTAATAAACCTTTTCTTTTCAAGTTTCCGCTATCTGTGTTATTCAACGAACAGTGCCATGCTTCCACAGTATTGTTATAACATTTAGTACTGTTGTATTTTGCATTAAGGCAATTGAAGTTAATTTGTTCATTTATTTTTCAGCTGGCTGTAGTACATGGTGTTCCGCAAACAGGGAACCATAACCTATTTTGCACGTAAACCTTCTCGTATGATGATTACTTGTTCACAAGGTAACTTTCACTTTCACTCTTTTAATTATTTATTGAATCAACACGTTTTATATTCAAACAATGATTGGAGTACACATGATAATTTTCTTTTTTTTCTTTTTAGGTGTTCGCTATCTGTATTATTCGACGAACAGTGTCACACCTCCTTTTGATTTATCCACAATATAGTTATAACATTTAGTAACCTTGTATTTTGCACTGAGACGATTGAAACTAATTTATTCACTTATTTTAGGTAGCTGTCGTACATTATGTACCACGAACAACGATCCATAACCTATACTTGCACGTACACTTTCTTGTATGTTGATCACTTGTTCACAAGGTAACTTTCACTTTCACTAGTTAATTATTCATTGAGTTAACACGTTTTATATTTAAACAATAATTGAATCACATATAATAATTTTCCTTTTCTTTTCTTTTATGTTTTCGCTATCTGTGTCATTCGACGAACAGCACTGCAACATACACTACGGCACTACGTTGCCCACTGAAATCACTTTATTCATTGTTTATTTCGATTATGCGCTAGTTTTAACTTGTTTAAGTGCACCGTTCGCGGCATCCCATTTTTACTTCAATCTTGACGTTTTGGTTCTGCAAGATTTCTAGCACTTTGTGTGGTCCAGTATATTGATCGGAGAATTTTCCTTTACTAGGTTCTTTTAGTAAATATATCGAATCTCCTATTTTAAAATCTTGAGGGTTGATTCGTCGATCGTAATATTCCTTTGATCTTAGTTTGAATTTTATCAAATTTTCTCTTGCCATTCGTTGTACGGTGTAAATTTTATTGAACAGATCTTCGAGATATTCTGAGTATGTTGGTTCCATGTTCTCTTCGATTATTACTTCACCAGTAGGTTCTCTGGCTAGATGTCCAAAACTAATTCGTGCGGGGAGAATTTTCCTTTCCTTCATTTTAGTTTTTATTTTGCGCCAAGACGCAAGTTTACTGACATCGATCCAATTATCCAATTGCTTGCTAATAGCATTGAAAATACAAATTTTTGAAAGTGCCGCAGCCATATTAACCCAAAAATATTTTGTATATAGTATAGCGTGATACCATCTATATTTTCCTGGGGGAATCATAAGATCAGCACTACCTACTATGTTACCTACGTCAAATATTAGATGTAGTAACCAATAAAGTATTTTTAATCCAATTATAATCCAATGGCTAGTGTATTCAAGTTTTTATATATATCTTCAACTGGTGATTCCCTATTTTCTCCCTTTTGATTTCTCTGGGCTCGTTGAACTTGCGTTTCTTCAGCTTGAAAATGTTTAGAATCCTTTTCCTTAATTACCCTTTTTCCTTCTTTATTTACTTTATTCACAACACCTTTATTTTTCTCTACCTTTTCAGGATGAATAGTTTCACTGGAAGTGCTTATTATAATTAAATTATTATTTATTTGTATGGAACGTTTAGGAATATTTTTGGTAGATTTGGAATTATTCTTTGAATTTTTATTACAAACCTTTTTGCTTATAGATTCTGTTTTGGATTTAGGGATAGCTATATTTTTATTTTCTATAGTGTGATTTTCCTTGCAATTTAATGATTTGGCTTTGAGTTCGATAAAGTTTCCTTCTGATGGTTTTATAGAAGTTTTTGAGTGAGATACACTCGCTATCTCTTTTCCTATTATGGTTGAGACATTCACGAAATTCGTGGAGTCTTGCTTTTGTATCTTTGCCAAGTCGAACGTGGAGAGGCAATTCGCACTTCCCAGCGGGTCCAATATCTCTGTGATATTATGCAGTGGATAAGCATTGCCTGTCGTCTCGTCGTTCAATTTCCTAGTTTCTGCTTCGTCTGAAAGTTCTTTGGCACTAATATTATTTATCTTGTTTGGTAACTCAGGAAATTTCTCACTCATGATCCTGTCTATGGTACCGTGCGTCCTCTTATTATTTAACGTGACATTATCCCTTATCACAGCAACGGAATGGTGTTTGCATTGAAAAGTTGATTGGTTGAAATGATCAGCATCTCTCTTTTGATTTAGATCTCTATCGAGGTATTTATTTATGCATTTTTCTTCCCAAATTATTGCTCCTGCTTCTTTTCTAACATTTTCTTCTATTCCCGGGTTGTTTAGATGTTTCCGCGACGGCGGTACAAATCTCCAGTTCTGGCGGTTGTTTCGGTTATAATTATTCGAAGGTGTCGAATGTTGGTATCGAATTCTATTGTTCACTTGTTTTAGTTCTCGTGTTGCTTTCACGGCTTGGCGGTACGCATCGTCCAAGGATTGGTATCCTGCTATCTTTACTCGTAAATACACCTCGTTTGGAAGCCCCTTAACGAAAGCTTCCCTCGTGTCTCGATCTATCCTATCTTGAAATACGGTGCCGTACTCGTACCTTTCCCCGTTCATTATCGCCAGTCTGAGATCTTTGACGCGTTCTATCTAGTCCAAAATATCTTCTCCCGGTCGTTGAAATATTGTAGCTAATTCCCCTTTATATTCGTTAACCGTTTTTCCCGGACCGAACATATCTTTTAATTTATTCCCGAAATCGTTTAAACTTATTACTTCTGTGTCTTCTATGGCGAGAAATGCGTGTCCGCGAAGCTTATTCGTTAATAATTTTACTAACTGAGATTCTTGATGCCTAGGAACCATGTTTCGTGCGCGCTCGCATGCTCTTAAAAATCGAAATACCGACGGTCGATGTTCGTCGAACACTGGTACTGTCTCTATTGCATCTTTTAACTTAATTGGTTGGGTATTAACTTCTATCGGTATTGTCGCTTGGGAAATTATCGGCGATGATACGGGTGTCTTGATTTCTTTTTTTATTTTCAGTGAACGCACATCGTCTTGTAATTTATTCATTGTTGTACTCATGTCGCGAAAATTCGCATCCCATGCTTTAAGTTTTTCCGACAACATCAAGATCATGTCTTTGTCCAACGATTCTAATTTAGTCGACATTATTTCTTAGGTATATATTTTATCGATAATCGTAACAACTTTAATTCTTTGTGGAGCGAATCGAACCGTTTAAACCAACTTTAATCCTCCGTGAAGCGGATCCCACCGCTGCCACCAAAAATTTAAATCTCTAATGTTACGTATCAATTTGTTTGTTTAAATCGATCAAATCTTAAGTTTAAATTTTACTGAAAAATTTTTTTTTTCGTTCGAGTTTGAATTTAATCTGAAGGGAAATAAACTGAATTGATATTATTGTGTATGTAATACTGATTTAGATTTCTAATTAATACGGTAGTTGCTGCCACCAGAAATAGTCTAAGGACTATTTCAAAATATTTTATTTTTTATTATTTTTTTTCGTTTAATGGGTAGCGTTAACTGACGCTTAATGCAACTGGTAAACGATTTCCACTTTTCGGCTAACCTGCTATGTGCAGGGATATTGGCAGGGGAGAGGATTAAAGCTGGGAACAATATTTGTCCTCGTTAAACGGATTTTTATTTGAATGTAGAATTGCTTAGATTATTACCTTTATATATATTTTATTAGCCGGATATATATATTTTAGCGTTGCTGGATTGGATAGGAATGTGAGATTTTTCGTTGTTTTATATAAATTTATTTTTACGTTTGACTTCTTCTTCTCTTTTAATTTCGCTGTAGTAGTTTGCCGTTAGAACCGAAACTCAATTCATTTACTACGATGGATTCTGTTACCATGATTTTCTTGCCTTTTGAGTTTAATAATCGAGGATGATTCTAACGATCCTCTCTGTGCGGGACTTGTGTGATTTCGCAAGCCTTGCCCAAAGACGGACAATATTTTGCCAACAATGGGAGGAGGAATGCGAAGATCAGTGGGTGTTTCAGTAGCTGAAAATACCGTTCGCACAAGCCGACACAGCGGACAACTCCTTTGTTTAAAGTTTAAACAATGATTCTATCTTCAAAACCGTTCACGAAAATAAAACGAGATCGATGATAGGAAGTTCTAATTCGATTCTCGAGGGCAACGAGATTATCAGAGAAGAAGGAAATTTTCAAAATTAATTTTCTTACCTTGAGGAGTAGGTGCTGTCTGGTGCCATTACCTCAGCTGCTCCGGTGGTCGTCGAAGTTTTTGTTGGGTTTATTACTTGAACTCGAATATAGTTTACTATCAACTTTTACTTTATTTATCTATTTCGATACAGACTGAACAATTTACTAACTGGATTAATACCGCAATTACAATGCGCGTTTCTGTCTAAGCGATGAAATGAGGACTTCAAAGATAAAATCTTTCTTTTACTTAGTCGCGGTTCTCTTTTCTTGACCGAAAAACTAAAGACCCCGAAACGCAAAATACTATACAAAATTTCTAAACGCAATGATGAGCGCAATAACGAACGTAGTAACAATGAACACAAAATATAATGAGCACAAGAATAATGAACGGTAATAACAATGATCACTATAATAATGAACGCAAGAATAATGAACGTAATACGAATGATCCGTAATAACAATGAACACAAAATATAATGAGCGTAATAAGAATGTTCACCAGAATAATAATGAGCGCTGCTCTATGTTGCTTCGCTTATTTATAATGCCATCCCCCACGGGGTGGTGGTCCACTGGGGGTACGCTTCCGTGGGAATCGGGATGTTGCAGTTTGGGTTTCTTGGAATCGTACGTGACAAAATGTAAATTCCGTATTTCGACTTAGTTTTTATCGGTCCTGTGCTTCTGCTGAGCTAGCGTCTAGGAGGCTTGAAGCATTCCATGCTGATCTAGTCTTTTCCGCGAGAAACTTCTATGTTTTGTACCGTGGGAATTACCCGTGTTTCTTCGGCGCGTGCAAGGGCCGGCGGCTGCAGCATCATTATCACCTCGATGTTTGCTCGGGCAACACGCGCAATTCCGCTGCTCTCCCACAACAAGGACCTCCTTCTTCGAGTTATTTTTCGTAAGTTTGGATATTCGCATATTATGGTTGTTTTTGCGATTTTAATGTTTTTTCCTTTTTTGTTGTTTCCCTAGGCTTCGGTGATCGTCGTTCGGACAATGTTTGCGGAGGCATTTCCATCAGAGGTTCCTTATTATTATTATTTTTTAGATGTATTTTGTTTTATGTACGATATATATATATATATATATATATATATATATATATGTCGGATCAGGATTCGAATTTTGGGCGCGCGACGACTCTTCATGTGGACTAGCCATCGTTTCACAAAGCCGAGATTTTATTTACACGTATATACAGGTCTATCACTAAGCTTAACAAATAATAAGTACAACTAATAATAAGTCTAACAAACACTAAGCCTAATGAATAATACGATCTACGAATAATTAAATTAAATAATACTATTAGCAATGTTTGAGTTCAAACGAATCCACGGTCACCGGGATAACTCCTTACTAAGCGAAACTAACTTAGACGCAAATGCGATCCTCGAAAACGCTCGATGTATCACTCTCCAAGGCAATCGCAAGAATGCCAGCCTCGTGGAGATTTTTCTCCCTGTACGATTGCATTTTGTTTTCTATCCCCGTTTGGAAGCATCGAGAAGGTTCCAAACGCCGTTGCTAGGCACACTCGTTGGAAGCATCGAGAGAGTTCCAAACGCCGTTGCTAGGCAGTTTCTGCCTGGAGTTTTGGTTACTAAATACAATGTATGTCCCATTGCATCGGCACCTCCGAGGCAACATCACACGTGGCTCGGCCCGCTCTCGAGGCCGCATGCCGCCACAACCACACTTCTCGGAAAACACATACAACCACTCCAGACCTCCGTTAGATAAAACATCCATCCCGTGACCGTGGCTACGTTCAGCGACCGATTGTCACCTCGAACCCAATCTCGCTTATTACAAATCTTAAACAATTACAACTATAATAAAATCTAGGCCAAGGTACTAGAGGATGTTCCCAAAATTTCCAAGGAAGGGCTTCGGCTTTCCTTTCATCTCCGACATATATATATATATATATATATATATATATATATATATATATATATATGTCGGATCAGGATTCGAATTTTGGGCGCGCGACGACTCTTCATGTGGACTAGCCATCGTCTCACAAAGCCGAGATTTTATTTACACGTATATACAGGTCTATCACTAAGCTTAACAAATAATAAGTACAACTAATAATAAGTCTAACAAACACTAAGCCTAATGAATAATACGATCTACGAATAATTAAATTAAATAATACTATTAGCAATGTTTGAGTTCAAACGAATCCACGGTCACCGGGATAACTCCTTACTAAGCGAAACTAACTTAGACGCAAATGCGATCGTCGAAAATGCTCGATGTATCACTCTCCAAGGCAATCGCAAGAATGCCAGCCTCGTGGAGATTTTTCTCCCTGTACGATTGCATTTTGTTTTCTATACCCGTTTGGAAGCATCGAGAAGGTTCCAAACGCCGTTGCTAGGCACACTCGTTGGAAGCATCGAGAAAGTTCCAAACGCCGTTGCTAGGCAGTTTCTGCCTGGAGTTTTGGTTACTAAATACAATGTATGTCCCATTGCATCGGCACCTCCGAGGCAACATCACACGTGGCTCGGCCCGCTCTCGAGGCCGCATGCCGCCACAACCACATTTCTCGGAAAACACATACAACCACTCCAGACCTCCGTTAGATAAAACATCCATCCCGTGACCGTGGCTACGTTCAGCGACCGATTGTCACCTCGAACCCAATCTCGCTTATTACAAATCTTAAACAATTACAACTATAATAAAATCTAGGCTAAGGTACTAGAGGATGTTCCCAAAATTTCCAAGGAAGGGCTTCGGCTTTCCTTTCATCTCCGACACGGCCATCCTGACTATCACACGTCCTCGGGTGTACCTTCGTTAACAAAACAAAAGGAAACAAGATTAGTGTCATTGTGATTAGCATTCAAAGTGCCAGTTGCATTCTGCGTGCTTTCAGTCGGGTCGTAATGACATGACGGACCATTCTCGATTTCACACCCAAATGGGTCTCATCCTTCGAATCGCACATACTCTCAAAGTTCGTTACATAACCAGCTTCGTAACACGATCGCTGTCAACACTAGACCGCCTCCAGCCTCGTGACATTGTCACTGTCGGTACTAGACCAGCTCCAGCTTCGTGACATCGTCGCTGTCGGTACTAGATCAGCTCCAAATCCGTGACATTGTCGCTGTCGGTACTAGACCAGCTCCAACCTCGTGACATTGTCGCTATCGGTACTAAACCAGCTCCAACCTCGTGACATTGTCGCTGTCGGTACTAAACCGGCTCCCAGCTTCGTGACATCGTCGCTGTCGGTACTAAACCGGCTCCCAGCTTCGTGACATCGTCACTCCCAGTGCCTGACCGCACTGAACTCCGTCCCATGGCCGCACCTGGGCTCATATAATTCTACGATCCTCTGGGATCGGGGTACTCACATCGCCATGGTCACTGTTCTCGTCATCACAACAGACATCCAACTCCGCAGGAATGCGACTATCCGGCATTTTCCTTAACCTGTCATGACTGTACTTGTATGACCTTTTCCCATCCAGTGTTTTCAAGGTATATCGGTCTCCTTCCAGGACCTCCGATATCACAAACGGACCCCTGAATTTTGGATCCAATTTTGTCTGGTTCCTTTCTTCATTTTGGCGTAGTACCAAATCACCAGGATTAAACCTAACTACTTTAGCTTTGGTTTTATCGAATCTCTCTTTGTCATACCTAGCACTAGTTTCCATCTCTTTTATTGCCTGTTGTCTTACACTGGAGATATCTATTTCTTTTTCCTCGATGTTATCAGGTAGTAATAAGTCATACGGTCTTGCTGCTCTACCAATCAATAACTCTAAAGGACTCGATTTGGTTACGCGGTTGATGGTGCAATTCAAAGCCAATTGCATCTCCCCGATCGCGTCTTGCCATGAACGCCCGGTCGTTTCTACCGTTGTGAACATATTTTTTAACGTGCTCATAACACGTTCTACTTGCCCATTGGCCCTACTTGCACCGGTCGCGATCAAATGAACTTTGATTTGTTTGCTTGCACAGAATTCTTGAAATTCCCGGCCCGTGAAACATCTACCCTGATCTGCTATTATCCGACAGGGACTACCGAACAAAAACACGGCGGACTTAAGTGCCTTGATAACGCTGAGCGAATCCAATTTGCGTGTGTGATATAAGTGCACGAATTTCGTAAAGGCATCGATCAAGACGACGACATACTCTTTCGAGTCATTCTTGCCACTCAGCTTGCCCGTTATGTCCATATGCACCGTATGCCACGGTATGCCGGTCTTAGGTATAGGATGCAGTTCAGCCTGTATTTTACCTGAACTAGCCTTCGAAACTCTACAAGCATGGCAGTTCTCGACAAACTTGCGAACATACTTCGCCATTCCCTCGAACCAATAATACTCATAGAGCTTCTCGAGCGTTTTATCCCATCCTAAGTGCATAATTGACTGATGCACATGGTTGATGACGGACCATCTAAAACCTCTCGGAACAATGGGTAAGCAAAGGGTTCTGCCCTTTCGTTGTACTTTACGGTAAAGTGTACCGGATCGCAGTTCGTAGGTATTCGCGATATCTTCCGCGAGCTCTTCGTTCTGTAATTTATTAACGATTTCGGAGATTTGCGGATCGCGACGTTGTTCCGCTAATAGCCAGTCTTCGGAGATCTCGGCCAGATTAATCTCTTTCTCTGCGACCTTGTCTATCATACGGCGATTCAAGTCTACGGGGTTTCGCGAAAAGAAATCTACGTGGGCCATTCGTTTACCCTCTCGATACATGATGTCAAAATCGAATGTTTGCAAATAAGCCCACCACCTATAAACCCGGTCGTTTAAGTTTACTTTGTTGCTGGAGGCTTTCAAAGAATTACAGTCCGTAACTACTAAGAATTTCCGTCCATGTAAGTAGTGTCGGAAATGCTTAACGGCGCTTACTACTGCTAGTGTCTCCAGTTCGTACGAATGATACCTAGATTCCGCGGGACTGGTCCTTTTACTATAATATTCGATGACTCTGTTTTCCTTTTCGACTCTATGCATTAAAATAGCTCCATACCCCTCCGAACTAGCGTCGGTATGTAGCTCTATGGGCCGATTGGGATCAAATATCATTAACACCGGCGCGTCGGTCAGAACGGAAATTATCTGTTGTCTTATCTTTTCGTGCCTGTCCGTCCAAGTTATGTGCTTGTTACTAGAAGTGAGTGCGTACAAGGGTTTCATCACTTGCGAAAATTTAGGAATAAATTTTCGGAAGTAAGAGGCCAAACCTATAAACTGCCTAAGCTGTGTGACGGTCGGCGGTGCAGGTAAAGAATTCAAAGCTTGTATTTTTCCCGGGTTTGGACGAACTTCTCCGTTACGAATTACATATCCCAAATAAAGTACCGACGTCTTCAGAAAAGAACATTTTGAAAAGTTAAAGGAGAATCCGGCGTTTACGAGAGTGTTTAGTACAGTGTGCAACCTTTCTAGAGCTTGATCTATTGAGTCGGCGATTATTAGAACGTCGTCCAAATAAACAACGACATACGAATAAGCGAGGTCGCCTAAGGCCTTGAAAATGGCTCTCTGGAAAACGGCTGGTGCATTTTTCAACCCAAACGGCATCGTCACGTATTCGTATTGACCGTCGGGGGTAACGAACGCAGTATATTCCGTCGAGTTAGGGTGAATGGGAATCTGGTGAAATCCGCTAGCCATGTCCAGGCTAATGAAGTATCTCGCACTCTGCAATCTCGCGATTTGGTCAGCAATAAGGGGTAAGGGATACCGATCCGCGACCGTATTTTTATTCAGCGCTCGAAAGTCTACGCACAATCTGTCTGAGCCGTCCTTCTTCTTCACGAGTATTATAGGGCTCGCGAACGGCGAATTACTAGGTTTTACAATTTGTGCTTTAATTAATTCGTCTATCCTCTCGCGTACTATTCTTCGCTCTTCCACGCTAAGCCTGTAAGGGCTTCTCTGCACGGTGACGTTGGGATCGATTAGCCGTATTTCCAACTGGCCCGTACTGACGCGAGTACGCGGGAAACCCGTAATGAATGATTCTTTAAATTTTTCGAGAACAGAGATTAATCGATCTTTATAGTTACCGATCACATCAGTGTCAACCTCGTTAATGTTGACCGCATCTTCCGCGACTTTACCACAAGCGTTAACGACCTTTGTTTTACAAATAACGAGGCTATCTTGCGCGATATTTACGTCGAATCCCTGGCTCAAAATCTCGCGACCAATCATGATGTCGTATTTTAGGTAATCGTCAGCAAGGACATGAAAAACTATCTCCAATGTAAGATCGTTAATACGAACAGTGGACAAAATCTGAAGTGTACTCTTAATACAAGTATTCCCGATCCCCCGCATCACTACCACATCGGTTATTCTTTTACCCGAAAATTTCGAGGCTAGGGACTCTTTGATTAACGAACACTCGGCCCCAGAATCAAAGTAAAATGGATACGACTCACCCAGATGGCTTAATCTACCAGCCGGAGCTTCTACTACACAGGAGTCGATCCGGCGTTCGTCAATGGAATCGTAGTTTCTTTTCCGCGATGATGGGCAATTAGGCGCGATATGTCCCTCCTCGTGGCATTTGAAGCAGGTCACCTTCGACGATGCGGCTGGTCGTTTTTCCTTCGGGTTTCGTATATCCTGCTCCTTCCCCGTTTGTGTTTGCAGGCGACACTCCGTTCTCCTATGTCCGTGAGCACCACAGCGGTAGCACTTAATCCGAGGAACTGATAGCCTGCTGCGTTTAGCTTCAGGTTCCGTTAGTGAATTTCTTGGCGAAAATGTCGGCTGATCGTTGTAAGGGAGAATCCTCATTTCATCATGAAATTGGTCCTCGAAAGTAACGCACTCTCTTGCATCGGGTGGTCTTTCAAAATCAGATCAGCATGAGAGCACCACGCGGATGGATCGGCGCCCGCGCCTTCGGGGTCAAAACGTGGTAACGTTGCATCCTTAGATTCCGTACTCGGTCGTTGCTCCCCCGGTTTGTGCGCTAGCGTCTGAATTAACTCGCGCATAAGGTCCATTTGCTCTTGTAGCACTTTAAACGGTTCTGATCCCACTTCTGATGTCGGATCAGGATTCGAATTTTGGGCGCGCGACGACTCTTCATGTGGACTAGCCATCGTCTCACAAAGCCGAGATTTTATTTACACGTATATACAGGTCTATCACTAAGCTTAACAAATAATAAGTACAACTAATAATAAGTCTAACAAACACTAAGCCTAATGAATAATACGATCTACGAATAATTAAATTAAATAATACTATTAGCAATGTTTGAGTTCAAACGAATCCACGGTCACCGGGATAACTCCTTACTAAGCGAAACTAACTTAGACGCAAATGCGATCGTCGAAAATGCTCGATGTATCACTCTCCAAGGCAATCGCAAGAATGCCAGCCTCGTGGAGATTTTTCTCCCTGTACGATTGCATTTTGTTTTCTATACCCGTTTGGAAGCATCGAGAAGGTTCCAAACGCCGTTGCTAGGCACACTCGTTGGAAGCATCGAGAAAGTTCCAAACGCCGTTGCTAGGCAGTTTCTGCCTGGAGTTTTGGTTACTAAATACAATGTATGTCCCATTGCATCGGCACCTCCGAGGCAACATCACACGTGGCTCGGCCCGCTCTCGAGGCCGCATGCCGCCACAACCACATTTCTCGGAAAACACATACAACCACTCCAGACCTCCGTTAGATAAAACATCCATCCCGTGACCGTGGCTACGTTCAGCGACCGATTGTCACCTCGAACCCAATCTCGCTTATTACAAATCTTAAACAATTACAACTATAATAAAATCTAGGCTAAGGTACTAGAGGATGTTCCCAAAATTTCCAAGGAAGGGCTTCGGCTTTCCTTTCATCTCCGACATATATATATATATATATATATATATATATATATATATATATATATATGTCGGAGCGGACATTAGAATTAGGGTTAGGGGCGTGAAACGAATCTTCGTTTGGGGTACACGTTGTCGTTATGCAATAGAGAAGACATTGACTAGTGCAAATACGATTATTATAGAACCGGACAAGTAACCGCGGTAGTTAGGTGCTCGAGAAACTAATGACAATGATCCTAGGTTCAATAACGAATCCGCGGTCGACGGGATGATAGATGAACGTACTCACAAAATCTAAGTCGGACGCGTAATATTTACTGGTCGTAAAGAGTTACTCCTTTCATCAATGAGATCGCGAGAAAGAATGTCTTTCCCGTCCCGATCATGCCACAGAGGAAAACTATAATGGGGTGTGTCTAAGGACACGAGATCATCGGATTCGTCGAGAAAAGCCTTCGTTCAGAAAGTAAGGGAAATTGGCGTTGCTGCTAATCGGTCAATCTCCATATCGGTGGTTAGAAAAAGATGCTAGCCGCCCTCGAGGGAAAGTTACTAGTGGGAGATGCCGCTCGTTGAAAAATATGTCTCCCCTATCTTCCCGTAGTTGGGACAAAGACTGTTTGTCTGTTTGAAGGACTTTAGTTAACTAAACCTTAAGATTTATAACGGGCCCTCGAGCTAGCCGAACATGTACTGCGGAGACGCATCGACATCTGGCAATCATCTTACTCGAAGAATAGGGTCTGCGTGTGGCGAGCCACGGGACAGAAACCGTTGGAATATTTTCTGTCGCGTGTCGCCACGAATATTTCTTTTAAGGAGAGCTATAGAATTACTCCATACCTTTGTTAGACAAAGCGTTCATGCCGTGACCGTGGCTACGTTCGGCGATTGACTGTCGCCTCGAGCCCAAGCTCATTATCACGACTCTCGAACAATTACAATCGGATTGAATAACTACAATTGTTCAATTACAGACTCCGGTGTTCTTTCATCTCCGACATATATATATGTATAAGATTTATAAAATGAATGCTAGGTAAAATGTCTGTGATAAATAATTCCAATTAAAATGGAAAAATTTTTAATTGCATTGCTTCGACTATACATATACATATACTTAATGTGACTTTGTATGAGAAAAATTCTGTTTGTCATTCGATATCGAGAGCTGATAATGCTAACATACGATGAAACGATAACAGAAGAATCCGAATATTCAGAACTTTTCACGATATATGTTAAATAATATTATGAAATAAATTAAATAATTACTCCGCATTGCTTCCAGCGTACGTGTTCACGATTCTCGGCGAAACCGAATATGGCAGCAGGAAATCAACCAATCACCTTGTTTATTCGACCAATCGCGGGGAGACGTAGTCGCTAGGAGAGACGTCAACGGGAGTCGTAAATTCCCGTTACGATTATAACAATCGACACCACGACTTGATCGATCCCCTGATTTCCGGTGAGATAATAGGGGTGATTGAGTTTGTATAACACTGTGATTCACAGAATTATAAATTATATATTTCCAACACTTAGATTACACTGATGAGCATAGATAGAGAGATAATCACTTATCGCACGAAGATAAGATAGATATGTACGTTAAAGCAGGGCTCTTGTAATTGGATTCAATGTATTAGTGGACGTAGCACTATAAGATATTTAGGAGAGGAAATGTAGGCTCGACAATACCGAGGCCGACTCTCGCGTTATGCTTAGACTGCCCCGCTGGGCATTAGCGTATACTTAGTAGTTGACTTTTCCAACGATGTAGAAGAAGTGAAGTTGAGTGACGATGCTGTGTCAGAGGAAAGCTAAGGATGGGTGTGTCTAGCGCACGGGACCATCGGATTTGTTGGTGACGATTTTAGTTAGGAGAGTGAGGGAATTGGCTTCGTTGTTAATTGGTTAAACGAAGGGTCTTAACCGCCCTCGAGAGAAAGTGGTTAGTGGGAGGAAAGTTGCAGCATACGTGAGAAAAACTAACTTTCCCTTGTCACGCCGTGGTAGACAAGAGTCTTTAGAAATTCTTCGGAAACAGACGTTTGTTTGGTTTGAAGGACCTCTACTAGGAAATTCCTGAGATTTATGGAAGATACTTAAGGCTATTGAGGGTACGCCGTACGGAAGAGCGGACATCTGGTGTCCGTCTGGCCCGCGGTGTGTGACCTGGGCCAGACAGAGGGTCGCCCGGCGTAACACACAACTTCGGAAGAAAGTTAAGCGCGGGAAGAAATCGCGGCATCCAGCTTCCTGCGAATCTATTCTTGATCTCGATGTAAGCAGTAATCTTTCGATAATCGTTTTGCAAAATGGCGTGCCTTAAACGAAGTGTATAGTAAAATTCGTATTTGAGAGACGCATAAATAAAAGATATCAGGCTATTTCCCGCGAGAAATTCACGTTCGGTTGCAACATAACATGTCACGTATGTATTTTCGTCGAAAACTGATTTCGAGGGACGTGTATATGTACGTATCAAGTTACTTGGCGAAAGTTCAACGACAGACTGTGACTTTAAAACAGTAAGTATGTAAGCCTATGTTTGTTGTCCGAGAATTGGAAGAATCTGTCATGTTTTGTTTACGTCGGCTGTAATGGAGTGGTGTTTTTGTCTTGTGGTAACTGAATATCTCAAACAACAAACTCGAGGTTTCAATCGATCTTCGAAAAGAAGTCATACCCATTGGCCTTGGGTGAGCTGTGATTTCATTAACTTTTTAATTCATAATTGATAACATAAGGTTATTGTAAGACCGATGAAAATATGGATAGCAACCAATTGCAATTGAATATCTGGCCTGTCTTGCACTATTGAAATTTTGCAAGTCACTAAAGTTACCAGCATTAATATGTTCCCTTGCACAAGTTTGACGATAAAACAAATTAAATTTTACTAATTGCAAGTTATTTGATTATTCTATTTAACGAAAAATTATAAAATCATAAAATAGAATTCTATATAACCTGTAAATCGTAACTTGTCAATCTACTAGTACATATATTATAAATTGGTAAACTTTTGTGTGTGGGGGAGGGGGTGCTAGATGTAACACTGATGCGACATTTTGAAAAAATATTTAATTATAATCATGAAAGGCGTTATTGAAATATTGAATTTTTATTAATGTTCCTTGCAACTTCGAGTTTGCGTACTATATTTAAAATGTACATAAGATATTGACATATAAATCACATATAAGTATATTGACAAGTAACAGTCACAAAATTGTTTCAAATGAGGATAATCATCCTAATATCAACTTATCAATTGTGATCTGATAAACAAGAATTCAAAATACAGTTAAACTGTGTTCTACATACAATAATCTTTTTCGGAGGAGATTTAAATATATGAACATATTGTGATATTTTGTCCATAATAACATGGATAATATAAAGTTTCGTATTACATATACTCTATTTTTTAATATATTCTGCATATCTCATTTTATGACAACAGACAAGCAAACTATACTCCCATTATAAGCTTCGCTCTAATTTCGCATCGTTTCACCTGAATATATCGTGAAATTTCATCCCGTCAAAATTTTGCGTCAATCTTTTTTATCTTAAAGGATTAAAGACAGTTGCAAAACGCCACGGTGTTTCGGGGTTTGTTTAAATTTCCGCCAAATGAAAAAGAAGTTTCGCGAAAAATGGTAGTTACTAACGGCACGTCTGGTTACAATTTTCGTTTACAATACTTTTGGCGAGTAAATATGATGTACTGGGTCGATACTAAGTAGTCGGTTGTCCCTGAAATTTGAACTGTTGAGAACGAGGTAATAACAGGGTGACTGGTTTGTTGCTGTGTAACGTATACACGTTTCTGAATAGTTTTCTACTTTAAATGAAATTAACTGCTACCCGACGGAGTTTCGACGTAGCGATAAACACGTCACTGAAAAAAGCGACGAATGGGAATGGAAAATACGTAAAGATTTTTTTGACAAAATAAAGAATCATTTTGTCAGATTTCAAGAAGAGTTTGGGTAAATTCAATTTATGCTCTTTGCTACTTGACTTATGTTTATAACACTAAAAGTTATCTTTACAAGCAGCGAAGTGATTTAGTTTCATCCGTAGTTCGGTTGCTTCCAATTTTTTCATTTTCACATTGCGTATTACAATATTGATGTTAAAATATTATTATAGAAAACATGTTAGCAACTTAATTTTCTATTTGTTCTTTTCTCTGTTTTCCTTATTCTGTTTTTGGATTTGTGGTGGATGATTTAAATAATGACGTGACGAGTTGATACTTGATATTGTCAAATATATTTAAAATTATTCCAAATACAGAATTAATCGCACGGGAGACAAAGATTTTGTAACGAATCCTAGCGGCTGCCATTTGTCGTTCACGCGCTGTTGCCGATACCGGATGCGCTAATGTCACGTAAAATAACAAAATAAAAAAAGAAATTTAAGGTGAAAAATAAAAAAAAGAAACTTTATTTTTTTTCTAACAACAATTCACTTTACAATCCACTTCCAAACTCTAGGCGTGACTTTCCAAGACTGAAGCTCTTATGATTTGACTTTCGATCGAATCCGATTACTTTCTTTTGTCATCCCTCAACATCCCCACCATGCATTTGCATTTGCTAGGCGTCCGCGACCGTTGCCACGTGCTCTTTCTTCTAGAACCTTCGGCGGAAGGACCGTTGGGATGTTGATGGTTCATTAGACACTTCAGCGATATTGCCGCCGATTGTCGCCGAGTGCCGCCACATCTTTATCTCCATCGTCAGTCCATCGGATTTGAAGTATGTCGGTCGTGACACTAACATTGTGGCGTCAGAGACGACGCGTTTTGACTCGCGAAAGGCGTTTTCGGTTTGCTTCGACCACTCGATTCGCCGCGAACAGCTCGTACGTATCTTTGTTCGCGGATCCGCGTAGTTTGTTGCACGGGTATACGTTTATATTGACACCGGTGTTCACGAGGAAAGAGATCCTTGGTGCCCTGTCTGTCACGAAAATGCGACGGGATACTAAAGCCATCGCCACATGCCGCGTTTACGGACGGCTGGTCTCGTTTCACTGGGTCCAGTTGCAAGGGGCCCGGCACTTCCTTGCGCGGTCTCGAAAGGTCTCGTGGTAATAGCAGAGACCAGACTTCTGCGGTCTGTCCTTCGAACTTGATATCAATCTTGCCTTCCGTATGTAGAATAACGATGTGAGGTGGATAGTGGGTGAAGGTGCCCACAAGAAATACTCTTGATGTTCAACAAAAAAGTTAATTAAATTATTAACAATCAACAGTCAACAATTTATGATCAACAATTAACGACTAACGATTAACTGTCAACAACAATTAACGATTAACGATGAACGATCAAAAACAATTAACGATTAACGATGAACAACAATTAACGATTAACGATTAACTATCAAGAGTCAATAATCACGTATCTCTAATTGCGTTTGCTTCGCTATGACGCTTAACCTTTCGCACTCCGCAGCTCGGGGCAGAATGAATCTTTGATTCGAAACCAAATGGATTCTTTTCTTTGTTGTCCCTCGATATCTCCACTACGCACGCGTTTATTAGATGTCCGCAACGGTTGCCGCGTATGCATTCTTCCGAATATTCGGCGAAAGAACTGTAGGGATATCGATGGTACATTAGGCGTGTCGGCTTTACGCTTTGAAGGTATAGCGCTTTGTGTCGCGAAGCCGTTGGAAAGTTCCATGGTCGAGTGCCACCACAGATGCATGACGATTAGATACAAACGCTTCAAGTATTACAATTAATAGCTGATACAATTGCAACAAAACAGATGTCCTTTATGCAAGACTACTGAAATTACACAGCTACAATAAAATAAGGAATACGTCTGTACTATGGGAAACATAAATAAATATACACATAGTAGCTTATACAACATGTATGTGGAGGACGATTAAACGCGTTGTTGATTAATGACCAGACGAGTTGATACTTAGTGTAGTCAAATGTATTTAAAATTATTTGCAGTACAGAATTAGTCGTCGTTCGCTTAGTGTTGCTCGATATGTGTATACAAGGTAATGCTTACGTTCGTTCGATATTAATTCGCTATAAGAATGTTCGATACTAACTGTCTTAACGATCGTGTTCTTTTATTTATACTCGGGGGAGTATCGAAAACTTTAAATTCAACCTCGGTTGACGATTGCACGTAGCGGCAACATTGTTTTGCCCGGAGTTTGTTTATCGTTACGCTTTGCTTGTCACGTAAAAGTAATGGGAAAATAATAATAAAAAAATGTTGGATTCTTGAACCAGAGTTCGAGATACCTCTATTCTATAATAGGATTACAAGTGTGCGATTAAACTGTTACCGAAAGACTGAAGCCTCGATCAAGAACCAGCCCTTCTAGATGTTCGTTTATCTTATGCCTACGTGCCGAATTCATAATCCTTTATTTTGGGAGTCGGTGTCGTATGCAAGGCGGTTCAGGTTTCCTGAGTCGGTTGGAGATATTTGTTGACGTTACATTCCCCCAGTGTTAGAGTGCGGCTGGTCCTCCAGACTCTTATTTTCGGTGTAGTGCCTCCTTTTGTATGCCCTTTTGGAATCTTACATGCCTTGCTTCGAGGATGACTGAATTGGTGTCTTCAGGTAATTCTCCTAATGGTTGTATTTCAGGTGTGGAATATGTGTTTAAAGGTGCGCTAGGTGTCTCTATTGGTCTAGAGATATTGCTTATACCTGTGTCTTTTTTTTTTCTTTGGTTTTACAACATAATACACGAATACATAATTTGGAAGGTAGGCATTTGCTTATAATATCGAATAATCCTATTTTGTTAAATATACATATGTTCCTAGTAATGCTAGATGAATATAACTAATAATTTATAAGACACTTAGTTCCTATTTCTTAAGACTTCTAATTCTATGTTCATAATTAAGAGAGTTTACTTCGTTGGTAATTTGATTGAGGTGCATTCTATACGATTATACATTATTAATGATTTTTGGAGCGTTTTCAATTTTTGTTAGGATTTCTTCTAGACTGTCAGTTAAGGGTAAAGCTATAGTTTTGAGATTTGTTTTGTAAGTTATATTGGTTTTTAAGTTATTGTTTTCATCAAAAAATTTATCTATATTTTTATTCATTAATTCTAAATTATCGTTATCCAGAGTTACAAATAGACTTCTAGAAATGGATCCAACAAAATTCAATGACCCTCTTCGGTAACAAGTGTGTGTCATAAATTTAATATGCATGATTAAATTGTCTAAATTTCTTTTGCGAGCGCGTGTAATCATTTCATTGGAATACGGGCATTCACTTTTAAAATGTTCTGTTAACATTAGTCTAAATCTTTTAATTTCGCTGAGTTTTGCATATATATCCTTAATGTCTAAACCTATAATTACGTTTACAGATTCGCTATATAAGTATGCATGAGCTAATTTTTCTTGATATATAGAACTACCGTTAAGGGGTATAACGTTTAGCTTAGCTAACTATGAAGAAGGTGAAGATCGTCCTGGAAAGTAAGGTTTAATACGGTTACCATGTATTTTCCTAATCGAGTGATTTACTATTATTTCATAATAAGGGGTTTTTCACTTTTTCAATGGTGTATGGCCCTGGCCATTCAGTATCTATCTTGTGTTCTTTATGATCGTTAAGAATTAATACTAAATGTCCTTCTTTAAAAATAGATTGAGGTTTGGCAATTTTAGAGAAGTTTCTAATAAATTTTCTATAGTATCCAGCTAGCCCAAGGAATGATTTTACATCAGTAGGATTTTTTGGTAGTTTGAAATTCTTTACTGTTTCTATCTTTTTAGGGTTAGGTTTTACTCCATCTGCTGTCACTACATGTCCTAGATATTCTAATTCGGGCTTTAAGAATTCACATTTATCTGGTTGTATTCTTAGACCTACTTTCCCGAGTCTTTGGAATATAATGACTAAGTTTTTAGTATGTTCTTCTATCGATTGCCCGAATATAATGATATCATCGAGATAAACGAAACAATGATTGTTAATCAAACCTCTTAACGTGGTATCCATCATTCTTTGAAAGGTAGCAGGTGCGTTCTTGAGCTCGAATGGCATTCTATTATAGTGGAAGTGTTCTTGTGGTGTGCTAAATGCAGTGTATTTCTTTGAATTCTCGTCCATGGGTATTTGATGGAACCCTGAGGATAAGTCTAAAGAGGAGAAATATTTCGCATTTCCTAGCTGTGATAGTATATCGTCAATGTCAGGTAGTGGATACGCGTCTTGGTCTGTTAGTTCGTTTAACTTCCTAAAGTCAATCACTACTCGCCACTTTTGTTTCCCTGATGCGTCGATTTTCTTTGGAACGATCCAGACAGGAGAGTTATAGGGGGAGTCGGAGGGTTCTATAATCTCTTTGTTTAACATTTCAGTCATCTGTTTATTTATTTCGGTTTTATGATGTTCGGGAGGACGGTAGGATTTTACGTTGATGATCTTGTTAGGTAGATGATACATTTACACTGTACACGTGAATGTGTGTGTAAGCGTCAGAGGGCGTCCAGGTCTCAGTAGAGACAAAAGACGATTGGAGGCTGTTAGGAGAATCTAGAGGAGGTGGTTGACAACAAGCGTGCGTGCAAGAAGGTTATCGAAGTCTTCAGAGTGTAATATATATATGTATAGCTGTTGTGTGCGAAATAAAGTAAACTATTTGTATTTTCGAATCCTCTCTATACCTTAACATGGTAGCAGAGCGTGGTTACTTGTTTTGCAGGCTATTTAGTGCGTGGTTTTTAGTCTTGCGAGTTTAGTAAGGGAAGAAACGTTCAAAGAATATAAAATAAAAGAAAAAATACTTCAAGCACGTAGGAACGCTTGAGTAAAGAATAGGAAATCAATTAAAATGGAGAGATCGGAAATTATGCTATCGATATTTGATGGTGAGGGTTACGGTATGTGGAAGAAAAGAATAACAATGTTTCTGAGATATAAAGAATGTGATATTGTTATAACTAGAGTGAAGACTGAAACAGACAATCCAGACTGGGATAAAAAGGATCTGAAGACGATAAATATAATTTACAGTGCCTTCTCAAATAGACAATTAGAATATATTAGGGAAGAAAAAACAGCGTATGAAATAATGAAAAAGTTCGACGAAGTGTACTTGAAAGAATCGACGGCACTAGATCGTGTGCAGAAGGAGATTGGAGAAGATAAGTCTTGATAAATACAGTGATTCAGCATCGTTTTTTAGCGATTTTGAAAAATTAATAAATGAATTAAAAGGTGCAGGCGCAAAAGTGAGTGAGAGGGAAAAGCTGAATTACATGATAAATACGTGTTACGTCGCGTAACATTCTACCTAGCCCAGGCCACACACCGCGGGCAAGATGGCAACCAGATGTCTTCAGATACTCACTGCGTACCCTCAATAGTCTCAAGTATCTTCCATAAATCTTAGGAATTTCCTAGTCGAGGTCCTTCAAACTGAACAAACGTCTGTTTCCAAAGCATTTCTAAAGACCTTTGTCTACTACGGCTTGACAAGGGAAAGTTGGTTTTTCTCACGTATGATGCAACTTTCCTCCCACGAACCACTTTCTCTCGAGGGCGGTTAAGACCCTTCGTTTAACCAACTAACAACGAAGACTATTTCCCTCACTTCCTTAGTCAAAATCGTCACCAACAAATCCGATGGTCCCGTGCGCTAGACACACCCATCCTTAGCTTTCCTCCGCCACAGCATCGTCTCCGAACATCACTGATTTTACATCCTTCGAACAGTCAACATCCTTCGACCGGGTTTACACCCGAAGATCAGTCAGTCTCAATCAAGCATCTCGTCAAGCGGTCAGCAATTCAAATACAGTGAGTCGACAAATCCATCAGTATACGCGATAATCCGTCTAGAGACTCAGGTCGCACTCATTCGTAGTCATCTCATAACAAATATTCATTTTGTGTTACACCGAAGTTGTTGGTTTGTGAAAATATATAATAACCTGTTAGCAACAGCGTTATCCTTCATTTAACTACCCTTATTATCCTAAACGAAATAAGGGATCGAGCGATTCGCGGCGTTGATTAGCAAATCGTAACGGGAATTTACGACTCCCATTGGCGCGCTTCTTCGAGATCGCGTCTCCCCGCGAACGTGCGAAAACAATACGTTACCCGAAGAGTATAGCTACATAGCGGATATAATAGATGCAGTGAAAGAAGAGAAACAAACGGTAGCGTGCGTGAAGAATAAAATAGAAATAGCGGAAAAGAAAGATAAGTCTAATCGAGGAGAAATGAAAACTAATGCCTTTGCTGCAAAAAAAGAAGGATGCTTCAAATGTGGAAGAGTGGGATATTTTGCATGAGAGTGTCAAAATGGCGTCCAAGCGGGAAGCAGTAACAGTTATCGGCGTGGGTCAACACGTGGTCGCAGCAGAGGAAGAGGAAACAAAGGCAATACGAACAGGGAGCGTGGAAACTTCCATCGTCAATCAGCAGCCGGCACGAGCGAATATGGCAACTCAGAAGCAGGCACATGGATGGCAACAGCGCACGCAGCACACAGCAGCGAGATGAACGAGATAAGTGGTAACGAAATAACATGCCTATTAGATAGCGGTTGTACCGATCACATTATTAACGATGTAAATTATTTTGATAAATCTATCGACCTTAAAGAACCGGTAAATATATATTTGGGCGATAATAGATCGATAAAGGCAACAAAAGAATGAAATGTTATAAGCTATTTTGAAGCATTTGAAAAACGAAATAAAATAAATATGAATAAAGTTTTTTATGTGAAAAAAATGTCCGCAAACTTGATTAGTTTCGGCAAGTTAACGGATAATAATAATATGGTTATTTCAAAAGGAAATATTGCAAAAATAATAGATGAGAACAATAAACTTACAGCTTTAGCGGTCAAAGAGAATGATACATATAAAATGAAAAGTATATTGAAAGGAAGAAGCACTTAGTAAACAGTGGCGAAAGTAGTGATGAGTAAAAAGGATGGCATAGGATGCTAGGACACGTAAATTTTAGATACTTAAATATTTTGGGCAAGTAAAGAGCAGCTAGTGACAGGCATACCGAACAAATTTGAAAAGGAATTGTTGAAATGTAAGGTGTATATAGAAAGTAAAATTCATAATTTATCTTTCAAAAATAATCGAACTAGGGCTAGGGAGATAATGGAAATTATTCATACGGACGTGTGCGGTATCTTTAAGACTACCGGATTAAATGAAGAGAAATATTTTATTTTATTTATCGATGATTATAATAAAATAGCTAGGATCTATTGTATAAAATCAAAAGATAAGGTCTTTCATTTTCTCGTACAGTTTGTAAAGAGGTTAAAAATATTAAGATGCGATAATGGAAGAGAATACTTAAACAATCGAATTTATAAATTTGCTAGGGATAAAGGTATCATAATAAATAATTGTCCAACCTACGTACATGAATTAAACGGGACAGCGGAAAGGTATAATAGAACAGCGATGGACATGGCGCGTTGCTTGTTAACGGAAGCGAAAGTACATAAAAAGTACTGACCGGAAGTAGTATGTACAGCGGCGTACTTGAAAAATCGAAGACTAGCAAACACTGCAGAGAGAAAGACACCTTTTGAAATATTCTTCGAGAGAAAACCAAGTGTTGAAAATTTGTATCTATATGGAAGTAAAGTTTTTGTAAGAAGGCCAGAACAAAAAAAGAGTTTCTAAATGGGATAAGAAGGCAGATATGGGAATTCTGTTAGGATATAGTGAAGTAGGTTAGAGAGTCCTATTAGGTGTAAAAATAACAGTAGCGACATGTAGAGGTCGTAGAAACAGACAAAAAATGTATCGGTTTTGAGGAGAATTCATTCGATGCAGTTAGCGATGATAGTAAAGATAATTATTTATTGGACAGCATGAATAAGGAAGAGTTAGAAAGTAGAGAAGATGAAAATGATAATAGTTCTGAAAGCTTAAAGATTCCTAGGAGATCTACACGTAATAAGAAAACTCCAGTAAGGTATCCAGAAAAGGAAAACAGTAGTGAGATTCACGCAAATTATTGTAGAGTAGATATCCTTTGTACATTTGAGGAGGCGATTTGTTGTGAAAATAGTGAAGATTGGAAACAGGCTATGGATAAAGAAATAGAGTGTCTCTATAAAAACAAAACTTGGAAATTGGTAGAGAGGGTAAAAGGCAAAGAAGTATTAGATGTAAAATGGGTTTACACGAGAAAATCAGATGACAGGTATAAGGCTAGATTAGTGGTAAGAGGATTTCAACAAAGAAACGTAGTCGTTGATGACATATATTCTCTTCTCTTCTATCATATTGTTGTCAAAATGGATTAATCATTGAGCAAATGGATGTAAAAACTGCCTTTTTAAATGGCGAAGTAAGTTCGGAGGTATATGTAAATCAAGCAAAGGGATATGCAGACGGAACGAATAGAGTTTGTAAATTATCGAAAGCGCATTATGGGTTAAAAGAAAGTCCGAGGGACTGGTATGAGTGTTTTGATAGGTATGTGACGACATTGGATTTTAAGAAGAATAACATAGAGTTGTGCCTATATACTCATGGAGAGGGGGAAAATGTTGTTTATTTGCTAATATATGTAGACGATTTGTTAATCTGTAGTAAAAACAAAAAAAGGATACAAAATGTAAAGAAGCTATTACCTGATAAATTTAAAATGAAAGATTTAAGTGAAGTAAAAGAATATTTTGGAATAAATATAGAGTATGATTATATAAAAAATGAAATGAAACTAAGCCAAACGAAATACATTGAATCATTAGCGAACAAATATAAATTACAAAACAGCAAATTGTACTGTACACCAACAGAAACAAATTTAAAAATTGAAAACGCTGAGATAAATAGAAATGACATTGGATACAAGAACTTAATTGGTGCATTGCTGTATATTAGTACAAATACCAGACCCAATATAAGTTATAGTGTGAATTATCTTAAGTAGATTTCAAGATTGTTGTAGCGAGACACATTTTAAATATGCTTTGCGAATATTGAAATATTTGTACCGAAATATTGAAATATTTAATATTAAAGATTTAAGGTTACATTAGAAAAGGAATGAAAAGTATGAAACGATAGATTGTTCTGTGGACGTTGATTGGGCAGGAGATCATTTAGATAGGAAATCTACTTCTGGATATGTAATTAAATTGTATGGAAATGTAATCGGTTGGAAATCTAAAAAACAAAGGTGTGTGACAAAAACCTGGACGTATGCAGAGTATGTAGCTCTATCGGAAGCGGTGAGTGAATTAATGTCTATTAGAGAAATTATGAAGGTCTTCAATGTAAATCTAGACAATAACCCTGTAAAAATTTATGACGATAACTCTGGAGTGATAAGTATAGCAAAGTACGGAAATTTCACAAAAAATTCTAAACACATTGAAGTTCATTACCACTACGTTCACAAATGCTTAAAGGAAAATAAGATAAATATAATTTAAGTAGGTACAGACGAAAATACTACATAGGTTCTCTAAGAGGTTTTTCTATGTGCGATAGTCGAATCAAAGATTTGAATTTTTCGATTTGATCTACAGTGTTTATATTTTCAATAATGTTAGAAATTTGGACTGAAAACTTACCACCATTGATAAAGCATACTGGCATTGGCTTTCCGTCGAAGTATACAATTTTTTGAACGATTTCTCCCGATGCGAGGGTTGGTTCTTGCTGCAGCAGAAGGGTATTATTATCTAATTTTAATGTTTTATTGGAGAGTTCGAATCGATATTGATTTAAACCGGGTAAGCCTAATATGCCGTCTTCTGTGATAGGGAAATTATCGTCTACTAAGGAAAATTCTATCTCTTTGTTGAATAAATTTAGTTTAATTTTGGAATTGGATTCGTATTTGGAATGTTCCATGGAGAATTTCTATGTGTCTGGTATTATTGTTCTTCCTGGGTAGCATCCTCGTTTAAGCAAGTTGATTCCTGCTCCCGAGTCAACGAAAAATCGCAATCCTGGTCGTCCTGGTAATTGTAGTCGTATTGTGGATAATCTTCCTGAGGTAGCATTGTTAATTCTGATTGTTCTTGAATGTGGTTTATTCCTGGAGGGGCTTTTGTTTGAGGCGGTATTCGAAAATTTTGGCATTGATTGGCAAGGTGTCCCAATCGATTGCATTTGAAACATTTCGTTTGTGGCCTTTCGTTTAATGGTCGATTTTCAAGCTTTGTAAAATTATTCATTCTTGGTTGAATGTTTTGTGTGGGTGGAGTTTTGTTATTCATGTTACTTGTAATCGTGAAGCGGTTACCTACTGGACGAGACGTCTGGTTACGATAAGATGGTGGAGTGGTTGTTTGTCGTGTCATCCGTCTGCGAGCGTTGTCTTCGCGAAAGTATTTTTCCACGTCCATTGCCTTTTTTTCTGCATCGATGATGTTTGGGGGGGGGGTATTAGCCAATAGCACGTGTCCTATTTCTGAATGAAGGCCTCTTACATAGTCAATCACAGAAACCATGTATAGTCGATCGTTCATCGCTCATCGAGTTAGTTCGTCTTTATATTCATTGGTAATGCTGTATTGAAGTTTGTTGAAAACACGTCGAAATCTAATGTTATAATTTTGCACGCTTTCGGTTATTCCTTGCTTTATCACTCTTAACTGATCTTGGTGTTCTCTTACTGATGCTTGAGTAGCTACGTTACGTCTTAATCCTTCGTACAGAGTTTCGAATTCGTTAATATGGATATTGCGGATTGTCATTGCGGCTTTTCCTACAATTTTCTCTATTTTGATCATTTTTAATAATAACGTTTGTTCGCTACACATCATTCTCATTTCTTTTATTTCACGAATAAAATCTTCTACACTTATATCGTTTTCTCCGTTTAGTATCGGAGATACTAAACAGCTTTTAGATTTCCAGAGTTTGCAGCTGTTGGATTGGATGGTTGGACATATGTTGGTGGCTTTTGTGGCATAGGTGGAGGTGGATTAGTATCGTGTTTTAATACTGATATATTATCGTCATCGTCAGTCATCATAGAACCGAATTCAGTTGATTTTACGTTTATTTGTGGTAGTTTAACACGAGAGAGGTTTCTAGCTAATATTTCCATTTCGTTAGCGCGTTTTCTATTTTCTTCGTTCGCTAATTTTAAAGCATTCTTTATTTCGTTAAATTGTTGTCGAAATTCTTCGTTCTGTCTCTGTATTAAGTCTAAAATTGCTCTGGTAGAGGAATCGAGTGATCCCGTTTTATTTTGGACTCCACTTGTAGAGGGTAAACTTGTCTCGGCTTTTGAGTCTTTCTTGTTGTTCATATTGTCTCTTCGCCAGAGTTACTAGAGAAACTAATTTTTCGCGTTCTATATTGTTTAAAAGAATTCCGACTTTTCTCACCTTGATACGTAAGTTCGTAGAATGAGGTTCCCTTGCGGTGTTTTCCTCTGTGGCGCGTTCAAATGTGTTGTTTGAGTGTCAAACTCGTTCTGTTGATTTGTTCTATGCTGACAGTGGCCCCGTTGATTTGGTCCACCGTGGTAAATTATTGGCACCAAAGTTCATAACACAAGTAGTTCGAATCCTTCGATCTTCAATAATGTCCGTAGACCGAAATCGTAACTTCGTTTACACTGAAGCGAATGGATCCTGGCAGGATCGCCAAAATGTCACGTAAAAATAATGGGAAAATAATAATAAAAAAATGTTGGGTTCTTGAACCAGAGTTCGAGGTACCTTTATTTTATAATAGGATTACAAGTGTGCGATTTGACCGTTACCGAAAGACTGAAAGACTCGATCAAGACTCAGCCCTTCTAGATGTTCGTTTATCTTATGCCTATGCGCCGAATTCATATTCCTTTGTTTTGGGAGTCGGTGTCGTGTGCAAGGCGGTTCAGGTTTCCTGAGTCTGTTGGAGATATTTGTTGACGTTACATGTACGTCAAGACTGTGTAAGTGTCACGAGGCAAAACAATAATATGAGTCGCTCTCGATTTGCATCGTTCTCTAACTCATGTGCCGCTACATACTTATATAGCTATTATTTCTTACAACCTAGCGTATGCAGTTGTGTATGGGACCTTAGGTTCACTGTTTATAGATACTGCTAGGAATTAATCGAACGAATTCAACGCAGTCGCGTTTACAGTGTTCCGTATTATCGGAAATGCCGAATTCGCGTGGTTTCGCTTTGACGTTCGTCCACGTTGACGATTGTTCAAAGAACAACCGAGTGGCCTCCGCGTCACAGCTACGAAAGACATCGAAGCCGCGACACCCTTGAGTGACTTCCCTATCTTTTCCTAAAACCAAGGATGACGCAACTCAGGCAATCGTTACAAGCGTTCGAACTTCACATTTTCTTACCATACTATCAACAAAAAATGAAAGCTGGTTTTCAATGAGTCATTATATAATTATATGTCGGAGATGAAAGAACACCGGAGCCTTTGGAATTTTGGATAATCCCGCAACATTGTAACCTAGAGTCTACTATAGCTGTAATTGAACAATTGTAGTTATTCAATCCGATTGTAATTGTTCGAGAGTTGTGATAATGAGCTTGGGCTCGAGGCGACAGTCAGTCGCCGAACGTAGCCGCGGTCACGGGATTAACGCTTTGCCTAGCAAAGGTATGGAGTAAT
Organism: Bombus vancouverensis nearcticus; assembly: GCF_051014615.1. Classification (NCBI taxonomy): domain Eukaryota; kingdom Metazoa; phylum Arthropoda; class Insecta; order Hymenoptera; family Apidae; genus Bombus; species Bombus vancouverensis. The sequence continues at coordinate 528,794 of NC_134921.1, read as the reverse complement.
TCTATAGCTCTCCTTAAACGAAATATTCGTGGCGACACGCGACAGTAAACATTCCAACGGTTTCTGTCCCGTGGCTCGCCACACGCAGACCCTATTCTTCGAGTAAGATGATTGCCAGATGTCGATGTGTCTCCGCAGTACATGTTCGGCTAGCCCGAGGGCCCGTTATAAATCTTAAGGTTTAGTTAACTAAAGTCCTTCAAACAGACAAACAGTCTTTGTACCAACTACGGGAAGATAGGGGAGACATATTTTTCAACGAGCGGCGTCTCCCACTAGCAACTTCCCCTCGAGGGCGGCTAGCATCTTTTTCTAACTACCGATATGGAGATTGACCAATTAGCAGCAACGTCAATTTCCCTTACTTCCTAAACGAAGGCTTTCCTCGACGAATCCGATGATCACGTGTCCTTAGACACACCCCATTATAATTTTCCTCTGTGGCATCATCGGGACGGGAAGGGCATTCTTTTACGCGCTCCCGTCGACCAAAGAGTAACGTCTTTACGCTCAGCAATTATTTTTACGAGTCAGACTTAGATTCAGCGAGAACGCCCATCTGTCATCCCGTTGGCCGCGGATTCGTTATTGAACCGGAGACCACTGTCACTAGTGTCGCGGACGTCTCACCGCCGTGGTAGATTGTCAAACCTGTGCTATTCATACCTGTGTCAATAAATCGTATCTTCGTTACACCGCAACGATGGCTACCTTCAATGAAGACTCCACAAACACCGACAACCCTATCCCCAATGTCATTCCGACATATATATCCACCGAAAATGCGCTCTTGTAGACAAACGCTCGATTCGCGTCATAGCTTTTAAAGCTTGTCGCATCTCAATCCGTTGGAAAAGGTTTTTCCTGTAGCATATTTTATTTTTACGAACCAACAAGGTCTTTGTTTATTTCCTTCTGTTTTTTGCTCCAATTTCCCCATTGTTTTTTCAAGGATAGTATTTCAGAGCCACTAGTCAAGTTTATTGTAACAATAAACGTACGTTTCGGAAACATTTTGTGCTGTGAAACAGAATATACTAAAGTTTGAAGGTCACATCGATTTTCGAAAGTTTATAAATGGAGGTGTATGACAGTATCACCAGCTGTTGCTGTCCAAGTAACTCCAACATCGAAATACTACAACGATTACAATCGAAAACGCTAAGAGCCTTAATAGACGCACCTTGGTATGTTACCAACAAAACCATCCATCGCGACCTCAAGATACCTACAGTCAAAGAGGAAATAGCAAAATATAGCGACAGATATAGCAAAAGAGTCAACAAACACCGAAACCCCCTAATCACTGGACTACTCGATACGACGGATCAGATTCGATTTCTTTTTACTACAGACATGCAAGAAATTCCGTGTTGGAGAGCTATGTTGCGAGTTCGAGTGCCTGGACCATCTGAAGAACGTTACCGGAACTGGTATAGTTTATGTCGTTGATGATAATAATTCCTCCACGACTCAGCAACAAGAGCTACTCTGGGTGATGAGCTTAATGGTGCTGTTGCGGCTATTTTAATTTTTCAACAGGGATCCAGATGGCGCCGTTGACGAAATTCTTTCATTATAAACGTCAACGATCAACATCAGCCATCAGGGAACGAAGAAGGTACGCTGTAACGTGTCTGAGTAATTATACCTCGAGGAGTACATACAGTTATGTAATGAAGATTCGTATGTGAGTGTTTGTTTTCTTATTTCTTTTCCCTTTGTTTCATTTGAATGGATTTTTGTACTCAAAGAGCGAGGTAAGATTACGTCAGATACGTTTTTACATATGCTAAAAAAATGGAAAATGATGATGATGAATCAATGACGCGTAGAAAATTATAATCTATTGTATTGCTGTTATCTAATGGTGTTGTAGTTGACTGTATGGTGGATGTATCTAATGGTGTTGTAGTTGACTGTATGTTGTTCAATATTGCTATGAAACTCTTCTGATTCATTGTCACTTATACGAAGGATGGAAGTATACGAAATTGATAAAATTATTAATAATATTTACGAAGAGAAAGTAAACTGTTGGATATATGACAAAATAATTCTATTTTAAATAAGAGACTGGTCAGCGTGGTTATTTTGTTTACAAAATCAAACGAATTTAATGAATGTAATGGTAAGGAAGTAACTATAAGTGGCTGTTAAACTATTTTTATGCTTGAAAAGTAATTCGCAAAGTAATGTAAAGCAGTACTACTGAGTTGTACATAACCACTTTCAGAATTTGTTCTTAACCTCTTGCTTCATAACTTCCTTAATTATACTCTTCAAACTTATTGACTACTTCGATGTTGTTACGAACAGAAACTGATAAAATATTAATCTTAAATATAGATTGAAATGAAAGCTTGTCACGTAAATATATATGTCGGAGATGAAAGGAAAGCCGAAGCCCTTCCTTGGAAATTTTGGGAACATCCTCTAGTACCTTAGCCTAGATTTTATTATAGTTGTAATTGTTTAAGATTTGTAATAAGCGAGATTGGGTTCGAGGTGACAATCGGTCGCTGAACGTAGCCACGGTCACGGGATGGATGTTTTATCTAACGGAGGTCTGGAGTGGTTGTATGTGTTTTCCGAGAAATGTGGTTGTGGCGGCATGCGGCCTCGAGAGCGGGCCGAGCCACGTGTGATGTTGCCTCGGAGGTGCCGATGCAATGGGACATACATTGTATTTAGTAACCAAAACTCCAGGCAGAAACTGCCTAGCAACGGCGTTTGGAACTTTCTCGATGCTTCCAACGAGTGTGCCTAGCAACGGCGTTTGGAACCTTCTCGATGCTTCCAAACGGGTATAGAAAACAAAATGCAATCGTACAGGGAGAAAAATCTCCACGAGGCTGGCATTCTTGCGATTGCCTTGGAGAGTGATACATCGAGCTTTTTCGACGATCGCATTTGCGTCTAAGTTAGTTTCGCTTAGTAAGGAGTTATCCCGGTGACCGTGGATTCGTTTGAACTCAAACATTGCTAATAGTATTATTTAATTTAATTATTCGTAGATCGTATTATTCATTAGGCTTAGTGTTTGTTAGACTTATTATTAGTTGTACTTATTATTTGTTAAGCTTAGTGATAGACCTGTATATACGTGTAAATAAAATCTCGGCTTTGTGAGACGATGGCTAGTACACATGAAGAGTCGTCGCGCGCCCAAAATTCGAATCCTGATCCGACATATATATGTACTAGTTACTCAAACTATGGATCACATAACCAAATAAAAAAAAAAAAAAAAATTATTGTACACTATAAAGCAAGAGGTTATATCTTTAATCTGTTAAGAATTAAATTTTTTATTGTAACTACGAAAATTATAAAAGTACCAAGCGAAGCAAGTACGGAATATATGCGGAATATGAATCGCTCAACGAGCCAAAGAGCGGCTCAGTGACAAAATTAGTAAAGTAAAGACCACAAATATTACAACATTATATTCTACCACAAAATAATTCTCTATACAAAAAAGGTACACAACGAATCGATTTTTCACAACGATAAGAGTCAACAGAACCAATCAAGACCAGGCGAGACTCTCATAAAACAACGATATCAGAGGGATCAAATCAGCGACTTCAATCTATGTTACAGAGTATAGTTATCAAGAAAAATTGCTCTTTTCATGGAAAGTATGGTAATGATACTCTTATAATACATTGTATATCTGGCAGTCGGATGTGCCCGTGGCCATCGGAAATGTAAAGACGACGCTTTTAGAAAGCGATAGCGCCATCGCGTTTTAAAAACGCGTTAGAAGAAGGACGGTTTCGCTATCCAAGGCGAATCGAAAAGTGTGCGTGTTGCGAGAATCAGAGTTGATCGAGACGTCGAAGCATAGAGTCGTTAGAATTGAGTTGCGAGTGTTGTCGAGTGTTAGAGTTGTTAGTGAGAGAGAGAGAGAGAGAGAGAGAGAGAGTTACCAAATAGTTGTCAAGTTATTTGTTGTAAATACGAGCGTTGCATTTAGTTTTCCTGTTAATCAAACATCGTTTCTCTGTCTAACTAATATCTGTATTTTCAATCCATTATTAATATATTCCGATATTACAAGTGGGGGCTCGTCCGGGATTGAATAAGACAGAGAAACGATACGATTTAACGGAGCTATTTGTGCGGGAGTAGAAAGGAATAGAATAAAATGGCAAACGTTGAAGACGAACGATTGTCGGGTGAAGAGGATTTGACGCTGGAGGAGCTGAGGAGTAAGCTCGCACAGATGAATCTGCCTATATCCGGTGCGAGATCAGTGCTGGTTGCCAGGTTGAACAGAGCGTGCAAACCTGGTCGATCTACTCCTAAGGATTCGAAGCGTGGCGAAGAACCAACAAACCAGCGAGATCTAAGAAGCAAGCAGCGAGCCGAACGCAGTCAAGAGGGAGAGGAAGACCTCGAGAAGCTGAGGACGAAAGAGCTGAGAGCGCGTCTCGTTAGCTTGGGGTTGAAGGTAACGGGAAGAAAATCCGAACTACGCGCGCGGCTACAGGCGGCCCTAGAAGGAGACGATGTATCGTCGGAAGAAGGGAGCTCCAACGAAAGTGAAGGCGAGGACGATAAACAAGGCGCGCGAGAATACAGGAGAGGCACGCGAGCGGTGTATCAGGACCGCGATGAGTATCAGCAGAAGTATATGCGTCGGTTCGATGTTGAGTCTTAAAGACGTGGAAGACTCATTAGAGAAATTCAGCGGGGATGATCTGCTGAGTGTAAATCAGTGGGTGGAAGACTTCGAGGAAATGGCAGAAGTGTGGGGTTGGTCAGACGCCCACATGGTGGCCTATGCTAAGAAATTACTCGCAGGCTCCGCTCAGGCCTTCGTACGACAAGAGCGATGCGCGAAGTTTTGGGCAAAGCTAAAAAAGGCGTTGAGGAATGAGTTCGAAAATGTAGTAAGCGACCAACAGATACATGGCGAGTTATCCCATAGAAAGAAGAAAGCAGATGAGAGTCTGCAACAATATATGTATCACATGTGCGGGATTGCAAAAGAAGGAAGGGTTGATACGCAATCCTTGATAGACTACATTATTCAAGGCATTCCCGACGAGGTCGCGAACAAGACTGTGCTATACGGAGCCAGGAATATCGAGCAATTAAAAGAGCGTTTCAGGCGCTACGAAGCGATAAAAAGAGATATGGAGATGAGGACGAAATTTGAGGAGCCGAAGAGTAGCAGGGTAAAGCCGGTGGCGAAGCTGTCCGAAACCGAGAGGAACAAGGAACCCGGTCGATCTGGAGATGCGAGGAAGGCGCGATGCTACAATTGCGGTGATGCGGAGCACGTGTGTGCGGAGTGTCCGAGCAAGTCGAGAGGACCTAAATGCTTCAAATGTAGGGAGTACGGACACATCGCATCAAAATGCGACAAGGCACTGGGTGAGCCCTCAAAAAAAGTTTACAGCGTGTTTCGGTCGTTACAAACAAGGCGTGGTAAGGATGTTAAGATGGAAAATTTCGAATTGAGCGCGTTGATAGACACCGGTAGTGAGCTGACTCTAATGCGAGCAGATCAGCATGTGAAAATCGGAGCGCCCAGATTAAGTCGGGAAATCGTTGGATTTGGCGGTGTCGGTTCCGGAAGGAATTTTACGCTCGGGAAATTTTCGACGAACATTATTATAGACAATGAGTCGTACTGTGATGCAACATTCGCTTATTATTGGCGCAGACTTTTTGGACACTGTTGAAATAAGTATAAAAGGGGGAGAATCTTTTATTAGTAGAATAAAGGACAAAAATCCCGATGAGTGTCCGGAAGTCCTCAAGATAGATGTAGAGACACAGGCGAGTGAGATAGATTTGTCACACGTTAAGGACATGCAACATAGGCTAAAAAGAGATTTGAAGAGAACCAAAGCATTGCTAAGAGACGCTCAAACGATGCTGGAGAAATCGAAAGGTGACTCGACGGGTAAAGCAGCTTTACGACAGCTGAAGAACCAGTTAGAAGATGCAGAATGCGCTAGAGCAGTTGCAGTTAAAGCGAAACAGGCACTGGAGCAAGAACCGAATGAGGCGCAGGCTTCGTTGCAGGAAGTACTGCGGCAACGTTCCGAAGCAGAAGATCGTGTTAATGTAGCTAGTCGCGAACGAACTGAGCTACTGTCGCAATTGGAAGAAAATAAAGAAGAGTTAGCAGAAGTTTTGAAGAAGTATCAGGCAGCTGTGCAGCAAGTGTCGGAGGAACGGAGAATAGTGGCAAGACACGTGGTGATTGGTAAAGTGGACCACGAGATGGTGTCCTCGTCGGATTCTTGCGGCTAGCACGAGGACTTAGCGAACATCACGAGGAGGAAGAATCTGGCTAAACAACAGCAACAGGATGTTGTTGATGATATTTGCGAATTTACTGAGAAGGATAGCGTTGCGGGTGTGAGGGTTGTTTCAAGTTTTCGGATAGACTCGAAGAGAGTGAATGCAAGGCGAACGAAAAGACAAGGGAAGTCGCACGCGCGGAATCCCTCCAATAATATCGATACGAAGATTCGATATACAGAGTATGTGGATGACGAGGACGACGATGGGATTGTCGAGGACACGATGAACGTGAAGACCTTCGAAAAAGAAGAGATCATAGTCTCGGTAGATGGTAAGTTGTTAACGTCTTCCATGTACGAACCGAGCCTACGAAAATGTCACGATGCTGCCACGACGATCAAAGCCCCTGACAAGAGTGAAATGGGTAAACAAACAACGGAGAGGAAGATAGAGGAAGAGCGAAAGAGGAGCAGTAGCATCGAGGACGAACAGGCCGCGGTGTTCCAAGAGGAACGAGATCAGCTGCGTGCGGACGCAAAGAGACGGATTGAGGAGATCCAAATCCGAAACAAGCGGGCGTATAACAGGAGACGCAAGAAGGCGACAGCATACAGGACGGGAGATCTAGTGGCAATCGAGAGGATGCAGAGGGGTCCCGGGCTAAAGCTGCATCCGAAGTTTCTTGGACCGTATCGGGTGATAAAAGTCCTGCGAAATGACCGATACATAGTGCAGCGAGAGGGGGAGCACGAAGGGCCACGTACAACTTCCACGGCAGCCGATCACATGAAATGGTGGAATGCTGACGATAGTGATGTAAGTGCGAGCGGCGATGATGAGCACATCTGAGGGCAGATGTGATTGTCAGGAAAGGCCGATTGTGATATCGTAGAATAGCTTTGATTGGAGATCGGCTGAAAATAGAAAAACCGTGTACGTCGTGTTTCTGTGGTTCGTTTACATTTAAGAGTGCCTACGTGACTAAAGGCACGTAGTTGGTAGTTCTTACATAGGTATGAGGGAAACAATAGACAACGTTAGAAGAAGGACGGTTTCGCTATCCAAGGCGAATCGAAAAGTGTGCGTGTTGCGAGAATCAGAGTTGATCGAGACGTCGAAGCATAGAGTCGTTAAAATTGAGTTGCGAGTGTTGTCGAGTGTTAGAGTTGCTAGTGAGAGAGAGTGAGAGAGAGAGAGAGAGAGAGAGAGTTACCAAATAGTTGTCAAGTTATTTGTTGTAAATACGAGCGTTGCATTTAGTTTTCCTGTTAATCAAACATCGTTTCTCTGTCTAACTAATATCTGTATTTTCAATCCATTATTAATAAATTATAATTAATCGGACAAAATTACACCTTTAATATATTCCGATATTACATTACCGTGATGTAATATTTATCATGCTTATTTTGTACGTAAAACGAATCGTTGGAATATTCCCGAAGCTAACGAAGCATTTCCCAAAAGTTAAACCGAAGAAATTAACGCGAATAGTTAAGTGAAATTTTTCCATTAACTTGCTGACCAACCGGCAAATAAAAAATCATAAAAATTGTTTCAATGTGTTGAGGTCACGCATAACTTCTTTTTTCATTGACGATTACCAAACAGGTAAAATTTCGAAATTGTACGAAGGCCACGTGACCAGATCGTATTGGAATTTGAAGTGCATGGAAAAAGACAACTCGAAGTACAAACCTTGAGCTGTACTACTCGAAGTACAAACGTGAACTAATGGATGCAGAAAAGCAATTAACGCCAAACATCCGAACAGCATCTTGGAGCCCGTCATTGTTCTGAAATAAAAGAAGTGACGAATTAAAAAGACGCAGGACTAATAATAATAAAGGAAACTTAGTTCGTATTATAAATTGAATTTACATCAGAAAAGAAGCACGATCAAGCGAAACAGATCGTAGAAATGACAAATATCATCGATATACGTTTCAGTGTAATTTCACTTTTGAAAATTATTTAGTTTAATACGATCGTATTCATCGCTCTGAAACTTTCATTGTGCTGCAATTTGTGCTGCGTCTTTTTAATTTCTCTATCTTTCTGTGTTTTCGGAAAAATTACTTGAAAGATTAAGAATTGCTTGCCTTATTTTATTTTCGATTAGTTAGGATTTGATTATTCCAGGTAAGGTTTATTATTTATAACAGGTTTTATCACTTGTTTATTATTTAGGAGTTTGTTATTTTAGGATTAGTACCTTTTAGGATTTCTTATCCTTCGAGTTTCTGTTTCAGATATCTAGGTCTATTTCAAGATGTTTCATTACATTAGGATTATTTATTCGATTAAGATAATTTAAGAGTTTCACAATGTACAAAGAAATAATCGCGTGAAATTTAGATTTATGCTTTAAACGTATTAAACACGCGGTAATTTCAATGTCTATAGCCTCGAACGTGTTCTGATTAGTTGTGTCATTGTCTGTGACATTGAAATCACAAAAATCCATTGCAAGTGTGCTGTCATGCAATGTGGATGTAATTGGGTTTTTTGGGTATTTCCTGTATCATCTGATTTGTACAGTACTATTTTAACGCAAGGACAGGAAACTTATTATATATTTCCCGTCCATTATTTGAATCGTTGTGAAGTGTAACGAATTATATTCGATTCGAGGAGATGTTAATGAATTACCCATTTCATATGTAATTACATGGAAATAAAAATCAACAGACAACGGAATTTCCAATATTTTTTTGTTTCGTCACGTCTTTTTCATAATATATCTTTTATAGGTACGTGATCTATTAATCGTTCGAATGGAAATAATTATTCGTATAATATTCAAATGATTCTAGCCATAAAATAAATTAAAACGATACCTGTCAATGATATGCAATCTGCGTATGACGTCAACCTCGATCTATGCTTATACAAGAAATTTTATCAATCAATGACTAGATATACAATAATCAAATATTATAAAATTTCCTGAAAACCTTTAGGTGTTAATATTAAGGTGTTAATATCTTTAATATTTGCAAGTTATTGTTTAGCGCTAATTAGTTAGAATGTAACAAGTGGTGTACCAGAATTGAGATAATTAAGCCACACGAACAATCTTATTTAGATCTTTTTAATTTTTTAATTCTCTTTTGCTCCAATACTTCGTAAAATTAATCTTCGTTAGCTACTACACTTCATAGAATGACAAGAGATAATTTTTCTTATATAACGTTTCATTCATAAAATCTATCATTAAAGTATATCTTCATAAAAATATCATTCCATACTAACGGTATATTTGGTGTCATACGAGATAACAGTTACCAGTGATGACATATGTAACTTTATAAAGATATCTCGTTTTATTATATATTAAAAGAATGTACTCATTGCTGCTATATTTCAGATGAAAAAAAGGAGGCAACGATTTTACAGTAAAATCGTTCGTTTACAACTGATTCATTTACATTTCATGATAATACTGTGCATTCTGAATATGCTATGATTGCATACTATTGCTCCGGCTTTACTTGTATTTTCGATATTGGTATAAATAGAAAGACAATTAATGTCGTTCGAGTCTATTTTCGGATCATTTATATTACGTTTAATCCATATAGTTATTATATGAGACATAGTATCGTAAAATTTGGAAGAATAAAACGTTCGTACAGGATGTACATTTTATAAGAATTCCAACAAATCTGCGTGTGCACCTAAAATACAAACCGATAGTGATTGTTCATAAGTTTATATACATTATCTAATGTCAATCGAAGGTATCAATTCTTTTTCTCCATAAGAGTACTTTTTCATTTATATGTGTTCAAAAATACACGTGTTCAACCGTGAAGCATATGTCACCTACAACGAAAAGGAGTTTTCCTATACTTAATATTTCCTTTATATACCTATGAAAGTCTATTCTTCGCGTAGTATGAAATTATGAATAAATCTGGAATATTGTTCAATCTGAAAAGAAAAATAACTTATTGACATCATTCATTGATACGAGATTCAGAATGTTTGTTTTGTCTTGCAGAGAAAGAAGGCAGCCCTTTCTTTTAATGTGAAATAGAAAGCGAAAATTTGAAAACAGATTTTTTGGAAATTTACTTGCAAATATCGTTTTCAATATCGTGATTTTCTTCCCAATGGTACTGTACTTTCAAATTTTCCAGTATCCCTCTAAAAACAAAAAGTCGAACCTCGTTATCATTAACATAGGCATTACAAGGAAGAGAAGTATTAGAAAGCAGCTCCTTTTTATTATGGATTTCTTTATAATCGTGTAAATAAGAAATTCCGGAAATTTTTTCCTCGAGAATTTAATTCTTGTGTTTTGATTGATAATTATTACACTGCATACTAACTTTTCGCATACTGTTCGCGTCTAACAATTTCCTAATAATAACTACTTCAAAATTACATATGTTCTTGCACGAATTCAAAAGTACGTATGATACAATTACAATTGATTCTAAAATAATAATTATTTAAAGATATTAAGATACTAATTAAACGTTTCACTATATTTCAAAATCTGGAACAACAAATTTTTATTTATAAAAAATGAAACTGTCTTTATATATTCTTTGTCATGATGCTATTTCTTATTACCATGTCGACATTTTTTAAAATTCATTTTGTTATCTCTACGCAATATGAAAATTCATATACTGCTTAATATTTTTTACATATTATCCATCCACCGCATGACATCTCCTGAAAAATCAAAATATTAATGTTATATTATTACAATGCTTCTTAAATTTCAATTTTTGACAAATTTGAAATCCAATATATTTTGCACAATTATTATTTATCAAAAAATTCTAAGTTAGTAACTTTCTTTTCAAATGGCAAATAACATATACTTTGACTTACCTGTAAGTTTTTGTTCCTAATCATCATTTCCTCTTATAGAACATCATTATTGTTCTCATAATTACTACCAGTGTCATAGATATTGTAGTGGCTACAACTGAATTAATAGAAAATGATAAATAACTGTGTATAACACTAACACATAACTGTGTATAACAATGACACATAACTTTTACTTACATATCAGTCGATAAGGGATTACTGTGATATCCTGTTGATGTTTCTTAAGGCACTTGATTAGGTGCGATACGGTATCATTCCTTATGGTATACTGTAGATAAGTATTTTAGAAAATAACAAGAATAAATCTAAATTATTCAGAGGTTCCAGTTTCGGCTTAGACATAAATACAGGACCATTTGCAAAGAAGAAAGGGTGCGTTTCTACAGCCTCGTTATAGTAACCATGAATACCAATCTCTGAATTACTGGTTACTAAACATAAATATCCTATAAAATTTAATATATTTCTTTAATTTTTAATACATACATGAGTTAGTAGTTCTAAATTATGAATCATCCTACCTGTGATATTACACTTTTCCTTATAATATCATCACTCAAGTGAACAACATTAAGATCATGTAAACCATGTCATCCTATCTTACTGTGAAGATACTTAGTTATGTTATCAAACATTATAAAAATATCATCAAATTCAAGTCCTTTTATTCACATCACATGGCCACGGCGATCTGGTTCTTCGTTATATAATGTTCTAAAATTTGTCGTATATATAGGATGTACAAACCGTGATATCAAGGTATCAGTTCTTCCTTCCCAAGGGACAGTTTCATTAAAATTCTGATAGAATTAAAAATTAATTATTAATATTCTAACAATCATATATGTTAAATACATTATAGTCAACGATATATACCTGAGCGAATGTAGGGGTGATTCCTTGATAATTATAAATGTCATCAGCCCACATCATTGTGCCACTTCTTTGTACTCCAGCCTCTAGATTGACAGCCTAAACAAACATACAAAATTTTATAGAAGCTGTACAAAATATAGTATATATGCGCAATATTGAAGCGTTCAAGGGGATATAAAGGTAATGTACATCACATACACGTGTACTCTCATGCAACAAAATACAATTAGATTTAATAGTATAAGCTCTTTTATTCATCATAATAGATTGGAAATTTAAGTGTCTTACGAGGGTGAGTAAAAAGTTACCCGCTCTGTCGGTGTAGAATTTATTTTAAGCAATTGTCAAAAAAGACATACATCATTTTTTGACGTAATCACTCAATTTCTGTATACACTTTGTCCATTTGCTGAAGGACCTTCGTATTTTCTCGTTAAAAAATGTTTTGGGCTGAGCTGCGAACCACGAATGCATCGTCGTCTTCACCTTTTCATCAGCTTTCTCGGCATCCATCTCGCACAAACTTTTTAAAACCCAAATCTGTCGTGCACTATTGCATAAGCAGAGCCGTGGCTGATTTGCAAATGATTTGCCACATTATCCAGTGTCACTCGTCTATTCCATAGAGCATAAGTTCATGAGCACGTTCAATGTTGTCGTCGTGGATGTGGACGGGCGTCCAGCTGTTTTTTCATAACACTTGTGCGATCTTCTTTGAACTTTTGTGCCCATTCAAACACACTTCGTGACAAAACACTTTCTCCATAATGTGCATTAAATCTTTGATAAATATAGGCATCAAACATAACTTCCGACCACAAGAAACGAATCACAGCATCCTGCACTGTTTTCCTGCAAATCGCCATCGCAAAGCGCCATTACTCGCGCAACAGTCACAAACGAATTGACGTAACACAATGAAACCTACGCAGCAGCACTGAACAGATATTGACGTCATACGAAGAGTGCAGATGGATCAATACGGTCGACAGAAGTTTTAACTATCTGGAGTGCGGATAAATTTTTACCGAGAGTCGTATAGGAATCTATAATCTGTAAGTACACCTTTGGCTGAATGGAAATTTCTCTTACATATAGTCAAAAATGCAGAAACAGTGTATTGAATTGGAAAGTGATAAAAAATAAGCGAAGTTTCGAGGTTGCATGTGATTGCATGAGTACACAGGACGTTTTTAGCGAATAAAAAATAATTTTGAAAGACACGAGACTTATCTTGTATTTTATGCACTCTCTGTGTCCGAATCTCCAGAAGCTTTCTATCTTATGAAGTGTTTTAGATTAGCCGGAAAATTTTGTATGTACATACAAGAAGTATACGATCTAAGTGGAATATTCCATTATTCTCTTGATACAACAGAAACGAAATTTACAGAACTTCTCAGAAAGTTGGTTTATTATTACCAAATTAATAGAATTAATATACGTTTATCATCTTTACATACCTAAGTCGTGGAGGTTTATCGTGCGTAAAAAATTAGTGTCGTTTCAAAGTTACATTTCGTACATTTTAAGCCTATAATTTGTAACGTACAAAACAATGTGAATTTGAGCTGTTTCTTATCTCCACAATAAGAAAATCCAACTTTACGTTTTTTACACAATGATATTTATGGAACAGTAATATCATATTATTGCATCGCTTGGAGAATGAAGTCAAGGTACGATGTGACCCTAGTGTAAACGCTGGGATAGCCAGCTGTGCCGCACTTATAAGCGTAAGACACAATACCTATTAAATACGAGGTTAATTCATGTTGTATCAGCAGTGGTCCGCCGAGGTCAGCCTGAAAGGATCGTTAAATTTTTAATCAAAGATACTGAAATATATCGATCGAATTGTATTGAAATTATACTTATATACAGTAATAATCTTCTATTGATTTGTGTATAGAAATACTCCAATTTATAATGTACATGTTATATGTATTTTGAGCAAAACTAAGATTAGAAGGAAATTAGATTAAATACCATAATGAGGTGTGAGAAGTGGGCAAAACTATTAAATTGTGTTTATCTATTATTTCTAATGTTTAAGACGTCGATTTGATGTTAATTCGAATTGACGTGTCTTCAGATACCGTATAGTTTGTAGTAACTCTGTAACTTAATTACCGTACAAGAATCCTCTCCACCCTGAGCATGTTCGGCGCATATTATACCATCAGTGATATCAGGTGCATTAGGAAATTTGGAATAAGCTATTTTGCATTCGGCGTTCTTAATCACTGGCATTTGTACTTCCATTAATGCATTACGTCGTGGTCGTCCTACGAAGAAAATAAGAAAGATATTTAAGACTGGAACTGTTTAATTTTATTATAAAATTGATATCACTTACTATATCTTAACGCTCCCCATCCAGCAACAAGGGGTTATAGCCGACGAAGTTGCTCTTTCGTAGGGGCTCTTTCGTACAAATGGGATATACGTACCCTGAAAAATAAAAAAATAAATGAAAATGCAGGAAACGAATGACCAAAAGTATGAGAAAGAATTGTACACGCTTTATGATACAATATATTTGTACAGTAAGAAATTTCAGGATATGATACTTCAGTAATACTCAATAGCATATATATATATATATATTTGAGGAGTTACTTGAAAATGGCACCTCCTCCACCAATCTAAGAATGGCAATATTATGATTGTGTATGTTTTTTATTCCATCCATATGTGCACAATGTGCTGCGGTCAAAACATGCCTAGCCGATATCAGGGAACCTCCGCACTTCCATAGTGGTTTGTCTGGGTTTCGGGAATTGAGAAAACCTAATGCAGCGATCCATGGCCAAGCGCCTAAAATGCAATAGTCATAGTTGTGAATATACATAATTTTTTCTCACATAACGAGTAACAACGATTATTACCTATTCGATATTCGATCATACAGCAGACGATAAGTACATACGTACAAATACTCTGAAATAGAGATTTGATAAAGACAGAAATTAAATTTTTATTCCAGTGGAATACAAATTATTAAATAATTCTATATAATTTCTATTTGAACTATACTGAACTGTAAAGTTCAAACGTGTAATTTCTGCCCTAACAGTTTTTGATCTCTATCCATATTATTACTCCTATATCAATTCTTTATTTCAAGCAAAAAGATACTCTTCCTAACATGAAGTAAAAGAGAGAAATAATTCAAGTTAATAAGTAAAGTTACTACCGATGAAATCATAGCATTATTATTTAGTCTAATTGAAATGTACATTGATGTGCTGTTTAATGCCTTTAAAGTTCATTCTTTGCAGTAAATGGCTTATTATTAATCGGAAAGAAAGACATAAAACGTACCAAGTTCAGCTGGTTTACCATCGACCACCCTGGTATGAGAGACGTTGCTAAAACCACAGTATGGTGGTCGCAAAGCCTTATACTTATACACAGTTTTTACTAAAATTTCTCTCTTCTCTTTGTTTGGATCGTTCGGACAGCAAACGATCGTAACATTGCCCTGGTATCTGCACACTGATCGTCTATAAAAATCGGTGGCTGTACGGTACTTTATCTGCCATATTTCTTGCAGAGGTTTACATTTTCTGTAGTCAAGGCACCTGCCTTCTTGATTGTCCGGTGTGGTACATTCTGGATCAAACAATTTTAAAACATTTATACAGTTCAAAGATGCGTAAGAAAGCGACACCGATTACTCAACTTTCGAAGTAAAAAGCCGATCAAGTCCACCGGATTGCCCTACAGACACGTATTAATCCGTAAGAGTTAGTCATCATGTTGATAATAATTATCTAAAGAAACTTTTCACGTGAAAATATAAAATTTTAATTGATTAGATATTGTGTTAGCCATACTTAAGAAAGAAAATGAAAATGAATGAAATGAAAGAAAAGGACTACCTTCAACCTCATTTTTTAAATAAACACTTTGTCAGTTTTGCGGTAAATAAATTCTTAGGAATTCAGGACAGTTTTTAGTGAATCATTTTGTTTCGACCGTTCGCGGAGAGACGCGATCGCGAGATAGCACGTCAACGAGAGTTGTAAGTTCCCGTTACGATTAAATAATCGACGCCACGAACTGATCGATACCCTTATTTCGATTATGATAATAAGGGTAGTTCAATGAAATTCCACAGAATTAACACAAATAAATTAATGTTTATTTCAACAACTTATTAACTATAAAGATATAAATGAAACAAAAAAAATGTAACTGCGTTTTGGTTGATAAGTAATGCGCGACATACCACATGTGTTGACGGTTCGACTTCTCGAAAAGTTCTGAACGCCTTTCGATTTTTTTCGTTTTTTCTGGAAGGCGACCCCTACTACGTTCGGATCACGCCACATTCTTTTACTGCGAGGTAAAATACGGGCCACGAGTCGACGTTTCTGGAAGTCGCCCTGCTTAATGAACCACGCGCTTGCCACTACAATGTTTGTTTGCCGGGCAGACGCGACGATCCGTCTGCGACATTATAGTGGCGCGATCGATAGTTAAGAATATGACCTATGGTAAGCCGAATGGCGTAACATTCTCCCACCGTTGAGAGGGTACCGATCAAACTAGGGAGGTGTGGTTGAAGTTCCCATCTTATTTCGTCTCGGTGGCTAGTTGTTCGGGTTTCTCGAGATCGGGTTGAATTGGCAGTGGGACAAGCCTTTTGACGCCCCGATCCAAAATGCTCTTTGCCGTCTGAACTGTAGCTGTCCGGATGACACCATCGGCGCCTGGATGAACCTTGATAACTCGGCCCAGAGGCCAATGCATGGAGGGAACGTTGTCCTCTCTGAGGATGACGATTGTGCCCTTTTGGATGCTGTGTCCACCCTCGCTCCATTTATTGCGGTTGGTTAGCTCGTTCAAATACTCCTTATGCCAGCGGTTCCAAAAATGTTGTTTAAGCTGTTGGATATGCTGCCATTTGGAGAGTCGGTTCGATGGAATGTCTCTGAAATCTCGATCACGTAAGCACATTAATGAATCGCCAATGAGGAAATGTCCGGGAGTGAGGGCTAGGAGATCATTTGGATCGGTGGAGATAGGAGTTAGCGGGCGGGAATTGAGGACTGCTTCTATTTCTATGATAAGAGTATTACGGTGTTAAGCTCATATGTTTCTGTTTCTCCACTCGCGCTGCGCCATAATATCCTTTGATATTTCCGATCCTCTGGTCGTACGAGGAATTGCCGATACATTTTCTCGATGTCGCCAGTGAGTACGTACTGATGAGCGCGGAATCTAATTAATATACAAAATAAATTGTGAGTTGATTCGAGAATATAGGATTTCCCCATTTTCATGATTATCGTGATTTTTGTATAAATATATTTTTTAAGATACTAATAATTAGGTAGTTATAAATTAGTATTATCAATTATTTTGCATTTATAATTCCGCCTCTAGTATAAGTGTTAATTGAAAACTAACTTTATGTTTCAAAAAGTACTAGCAAAGTCGTTGAGTAACAAGCCACTGATGCTAACACAAATAGCATTGTCGTAATTAAATATTTCTAAATATTCATTTTTCATTTTGAACCTGTAGAAACAATTTATTATATATACTATTAGCTAAGTAATTGCATATTTAATTAAGTCGAAATATAAAACTTAGTTATTTTAATAATTTAAAAAATAAAAAACTGACAAACATTTCAATTTAATTTATGGTTGGAACAAAAGACAGTTATTTTTCATTAATTGAAATATTGCAATGCAGAGTACTTTCCAAAATACGCCGAGAGTATTCCTGATGATGAAACGAGCGTTGCTTCATCGAACGCAGCTAAAGAAAAAAACATCTATGTAGTTGGTGGTACGATGCCTGAAATAGAGGGCGATAAATTGTACAATACCTGTACTATTTGGGGTCCCGATGGAACGTTGATAGCAAAACACCGAAAGGTAAGTAATATATTCCTTTATGGCTTTGAATTTGAAAATATTGGGATGAAGAAAGTGACTCTATCTAGGAATAATTTAGGAATATACATATGTACATACGTATACTATAACCAATTCTATAATTTACGGTTTATAAAATACGTTATGATACGGGAAACGCCCATTTTTGTTGTAATGTGTTTGTTGTTGTATAAATTTTTCACATACTTAAAATATTATTATACTTATTTTTTCTCCTTTTTAAACATTATTAAATGATAAGATTTTTTAATAAAAGAAAGTGATAAAAACGCTGTCAGTTATTAAATAAAAAGTAATTAAAGTTTAGGAGTTGGTAACTTTGATATTAAATTACAAAAGTTGCAGCAATAGAATTAGCGACCACATTTTTATGTTATTAGGTACATCTATTCGACATCGACATTCCTAATAAGATTACTTTTCGAGAGAGTGATTCACTCAGTCCTGGTAACTCCCTAACGACGTTCGATGTGGAGGGCTGCAAAATAGGTATTGGCATTTGCTATGATATTAGATTCGAGGAAATGGCACGCATTTATCGGAACAAAGGTACAGTAACTTAATCGATCAATACTTAACTAGCAAAAAATTAAATATCTTTCTTAACTATATTCTATATAAAATTAATATAATCTGTAACTCTGTATAAAAAGAAGCTTAATTTAAAAAACCAGTATATTTGCTGAAAATGAAACAAATAAAAGAATTAAAAGCACAATAAGAGGACTGTCCTCGCATATTCAGAAATGATGGAATGTGAACCGTGCAACTACGAAGTTAATTGGTATTCGGTGGCTTCATATTTCCTGCTTCTCTGGGTTAGGTTGCCAAATGCTGATATATCCAGCGGCATTCAATATGACCACTGGACCACTGCACTGGTCATTACTTCAGCGTTTCAGAGCGAATGATAATCAATTATACGTTGCCTGCATATCACCGGCTCGTGTTCTTTAAGCAAGTTACGTCGCATGGGGACATACACAGTTGACCAATCCCTGGGGAAAGATTCTTTACGATTTGGAAACTCAAGAGAATATGGCAGTCACCGATATCGGTAATTTACAGCTTAAAATTAAAAGCGAGAGATCCATGATGTAATTAATTTTTAGTCTCGTTAATTTATCGATTTAGCCATCTTCCTCTGTATTTGTTGAATTTATTAGTAAGCATTACTTATTACTTCGTATGTTTCTTTTTTCTATCAGATCTAAAAGTTGTTGAGGAAGTAAGGGCTCAGATACCTACATTTTCTCAGAGACGTACAGATTTGTACGACACTGTCTGTAAGAAGGAGTAACTCTACACTAAAACAGAAAATGTTTTTTTATAATATTTCTACTACCATATCCTTTTTTTGTGAATTATTACTAATTTCTTATCATTTGTACTAAATGAATGACTCAATTAAGAAAACCAAAACGTTATAAATAATAATCTGTATATCTTGTGTATCAACATGTAATTGGATATTATAATAATATAGGAATGCTATAATAATATAGGATAATAATATAGGAGAATAATAATATAGAAAAAAATACATGCTTTTAAACACCTTTAATATCGATCACATAAATTGTTATAATTCACAATGATTACGCATACATAAAAGACCCCTTGATAGTAAAATTTACGATCAAAAGGCACTTACGTATCGTTTAACAACATTTAATTTATAACACCTTTTAAACATTTAGACAGATTAACACATAACACTTCTTATATATAAACATCAATTCGAAGTTATCGGCTTGGAGAAATTGGTCGATTAATACCTGTAGATTGTCTGTCTCGATGAAAGACTTAAAGAGAGCAAAAACATGATAATGCCGCTAATATAATATTCCTTTTTTCTTGTATCTGTCTGCCTCTCAGGTCGTTTTACTAATTACAATAAGTAATTTCGACTTCTTTGCGCACTCTTTTAACGCATTCGAGACCGAAAGAAATTCATATCAGTCAGTAGGCAAGGGTATAATATACATATTTTATATATAACTTATGTAGTAATGTATATATCATGTTAATTTCATATTTTTTTCAATATAGAATTATTATATATATATATATATATATATATATATATGTCGGAGATGAAAGGAAAGCCGAAGCCTTTCCTTGGAAATTTTGGGAACATCCTCTAGTACCTTAGCCTAGATTTTATTATAGTTGTAATTGCTTAAAATTTGTAATAAGCGAGATTGGGTTCGAGGTGACAATCGGTCGCTGAACGTAGCCACGGTCACGGGATGGATGTTTTATCTAACGGAGGTTTGGAGTGGTTGTATGTGTTTTCCGAGAAATGTGGTTGTGGCGGCATGCGGCCTCGAGAGCAGGCCTAGCCACGTGTGATGTTGCCTTGGAGGTGCCGATGCAATGGGACATACATTGTATTAGTAATCAAAACTCCAGGCAGAAACTGCCTAGCAACGGCGTTTGGAACTTTCTCGATGCTTCCAACGAGTGTGCCTAGCAACGGCGTTTGGAACCTTCTCGATGCTTCCAAACGGGTATAGAAAACAAAATGCAATTGTACAGGGAGAAAAATCTCCACGAGGCTGGCATTCTTGCGATTGCCTTGGAGAGTGATACATCGATCATTTTCGACGATCGCATTTGCGTCTAAGTTAGTTTCGCTTAGTAAGGAGTTATCCCGGTAACCGTGGATTCGTTTGAACTCAAACATTACTAATAGTATTATTTAATTTAATTATTCGTAGATCGTATTATTCATTAGGCTTAGTGTTTGTTAGACATATTATTAGTTGTACTTATTATTTGTTAAGCTTAGTGATAGACCTGTATATACGTGTAAATAAAATCTCGGCTTTGTGAAACGATGGCTAGTCCACATGAAGAGTCGTCGCGCGCCCAAAATTCGAATCGTGATCCGACATATATATATGACTGTACATAATACATTATAGAATAACATAGTATATAATTTTATATTTTAAAAATATGAGGTATACTATTTAAGATTGTCATCGATTTAAAATCAAAGTATGAAAAGGATACCCTGGAGAGAGTAAAACACAGAATCATTCCAACTAAACATTCAGATCGTACCGACACCTAGGTATCGTCTTACAATTAAATCTCGGTCTCGAATGGATTAAAATGAAATACATACTTGCAGCTTCAACATCTTCAATATCGAGGAGATTCAAACTTTACAAATAAATGTAAATTGCGATGTAAAACAAAGCGATGTAAAAAGGGAAAAAGGAGGAAAGAAGGAACAGGGAAGCAAAGAGAAGAAACGAATTTTTCATTTTCTCTTGCCAGGAATATAAGATGCTAAGTAATCTTCCTAAGTAATCTCCTCCAGCTTTTTCTAGTTTGCTCAATAATTATTAGTACATGTTAGGAAAACAAATAGAATTTTTGTTCTCAAGCGAGGTATAATTTAAATTTTGTATGTACACAAAAATGTTAAATATCTGTAATAAACATGGTATAATCAATTTTTTTACATAAAATTATATTGTATAGGCTATTGTTATTTAAACATTTTAAATTGGATGAAGAAAAAAAATGACGCAAATAAAACGTAGGACATTTTAATTAAAGAGACTAATATAGAGATTTATCTACTTAACTGTGATTAAATCATCTCCACTTAACGCTCTACCTCTTCTATTAATTATGCTTCGTTAAACTATGATTACAGAGGATGGGTTTTTTGATAAAATGACATTCTGACAAATATATATAGATCGATATATATAGATATAGATAGACAAATATATAGATTCTTACAACAGTAGTTATGAATGAACAGTAGTTATTGTATCAATTCCGTTCTTCATTTGTGAAAAGACAATTCGCCAGAATATGGATTCACTGTAGTTATAGCTATAGGATTTCAATCTAGTTGACAGACTTGCTTTACGTACTCTTGTTCTACCTTATCGCGATTCTCTCCTCATCTTATACGCTTTGTCGAGTGTCACGTAATTTTTGGGTTGGTTGGTGAAAATAAAATATAGTTGAGTCGTAACACAACTATTAACTTGGTTTTAATCAACCTTTATTATGAATTCAGCAATCACAATGTAACACGCACTGAGTTAACATAAATCACAATTCACTCCAACCACGTTATGTAAGACTTAGTTACAATACATTAAGTACGCGACTTATAAGAGTAGAGACCGACATAGATATGTTGACTATTCTAAGGATACAGAATAAGTGAAGTTTTACTGACGATACTGTGTCTGAGGAAAGCTAGGGGTGGGTGTGTCTAAGGACACGGGACTATCGGATTTGTTGATGACAATTTTGGTTAAGGAAGTGAGGGCAGTAGACACCATCTCCGATTGGATAATAGGACGGTTGGTGGACCAGGAAGGGTTTTAGCCGCCCTCGCGAGAAAGTTGCCAACGGAACATACCAGATGTGGAGAAAACCAACTTTCTAAGCTAACACGTGGTAGACAATAAACGTAAAGGGAAATTTAAGACAGGAAATACTCGCTTGGTCCGAAGGACCTTAACTATAAAAATGCCAAGGCCCCTGGTGGGCACTTAAGACTATTGAGGGTGCGCGCCAAGGATATGCAGACATCTGGGTGCCATCCTGTCCGTGGTGTGTGGCCTGGTCTCTGATATGAATTGAGGTTACACGAGCAAAGTAATATTGGCATATATCTCGGCTCTGGTTACAATCATTAGTTTCCGCCTAAACGGTTAGAATCACATAGCTCGCGCTCTACTCTCGTTTATTCAACATTCAGGCCATATGGTCGCATGCGACGAGTTTTATGTTAATTCCGACCGATTACAATACCTTTCTTTCGTTTACAAGGAACGACGAGACTGGCAGTTGCGTGATTTCCAATGCAAAAGCCGCGATATCTGCACGATAACCTAACCTCAACCGATTTTGTTGTACTATTCTTATGTGGACTTCGTTTGTACCACTTTCGTAACAAAAATAGAATACGTAGAACACAGCATTCCGTTATGCGATATTGTCGATTCATAACATCCGAAAAATCAGAGATAATTATTTCCCTACAGTTGTACATTTGTGTGAAAAATTACGAACGTAAAGTTGTTTGGTGCATGCACAGTCCTCCCCTCCCCTGCATTTGCGTGGACATGCTAGAAAGATTCACTTTTCCACGGTGAAACTGTATGTATTATAATTTCATTTTTACAAAGGTCGAACATCCTACTATGCATAAATTTAATATTAATATAAGCAGGTTTCGTGTTAAGTATTACATCTGACGTATAAGCACACGTGTGTACGAGCCTTGGTTTTAAATGTCTTATAGTAGACACCGAAAAGATTATTCAGTTGGATATCTGACTCAACATCAATATTTTACTAGGAGATAACATGTTAAGAACACGTTGGTGGATGGCATGGGAGATGATGAATGAAGACATACTTCTGTGAGATACATAAAATAGTAGTCAGAACGTATTTTGGCGCTTGGGGACAGCAACAGCTTTTTTTTTTTTTTATTTATTTGTTGGAATTACAATCAATTCTCGCGTTGAGAATTTTCAGTAATTTTTCTGGCGTGGCGCAGTGACATGGCTGTTTATTTACAATAAGTTAATACTTATTATAGATAGGTATAATTTATAAGTATTATAAGTAAGTGCATATGCTTAATTTGGATAATTAAATGAATCTAACGTTTAGGTCTAGCGGGTAGTGCCTCTTCAGCCTGCGAATCTGGTCCGTCGTATCGAGTAGTCCAGTGATTAGGGGGTTTCGGTGTTTCTTGACTCTTTTGCTATATCTGTCGCTATATTTTGCTATTTCCTCTTTGACTGTAGGTATCTTGAGGTCGCGATGGATGGTTTCGTTGGTAACATACCAAGGTGCGTCTATTAAGGCTCTTAGCGTTTTCGATTGGAATCGTTGTAGTATTTCGATGTTGGAGTTACTTGCTGTTCCCCATCGCTTCCTATATCCCTATATTCCGTACTTGCTTCGCTTGGTACTTTTATAATTTTCGTAGTTACAATAAAAAATTTAATTCTTAACAGGTTAAAGATTTAACCTCTTGCTTTATAGTGTACAATAATTTTTTTTTTTTTTTTTTTGTATAGGTTATGTGATCCATAGTTTGAGTAACTAGTACATATATATATTTACGTGACAAGCTTTCATTTCAATCTATATTTAAGATTAATATTTTATCAGTTTCTGTTCGTAACAACATCGAAGTAGTCCATAAGTTTGAAGAGTATAATTAAGGAAGTTATGAAGCAAGAGGTTAAGAACAAATTCTGAAAGAGGTTATGTACAACTCAGTAGTACTGCTTTACATTACTTTGCGAATTACTTTTCAAGCATAAAAATAGTTTAACAGCCACTTATAGTTACTTCCTTACCATTACATTCATTAAATTCGTTTGATTTTGTAAACAAAATAACCACGCTGACCAGTCTCTTATTTAAAATAGAATTATTTTGTCATATATCCAACAGTTTACTTTCTCTTCGCTTTGTCTCGCATTACGACTTTATAACGGTGTTTCTTTAAACTTTAAACGATCGTAATAAATGTATTTACGGACGATGACTGATATCTGGTCTGTCTTAAAGTTTCAACTAATTAGTGCCCCGTTACTTTGGACGTTATGAAATGTTGTATAACCAAAGACTTATCTTCTCTTTTGGTAGTTGCATAAGAGAAGACTGAGCCATTGAAACGCTCGAATAGATTAGCTGATTCGCTTAACGTATTTTTACTTCCGACGAGCTAAACACAAGAGCAGAAAGCACATAAGGAATAATACAGAAACGTCAAACGTATACAGAAATATATTTCGTAAAAGCATTAGTACGTAACATGTCTTTATAATTCTATTTATGTATAGTAAAATGGCTTGTATCCATTTTCATGAATTATAACTGACATTTCAAAGCATTCATGTAGATATGTAACTCTCGTTAATTAATAATTTAACAATGCGTCATGAAACGTATCATTTTCGTTTCTTCCTTTGTTTCGTTATACACAGGAACGAATTTGTAAATAAAGATGTATAATCAACGATAACATATGACAGCGAGTATAATAACTGTCAGCAAAGGAAGAGGTCGGTAAAATGATTGTGGTTGATTTCAGTGTATCGGTAAATAAGCTTTGACAGACGTTGCCGGGGGACTCGGTGTCGGTGAAACCGCGTCGATGAAATGATTGTCAGTAATTTAAAGATAACCCAATTTATTGATCTGTCTCCCCTTCATGGCGTTGTACGTCTCTCTATAAAACATATTCTACCTCGGAGGGCTGAAAAATTTAACTTGGTCTCACTGGACTGGACTGTAAGTAAGAAAATTGAAATGCAAAATCCACGTGTGAGCGCAACGGTTTAGATGGAAAGTTCGATAGGACAATTATGTATATTAGCCTGAAAGAAAGCTCGTGGCTTCGCACGCAACACGTAATTTCCCTCGCTGAAATAATCCTATTACAACGATACGATTTAAAATTTTCCTTAACAGACCTCGCAATGTAATTCTTCATCTACAATTTTTTATTCGGCCTGAAACAAGAGACTTTCGAAGCCTTATAGAGTCTCGCGAATCTAAAAGTCAGGTTTCAACGTATTTTCGCGTCTTATTCTATAATACTGAAAACATTAAAGGTGTTAACGATTATTGTCTCACTATGTACGTACATCAAACGAGTACTTACGTAAGAGACAAATGGAAATGGAAACAGCCGAGAATAATTGAAGATAATTTGAATACGTTCCAGGCTATAATACAATTTCTCGTGAACCGTAATTGATTCGCAGAAGGGAATTGCTGCTTCTCACGACTAGCAAAGTGTTTCGCAAAAAAAAAAAAAAGAAAAGAAAAATGGTATCGGAAGGATAGAAAAAAAGCGGTGGCCTACATCAAGCAATCTTCATGCCGATAATGCATTTATTATTCAGTTCGTTCATTTTCTATCGCGTAAGAGACACTGGGATAACTGACAGAACGAGCGTATAAATTTTGCATCTCTCAACCTGACTTCTCCCAATTCGTATACTTCCATCCTTCGTATAAGTGACAATGAATCAGAAGAGTTTCATAGCAATATTGAACAACATACAGTCAACTACAACACCATTAGATACATCCACCATACAGTCAACTACAACACCATTAGATAACAGCAATACAATAGATTATAATTTTCTACGCGTCATTGATTCATCATCATCATTTTCCATTTTTTTAGCATATGTAAAAACGTATCTGACGTAATCTTACCTCGCTCTTCGAGTACAAAAATCCATTCAAATGAAACAAAGGGAAAAGAAATAAGAAAACAAACACTCACATACGAATCTTCATTACATAACTGTATGTACTCCTCGAGGTATAATTACTCAGACACGTTACAGCGTACCTTCTTCGTTCCCTGATGGCTGATGTTGATCGTTGACGTTTATAATGAAAGAATTTCGTCAACGGCGCCATCTGGATCCTTGTTGAAAAATTAAAATAGCCGCAACAGCACCATTAAGCTCATCACTCAGAGTAGCTCTTGTTGCTGAGTCGTGGAGGAATTCTTATCATCAACGACATAAACTATACCAGTTCCGGTAATGTTCTTTAGATGGTCCAGGCATTCGAACTCGCAACATCGCTTTCCAAGACGGAATTTCTTGCATGTCTGTAGTAAAAAGGAATCGAATCTGGTCCGTCGTATCGAGTAGTCCAGTGATTAGCGGGTTTCGGTGTTTGTTGACTCTTTTGCTATATCTGTCGCTATATTTTGCTATTTCCTCTTTGACTGTAGGTATCTTGAGGTCGCGATGGATGGTTTCGTCGGTAACATACCAAGGTGCGTCTATTAAGGCTCTTAGCGTTTTCGATTGGAATCGTTGTAGTATTTCGATGTTGGAGTTACTTGGACAGCAACAGCTGGTGATACTGTCATACACCTCCATTTATAAACTTTCGAAAATCGATGTGACCTTCAAACTTTAGTGTATTCTGTTTCACAGCACAAAATGTTTCCGAAACGTACGTTTATTGTTATAATAAACTTGACTGGTGGCTCTGAAATACTATCCTTGAAAAAACAATGGGGAAATTGGAGCAAAAAACAGAAGGAAATAAACAAAGACCTTGTTGGTTCGTAAAAATAAAATATGCTACAGGAAAAACTTTTTCCAACGGATTGAGATGCGACAAGCTTTAAAAGCTATGACGCGAATCGAGCGTTTGTCTACAAGAGCGCATTTTCGGTGGATATATATGTCGGAATGACATTGGGGATAGGGTTGTCGGTGTTTGAGGAGTCTTCATTGAAGGTAGCCATCGTTGCGGTGTAACGAAGATACGATTTATTGACACAGGTATGAATAACACAGATTTGACAATCTACCACGGCGGTGAGACGTCCGCGACACTAGTGACAGTGGTCTCCAGTTCAATAACGAATCCGCGGCCAACGGGATGACAGATGGGCGTTCTCGCTGAATCTAAGTCTGACTCGTAAAAATAATTGCTGAGCGTAAAAACGTTACTCTTTGGTCGACGGGAGCGCGTAAAAGAATGCCCGTCCCGTCCCGATGATGCCACAGAGGAAAACTATAACGGGGTGTGTCTAAGGACACGAGATCATCGGATTCGTCGAGAAAAGCCTTCGTTCAGAAAGTAAGGGAAATTGGCGTTGCTGCTAATTGGTCAATCTCCATATCGGTGGTAAGAAAAAGATGCTAGCCGCCCTCGAGGGAAAGTTGCTAGTGGGAGACGCCGCTCGTTGAAAAATATGTCTCCCCTATCTTCCCGTAGTTGGGACAAAGACTGTTTGTCTGTTTGAAGGACTTTAGTTAACTAAACCTTAAGATTTATAACGGACCCTCGGGCTAGCCGAACATGTACTGCGGAGACGCATCGACATCTGGCAATCATCTTACTCGAAGAATAGGGTCTGCGTGTGGCGAGCCACGGGACAGAAACCGTTGGAATGTTTACTGTCGCGTGTCGCCACGAATATTTCTTTTAAGGAGAGCTATAGAATTACTCCATACCTTTGTTAGGCAAAGCGTTCATCCCTTGACCGCGGCTACGTTGGGCGACAGACTGTCACCTCGAGCCAAAGCTCACCGTCACTAATCTCGAACAATTACAATCGGATTGAATAACTACAATAGTTTAGTTACAGTTATAGTAGACTTTAGATTGCAATGTTGCGGGGCTATCCAAAGGTTCCGGTGTCCTTTCATCTCCGACATATAGATATACATGTATATGTGACGAAATATACTAAAGCAATATTGACCCTTTGTCGCTGAAAGTATCAAACTACAAAACTTTCTTTCAAATTTTCAGAATAAGGAAATCAGGATCATGATAAATAATTGGAACATAATTAAAAATAATATATCTTCTCTATAAGATAATGAATACATTGGTTCATATAATTTTTATGGATATTCAAACGCTTCTGTGAAATAAAACGTCAAGATTATAGAGTATAAAATTCATAGCTATGAAATAACTAAAACTCTGATGTATTATTAAAAATATACGTTAGGTTGTATGTAGTGATACATACAAAGATTACATGTACAAACCCATAATTAACACAATGCTACCGCAACCATTCTGCAATCTACCTTGCCCAAAACACTCTTCCAGTCACCTCCAAACTCTTCAATTCTCTCCACCTAACCACCCACAAACCATTCACAAACATGCAATTCTCGACAAAAGAAGAACTTATCGTCAGTTGTCCTTAACATCTCGTTCATTCATTTGGTCCCTATCCCCCTATTTCCTCCCACTGCGATGATCGCACTACATTTTTCCACGTCTCTATTCTATTCTCTGGATGATCTGAATTCTCGAGCAGTCGAGTGACGATTGATCTGTACAATTGATCGATTTCTTTTTACTACAGACATGCAAGAAATTCCGTCTTGGAAAGCGATGTTGCGAGTTCGAATGCCTGGACCATCTAAAGAACACTACCGGAACTGGTATAGTTTATGTCGTTGATGATAAGAATTCCTCCACGACTCAGCAACAAGAGCTACTCTGGGTGATGAGCTTAATGGTGCTGTTGCGGCTATTTTAATTTTTCAACAAGGATCCAGATGGCGCCGTTGACGAAATTCTTTCATTATAAACGTCAACGATCAACATCAGCCATCAGGGAACGAAGAAGGTACGCTGTAACGTGTCTGAGTAATTATACCTCGAGGAGTACATACAGTTATGTAATGAAGATTCGTATGTGAGTGTTTGTTTTCTTATTTCTTTTCCCTTTGTTTCATTTGAATGGATTTTTGTACTCGAAGAGCGAGGTAAGATTACGTCAGATACGTTTTTACATATGCTAAAAAAATGGAAAATGATGATGATGAATCAATGACGCGTAGAAAATTATAATCTATTGTATTGCTGTTATCTAATGGTGTTGTAGTTGACTGTATGGTGGATGTATCTAATGGTGTTGTAGTTGACTGTATGTTGTTCAATATTGCTATGAAACTCTTCTGATTCATTGTCACTTATACGAAGGATGGAAGTATACGAATTGGGAGAAGTCAGGTTGAGAGATGCAAAATTTATACGCTCGTTCTGTCAGTTATCCCAGTGTCTCTTACGCGATAGAAAATGAACGAACTGAATAATAAATGCATTATCGGCATGAAGATTGCTTGATGTAGGCCACCGCTTTTTTTCTATCCTTCCGATACCATTTTTCTTTTCTTTTTTTTTTTTTTGCGAAACACTTTGCTAGTCGTGAGAAGCAGCAATTCCCTTCTGCGAATCAATTACGGTTCACGAGAAATTGTATTATAGCCTGGAACGTATTCAAATTATCTTCAATTATTCTCGGCTGTTTCCATTTCCATTCGTCTCTTACGTAAGTACTCGTTTGATGTACGTACATAGTGAGACAATAATCGTTAACACCTTTAATGTTTTCAGTATTATAGAATAAGACGCGAAAATACGTTGAAACCTGACTTTTAGATTCGCGAGACTCTATAAGGCTTCGAAAGTCTCTTGTTTCAGGCCGAATAAAAAATTGTAGATGAAGAATTACATTGCGAGGTCTGTTAAGGAAAATTTTAAATCGTATCGTTGTAATAGGATTATTTCAGCGAGGGAAATTACGTGTTGCGTGCGAAGCCACGAGCTTTCTTTCAGGCTAATATACATAATTGTCCTATCGAACTTTCCATCTAAACCGTTGCGCTCACACGTGGATTTTGCATTTCAATTTTCTTACTTACAGTCCAGTCCAGTGAGACCAAGTTAAATTTTTCAGCCCTCCGAGGTAGAATATGTTTTATAGAGAGACGTACAACGCCATGAAGGGGAGACAGATCAATAAATTGGGTTATCTTTAAATTACTGACAATCATTTCATCGACGCGGTTTCACCGACACCGAGTCCCCCGGCAACGTCTGTCAAAGCTTATTTACCGATACACTGAAATCAACCACAATCATTTTACCGACCTCTTCCTTTGCTGACAGTTATTATACTCGCTGTCATATGTTATCGTTGATTATACATCTTTATTTACAAATTCGTTCCTGTGTATAACGAAACAAAGGAAGAAACGAAAATGATACGTTTCATGACGCATTGTTAAATTATTAATTAACGAGAGTTACATATCTACATGAATGCTTTGAAATGTCAGTTATAATTCATGAAAATGGATACAAGCCATTTTACTATACATAAATAGAATTATAAAGACATGTTACGTACTAATGCTTTTACGAAATATATTTCTGTATACGTTTGACGTTTCTGTATTATTCCTTATGTGCTTTCTGCTCTTGTGTTTAGCTCGTCGGAAGTAAAAATACGTTAAGCGAATCAGCTAATCTATTCGAGCGTTTCAATGGCTCAGTCTTCTCTTATGCAACTACCAAAAGAGAAGATAAGTCTTTGGTTATACAACATTTCATAACGTCCAAAGTAACGGGGCACTAATTAGTTGAAACTTTAAGACAGACCAGATATCAGTCATCGTCCGTAAATACATTTATTACGATCGTTTAAAGTTTAAAGAAACACCGTTATAAAGTCGTAATACGAGACAAAGCGAAGAGAAAGTAAACTGTTGGATATATGACAAAATAATTCTATTTTAAATAAGAGACTGGTCAGCGTGGTTATTTTGTTTACAAAATCAAACGAATTTAATGAATGTAATGGTAAGGAAGTAACTATATGTGGCTGTTAAACTATTTTTATGCTTGAAAAGTAATTCGCAAAGTAATGTAAAGCAGTACTACTGAGTTGTACATAACCTCTTTCAGAATTTGTTCTTAACCTCTTGCTTCATAACTTCCTTAATTATACTCTTCAAACTTATGGACTACTTCGATGTTGTTACGAACAGAAACTGATAAAATATTAATCTTAAATATAGATTGAAATGAAAGCTTGTCACGTAAATATATATATGTACTAGTTACTCAAACTATGGATCACATAACCTATACAAAAAAAAAAAAAAATTATTGTACACTATAAAGCAAGAGGTTAAATCTTTAATCTGTTAAGAATTAAATTTTTTATTGTAACTGCGAAAATTATAAAAGTACCAAGCGAAGCAAGTACGGAATATATGCGGAATATGAATCGCTCAACGAGCCAAAGAGCGGCTCAGTGACAAAATTAGTAAAGTAAAGACCACAAATATTACAACATTATATTCTACCACAAAATAATTCTCTATACAAAAAAGGTACACAACGAATCGATTTTTCACAACGATAAGAGTCAACAGAACCAATCAAGACCAGGCGAGACTCTCATAAAACAACGATATCAGAGGGATCAAATCAGCGACTTCAATCTATGTTACAGAGTATAGTTATCAAGAAAAATTGCTCTTTTCATGGAAAGTATGGTAATGATACTCTTATAATACATTGTATATCTGGCAGTCGGATGTGCCCGTGGCCATCGGAAATGTAAAGACGACGCTTTTAGAAAGCGATAGCGCCATCGCGTTTTAAAAACGCGTTAGAAGAAGGACGGTTTCGCTATCCAAGGCGAATCGAAAAGTGTGCGTGTTGCGAGAATCAGAGTTGATCGAGACGTCGAAGCATAGAGTCGTTAGAATTGAGTTGCGAGTGTTGTCGAGTGTTAGAGTTGTTAGTGAGAGAGAGAGAGAGAGAGAGTTACCAAATAGTTGTCAAGTTATTTGTTGTAAATACGAGCGTTGCATTTAGTTTTCCTGTTAATCAAACATCGTTTCTCTGTCTAACTAATATCTGTATTTTCAATCCATTATTAATATATTCCGATATTACAAGTGGGGGCTCGTCCGGGATTGAATAAGACAGAGAAACGATACGATTTAACGGAGCTATTTGTGCGGGAGTAGAAAGGAATAGAATAAAATGGCAAACGTTGAAGACGAACGATTGTCGGGTGAAGAGGATTTGACGCTGGAGGAGCTGAGGAGTAAGCTCGCACAGATGAATCTGCCTATATCCGGTGCGAGATCAGTGCTGGTTGCCAGGTTGAACAGAGCGTGCAAACCTGGTCGATCTACTCCTAAGGATTCGAAGCGTGGCGAAGAACCAACAAACCAGCGAGATCTAAGAAGCAAGCAGCGAGCCGAACGCAGTCAAGAGGGAGAGGAAGACCTCGAGAAGCTGAGGACGAAAGAGCTGAGAGCGCGTCTCGTTAGCTTGGGGTTGAAGGTAACGGGAAGAAAATCCGAACTACGCGCGCGGCTACAGGCGGCCCTAGAAGGAGACGATGTATCGTCGGAAGAAGGGAGCTCCAACGAAAGTGAAGGCGAGGACGATAAACAAGGCGCGCGAGAATACAGGAGAGGCACGCGAGCGGTGTATCAGGACCGCGATGAGTATCAGCAGAAGTATATGCGTCGGTTCGATGTTGAGTCTTAAAGACGTGGAAGACTCATTAGAGAAATTCAGCGGGGATGATCTGCTGAGTGTAAATCAGTGGGTGGAAGACTTCGAGGAAATGGCAGAAGTGTGGGGTTGGTCAGACGCCCACATGGTGGCCTATGCTAAGAAATTACTCGCAGGCTCCGCTCAGGCCTTCGTACGACAAGAGCGATGCGCGAAGTTTTGGGCAAAGCTAAAAAAGGCGTTGAGGAATGAGTTCGAAAATGTAGTAAGCGACCAACAGATACATGGCGAGTTATCCCATAGAAAGAAGAAAGCAGATGAGAGTCTGCAACAATATATGTATCACATGTGCGGGATTGCAAAAGAAGGAAGGGTTGATACGCAATCCTTGATAGACTACATTATTCAAGGCATTCCCGACGAGGTCGCGAACAAGACTGTGCTATACGGAGCCAGGAATATCGAGCAATTAAAAGAGCGTTTCAGGCGCTACGAAGCGATAAAAAGAGATATGGAGATGAGGACGAAATTTGAGGAGCCGAAGAGTAGCAGGGTAAAGCCGGTGGCGAAGCTGTCCGAAACCGAGAGGAACAAGGAACCCGGTCGATCTGGAGATGCGAGGAAGGCGCGATGCTACAATTGCGGTGATGCGGAGCACGTGTGTGCGGAGTGTCCGAGCAAGTCGAGAGGACCTAAATGCTTCAAATGTAGGGAGTACGGACACATCGCATCAAAATGCGACAAGGCACTGGGTGAGCCCTCAAAAAAAGTTTACAGCGTGTTTCGGTCGTTACAAACAAGGCGTGGTAAGGATGTTAAGATGGAAAATTTCGAATTGAGCGCGTTGATAGACACCGGTAGTGAGCTGACTCTAATGCGAGCAGATCAGCATGTGAAAATCGGAGCGCCCAGATTAAGTCGGGAAATCGTTGGATTTGGCGGTGTCGGTTCCGGAAGGAATTTTACGCTCGGGAAATTTTCGACGAACATTATTATAGACAATGAGTCGTACTGTGATGCAACATTCGCTTATTATTGGCGCAGACTTTTTGGACACTGTTGAAATAAGTATAAAAGGGGGAGAATCTTTTATTAGTAGAATAAAGGACAAAAATCCCGATGAGTGTCCGGAAGTCCTCAAGATAGATGTAGAGACACAGGCGAGTGAGATAGATTTGTCACACGTTAAGGACATGCAACATAGGCTAAAAAGAGATTTGAAGAGAACCAAAGCATTGCTAAGAGACGCTCAAACGATGCTGGAGAAATCGAAAGGTGACTCGACGGGTAAAGCAGCTTTACGACAGCTGAAGAACCAGTTAGAAGATGCAGAATGCGCTAGAGCAGTTGCAGTTAAAGCGAAACAGGCACTGGAGCAAGAACCGAATGAGGCGCAGGCTTCGTTGCAGGAAGTACTGCGGCAACGTTCCGAAGCAGAAGATCGTGTTAATGTAGCTAGTCGCGAACGAACTGAGCTACTGTCGCAATTGGAAGAAAATAAAGAAGAGTTAGCAGAAGTTTTGAAGAAGTATCAGGCAGCTGTGCAGCAAGTGTCGGAGGAACGGAGAATAGTGGCAAGACACGTGGTGATTGGTAAAGTGGACCACGAGATGGTGTCCTCGTCGGATTCTTGCGGCTAGCACGAGGACTTAGCGAACATCACGAGGAGGAAGAATCTGGCTAAACAACAGCAACAGGATGTTGTTGATGATATTTGCGAATTTACTGAGAAGGATAGCGTTGCGGGTGTGAGGGTTGTTTCAAGTTTTCGGATAGACTCGAAGAGAGTGAATGCAAGGCGAACGAAAAGACAAGGGAAGTCGCACGCGCGGAATCCCTCCAATAATATCGATACGAAGATTCGATATACAGAGTATGTGGATGACGAGGACGACGATGGGATTGTCGAGGACACGATGAACGTGAAGACCTTCGAAAAAGAAGAGATCATAGTCTCGGTAGATGGTAAGTTGTTAACGTCTTCCATGTACGAACCGAGCCTACGAAAATGTCACGATGCTGCCACGACGATCAAAGCCCCTGACAAGAGTGAAATGGGTAAACAAACAACGGAGAGGAAGATAGAGGAAGAGCGAAAGAGGAGCAGTAGCATCGAGGACGAACAGGCCGCGGTGTTCCAAGAGGAACGAGATCAGCTGCGTGCGGACGCAAAGAGACGGATTGAGGAGATCCAAATCCGAAACAAGCGGGCGTATAACAGGAGACGCAAGAAGGCGACAGCATACAGGACGGGAGATCTAGTGGCAATCGAGAGGATGCAGAGGGGTCCCGGGCTAAAGCTGCATCCGAAGTTTCTTGGACCGTATCGG
Source organism: Bombus vancouverensis nearcticus (assembly GCF_051014615.1). Lineage (NCBI taxonomy): Eukaryota > Metazoa > Arthropoda > Insecta > Hymenoptera > Apidae > Bombus > Bombus vancouverensis. Next base: position 493,693 of record NC_134921.1, on the reverse strand, counting down.
GTGATAAAAGTCCTGCGAAATGACCGATACATAGTGCAGCGAGAGGGGGAGCACGAAGGGCCACGTACAACTTCCACGGCAGCCGATCACATGAAATGGTGGAATGCTGACGATAGTGATGTAAGTGCGAGCGGCGATGATGAGCACATCTGAGGGCAGATGTGATTGTCAGGAAAGGCCGATTGTGATATCGTAGAATAGCTTTGATTGGAGATCGGCTGAAAATAGAAAAACCGTGTACGTCGTGTTTCTGTGGTTCGTTTACATTTAAGAGTGCCTACGTGACTAAAGGCACGTAGTTGGTAGTTCTTACATAGGTATGAGGGAAACAATAGACAACGTTAGAAGAAGGACGGTTTCGCTATCCAAGGCGAATCGAAAAGTGTGCGTGTTGCGAGAATCAGAGTTGATCGAGACGTCGAAGCATAGAGTCGTTAAAATTGAGTTGCGAGTGTTGTCGAGTGTTAGAGTTGCTAGTGAGAGAGAGTGAGAGAGAGAGAGAGAGAGAGAGAGTTACCAAATAGTTGTCAAGTTATTTGTTGTAAATACGAGCGTTGCATTTAGTTTTCCTGTTAATCAAACATCGTTTCTCTGTCTAACTAATATCTGTATTTTCAATCCATTATTAATAAATTATAATTAATCGGACAAAATTACACCTTTAATATATTCCGATATTACATTACCGTGATGTAATATTTATCATGCTTATTTTGTACGTAAAACGAATCGTTGGAATATTCCCGAAGCTAACGAAGCATTTCCCAAAAGTTAAACCGAAGAAATTAACGCGAATAGTTAAGTGAAATTTTTCCATTAACTTGCTGACCAACCGGCAAATAAAAAATCATAAAAATTGTTTCAATGTGTTGAGGTCACGCATAACTTCTTTTTTCATTGACGATTACCAAACAGGTAAAATTTCGAAATTGTACGAAGGCCACGTGACCAGATCGTATTGGAATTTGAAGTGCATGGAAAAAGACAACTCGAAGTACAAACCTTGAGCTGTACTACTCGAAGTACAAACGTGAACTAATGGATGCAGAAAAGCAATTAACGCCAAACATCCGAACAGCATCTTGGAGCCCGTCATTGTTCTGAAATAAAAGAAGTGACGAATTAAAAAGACGCAGGACTAATAATAATAAAGGAAACTTAGTTCGTATTATAAATTGAATTTACATCAGAAAAGAAGCACGATCAAGCGAAACAGATCGTAGAAATGACAAATATCATCGATATACGTTTCAGTGTAATTTCACTTTTGAAAATTATTTAGTTTAATACGATCGTATTCATCGCTCTGAAACTTTCATTGTGCTGCAATTTGTGCTGCGTCTTTTTAATTTCTCTATCTTTCTGTGTTTTCGGAAAAATTACTTGAAAGATTAAGAATTGCTTGCCTTATTTTATTTTCGATTAGTTAGGATTTGATTATTCCAGGTAAGGTTTATTATTTATAACAGGTTTTATCACTTGTTTATTATTTAGGAGTTTGTTATTTTAGGATTAGTACCTTTTAGGATTTCTTATCCTTCGAGTTTCTGTTTCAGATATCTAGGTCTATTTCAAGATGTTTCATTACATTAGGATTATTTATTCGATTAAGATAATTTAAGAGTTTCACAATGTACAAAGAAATAATCGCGTGAAATTTAGATTTATGCTTTAAACGTATTAAACACGCGGTAATTTCAATGTCTATAGCCTCGAACGTGTTCTGATTAGTTGTGTCATTGTCTGTGACATTGAAATCACAAAAATCCATTGCAAGTGTGCTGTCATGCAATGTGGATGTAATTGGGTTTTTTGGGTATTTCCTGTATCATCTGATTTGTACAGTACTATTTTAACGCAAGGACAGGAAACTTATTATATATTTCCCGTCCATTATTTGAATCGTTGTGAAGTGTAACGAATTATATTCGATTCGAGGAGATGTTAATGAATTACCCATTTCATATGTAATTACATGGAAATAAAAATCAACAGACAACGGAATTTCCAATATTTTTTTGTTTCGTCACGTCTTTTTCATAATATATCTTTTATAGGTACGTGATCTATTAATCGTTCGAATGGAAATAATTATTCGTATAATATTCAAATGATTCTAGCCATAAAATAAATTAAAACGATACCTGTCAATGATATGCAATCTGCGTATGACGTCAACCTCGATCTATGCTTATACAAGAAATTTTATCAATCAATGACTAGATATACAATAATCAAATATTATAAAATTTCCTGAAAACCTTTAGGTGTTAATATTAAGGTGTTAATATCTTTAATATTTGCAAGTTATTGTTTAGCGCTAATTAGTTAGAATGTAACAAGTGGTGTACCAGAATTGAGATAATTAAGCCACACGAACAATCTTATTTAGATCTTTTTAATTTTTTAATTCTCTTTTGCTCCAATACTTCGTAAAATTAATCTTCGTTAGCTACTACACTTCATAGAATGACAAGAGATAATTTTTCTTATATAACGTTTCATTCATAAAATCTATCATTAAAGTATATCTTCATAAAAATATCATTCCATACTAACGGTATATTTGGTGTCATACGAGATAACAGTTACCAGTGATGACATATGTAACTTTATAAAGATATCTCGTTTTATTATATATTAAAAGAATGTACTCATTGCTGCTATATTTCAGATGAAAAAAAGGAGGCAACGATTTTACAGTAAAATCGTTCGTTTACAACTGATTCATTTACATTTCATGATAATACTGTGCATTCTGAATATGCTATGATTGCATACTATTGCTCCGGCTTTACTTGTATTTTCGATATTGGTATAAATAGAAAGACAATTAATGTCGTTCGAGTCTATTTTCGGATCATTTATATTACGTTTAATCCATATAGTTATTATATGAGACATAGTATCGTAAAATTTGGAAGAATAAAACGTTCGTACAGGATGTACATTTTATAAGAATTCCAACAAATCTGCGTGTGCACCTAAAATACAAACCGATAGTGATTGTTCATAAGTTTATATACATTATCTAATGTCAATCGAAGGTATCAATTCTTTTTCTCCATAAGAGTACTTTTTCATTTATATGTGTTCAAAAATACACGTGTTCAACCGTGAAGCATATGTCACCTACAACGAAAAAGAGTTTTCCTATACTTAATATTTCCTTTATATACCTATGAAAGTCTATTCTTCGCGTAGTATGAAATTATGAATAAATCTGGAATATTGTTCAATCTGAAAAGAAAAATAACTTATTGACATCATTCATTGATACGAGATTCAGAATGTTTGTTTTGTCTTGCAGAGAAAGAAGGCAGCCCTTTCTTTTAATGTGAAATAGAAAGCGAAAATTTGAAAACAGATTTTTTGGAAATTTACTTGCAAATATCGTTTTCAATATCGTGATTTTCTTCCCAATGGTACTGTACTTTCAAATTTTCCAGTATCCCTCTAAAAACAAAAAGTCGAACCTCGTTATCATTAACATAGGCATTACAAGGAAGAGAAGTATTAGAAAGCAGCTCCTTTTTATTATGGATTTCTTTATAATCGTGTAAATAAGAAATTCCGGAAATTTTTTCCTCGAGAATTTAATTCTTGTGTTTTGATTGATAATTATTACACTGCATACTAACTTTTCGCATACTGTTCGCGTCTAACAATTTCCTAATAATAACTACTTCAAAATTACATATGTTCTTGCACGAATTCAAAAGTACGTATGATACAATTACAATTGATTCTAAAATAATAATTATTTAAAGATATTAAGATACTAATTAAACGTTTCACTATATTTCAAAATCTGGAACAACAAATTTTTATTTATAAAAAATGAAACTGTCTTTATATATTCTTTGTCATGATGCTATTTCTTATTACCATGTCGACATTTTTTAAAATTCATTTTGTTATCTCTACGCAATATGAAAATTCATATACTGCTTAATATTTTTTACATATTATCCATCCACCGCATGACATCTCCTGAAAAATCAAAATATTAATGTTATATTATTACAATGCTTCTTAAATTTCAATTTTTGACAAATTTGAAATCCAATATATTTTGCACAATTATTATTTATCAAAAAATTCTAAGTTAGTAACTTTCTTTTCAAATGGCAAATAACATATACTTTGACTTACCTGTAAGTTTTTGTTCCTAATCATCATTTCCTCTTATAGAACATCATTATTGTTCTCATAATTACTACCAGTGTCATAGATATTGTAGTGGCTACAACTGAATTAATAGAAAATGATAAATAACTGTGTATAACACTAACACATAACTGTGTATAACAATGACACATAACTTTTACTTACATATCAGTCGATAAGGGATTACTGTGATATCCTGTTGATGTTTCTTAAGGCACTTGATTAGGTGCGATACGGTATCATTCCTTATGGTATACTGTAGATAAGTATTTTAGAAAATAACAAGAATAAATCTAAATTATTCAGAGGTTCCAGTTTCGGCTTAGACATAAATACAGGACCATTTGCAAAGAAGAAAGGGTGCGTTTCTACAGCCTCGTTATAGTAACCATGAATACCAATCTCTGAATTACTGGTTACTAAACATAAATATCCTATAAAATTTAATATATTTCTTTAATTTTTAATACATACATGAGTTAGTAGTTCTAAATTATGAATCATCCTACCTGTGATATTACACTTTTCCTTATAATATCATCACTCAAGTGAACAACATTAAGATCATGTAAACCATGTCATCCTATCTTACTGTGAAGATACTTAGTTATGTTATCAAACATTATAAAAATATCATCAAATTCAAGTCCTTTTATTCACATCACATGGCCACGGCGATCTGGTTCTTCGTTATATAATGTTCTAAAATTTGTCGTATATATAGGATGTACAAACCGTGATATCAAGGTATCAGTTCTTCCTTCCCAAGGGACAGTTTCATTAAAATTCTGATAGAATTAAAAATTAATTATTAATATTCTAACAATCATATATGTTAAATACATTATAGTCAACGATATATACCTGAGCGAATGTAGGGGTGATTCCTTGATAATTATAAATGTCATCAGCCCACATCATTGTGCCACTTCTTTGTACTCCAGCCTCTAGATTGACAGCCTAAACAAACATACAAAATTTTATAGAAGCTGTACAAAATATAGTATATATGCGCAATATTGAAGCGTTCAAGGGGATATAAAGGTAATGTACATCACATACACGTGTACTCTCATGCAACAAAATACAATTAGATTTAATAGTATAAGCTCTTTTATTCATCATAATAGATTGGAAATTTAAGTGTCTTACGAGGGTGAGTAAAAAGTTACCCGCTCTGTCGGTGTAGAATTTATTTTAAGCAATTGTCAAAAAAGACATACATCATTTTTTGACGTAATCACTCAATTTCTGTATACACTTTGTCCATTTGCTGAAGGACCTTCGTATTTTCTCGTTAAAAAATGTTTTGGGCTGAGCTGCGAACCACGAATGCATCGTCGTCTTCACCTTTTCATCAGCTTTCTCGGCATCCATCTCGCACAAACTTTTTAAAACCCAAATCTGTCGTGCACTATTGCATAAGCAGAGCCGTGGCTGATTTGCAAATGATTTGCCACATTATCCAGTGTCACTCGTCTATTCCATAGAGCATAAGTTCATGAGCACGTTCAATGTTGTCGTCGTGGATGTGGACGGGCGTCCAGCTGTTTTTTCATAACACTTGTGCGATCTTCTTTGAACTTTTGTGCCCATTCAAACACACTTCGTGACAAAACACTTTCTCCATAATGTGCATTAAATCTTTGATAAATATAGGCATCAAACATAACTTCCGACCACAAGAAACGAATCACAGCATCCTGCACTGTTTTCCTGCAAATCGCCATCGCAAAGCGCCATTACTCGCGCAACAGTCACAAACGAATTGACGTAACACAATGAAACCTACGCAGCAGCACTGAACAGATATTGACGTCATACGAAGAGTGCAGATGGATCAATACGGTCGACAGAAGTTTTAACTATCTGGAGTGCGGATAAATTTTTACCGAGAGTCGTATAGGAATCTATAATCTGTAAGTACACCTTTGGCTGAATGGAAATTTCTCTTACATATAGTCAAAAATGCAGAAACAGTGTATTGAATTGGAAAGTGATAAAAAATAAGCGAAGTTTCGAGGTTGCATGTGATTGCATGAGTACACAGGACGTTTTTAGCGAATAAAAAATAATTTTGAAAGACACGAGACTTATCTTGTATTTTATGCACTCTCTGTGTCCGAATCTCCAGAAGCTTTCTATCTTATGAAGTGTTTTAGATTAGCCGGAAAATTTTGTATGTACATACAAGAAGTATACGATCTAAGTGGAATATTCCATTATTCTCTTGATACAACAGAAACGAAATTTACAGAACTTCTCAGAAAGTTGGTTTATTATTACCAAATTAATAGAATTAATATACGTTTATCATCTTTACATACCTAAGTCGTGGAGGTTTATCGTGCGTAAAAAATTAGTGTCGTTTCAAAGTTACATTTCGTACATTTTAAGCCTATAATTTGTAACGTACAAAACAATGTGAATTTGAGCTGTTTCTTATCTCCACAATAAGAAAATCCAACTTTACGTTTTTTACACAATGATATTTATGGAACAGTAATATCATATTATTGCATCGCTTGGAGAATGAAGTCAAGGTACGATGTGACCCTAGTGTAAACGCTGGGATAGCCAGCTGTGCCGCACTTATAAGCGTAAGACACAATACCTATTAAATACGAGGTTAATTCATGTTGTATCAGCAGTGGTCCGCCGAGGTCAGCCTGAAAGGATCGTTAAATTTTTAATCAAAGATACTGAAATATATCGATCGAATTGTATTGAAATTATACTTATATACAGTAATAATCTTCTATTGATTTGTGTATAGAAATACTCCAATTTATAATGTACATGTTATATGTATTTTGAGCAAAACTAAGATTAGAAGGAAATTAGATTAAATACCATAATGAGGTGTGAGAAGTGGGCAAAACTATTAAATTGTGTTTATCTATTATTTCTAATGTTTAAGACGTCGATTTGATGTTAATTCGAATTGACGTGTCTTCAGATACCGTATAGTTTGTAGTAACTCTGTAACTTAATTACCGTACAAGAATCCTCTCCACCCTGAGCATGTTCGGCGCATATTATACCATCAGTGATATCAGGTGCATTAGGAAATTTGGAATAAGCTATTTTGCATTCGGCGTTCTTAATCACTGGCATTTGTACTTCCATTAATGCATTACGTCGTGGTCGTCCTACGAAGAAAATAAGAAAGATATTTAAGACTGGAACTGTTTAATTTTATTATAAAATTGATATCACTTACTATATCTTAACGCTCCCCATCCAGCAACAAGGGGTTATAGCCGACGAAGTTGCTCTTTCGTAGGGGCTCTTTCGTACAAATGGGATATACGTACCCTGAAAAATAAAAAAATAAATGAAAATGCAGGAAACGAATGACCAAAAGTATGAGAAAGAATTGTACACGCTTTATGATACAATATATTTGTACAGTAAGAAATTTCAGGATATGATACTTCAGTAATACTCAATAGCATATATATATATATATATTTGAGGAGTTACTTGAAAATGGCACCTCCTCCACCAATCTAAGAATGGCAATATTATGATTGTGTATGTTTTTTATTCCATCCATATGTGCACAATGTGCTGCGGTCAAAACATGCCTAGCCGATATCAGGGAACCTCCGCACTTCCATAGTGGTTTGTCTGGGTTTCGGGAATTGAGAAAACCTAATGCAGCGATCCATGGCCAAGCGCCTAAAATGCAATAGTCATAGTTGTGAATATACATAATTTTTTCTCACATAACGAGTAACAACGATTATTACCTATTCGATATTCGATCATACAGCAGACGATAAGTACATACGTACAAATACTCTGAAATAGAGATTTGATAAAGACAGAAATTAAATTTTTATTCCAGTGGAATACAAATTATTAAATAATTCTATATAATTTCTATTTGAACTATACTGAACTGTAAAGTTCAAACGTGTAATTTCTGCCCTAACAGTTTTTGATCTCTATCCATATTATTACTCCTATATCAATTCTTTATTTCAAGCAAAAAGATACTCTTCCTAACATGAAGTAAAAGAGAGAAATAATTCAAGTTAATAAGTAAAGTTACTACCGATGAAATCATAGCATTATTATTTAGTCTAATTGAAATGTACATTGATGTGCTGTTTAATGCCTTTAAAGTTCATTCTTTGCAGTAAATGGCTTATTATTAATCGGAAAGAAAGACATAAAACGTACCAAGTTCAGCTGGTTTACCATCGACCACCCTGGTATGAGAGACGTTGCTAAAACCACAGTATGGTGGTCGCAAAGCCTTATACTTATACACAGTTTTTACTAAAATTTCTCTCTTCTCTTTGTTTGGATCGTTCGGACAGCAAACGATCGTAACATTGCCCTGGTATCTGCACACTGATCGTCTATAAAAATCGGTGGCTGTACGGTACTTTATCTGCCATATTTCTTGCAGAGGTTTACATTTTCTGTAGTCAAGGCACCTGCCTTCTTGATTGTCCGGTGTGGTACATTCTGGATCAAACAATTTTAAAACATTTATACAGTTCAAAGATGCGTAAGAAAGCGACACCGATTACTCAACTTTCGAAGTAAAAAGCCGATCAAGTCCACCGGATTGCCCTACAGACACGTATTAATCCGTAAGAGTTAGTCATCATGTTGATAATAATTATCTAAAGAAACTTTTCACGTGAAAATATAAAATTTTAATTGATTAGATATTGTGTTAGCCATACTTAAGAAAGAAAATGAAAATGAATGAAATGAAAGAAAAGGACTACCTTCAACCTCATTTTTTAAATAAACACTTTGTCAGTTTTGCGGTAAATAAATTCTTAGGAATTCAGGACAGTTTTTAGTGAATCATTTTGTTTCGACCGTTCGCGGAGAGACGCGATCGCGAGATAGCACGTCAACGAGAGTTGTAAGTTCCCGTTACGATTAAATAATCGACGCCACGAACTGATCGATACCCTTATTTCGATTATGATAATAAGGGTAGTTCAATGAAATTCCACAGAATTAACACAAATAAATTAATGTTTATTTCAACAACTTATTAACTATAAAGATATAAATGAAACAAAAAAAATGTAACTGCGTTTTGGTTGATAAGTAATGCGCGACATACCACATGTGTTGACGGTTCGACTTCTCGAAAAGTTCTGAACGCCTTTCGATTTTTTTCGTTTTTTCTGGAAGGCGACCCCTACTACGTTCGGATCACGCCACATTCTTTTACTGCGAGGTAAAATACGGGCCACGAGTCGACGTTTCTGGAAGTCGCCCTGCTTAATGAACCACGCGCTTGCCACTACAATGTTTGTTTGCCGGGCAGACGCGACGATCCGTCTGCGACATTATAGTGGCGCGATCGATAGTTAAGAATATGACCTATGGTAAGCCGAATGGCGTAACATTCTCCCACCGTTGAGAGGGTACCGATCAAACTAGGGAGGTGTGGTTGAAGTTCCCATCTTATTTCGTCTCGGTGGCTAGTTGTTCGGGTTTCTCGAGATCGGGTTGAATTGGCAGTGGGACAAGCCTTTTGACGCCCCGATCCAAAATGCTCTTTGCCGTCTGAACTGTAGCTGTCCGGATGACACCATCGGCGCCTGGATGAACCTTGATAACTCGGCCCAGAGGCCAATGCATGGAGGGAACGTTGTCCTCTCTGAGGATGACGATTGTGCCCTTTTGGATGCTGTGTCCACCCTCGCTCCATTTATTGCGGTTGGTTAGCTCGTTCAAATACTCCTTATGCCAGCGGTTCCAAAAATGTTGTTTAAGCTGTTGGATATGCTGCCATTTGGAGAGTCGGTTCGATGGAATGTCTCTGAAATCTCGATCACGTAAGCACATTAATGAATCGCCAATGAGGAAATGTCCGGGAGTGAGGGCTAGGAGATCATTTGGATCGGTGGAGATAGGAGTTAGCGGGCGGGAATTGAGGACTGCTTCTATTTCTATGATAAGAGTATTACGGTGTTAAGCTCATATGTTTCTGTTTCTCCACTCGCGCTGCGCCATAATATCCTTTGATATTTCCGATCCTCTGGTCGTACGAGGAATTGCCGATACATTTTCTCGATGTCGCCAGTGAGTACGTACTGATGAGCGCGGAATCTAATTAATATACAAAATAAATTGTGAGTTGATTCGAGAATATAGGATTTCCCCATTTTCATGATTATCGTGATTTTTGTATAAATATATTTTTTAAGATACTAATAATTAGGTAGTTATAAATTAGTATTATCAATTATTTTGCATTTATAATTCCGCCTCTAGTATAAGTGTTAATTGAAAACTAACTTTATGTTTCAAAAAGTACTAGCAAAGTCGTTGAGTAACAAGCCACTGATGCTAACACAAATAGCATTGTCGTAATTAAATATTTCTAAATATTCATTTTTCATTTTGAACCTGTAGAAACAATTTATTATATATACTATTAGCTAAGTAATTGCATATTTAATTAAGTCGAAATATAAAACTTAGTTATTTTAATAATTTAAAAAATAAAAAACTGACAAACATTTCAATTTAATTTATGGTTGGAACAAAAGACAGTTATTTTTCATTAATTGAAATATTGCAATGCAGAGTACTTTCCAAAATACGCCGAGAGTATTCCTGATGATGAAACGAGCGTTGCTTCATCGAACGCAGCTAAAGAAAAAAACATCTATGTAGTTGGTGGTACGATGCCTGAAATAGAGGGCGATAAATTGTACAATACCTGTACTATTTGGGGTCCCGATGGAACGTTGATAGCAAAACACCGAAAGGTAAGTAATATATTCCTTTATGGCTTTGAATTTGAAAATATTGGGATGAAGAAAGTGACTCTATCTAGGAATAATTTAGGAATATACATATGTACATACGTATACTATAACCAATTCTATAATTTACGGTTTATAAAATACGTTATGATACGGGAAACGCCCATTTTTGTTGTAATGTGTTTGTTGTTGTATAAATTTTTCACATACTTAAAATATTATTATACTTATTTTTTCTCCTTTTTAAACATTATTAAATGATAAGATTTTTTAATAAAAGAAAGTGATAAAAACGCTGTCAGTTATTAAATAAAAAGTAATTAAAGTTTAGGAGTTGGTAACTTTGATATTAAATTACAAAAGTTGCAGCAATAGAATTAGCGACCACATTTTTATGTTATTAGGTACATCTATTCGACATCGACATTCCTAATAAGATTACTTTTCGAGAGAGTGATTCACTCAGTCCTGGTAACTCCCTAACGACGTTCGATGTGGAGGGCTGCAAAATAGGTATTGGCATTTGCTATGATATTAGATTCGAGGAAATGGCACGCATTTATCGGAACAAAGGTACAGTAACTTAATCGATCAATACTTAACTAGCAAAAAATTAAATATCTTTCTTAACTATATTCTATATAAAATTAATATAATCTGTAACTCTGTATAAAAAGAAGCTTAATTTAAAAAACCAGTATATTTGCTGAAAATGAAACAAATAAAAGAATTAAAAGCACAATAAGAGGACTGTCCTCGCATATTCAGAAATGATGGAATGTGAACCGTGCAACTACGAAGTTAATTGGTATTCGGTGGCTTCATATTTCCTGCTTCTCTGGGTTAGGTTGCCAAATGCTGATATATCCAGCGGCATTCAATATGACCACTGGACCACTGCACTGGTCATTACTTCAGCGTTTCAGAGCGAATGATAATCAATTATACGTTGCCTGCATATCACCGGCTCGTGTTCTTTAAGCAAGTTACGTCGCATGGGGACATACACAGTTGACCAATCCCTGGGGAAAGATTCTTTACGATTTGGAAACTCAAGAGAATATGGCAGTCACCGATATCGGTAATTTACAGCTTAAAATTAAAAGCGAGAGATCCATGATGTAATTAATTTTTAGTCTCGTTAATTTATCGATTTAGCCATCTTCCTCTGTATTTGTTGAATTTATTAGTAAGCATTACTTATTACTTCGTATGTTTCTTTTTTCTATCAGATCTAAAAGTTGTTGAGGAAGTAAGGGCTCAGATACCTACATTTTCTCAGAGACGTACAGATTTGTACGACACTGTCTGTAAGAAGGAGTAACTCTACACTAAAACAGAAAATGTTTTTTTATAATATTTCTACTACCATATCCTTTTTTTGTGAATTATTACTAATTTCTTATCATTTGTACTAAATGAATGACTCAATTAAGAAAACCAAAACGTTATAAATAATAATCTGTATATCTTGTGTATCAACATGTAATTGGATATTATAATAATATAGGAATGCTATAATAATATAGGATAATAATATAGGAGAATAATAATATAGAAAAAAATACATGCTTTTAAACACCTTTAATATCGATCACATAAATTGTTATAATTCACAATGATTACGCATACATAAAAGACCCCTTGATAGTAAAATTTACGATCAAAAGGCACTTACGTATCGTTTAACAACATTTAATTTATAACACCTTTTAAACATTTAGACAGATTAACACATAACACTTCTTATATATAAACATCAATTCGAAGTTATCGGCTTGGAGAAATTGGTCGATTAATACCTGTAGATTGTCTGTCTCGATGAAAGACTTAAAGAGAGCAAAAACATGATAATGCCGCTAATATAATATTCCTTTTTTCTTGTATCTGTCTGCCTCTCAGGTCGTTTTACTAATTACAATAAGTAATTTCGACTTCTTTGCGCACTCTTTTAACGCATTCGAGACCGAAAGAAATTCATATCAGTCAGTAGGCAAGGGTATAATATACATATTTTATATATAACTTATGTAGTAATGTATATATCATGTTAATTTCATATTTTTTTCAATATAGAATTATTATATATATATATATATGTCGGAGATGAAAGGAAAGCCGAAGCCCTTCCTTGGAAATTTTGGGAACATCCTCTAGTACCTTAGCCTAGATTTTATTATAGTTGTAATTGCTTAAGATTTGTAATAAGCGAGATTGGGTTCGAGGTGACAATCGGTCGCTGAACGTAGCCACGGTCACGGGATGGATGTTTTATCTAACGGAGGTCTGGAGTGGTTGTATGTGTTTTCCGAGAAGTGTGGTTGTGGCGGCATGCGGCCTCGAGAGCGGGCCGAGCCACGTGTGATGTTGCCTCGGAGGTGCCGATGCAATGGGACATACATTGTATTTAGTAATCAAAACTCCAGGCGGAAACTGCCTAGCAACGGCGTTTGGAACTTTCTCGATGCTTCCAACGAGTGTGCCTAGCAACGGCGTTTGGAACCTTCTCGATGCTTCCAAACGGGTATAGAAAACAAAATGCAATCGTACAGGGAGAAAAATCTCCACGAGGCTGGCATTCTTGCGATTGCCTTGGAGAGTGATACATCGAGCGTTTTCGAGGATCGCATTTGCGTCTAAGTTAGTTTCGCTTAGTAAGGAGTTATCCCGGTGACCGTGGATTCGTTTGAACTCAAACATTGCTAATAGTATTATTTAATTTAATTATTCGTAGATCGTATTATTCATTAGGCTTAGTGTTTGTTAGACTTATTATTAGTTGTACTTATTATTTGTTAAGCTTAGTGATAGACCTGTATATACGTGTAAATAAAATCTCGGCTTTGTGAAACGATGGCTAGTCCACATGAAGAGTCGTCGCGCGCCCAAAATTCGAATCCTGATCCGACATCAGAAGTGGGATTAGAACCGTTTAAAGTGCTACAAGAGCAAATGGTCCTTATGCGCGAGTTAATTCAGACGCTAGCGCACAAACCGGGGGAGCAAAGGCCGAGTACGGAATCTAAGGATGCAACGTTACCACGTTTTGACCCCGAAGGCGCGGGCGCCGATCCATCCGCGTGGTGCTCTCATGCTGATCTGATTTTGAAAGACCACCCGATGCAAGATAGTGCGTTACTTTCCGCTCTAAATCGCGCCCTAAGGGGTTCTGCTGCGCATTGGCTTTCACACATGGTGCGCGGTGGAAAGCTTACCTGGCCAACGTTTAAGGAACAATTTCTTTCGCGTTTTGGTGGCAGAGAGACAGCCGCTTCGGCGTTAATAAGGATATCCAGAGAACGACCGTCGGAGACTGAATCCCCGGGAGCGTACGGTAGTCGCCTCCGCTCCATGCTGCAGATGAAGTTGCAAGATCTAACGATGCCCGAAGTGATCAATGCCCTCGCTCTTTATATACTGAGTTCACAAGATCGACGCTTTCGGCGACTAACGCTCGCGAATAATATCAGGACGGAGGACCAATTTCATGATGAAATGAGGATTCTCCCTTACAACGATCAGCCGACATTTTCGCCAAGAAATTCACTAACGGAACCTGAAGCTAAACGCAGCAGGCTATCAGTTCCTCGGATTAAGTGCTACCGCTGTGGTGCTCACGGACATAGGAGAACGGAGTGTCGCCTGCAAACACAAACGGGGAAGGAGCAGGATATACGAAACCCGAAGGAAAAACGACCAGCCGCATCGTCGAAGGTGACCTGCTTCAAATGCCACGAGGAGGGACATATCGCGCCTAATTGCCCATCATCGCGGAAAAGAAACTACGATTCCATTGACGAACGCCGGATCGACTCCTGTGTAGTAGAAGCTCCGGCTGGTAGATTAAGCCATCTGGGTGAGTCGTATCCATTTTACTTTGATTCTGGGGCCGAGTGTTCGTTAATCAAAGAGTCCCTAGCCTCGAAATTTTCGGGTAAAAGAATAACCGATGTGGTAGTGATGCGGGGGATCGGGAATACTTGTATTAAGAGTACACTTCAGATTTTGTCCACTGTTTGATTTAACGGTCTTACATTGGAGATAGTTTTTCATGTCCTTGCTGACGATTACCTAAAATACGACATCATGATTGGTCGCGAGATTTTGAGCCAGGGATTCGACGTAAATATCACGCAAAATAGCCTCGTTATTTGTAAAACAAATGTCGTTAACGCTTGTGGTAAAGTCGCGGAAGATGCGGTCAACATTAACGAGGTTGACACTGATGTGATCGGTAACTATAAAGATCGATTAATCTCTGTTCTCGAAAAATTTAAAGAATCATTCATTACGGGTTTCCCGCGTACTCGCGTCAGTACGGGCCAGTTGGAAATACGGTTAATTGATCCCAACGTCACCGTGCAGAGAAGCCCTTACAGGCTTAGCGAGGAAGAGCGAAGAATAGTACGCGAGAGAATAGACGAATTAATTAAAGCACAAATAGTAAAACCTAGTAATTCGCCGTTCGCGAGCCCTATGATACTCGTGAAGAAGAAGGACGGCACAGACAGATTGTGTGTACACTTTCGAGCGCTGAATAAGAATACGGTCGCGGATCGGTATCCCTTACCCCTTATTGCTGACCAAATCGCGAGATTGCAGAGTGCGAGATACTTCATTAGCCTGGACATGGCTAGCGGATTTCACCAGATTCCCATTCACCCTAACTCGACGGAATATACTGCGTTCGTTACCCCCGACGGTCAATACGAATACGTGACGATGCCGTTTGGGTTGAAAAATGCACCAGCCGCTTTCCAGAGAGCCATTTTCAAGGCCTTAGGCGACCTCGCTTATTCGTATGTCGTTGTTTATTTGGACGACGTTCTAATAATCACCGACTCAATAGATCAAGCTCTAGAAAGGTTGCACACTGTACTAAACACTCTCGTAAACGCCGGATTTTCTTTCAATTTCGCTAAATGTTCTTTTCTGAAGACGTCGGTACTTTATTTGGGATATGTAATTCGTAACGGAGAAGTTCGTCCAAACCCGGGAAAAATACAAGCTTTGAATTCTTTACCTGCACCGTCGACCGTCACACAGCTTAGGCAGTTTATAGGTTTGGCCTCTTACTTCCGAAAATTTATTCCTAAATTTTCACAAGTGATGAAACCCTTGTACGCACTCACTTCTAGTAACAAGCACATGACTTGGACTGACAGGCACGAAAAGATAAGACAACAGATAATTTCCGTTCTGACCGACGCGCCGGTGTTAATGATATTTGATCCCAATCATCCCATAGAGCTACATACCGACGCTAGTTCGGTGGGGTATGGAGCTATTTTAATGCATAGAGTCGAAAAGGAAAACAGAGTCATCGAATATTATAGTAAAAGGACCAGTCCCGCGGAATCTAGGTATCATTCGTACGAACTGGAGACACTAGCAGTAGTAAGCGCCGTCAAGCATTTCCGACACTACTTACATGGACGGAAATTCTTAGTAGTTACCGACTGTAATTCTTTGAAAGCCTCCAGCAACAAAGTAAACTTAAACGACCGGGTTTATAGGTGGTGGGCTTATTTGCAAACATTCGATTTTGACATCATGTATCGAGAGGGTAAACGAATGGCCCACGTAGATTTCTTTTCGCGAAACCCCGTAGACTTGAATCGCCGTATGATAGACAAGGTCGCAGAGAAAGAGATTAATCTGGCCGAGATCTCCGAAGACTGGCTATTAGCGGAACAACGTCGCGATCCGCAAATCTCCGAAATCGTTAATAAATTACAGAACGAAGAGCTCGCGGAAGATATCGCGAATACCTACGAACTGCGATCCGGTACACTTTACCGTAAAGTACAACGAAAGGGCAGAACCCTTTGCTTACCCATTGTTCCGAGAGGTTTTAGATGGTCCGTCATCAACCATGTGCATCAGTCAATTATGCACTTAGGATGGGATAAAACGCTCGAGAAGCTCTATGAGTATTATTGGTTCGAGGGAATGGCGAAGTATGTTCGCAAATTTGTCGAGAACTGCCATGCTTGTAGAGTTTCGAAGGCTAGTTCAGGTAAAATACAGGCTGAACTGCATCCTATACCTAAGACCGGCATACCGTGGCATACGGTGCACATGGACATAACGGGCAAGCTGAGTGGCAAGAATGACTCGAAAGAGTATGTCGTCGTCCTGATCGATGCCTTTACGAAATTCGTGCACTTACATCACACACGCAAATTGGATTCGCTTAGCGTTATCAAGGCACTTAAGTCCGCCGTGTTTTTGTTCGGTAGTCCCTGTCGGATAATAGCAGATCACGGTAGATGTTTCACGGGCCGGGAATTTCAAGAATTCTGTGCGAGCAAACAAATCAAAGTTCATTTGATCGCGACCGGTGCAAGTAGGGCCAATGGGCAAGTAGAACGTGTTATGAGCACGTTAAAAAATATGTTCACAACGGTGGAAACGACCGGGCGCTCATGGCAAGACGCGATCGGGGAGATGCAATTGGCTTTGAATTGCACCATCAACCGCGTAACCAAATCGAGTCCTTTAGAGTTATTGATTGGTAGAGCAGCAAGACCGTATGACTTATTACTACCTGATAACATCGAGGAAAAAGAAATAGATATCTCCAGTGTAAGACAACAGGCAATAAAAGAGATGGAAACTAGTGCTAGGTATGACAAAGAGAGATTCGCCAAAACCAAAGCTAAAGTAGTTAGGTTTAATCTCGGTGATTTGGTACTACGCCAAAATGAAGAAAGGAACCAGACAAAATTGGATCCAAAATTCAGGGGTCCGTTTGTGATATCGGAGGTCCTGGAAGGAGACCGATATACCTTGAAAACACTGGATGGGAAAAGGTCATACAAGTACAGTCATGACAGGTTAAGGAAAATGCCGGATAGTTGCATTCCTGCGGAGTTGGATGTCTGTTGTGATGACGAGAACAGTGACCATGGCGATGTGAGTACCCCGATCCCAGAGGATCGTAGAATTATATGAGCCCAGGTGCGGCCATGGGATGGAGTTCAGTGCGGTCAGGCACTGGAAGTGACGATGTCACGAAGCTGGGAGCCGGTTTAGTACCGACAGCGACAATGTCACGAGGTTGGAGCTGGTCTAGTACCGACAGCGACAATGTCACGGATTTGGAGCTGGTCTAGTACCGACAGCGACGATGTCACGAAGCTGGAGCTGGTCTAGTACCGACAGTGACAATGTCACGAGGCTGGAGGCGGTCTAGTGTTGACAGCGATCGTGTTACGAAGCTGGTTATGTAACGAACTTTGAGAGTATGTGCGATTCGAAGGATGAGACCCATTTGGGTGTGAAATCGAGAATGGTCCGTCATGTCATTACGACCCGACTGAAAGCACGCAGAATGCAACTGGCACTTTGAATGCTAATCACAATGACACTAATCTTGTTTCCTTTTGTTTTGTTGACGAAGGTACACCCGAGGACGTGTGATAGTCAGGATGGCCGTGTCGGAGATGAAAGGAAAGCCGAAGCCCTTCCTTGGAAATTTTGGGAACATCCTCTAGTACCTTAGCCTAGATTTTATTATAGTTGTAATTGCTTAAGATTTGTAATAAGCGAGATTGGGTTCGAGGTGACAATCGGTCGCTGAACGTAGCCACGGTCACGGGATGGATGTTTTATCTAACGGAGGTCTGGAGTGGTTGTATGTGTTTTCCGAGAAGTGTGGTTGTGGCGGCATGCGGCCTCGAGAGCGGGCCGAGCCACGTGTGATGTTGCCTCGGAGGTGCCGATGCAATGGGACATACATTGTATTTAGTAATCAAAACTCCAGGCGGAAACTGCCTAGCAACGGCGTTTGGAACTTTCTCGATGCTTCCAACGAGTGTGCCTAGCAACGGCGTTTGGAACCTTCTCGATGCTTCCAAACGGGTATAGAAAACAAAATGCAATCGTACAGGGAGAAAAATCTCCACGAGGCTGGCATTCTTGCGATTGCCTTGGAGAGTGATACATCGAGCGTTTTCGAGGATCGCATTTGCGTCTAAGTTAGTTTCGCTTAGTAAGGAGTTATCCCGGTGACCGTGGATTCGTTTGAACTCAAACATTGCTAATAGTATTATTTAATTTAATTATTCGTAGATCGTATTATTCATTAGGCTTAGTGTTTGTTAGACTTATTATTAGTTGTACTTATTATTTGTTAAGCTTAGTGATAGACCTGTATATACGTGTAAATAAAATCTCGGCTTTGTGAAACGATGGCTAGTCCACATGAAGAGTCGTCGCGCGCCCAAAATTCGAATCCTGATCCGACATATATATATATATGTCGGAGATGAAAGGAAAGCCGAAGCCTTTCCTTGGAAATTTTGGGAACATCCTCTAGTACCTTAGCCTAGATTTTATTATAGTTGTAATTGCTTAAAATTTGTAATAAGCGAGATTGGGTTCGAGGTGACAATCGGTCGCTGAACGTAGCCACGGTCACGGGATGGATGTTTTATCTAACGGAGGTTTGGAGTGGTTGTATGTGTTTTCCGAGAAATGTGGTTGTGGCGGCATGCGGCCTCGAGAGCAGGCCTAGCCACGTGTGATGTTGCCTTGGAGGTGCCGATGCAATGGGACATACATTGTATTAGTAATCAAAACTCCAGGCAGAAACTGCCTAGCAACGGCGTTTGGAACTTTCTCGATGCTTCCAACGAGTGTGCCTAGCAACGGCGTTTGGAACCTTCTCGATGCTTCCAAACGGGTATAGAAAACAAAATGCAATTGTACAGGGAGAAAAATCTCCACGAGGCTGGCATTCTTGCGATTGCCTTGGAGAGTGATACATCGATCATTTTCGACGATCGCATTTGCGTCTAAGTTAGTTTCGCTTAGTAAGGAGTTATCCCGGTAACCGTGGATTCGTTTGAACTCAAACATTGCTAATAGTATTATTTAATTTAATTATTCGTAGATCGTATTATTCATTAGGCTTAGTGTTTGTTAGACTTATTATTAGTTGTACTTATTATTTGTTAAGCTTAGTGATAGACCTGTATATACGTGTAAATAAAATCTCGGCTTTGTGAAACGATGGCTAGTCCACATGAAGAGTCGTCGCGCGCCCAAAATTCGAATCGTGATCCGACATATATATATGACTGTACATAATACATTATAGAATAACATAGTATATAATTTTATATTTTAAAAATATGAGGTATACTATTTAAGATTGTCATCGATTTAAAATCAAAGTATGAAAAGGATACCCTGGAGAGAGTAAAACACAGAATCATTCCAACTAAACATTCAGATCGTACCGACACCTAGGTATCGTCTTACAATTAAATCTCGGTCTCGAATGGATTAAAATGAAATACATACTTGCAGCTTCAACATCTTCAATATCGAGGAGATTCAAACTTTACAAATAAATGTAAATTGCGATGTAAAACAAAGCGATGTAAAAAGGGAAAAAGGAGGAAAGAAGGAACAGGGAAGCAAAGAGAAGAAACGAATTTTTCATTTTCTCTTGCCAGGAATATAAGATGCTAAGTAATCTTCCTAAGTAATCTCCTCCAGCTTTTTCTAGTTTGCTCAATAATTATTAGTACATGTTAGGAAAACAAATAGAATTTTTGTTCTCAAGCGAGGTATAATTTAAATTTTGTATGTACACAAAAATGTTAAATATCTGTAATAAACATGGTATAATCAATTTTTTTACATAAAATTATATTGTATAGGCTATTGTTATTTAAACATTTTAAATTGGATGAAGAAAAAAAATGACGCAAATAAAACGTAGGACATTTTAATTAAAGAGACTAATATAGAGATTTATCTACTTAACTGTGATTAAATCATCTCCACTTAACGCTCTACCTCTTCTATTAATTATGCTTCGTTAAACTATGATTACAGAGGATGGGTTTTTTGATAAAATGACATTCTGACAAATATATATAGATCGATATATATAGATATAGATAGACAAATATATAGATTCTTACAACAGTAGTTATGAATGAACAGTAGTTATTGTATCAATTCCGTTCTTCATTTGTGAAAAGACAATTCGCTAGAATATGGATTCACTGTAGTTATAGCTATAGGATTTCAATCTAGTTGACAGACTTGCTTTACGTACTCTTGTTCTACCTTATCGCGATTCTCTCCTCATCTTATACGCTTTGTCGAGTGTCACGTAATTTTTGGGTTGGTTGGTGAAAATAAAATATAGTTGAGTCGTAACACAACTATTAACTTGGTTTTAATCAACCTTTATTATGAATTCAGCAATCACAATGTAACACGCACTGAGTTAACATAAATCACAATTCACTCCAACCACGTTATGTAAGACTTAGTTACAACAATACATTAAGTACGCGACTTATAAGAGTAGAGACCGACATAGATATGTTGACTATTCTAAGGATACAGAATAAGTGAAGTTTTACTGACGATACTGTGTCTGAGGAAAGCTAGGGGTGGGTGTGTCTAAGGACACGGGACTATCGGATTTGTTGATGACAATTTTGGTTAAGGAAGTGAGGGCAGTAGACACCATCTCCGATTGGATAATAGGACGGTTGGTGGACCAGGAAGGGTTTTAGCCGCCCTCGCGAGAAAGTTGCCAACGGAACATACCAGATGTGGAGAAAACCAACTTTCTAAGCTAACACGTGGTAGACAATAAACGTAAAGGGAAATTTAAGACAGGAAATACTCGCTTGGTCCGAAGGACCTTAACTATAAAAATGCCAAGGCCCCTGGTGGGCACTTAAGACTATTGAGGGTGCGCGCCAAGGATATGCAGACATCTGGGTGCCATCCTGTCCGTGGTGTGTGGCCTGGTCTCTGATATGAATTGAGGTTACACGAGCAAAGTAATATTGGCATATATCTCGGCTCTGGTTACAATCATTAGTTTCCGCCTAAACGGTTAGAATCACATAGCTCGCGCTCTACTCTCGTTTATTCAACATTCAGGCCATATGGTCGCATGCGACGAGTTTTATGTTAATTCCGACCGATTACAATACCTTTCTTTCGTTTACAAGGAACGACGAGACTGGCAGTTGCGTGATTTCCAATGCAAAAGCCGCGATATCTGCACGATAACCTAACCTCAACCGATTTTGTTGTACTATTCTTATGTGGACTTCGTTTGTACCACTTTCGTAACAAAAATAGAATACGTAGAACACAGCATTCCGTTATGCGATATTGTCGATTCATAACATCCGAAAAATCAGAGATAATTATTTCCCTACAGTTGTACATTTGTGTGAAAAATTACGAACGTAAAGTTGTTTGGTGCATGCACAGTCCTCCCCTCCCCTGCATTTGCGTGGACATGCTAGAAAGATTCACTTTTCCACGGTGAAACTGTATGTATTATAATTTCATTTTTACAAAGGTCGAACATCCTACTATGCATAAATTTAATATTAATATAAGCAGGTTTCGTGTTAAGTATTACATCTGACGTATAAGCACACGTGTGTACGAGCCTTGGTTTTAAATGTCTTATAGTAGACACCGAAAAGATTATTCAGTTGGATATCTGACTCAACATCAATATTTTACTAGGAGATAACATGTTAAGAACACGTTGGTGGATGGCATGGGAGATGATGAATGAAGACATACTTCTGTGAGATACATAAAATAGTAGTCAGAACGTATTTTGGCGCTTGGGGACAGCAACAGCTTTTTTTTTTTTTTTATTTATTTGTTGGAATTACAATCAATTCTCGCGTTGAGAATTTTCAGTAATTTTTCTGGCGTGGCGCAGTGACATGGCTGTTTATTTACAATAAGTTAATACTTATTATAGATAGGTATAATTTATAAGTATTATAAGTAAGTGCATATGCTTAATTTGGATAATTAAATGAATCTAACGTTTAGGTCTAGCGGGTAGTGCCTCTTCAGCCTGCGAATCTGGTCCGTCGTATCGAGTAGTCCAGTGATTAGGGGGTTTCGGTGTTTCTTGACTCTTTTGCTATATCTGTCGCTATATTTTGCTATTTCCTCTTTGACTGTAGGTATCTTGAGGTCGCGATGGATGGTTTCGTTGGTAACATACCAAGGTGCGTCTATTAAGGCTCTTAGCGTTTTCGATTGGAATCGTTGTAGTATTTCGATGTTGGAGTTACTTGCTGTTCCCCATCGCTTCCTATATCCCTATATTCCGTACTTGCTTCGCTTGGTACTTTTATAATTTTCGTAGTTACAATAAAAAATTTAATTCTTAACAGGTTAAAGATTTAACCTCTTGCTTTATAGTGTACAATAATTTTTTTTTTTTTTTTTTGTATAGGTTATGTGATCCATAGTTTGAGTAACTAGTACATATATATATTTACGTGACAAGCTTTCATTTCAATCTATATTTAAGATTAATATTTTATCAGTTTCTGTTCGTAACAACATCGAAGTAGTCCATAAGTTTGAAGAGTATAATTAAGGAAGTTATGAAGCAAGAGGTTAAGAACAAATTCTGAAAGAGGTTATGTACAACTCAGTAGTACTGCTTTACATTACTTTGCGAATTACTTTTCAAGCATAAAAATAGTTTAACAGCCACTTATAGTTACTTCCTTACCATTACATTCATTAAATTCGTTTGATTTTGTAAACAAAATAACCACGCTGACCAGTCTCTTATTTAAAATAGAATTATTTTGTCATATATCCAACAGTTTACTTTCTCTTCGCTTTGTCTCGTATTACGACTTTATAACGGTGTTTCTTTAAACTTTAAACGATCGTAATAAATGTATTTACGGACGATGACTGATATCTGGTCTGTCTTAAAGTTTCAACTAATTAGTGCCCCGTTACTTTGGACGTTATGAAATGTTGTATAACCAAAGACTTATCTTCTCTTTTGGTAGTTGCATAAGAGAAGACTGAGCCATTGAAACGCTCGAATAGATTAGCTGATTCGCTTAACGTATTTTTACTTCCGACGAGCTAAACACAAGAGCAGAAAGCACATAAGGAATAATACAGAAACGTCAAACGTATACAGAAATATATTTCGTAAAAGCATTAGTACGTAACATGTCTTTATAATTCTATTTATGTATAGTAAAATGGCTTGTATCCATTTTCATGAATTATAACTGACATTTCAAAGCATTCATGTAGATATGTAACTCTCGTTAATTAATAATTTAACAATGCGTCATGAAACGTATCATTTTCGTTTCTTCCTTTGTTTCGTTATACACAGGAACGAATTTGTAAATAAAGATGTATAATCAACGATAACATATGACAGCGAGTATAATAACTGTCAGCAAAGGAAGAGGTCGGTAAAATGATTGTGGTTGATTTCAGTGTATCGGTAAATAAGCTTTGACAGACGTTGCCGGGGGACTCGGTGTCGGTGAAACCGCGTCGATGAAATGATTGTCAGTAATTTAAAGATAACCCAATTTATTGATCTGTCTCCCCTTCATGGCGTTGTACGTCTCTCTATAAAACATATTCTACCTCGGAGGGCTGAAAAATTTAACTTGGTCTCACTGGACTGGACTGTAAGTAAGAAAATTGAAATGCAAAATCCACGTGTGAGCGCAACGGTTTAGATGGAAAGTTCGATAGGACAATTATGTATATTAGCCTGAAAGAAAGCTCGTGGCTTCGCACGCAACACGTAATTTCCCTCGCTGAAATAATCCTATTACAACGATACGATTTAAAATTTTCCTTAACAGACCTCGCAATGTAATTCTTCATCTACAATTTTTTATTCGGCCTGAAACAAGAGACTTTCGAAGCCTTATAGAGTCTCGCGAATCTAAAAGTCAGGTTTCAACGTATTTTCGCGTCTTATTCTATAATACTGAAAACATTAAAGGTGTTAACGATTATTGTCTCACTATGTACGTACATCAAACGAGTACTTACGTAAGAGACGAATGGAAATGGAAACAGCCGAGAATAATTGAAGATAATTTGAATACGTTCCAGGCTATAATACAATTTCTCGTGAACCGTAATTGATTCGCAGAAGGGAATTGCTGCTTCTCACGACTAGCAAAGTGTTTCGCAAAAAAAAAAAAAAGAAAAGAAAAATGGTATCGGAAGGATAGAAAAAAAGCGGTGGCCTACATCAAGCAATCTTCATGCCGATAATGCATTTATTATTCAGTTCGTTCATTTTCTATCGCGTAAGAGACACTGGGATAACTGACAGAACGAGCGTATAAATTTTGCATCTCTCAACCTGACTTCTCCCAATTCGTATACTTCCATCCTTCGTATAAGTGACAATGAATCAGAAGAGTTTCATAGCAATATTGAACAACATACAGTCAACTACAACACCATTAGATACATCCACCATACAGTCAACTACAACACCATTAGATAACAGCAATACAATAGATTATAATTTTCTACGCGTCATTGATTCATCATCATCATTTTCCATTTTTTTAGCATATGTAAAAACGTATCTGACGTAATCTTACCTCGCTCTTTGAGTACAAAAATCCATTCAAATGAAACAAAGGGAAAAGAAATAAGAAAACAAACACTCACATACGAATCTTCATTACATAACTGTATGTACTCCTCGAGGTATAATTACTCAGACACGTTACAGCGTACCTTCTTCGTTCCCTGATGGCTGATGTTGATCGTTGACGTTTATAATGAAAGAATTTCGTCAACGGCGCCATCTGGATCCTTGTTGAAAAATTAAAATAGCCGCAACAGCACCATTAAGCTCATCACCCAGAGTAGCTCTTGTTGCTGAGTCGTGGAGGAATTCTTATCATCAACGACATAAACTATACCAGTTCCGGTAATGTTCTTTAGATGGTCCAGGCATTCGAACTCGCAACATCGCTTTCCAAGACGGAATTTCTTGCATGTCTGTAGTAAAAAGAAATCGATCAATTGTACAGATCAATCGTCACTCGACTGCTCGAGAATTCAGATCATCCAGAGAATAGAATAGAGACGTGGAAAAATGTAGTGCGATCATCGCAGTGGGAGGAAATAGGGGGATAGGGACCAAATGAATGAACGAGATGTTAAGGACAACTGACGATAAGTTCTTCTTTTGTCGAGAATTGCATGTTTGTGAATGGTTTGTGGGTGGTTAGGTGGAGAGAATTGAAGAGTTTGGAGGTGACTGGAAGAGTGTTTTGGGCAAGGTAGATTGCAGAATGGTTGCGGTAGCATTGTGTTAATTATGGGTTTGTACATGTAATCTTTGTATGTATCACTACATACAACCTAACGTATATTTTTAATAATACATCAGAGTTTTAGTTATTTCATAGCTATGAATTTTATACTCTATAATCTTGACGTTTTATTTCACAGAAGCGTTTGAATATCCATAAAAATTAAATGAACCAATGTATTCATTATCTTATAGAGAAGATATATTATTTTTAATTATGTTCCAATTATTTATCATGATCCTGATTTCCTTATTCTGAAAATTTGAAAGAAAGTTTTGTAGTTTGATACTTTCAGCGACAAAGGGTCAATATTGCTTTAGTATATTTCGTCACATATACATGTATATCTATATGTCGGAGATGAAAGGACACCGGAACCTTTGGATAGCCCCGCAACATTGCAATCTAAAGTCTACTATAACTGTAACTAAACTATTGTAGTTATTCAATCCGATTGTAATTGTTCGAGATTAGTGACGGTGAGCTTTGGCTCGAGGTGACAGTCTGTCGCCCAACGTAGCCGCGGTCAAGGGATGAACGCTTTGCCTAACAAAGGTATGGAGTAATTCTATAGCTCTCCTTAAAAGAAATATTCGTGGCGACACGCGACAGTAAACATTCCAACGGTTTCTGTCCCGTGGCTCGCCACACGCAGACCCTATTCTTCGAGTAAGATGATTGCCAGATGTCGATGCGTCTCCGCAGTACATGTTCGGCTAGCCCGAGGGTCCGTTATAAATCTTAAGGTTTAGTTAACTAAAGTCCTTCAAACAGACAAACAGTCTTTGTCCCAACTACGGGAAGATAGGGGAGACATATTTTTCAACGAGCGGCGTCTCCCACTAGCAACTTTCCCTCGAGGGCGGCTAGCATCTTTTTCTAACCACCGATATGGAGATTGACCAATTAGCAGCAACGCCAATTTCCCTTACTTTCTGAACGAAGGCTTTTCTCGACGAATCCGATGATCTCGTGTCCTTAGACACACCCCGTTATAGTTTTCCTCTGTGGCATCATCGGGACGGGACGGGCATTCTTTTACGCGCTCCCGTCGACCAAAGAGTAACGTTTTTACGCTCAGCAATTATTTTTACGAGTCAGACTTAGATTCAGCGAGAACGCCCATCTGTCATCCCGTTGGCCGCGGATTCGTTATTGAACTGGAGACCACTGTCACTAGTGTCGCGGACGTCTCACCGCCGTGGTAGATTGTCAAACCTGTGTTATTCATACCTGTGTCAATAAATCGTATCTTCGTTACACCGCAACGATGGCTACCTTCAATGAAGACTCCTCAAACACCGACAACCCTATCCCCAATGTCATTCCGACATATATATCCACCGAAAATGCGCTCTTGTAGACAAACGCTCGATTCGCGTCATAGCTTTTAAAGCTTGTCGCATCTCAATCCGTTGGAAAAAGTTTTTCCTGTAGCATATTTTATTTTTACGAACCAACAAGGTCTTTGTTTATTTCCTTCTGTTTTTTGCTCCAATTTCCCCATTGTTTTTTCAAGGATAGTATTTCAGAGCCACCAGTCAAGTTTATTATAACAATAAACGTACGTTTCGGAAACATTTTGTGCTGTGAAACAGAATACACTAAAGTTTGAAGGTCACATCGATTTTCGAAAGTTTATAAATGGAGGTGTATGACAGTATCACCAGCTGTTGCTGTCCAAGTAACTCCAACATCGAAATACTACAACGATTCCAATCGAAAACGCTAAGAGCCTTAATAGACGCACCTTGGTATGTTACCGACGAAACCATCCATCGCGACCTCAAGATACCTACAGTCAAAGAGGAAATAGCAAAATATAGCGACAGATATAGCAAAAGAGTCAACAAACACCGAAACCCGCTAATCACTGGACTACTCGATACGACGGACCAGATTCGATTCCTTTTTACTACAGACATGCAAGAAATTCCGTCTTGGAAAGCGATGTTGCGAGTTCGAATGCCTGGACCATCTAAAGAACATTACCGGAACTGGTATAGTTTATGTCGTTGATGATAAGAATTCCTCCACGACTCAGCAACAAGAGCTACTCTGGGTGATGAGCTTAATGGTGCTGTTGCGGCTATTTTAATTTTTCAACAAGGATCCAGATGGCGCCGTTGACGAAATTCTTTCATTATAAACGTCAACGATCAACATCAGCCATCAGGGAACGAAGAAGGTACGCTGTAACGTGTCTGAGTAATTATACCTCGAGGAGTACATACAGTTATGTAATGAAGATTCGTATGTGAGTGTTTGTTTTCTTATTTCTTTTCCCTTTGTTTCATTTGAATGGATTTTTGTACTCAAAGAGCGAGGTAAGATTACGTCAGATACGTTTTTACATATGCTAAAAAAATGGAAAATGATGATGATGAATCAATGACGCGTAGAAAATTATAATCTATTGTATTGCTGTTATCTAATGGTGTTGTAGTTGACTGTATGGTGGATGTATCTAATGGTGTTGTAGTTGACTGTATGTTGTTCAATATTGCTATGAAACTCTTCTGATTCATTGTCACTTATACGAAGGATGGAAGTATACGAATTGGGAGAAGTCAGGTTGAGAGATGCAAAATTTATACGCTCGTTCTGTCAGTTATCCCAGTGTCTCTTACGCGATAGAAAATGAACGAACTGAATAATAAATGCATTATCGGCATGAAGATTGCTTGATGTAGGCCACCGCTTTTTTTCTATCCTTCCGATACCATTTTTCTTTTCTTTTTTTTTTTTTTTGCGAAACACTTTGCTAGTCGTGAGAAGCAGCAATTCCCTTCTGCGAATCAATTACGGTTCACGAGAAATTGTATTATAGCCTGGAACGTATTCAAATTATCTTCAATTATTCTCGGCTGTTTCCATTTCCATTCGTCTCTTACGTAAGTACTCGTTTGATGTACGTACATAGTGAGACAATAATCGTTAACACCTTTAATGTTTTCAGTATTATAGAATAAGACGCGAAAATACGTTGAAACCTGACTTTTAGATTCGCGAGACTCTATAAGGCTTCGAAAGTCTCTTGTTTCAGGCCGAATAAAAAATTGTAGATGAAGAATTACATTGCGAGGTCTGTTAAGGAAAATTTTAAATCGTATCGTTGTAATAGGATTATTTCAGCGAGGGAAATTACGTGTTGCGTGCGAAGCCACGAGCTTTCTTTCAGGCTAATATACATAATTGTCCTATCGAACTTTCCATCTAAACCGTTGCGCTCACACGTGGATTTTGCATTTCAATTTTCTTACTTACAGTCCAGTCCAGTGAGACCAAGTTAAATTTTTCAGCCCTCCGAGGTAGAATATGTTTTATAGAGAGACGTACAACGCCATGAAGGGGAGACAGATCAATAAATTGGGTTATCTTTAAATTACTGACAATCATTTCATCGACGCGGTTTCACCGACACCGAGTCCCCCGGCAACGTCTGTCAAAGCTTATTTACCGATACACTGAAATCAACCACAATCATTTTACCGACCTCTTCCTTTGCTGACAGTTATTATACTCGCTGTCATATGTTATCGTTGATTATACATCTTTATTTACAAATTCGTTCCTGTGTATAACGAAACAAAGGAAGAAACGAAAATGATACGTTTCATGACGCATTGTTAAATTATTAATTAACGAGAGTTACATATCTACATGAATGCTTTGAAATGTCAGTTATAATTCATGAAAATGGATACAAGCCATTTTACTATACATAAATAGAATTATAAAGACATGTTACGTACTAATGCTTTTACGAAATATATTTCTGTATACGTTTGACGTTTCTGTATTATTCCTTATGTGCTTTCTGCTCTTGTGTTTAGCTCGTCGGAAGTAAAAATACGTTAAGCGAATCAGCTAATCTATTCGAGCGTTTCAATGGCTCAGTCTTCTCTTATGCAACTACCAAAAGAGAAGATAAGTCTTTGGTTATACAACATTTCATAACGTCCAAAGTAACGGGGCACTAATTAGTTGAAACTTTAAGACAGACCAGATATCAGTCATCGTCCGTAAATACATTTATTACGATCGTTTAAAGTTTAAAGAAACACCGTTATAAAGTCGTAATACGAGACAAAGCGAAGAGAAAGTAAACTGTTGGATATATGACAAAATAATTCTATTTTAAATAAGAGACTGGTCAGCGTGGTTATTTTGTTTACAAAATCAAACGAATTTAATGAATGTAATGGTAAGGAAGTAACTATATGTGGCTGTTAAACTATTTTTATGCTTGAAAAGTAATTCGCAAAGTAATGTAAAGCAGTACTACTGAGTTGTACATAACCTCTTTCAGAATTTGTTCTTAACCTCTTGCTTCATAACTTCCTTAATTATACTCTTCAAACTTATGGACTACTTCGATGTTGTTACGAACAGAAACTGATAAAATATTAATCTTAAATATAGATTGAAATGAAAGCTTGTCACGTAAATATATATATGTACTAGTTACTCAAACTATGGATCACATAACCTATACAAAAAAAAAAAAAAATTATTGTACACTATAAAGCAAGAGGTTAAATCTTTAATCTGTTAAGAATTAAATTTTTTATTGTAACTGCGAAAATTATAAAAGTACCAAGCGAAGCAAGTACGGAATATATGCGGAATATGAATCGCTCAACGAGCCAAAGAGCGGCTCAGTGACAAAATTAGTAAAGTAAAGACCACAAATATTACAACATTATATTCTACCACAAAATAATTCTCTATACAAAAAAGGTACACAACGAATCGATTTTTCACAACGATAAGAGTCAACAGAACCAATCAAGACCAGGCGAGACTCTCATAAAACAACGATATCAGAGGGATCAAATCAGCGACTTCAATCTATGTTACAGAGTATAGTTATCAAGAAAAATTGCTCTTTTCATGGAAAGTATGGTAATGATACTCTTATAATACATTGTATATCTGGCAGTCGGATGTGCCCGTGGCCATCGGAAATGTAAAGACGACGCTTTTAGAAAGCGATAGCGCCATCGCGTTTTAAAAACGCGTTAGAAGAAGGACGGTTTCGCTATCCAAGGCGAATCGAAAAGTGTGCGTGTTGCGAGAATCAGAGTTGATCGAGACGTCGAAGCATAGAGTCGTTAGAATTGAGTTGCGAGTGTTGTCGAGTGTTAGAGTTGTTAGTGAGAGAGAGAGAGAGAGAGAGTTACCAAATAGTTGTCAAGTTATTTGTTGTAAATACGAGCGTTGCATTTAGTTTTCCTGTTAATCAAACATCGTTTCTCTGTCTAACTAATATCTGTATTTTCAATCCATTATTAATATATTCCGATATTACAAGTGGGGGCTCGTCCGGGATTGAATAAGACAGAGAAACGATACGATTTAACGGAGCTATTTGTGCGGGAGTAGAAAGGAATAGAATAAAATGGCAAACGTTGAAGACGAACGATTGTCGGGTGAAGAGGATTTGACGCTGGAGGAGCTGAGGAGTAAGCTCGCACAGATGAATCTGCCTATATCCGGTGCGAGATCAGTGCTGGTTGCCAGGTTGAACAGAGCGTGCAAACCTGGTCGATCTACTCCTAAGGATTCGAAGCGTGGCGAAGAACCAACAAACCAGCGAGATCTAAGAAGCAAGCAGCGAGCCGAACGCAGTCAAGAGGGAGAGGAAGACCTCGAGAAGCTGAGGACGAAAGAGCTGAGAGCGCGTCTCGTTAGCTTGGGGTTGAAGGTAACGGGAAGAAAATCCGAACTACGCGCGCGGCTACAGGCGGCCCTAGAAGGAGACGATGTATCGTCGGAAGAAGGGAGCTCCAACGAAAGTGAAGGCGAGGACGATAAACAAGGCGCGCGAGAATACAGGAGAGGCACGCGAGCGGTGTATCAGGACCGCGATGAGTATCAGCAGAAGTATATGCGTCGGTTCGATGTTGAGTCTTAAAGACGTGGAAGACTCATTAGAGAAATTCAGCGGGGATGATCTGCTGAGTGTAAATCAGTGGGTGGAAGACTTCGAGGAAATGGCAGAAGTGTGGGGTTGGTCAGACGCCCACATGGTGGCCTATGCTAAGAAATTACTCGCAGGCTCCGCTCAGGCCTTCGTACGACAAGAGCGATGCGCGAAGTTTTGGGCAAAGCTAAAAAAGGCGTTGAGGAATGAGTTCGAAAATGTAGTAAGCGACCAACAGATACATGGCGAGTTATCCCATAGAAAGAAGAAAGCAGATGAGAGTCTGCAACAATATATGTATCACATGTGCGGGATTGCAAAAGAAGGAAGGGTTGATACGCAATCCTTGATAGACTACATTATTCAAGGCATTCCCGACGAGGTCGCGAACAAGACTGTGCTATACGGAGCCAGGAATATCGAGCAATTAAAAGAGCGTTTCAGGCGCTACGAAGCGATAAAAAGAGATATGGAGATGAGGACGAAATTTGAGGAGCCGAAGAGTAGCAGGGTAAAGCCGGTGGCGAAGCTGTCCGAAACCGAGAGGAACAAGGAACCCGGTCGATCTGGAGATGCGAGGAAGGCGCGATGCTACAATTGCGGTGATGCGGAGCACGTGTGTACGGAGTGTCCGAGCAAGTCGAGAGGACCTAAATGCTTCAAATGTAGGGAGTACGGACACATCGCATCAAAATGCGACAAGGCACTGGGTGAGCCCTCAAAAAAAGTTTACAGCGTGTTTCGGTCGTTACAAACAAGGCGTGGTAAGGATGTTAAGATGGAAAATTTCGAATTGAGCGCGTTGATAGACACCGGTAGTGAGCTGACTCTAATGCGAGCAGATCAGCATGTGAAAATCGGAGCGCCCAGATTAAGTCGGGAAATCGTTGGATTTGGCGGTGTCGGTTCCGGAAGGAATTTTACGCTCGGGAAATTTTCGACGAACATTATTATAGACAATGAGTCGTACTGTGATGCAACATTCGCTTATTATTGGCGCAGACTTTTTGGACACTGTTGAAATAAGTATAAAAGGGGGAGAATCTTTTATTAGTAGAATAAAGGACAAAAATCCCGATGAGTGTCCGGAAGTCCTCAAGATAGATGTAGAGACACAGGCGAGTGAGATAGATTTGTCACACGTTAAGGACATGCAACATAGGCTAAAAAGAGATTTGAAGAGAACCAAAGCATTGCTAAGAGACGCTCAAACGATGCTGGAGAAATCGAAAGGTGACTCGACGGGTAAAGCAGCTTTACGACAGCTGAAGAACCAGTTAGAAGATGCAGAATGCGCTAGAGCAGTTGCAGTTAAAGCGAAACAGGCACTGGAGCAAGAACCGAATGAGGCGCAGGCTTCGTTGCAGGAAGTACTGCGGCAACGTTCCGAAGCAGAAGATCGTGTTAATGTAGCTAGTCGCGAACGAACTGAGCTACTGTCGCAATTGGAAGAAAATAAAGAAGAGTTAGCAGAAGTTTTGAAGAAGTATCGGGCAGCTGTGCAGCAAGTGTCGGAGGAACGGAGAATAGTGGCAAGACACGTGGTGATTGGTAAAGTGGACCACGAGATGGTGTCCTCGTCGGATTCTTGCGGCTAGCACGAGGACTTAGCGAACATCACGAGGAGGAAGAATCTGGCTAAACAACAGCAACAGGATGTTGTTGATGATATTTGCGAATTTACTGAGAAGGATAGCGTTGCGGGTGTGAGGGTTGTTTCAAGTTTTCGGATAGACTCGAAGAGAGTGAATGCAAGGCGAACGAAAAGACAAGGGAAGTCGCACGCGCGGAATCCCTCCAATAATATCGATACGAAGATTCGATATACAGAGTATGTGGATGACGAGGACGACGATGGGATTGTCGAGGACACGATGAACGTGAAGACCTTCGAAAAAGAAGAGATCATAGTCTCGGTAGATGGTAAGTTGTTAACGTCTTCCATGTACGAACCGAGCCTACGAAAATGTCACGATGCTGCCACGACGATCAAAGCCCCTGACAAGAGTGAAATGGGTAAACAAACAACGGAGAGGAAGATAGAGGAAGAGCGAAAGAGGAGCAGTAGCATCGAGGACGAACAGGCCGCGGTGTTCCAAGAGGAACGAGATCAGCTGCGTGCGGACGCAAAGAGACGGATTGAGGAGATCCAAATCCGAAACAAGCGGGCGTATAACAGGAGACGCAAGAAGGCGACAGCATACAGGACGGGAGATCTAGTGGCAATCGAGAGGATGCAGAGGGGTCCCGGGCTAAAGCTGCATCCGAAGTTTCTTGGACCGTATCGGGTGATAAAAGTCCTGCGAAATGACCGATACATAGTGCAGCGAGAGGGGGAGCACGAAGGGCCACGTACAACTTCCACGGCAGCCGATCACATGAAATGGTGGAATGCTGACGATAGTGATGTAAGTGCGAGCGCCGATGATGAGCACATCTGAGGGCAGATGTGATTGTCAGGAAAGGCCGATTGTGATATCGTAGAATAGCTTTGATTGGAGATCGGCTGAAAATAGAAAAACCGTGTACGTCGTGTTTCTGTGGTTCGTTTACATTTAAGAGTGCCTACGTGACTAAAGGCACGTAGTTGGTAGTTCTTACATAGGTATGAGGGAAACAATAGACAACGTTAGAAGAAGGACGGTTTCGCTATCCAAGGCGAATCGAAAAGTGTGCGTGTTGCGAGAATCAGAGTTGATCGAGACGTCGAAGCATAGAGTCGTTAAAATTGAGTTGCGAGTGTTGTCGAGTGTTAGAGTTGCTAGTGAGAGAGAGTGAGAGAGAGAGAGAGAGAGAGAGAGTTACCAAATAGTTGTCAAGTTATTTGTTGTAAATACGAGCGTTGCATTTAGTTTTCCTGTTAATCAAACATCGTTTCTCTGTCTAACTAATATCTGTATTTTCAATCCATTATTAATAAATTATAATTAATCGGACAAAATTACACCTTTAATATATTCCGATATTACATTACCGTGATGTAATATTTATCATGCTTATTTTGTACGTAAAACGAATCGTTGGAATATTCCCGAAGCTAACGAAGCATTTCCCAAAAGTTAAACCGAAGAAATTAACGCGAATAGTTAAGTGAAATTTTTCCATTAACTTGCTGACCAACCGGCAAATAAAAAATCATAAAAATTGTTTCAATGTGTTGAGGTCACGCATAACTTCTTTTTTCATTGACGATTACCAAACAGGTAAAATTTCGAAATTGTACGAAGGCCACGTGACCAGATCGTATTGGAATTTGAAGTGCATGGAAAAAGACAACTCGAAGTACAAACCTTGAGCTGTACTACTCGAAGTACAAACGTGAACTAATGGATGCAGAAAAGCAATTAACGCCAAACATCCGAACAGCATCTTGGAGCCCGTCATTGTTCTGAAATAAAAGAAGTGACGAATTAAAAAGACGCAGGACTAATAATAATAAAGGAAACTTAGTTCGTATTATAAATTGAATTTACATCAGAAAAGAAGCACGATCAAGCGAAACAGATCGTAGAAATGACAAATATCATCGATATACGTTTCAGTGTAATTTCACTTTTGAAAATTATTTAGTTTAATACGATCGTATTCATCGCTCTGAAACTTTCATTGTGCTGCAATTTGTGCTGCGTCTTTTTAATTTCTCTATCTTTCTGTGTTTACGGAAAAATTACTTGAAAGATTAAGAATTGCTTGCCTTATTTTATTTTCGATTAGTTAGGATTTGATTATTCCAGGTAAGGTTTATTATTTATAACAGGTTTTATCACTTGTTTATTATTTAGGAGTTTGTTATTTTAGGATTAGTACCTTTTAGGATTTCTTATCCTTCGAGTTTCTGTTTCAGATATCTAGGTCTATTTCAAGATGTTTCATTACATTAGGATTATTTATTCGATTAAGATAATTTAAGAGTTTCACAATGTACAAAGAAATAATCGCGTGAAATTTAGATTTATGCTTTAAACGTATTAAACACGCGGTAATTTCAATGTCTATAGCCTCGAACGTGTTCTGATTAGTTGTGTCATTGTCTGTGACATTGAAATCACAAAAATCCATTGCAAGTGTGCTGTCATGCAATGTGGATGTAATTGGGTTTTTTGGGTATTTCCTGTATCATCTGATTTGTACAGTACTATTTTAACGCAAGGACAGGAAACTTATTATATATTTCCCGTCCATTATTTGAATCGTTGTGAAGTGTAACGAATTATATTCGATTCGAGGAGATGTTAATGAATTACCCATTTCATATGTAATTACATGGAAATAAAAATCAACAGACAACGGAATTTCCAATATTTTTTTGTTTCGTCACGTCTTTTTCATAATATATCTTTTATAGGTACGTGATCTATTAATCGTTCGAATGGAAATAATTATTCGTATAATATTCAAATGATTCTAGCCATAAAATAAATTAAAACGATACCTGTCAATGATATGCAATCTGCGTATGACGTCAACCTCGATCTATGCTTATACAAGAAATTTTATCAATCAATGACTAGATATACAATAATCAAATATTATAAAATTTCCTGAAAACCTTTAGGTGTTAATATTAAGGTGTTAATATCTTTAATATTTGCAAGTTATTGTTTAGCGCTAATTAGTTAGAATGTAACAAGTGGTGTACCAGAATTGAGATAATTAAGCCACACGAACAATCTTATTTAGATCTTTTTAATTTTTTAATTCTCTTTTGCTCCAATACTTCGTAAAATTAATCTTCGTTAGCTACTACACTTCATAGAATGACAAGAGATAATTTTTCTTATATAACGTTTCATTCATAAAATCTATCATTAAAGTATATCTTCATAAAAATATCATTCCATACTAACGGTATATTTGGTGTCATACGAGATAACAGTTACCAGTGATGACATATGTAACTTTATAAAGATATCTCGTTTTATTATATATTAAAAGAATGTACTCATTGCTGCTATATTTCAGATGAAAAAAAGGAGGCAACGATTTTACAGTAAAATCGTTCGTTTACAACTGATTCATTTACATTTCATGATAATACTGTGCATTCTGAATATGCTATGATTGCATACTATTGCTCCGGCTTTACTTGTATTTTCGATATTGGTATAAATAGAAAGACAATTAATGTCGTTCGAGTCTATTTTCGGATCATTTATATTACGTTTAATCCATATAGTTATTATATGAGACATAGTATCGTAAAATTTGGAAGAATAAAACGTTCGTACAGGATGTACATTTTATAAGAATTCCAACAAATCTGCGTGTGCACCTAAAATACAAACCGATAGTGATTGTTCATAAGTTTATATACATTATCTAATGTCAATCGAAGGTATCAATTCTTTTTCTCCATAAGAGTACTTTTTCATTTATATGTGTTCAAAAATACACGTGTTCAACCGTGAAGCATATGTCACCTACAACGAAAAAGAGTTTTCCTATACTTAACATTTCCTTTATATACCTATGAAAGTCTATTCTTCGCGTAGTATGAAATTATGAATAAATCTGGAATATTGTTCAATCTGAAAAGAAAAATAACTTATTGACATCATTCATTGATACGAGATTCAGAATGTTTGTTTTGTCTTGCAGAGAAAGAAGACAGCCCTTTCTTTTAATGTGAAATAGAAAGCGAAAATTTGAAAACAGATTTTTTGGAAATTTACTTGCAAATATCGTTTTCAATATCGTGATTTTCTTCCCAATGGTACTGTACTTTCAAATTTTCCAGTATCCCTCTAAAAACAAAAAGTCGAACCTCGTTATCATTAACATAGGCATTACAAGGAAGAGAAGTATTAGAAAGCAGCTCCTTTTTATTATGGATTTCTTTATAATCGTGTAAATAAGAAATTCCGGAAATTTTTTCCTCAAGAATTTAATTCTTGTGTTTTGATTGATAATTATTACACTGCATACTAACTTTTCGCATACTGTTCGCGTCTAACAATTTCCTAATAATAACTACTTCAAAATTACATATGTTCTTGCACGAATTCAAAAGTACGTATGATACAATTACAATTGATTCTAAAATAATAATTATTTAAAGATATTAAGATACTAATTAAACGTTTCACTATATTTCAAAATCTGGAACAACAAATTTTTATTTATAAAAAATGAAACTGTCTTTATATATTCTTTGTCATGATGCTATTTCTTATTACCATGTCGACATTTTTTAAAATTCATTTTGTTATCTCTACGCAATATGAAAATTCATATACTGCTTAATATTTTTTACATATTATCCATCCACCGCATGACATCTCCTGAAAAATCAAAATATTAATGTTATATTATTACAATGCTTCTTAAATTTCAATTTTTGACAAATTTGAAATCCAATATATTTTGCACAATTATTATTTATCAAAAAATTCTAAGTTAGTAACTTTCTTTTCAAATGGCAAATAACATATACTTTGACTTACCTGTAAGTTTTTGTTCCTAATCATCATTTCCTCTTATAGAACATCATTATTGTTCTCATAATTACTACCAGTGTCATAGATATTGTAGTGGCTACAACTGAATTAATAGAAAATGATAAATAACTGTGTATAACACTAACACATAACTGTGTATAACAATGACACATAACTTTTACTTACATATCAGTCGATAAGGGATTACTGTGATATCCTGTTGATGTTTCTTAAGGCACTTGATTAGGTGCGATACGGTATCATTCCTTATGGTATACTGTAGATAAGTATTTTAGAAAATAACAAGAATAAATCTAAATTATTCAGAGGTTCCAGTTTCGGCTTAGACATAAATACAGGACCATTTGCAAAGAAGAAAGGGTGCGTTTCTACAGCCTCGTTATAGTAACCATGAATACCAATCTCTGAATTACTGGTTACTAAACATAAATATCCTATAAAATTTAATATATTTCTTTAATTTTTAATACATACATGAGTTAGTAGTTCTAAATTATGAATCATCCTACCTGTGATATTACACTTTTCCTTATAATATCATCACTCAAGTGAACAACATTAAGATCATGTAAACCATGTCATCCTATCTTACTGTGAAGATACTTAGTTATGTTATCAAACATTATAAAAATATCATCAAATTCAAGTCCTTTTATTCACATCACATGGCCACGGCGATCTGGTTCTTCGTTATATAATGTTCTAAAATTTGTCGTATATATAGGATGTACAAACCGTGATATCAAGGTATCAGTTCTTCCTTCCCAAGGGACAGTTTCATTAAAATTCTGATAGAATTAAAAATTAATTATTAATATTCTAACAATCATATATGTTAAATACATTATAGTCAACGATATATACCTGAGCGAATGTAGGGGTGATTCCTTGATAATTATAAATGTCATCAGCCCACATCATTGTGCCACTTCTTTGTACTCCAGCCTCTAGATTGACAGCCTAAACAAACATACAAAATTTTATAGAAGCTGTACAAAATATAGTATATATGCGCAATATTGAAGCGTTCAAGGGGATATAAAGGTAATGTACATCACATACACGTGTACTCTCATGCAACAAAATACAATTAGATTTAATAGTATAAGCTCTTTTATTCATCATAATAGATTGGAAATTTAAGTGTCTTACGAGGGTGAGTAAAAAGTTACCCGCTCTGTCGGTGTAGAATTTATTTTAAGCAATTGTCAAAAAAGACATACATCATTTTTTGACGTAATCACTCAATTTCTGTATACACTTTGTCCATTTGCTGAAGGACCTTCGTATTTTCTCGTTAAAAAATGTTTTGGGCTGAGCTGCGAACCACGAATGCATCGTCGTCTTCACCTTTTCATCAGCTTTCTCGGCATCCATCTCGCACAAACTTTTTAAAACCCAAATCTGTCGTGCACTATTGCATAAGCAGAGCCGTGGCTGATTTGCAAATGATTTGCCACATTATCCAGTGTCACTCGTCTATTCCATAGAGCATAAGTTCATGAGCACGTTCAATGTTGTCGTCGTGGATGTGGACGGGCGTCCAGCTGTTTTTTCATAACACTTGTGCGATCTTCTTTGAACTTTTGTGCCCATTCAAACACACTTCGTGACAAAACACTTTCTCCATAATGTGCATTAAATCTTTGATAAATATAGGCATCAAACATAACTTCCGACCACAAGAAACGAATCACAGCATCCTGCACTGTTTTCCTGCAAATCGCCATCGCAAAGCGCCATTACTCGCGCAACAGTCACAAACGAATTGACGTAACACAATGAAACCTACGCAGCAGCACTGAACAGATATTGACGTCATACGAAGAGTGCAGATGGATCAATACGGTCGACAGAAGTTTTAACTATCTGGAGTGCGGATAAATTTTTACCGAGAGTCGTATAGGAATCTATAATCTGTAAGTACACCTTTGGCTGAATGGAAATTTCTCTTACATATAGTCAAAAATGCAGAAACAGTGTATTGAATTGGAAAGTGATAAAAAATAAGCGAAGTTTCGAGGTTGCATGTGATTGCATGAGTACACAGGACGTTTTTAGCGAATAAAAAATAATTTTGAAAGACACGAGACTTATCTTGTATTTTATGCACTCTCTGTGTCCGAATCTCCAGAAGCTCTCTATCTTATGAAGTGTTTTAGATTAGCCGGAAAATTTTGTATGTACATACAAGAAGTATACGATCTAAGTGGAATATTCCATTATTCTCTTGATACAACAGAAACGAAATTTACAGAACTTCTCAGAAAGTTGGTTTATTATTACCAAATTAATAGAATTAATATACGTTTATCATCTTTACATACCTAAGTCGTGGAGGTTTATCGTGCGTAAAAAATTAGTGTCGTTTCAAAGTTACATTTCGTACATTTTAAGCCTATAATTTGTAACGTACAAAACAATGTGAATTTGAGCTGTTTCTTATCTCCACAATAAGAAAATCCAACTTTACGTTTTTTACACAATGATATTTATGGAACAGTAATATCATATTATTGCATCGCTTGGAGAATGAAGTCAAGGTACGATGTGACCCTAGTGTAAACGCTGGGATAGCCAGCTGTGCCGCACTTATAAGCGTAAGACACAATACCTATTAAATACGAGGTTAATTCATGTTGTATCAGCAGTGGTCCGCCGAGGTCAGCCTGAAAGGATCGTTAAATTTTTAATCAAAGATACTGAAATATATCGATCGAATTGTATTGAAATTATACTTATATACAGTAATAATCTTCTATTGATTTGTGTATAGAAATACTCCAATTTATAATGTACATGTTATATGTATTTTGAGCAAAACTAAGATTAGATGGAAATTAGATTAAATACCATAATGAGGTGTGAGAAGTGGGCAAAACTATTAAATTGTGTTTATCTATTATTTCTAATGTTTAAGACGTCGATTTGATGTTAATTCGAATTGACGTGTCTTCAGATACCGTATAGTTTGTAGTAACTCTGTAACTTAATTACCGTACAAGAATCCTCTCCACCCTGAGCATGTTCGGCGCATATTATACCATCAGTGATATCAGGTGCATTAGGAAATTTGGAATAAGCTATTTTGCATTCGGCGTTCTTAATCACTGGCATTTGTACTTCCATTAATGCATTACGTCGTGGTCGTCCTACGAAGAAAATAAGAAAGATATTTAAGACTGGAACTGTTTAATTTTATTATAAAATTGATATCACTTACTATATCTTAACGCTCCCCATCCAGCAACAAGGGGTTATAGCCGACGAAGTTGCTCTTTCGTAGGGGCTCTTTCGTACAAATGGGATATACGTACCCTGAAAAATAAAAAAATAAATGAAAATGCAGGAAACGAATGACCAAAAGTATGAGAAAGAATTGTACACGCTTTATGACACAATATATTTGTACAGTAAGAAATTTCAGGATATGATACTTCAGTAATACTCAATAGCATATATATATATATATATATATATATATATATATATATATATATATATATATATATATATTTGAGGAGTTACTCGAAAATGGCACCTCCTCCACCAATCTAAGAATGGCAATATTATGATTGTGTATGTTTTTTATTCCATCCATATGTGCACAATGTGCTGCGGTCAAAACATGCCTAGCCGATATCAGGGAACCTCCGCACTTCCATAGTGGTTTGTCTGGGTTTCGGGAATTGCGAAAACCTAATGCAGCGATCCATGGCCAAGCGCCTAAAATGCAATAGTCATAGTTGTGAATATACATAATTTTTTCTCACATAACGAGTAACAACGATTATTACCTATTCGATATTCGATCATACAGCAGACGATAAGTACATACGTACAAATACTCTGAAATAGAGATTTGATAAAGACAGAAATTAAATTTTTATTCCAGTGGAATACAAATTATTAAATAATTCTATATAATTTCTATTTGAACTATACTGAACTGTAAAGTTCAAACGTGTAATTTCTGCCCTAACAGTTTTTGATCTCTATCCATATTATTACTCCTATATCAATTTTTTATTTCAAGCAAAAAGATACTCTTCCTAACATGAAGTAAAAGAAAGAAATAATTCAAGTTAATAAGTAAAGTTACTACCGATAAAATCATAGCATTATTATTTAGTCTAATTGAAATGTACATTGATGTGCTGTTTAATGCCTTTAAAGTTCATTCTTTGCAGTAAATGGCTTATTATTAATCGGAAAGAAAGACATAAAACGTACCAAGTTCAGCTGGTTTACCATCGACCACCCTGGTATGAGAGACGTTGCTAAAACCACAGTATGGTGGTCGCAAAGCCTTA
This sequence comes from Bombus vancouverensis nearcticus, assembly GCF_051014615.1. Taxonomy (NCBI): domain Eukaryota; kingdom Metazoa; phylum Arthropoda; class Insecta; order Hymenoptera; family Apidae; genus Bombus; species Bombus vancouverensis. The sequence continues at coordinate 450,919 of NC_134921.1, read as the reverse complement.
TACTTATACACAGTTTTTATTAAAATTTCTCTCTTCTCTTTGTTTGGATCGTTCGGACAGCAAACGATCGTAACATTGCCCTGGTATCTGCACACTGATCGTCTATAAAAATCGGTGGCTGTACGGTACTTTATCTGCCATATTTCTTGCAGAGGTTTACATTTTCTGTAGTCAAGGCACCTGCCTTCTTGATTGTCCGGTGTGGTACATTCTGGATCAAACAATTTTAAAACATTTATACAGTTCAAAGATGCGTAAGAAAGCGACACCGATTACTCAACTTTCGAAGTAAAAAGCCGATCAAGTCCACCGGATTGCCCTACAGACACGTATTAATCCGTAAGAGTTAGTCATCATGTTGATAATAATTATCTAAAGAAACTTTTCACGTGAAAATATAAAATTTTAATTGATTAGATATTGTGTTAGTCATACTTAAGAAAGAAAATGAAAATGAATGAAATGAAAGAAAAGGACTACCTTCAACCTCATTTTTTAAATAAACACTTTGTCAGTTTTGCGGTAAATAAATTCTTAGGAATTCAGGACAGTTTTTAGTGAATCATTTTGTTTCGACCGTTCGCGGAGAGACGCGATCGCGAGATAGCACGTCAACGAGAGTTGTAAGTTCCCGTTACGATTAAATAATCGACGCCACGAACTGATCGATACCCTTATTTCGATTATGATAATAAGGGTAGTTCAATGAAATTCCACAGAATTAACACAAATAAATTAATGTTTATTTCAACAACTTATTAACTATAAAGATATAAATGAAACAAAAAAAATGTAACTGCGTTTTGGTTGATAAGTAATGCGCGACATACCACATGTGTTGACGGTTCGACTTCTCGAAAAGTTCTGAACGCCTTTCGATTTTTTTCGTTTTTTCTGGAAGGCGACCCCTACTACGTTCGGATCACGCCACATTCTTTTACTGCGAGGTAAAATACGGGCCACGAGTCGACGTTTCTGGAAGTCGCCCTGCTTAATGAACCACGCGCTTGCCACTACAATGTTTGTTTGCCGGGCAGACGCGACGATCCGTCTGCGACATTATAGTGGCGCGATCGATAGTTAAGAATATGACCTATGGTAAGCCGAATGGCGTAACATTCTCCCACCGTTGAGAGGGTACCGATCAAACTAGGGAGGTGTGGTTGAAGTTCCCATCTTATTTCGTCTCGGTGGCTAGTTGTTCGGGTTTCTCGAGATCGGGTTGAATTGGCAGTGGGACAAGCCTTTTGACGCCCCGATCCAAAATGCTCTTTGCCGTCTGAACTGTAGCTGTCCGGATGACACCATCGGCGCCTGGATGAACCTTGATAACTCGGCCCAGAGGCCAATGCATGGAGGGAACGTTGTCCTCTCTGAGGATGACGATTGTGCCCTTTTGGATGCTGTGTCCACCCTCGCTCCATTTATTGCGGTTGGTTAGCTCGTTCAAATACTCCTTATGCCAGCGGTTCCAAAAATGTTGTTTAAGCTGTTGGATATGCTGCCATTTGGAGAGTCGGTTCGATGGAATGTCTCTGAAATCTCGATCACGTAAGCACATTAATGAATCGCCAATGAGGAAATGTCCGGGAGTGAGGGCTAGGAGATCATTTGGATCGGTGGAGATAGGAGTTAGCGGGCGGGAATTGAGGACTGCTTCTATTTCTATGATAAGAGTATTACGGTGTTAAGCTCATATGTTTCTGTTTCTCCACTCGCGCTGCGCCATAATATCCTTTGATATTTCCGATCCTCTGGTCGTACGAGGAATTGCCGATACATTTTCTCGATGTCGCCAGTGAGTACGTACTGATGAGCGCGGAATCTAATTAATATACAAAATAAATTGTGAGTTGATTCGAGAATATAGGATTTCCCCATTTTCATGATTATCGTGATTTTTGTATAAATATATTTTTTAAGATACTAATAATTAGGTAGTTATAAATTAGTATTATCAATTATTTTGCATTTATAATTCCGCCTCTAGTATAAGTGTTAATTGAAAACTAACTTTATGTTTCAAAAAGTACTAGCAAAGTCGTTGAGTAACAAGCCACTGATGCTAACACAAATAGCATTGTCGTAATTAAATATTTCTAAATATTCATTTTTCATTTTGAACCTGTAGAAACAATTTATTATATATACTATTAGCTAAGTAATTGCATATTTAATTAAGTCGAAATATAAAACTTAGTTATTTTAATAATTTAAAAAATAAAAAACTGACAAACATTTCAATTTAATTTATGGTTGGAACAAAAGACAGTTATTTTTCATTAATTGAAATATTGCAATGCAGAGTACTTTCCAAAATACGCCGAGAGTATTCCTGATGATGAAACGAGCGTTGCTTCATCGAACGCAGCTAAAGAAAAAAACATCTATGTAGTTGGTGGTACGATGCCTGAAATAGAGGGCGATAAATTGTACAATACCTGTACTATTTGGGGTCCCGATGGAACGTTGATAGCAAAACACCGAAAGGTAAGTAATATATTCCTTTATGGCTTTGAATTTGAAAATATTGGGATGAAGAAAGTGACTCTATCTAGGAATAATTTAGGAATATACATATGTACATACGTATACTATAACCAATTCTATAATTTACGGTTTATAAAATACGTTATGATACGGGAAACGCCCATTTTTGTTGTAATGTGTTTGTTGTTGTATAAATTTTTCACATACTTAAAATATTATTATACTTATTTTTTCTCCTTTTTAAACATTATTAAATGATAAGATTTTTTAATAAAAGAAAGTGATAAAAACGCTGTCAGTTATTAAATAAAAAGTAATTAAAGTTTAGGAGTTGGTAACTTTGATATTAAATTACAAAAGTTGCAGCAATAGAATTAGCGACCACATTTTTATGTTATTAGGTACATCTATTCGACATCGACATTCCTAATAAGATTACTTTTCGAGAGAGTGATTCACTCAGTCCTGGTAACTCCCTAACGACGTTCGATGTGGAGGGCTGCAAAATAGGTATTGGCATTTGCTATGATATTAGATTCGAGGAAATGGCACGCATTTATCGGAACAAAGGTACAGTAACTTAATCGATCAATACTTAACTAGCAAAAAATTAAATATCTTTCTTAACTATATTCTATATAAAATTAATATAATCTGTAACTCTGTATAAAAAGAAGCTTAATTTAAAAAACCAGTATATTTGCTGAAAATGAAACAAATAAAAGAATTAAAAGCACAATAAGAGGACTGTCCTCGCATATTCAGAAATGATGGAATGTGAACCGTGCAACTACGAAGTTAATTGGTATTCGGTGGCTTCATATTTCCTGCTTCTCTGGGTTAGGTTGCCAAATGCTGATATATCCAGCGGCATTCAATATGACCACTGGACCACTGCACTGGTCATTACTTCAGCGTTTCAGAGCGAATGATAATCAATTATACGTTGCCTGCATATCACCGGCTCGTGTTCTTTAAGCAAGTTACGTCGCATGGGGACATACACAGTTGACCAATCCCTGGGGAAAGATTCTTTACGATTTGGAAACTCAAGAGAATATGGCAGTCACCGATATCGGTAATTTACAGCTTAAAATTAAAAGCGAGAGATCCATGATGTAATTAATTTTTAGTCTCGTTAATTTATCGATTTAGCCATCTTCCTCTGTATTTGTTGAATTTATTAGTAAGCATTACTTATTACTTCGTATGTTTCTTTTTTCTATCAGATCTAAAAGTTGTTGAGGAAGTAAGGGCTCAGATACCTACATTTTCTCAGAGACGTACAGATTTGTACGACACTGTCTGTAAGAAGGAGTAACTCTACACTAAAACAGAAAATGTTTTTTTATAATATTTCTACTACCATATCCTTTTTTTGTGAATTATTACTAATTTCTTATCATTTGTACTAAATGAATGACTCAATTAAGAAAACCAAAACGTTATAAATAATAATCTGTATATCTTGTGTATCAACATGTAATTGGATATTATAATAATATAGGAATGCTATAATAATATAGGATAATAATATAGGAGAATAATAATATAGAAAAAAATACATGCTTTTAAACACCTTTAATATCGATCACATAAATTGTTATAATTCACAATGATTACGCATACATAAAAGACCCCTTGATAGTAAAATTTACGATCAAAAGGCACTTACGTATCGTTTAACAACATTTAATTTATAACACCTTTTAAACATTTAGACAGATTAACACATAACACTTCTTATATATAAACATCAATTCGAAGTTATCGGCTTGGAGAAATTGGTCGATTAATACCTGTAGATTGTCTGTCTCGATGAAAGACTTAAAGAGAGCAAAAACATGATAATGCCGCTAATATAATATTCCTTTTTTCTTGTATCTGTCTGCCTCTCAGGTCGTTTTACTAATTACAATAAGTAATTTCGACTTCTTTGCGCACTCTTTTAACGCATTCGAGACCGAAAGAAATTCATATCAGTCAGTAGGCAAGGGTATAATATACATATTTTATATATAACTTATGTAGTAATGTATATATCATGTTAATTTCATATTTTTTTCAATATAGAATTATTATATATATATATATATATATATATGTCGGAGATGAAAGGAAAGCCGAAGCCTTTCCTTGGAAATTTTGGGAACATCCTCTAGTACCTTAGCCTAGATTTTATTATAGTTGTAATTGCTTAAAATTTGTAATAAGCGAGATTGGGTTCGAGGTGACAATCGGTCGCTGAACGTAGCCACGGTCACGGGATGGATGTTTTATCTAACGGAGGTCTGGAGTGGTTGTATGTGTTTTCCGAGAAATGTGGTTGTGGCGGCATGCGGCCTCGAGAGCAGGCCTAGCCACGTGTGATGTTGCCTTGGAGGTGCCGATGCAATGGGACATACATTGTATTAATAATCAAAACTCCAGGCAGAAACTGCCTAGCAACGGCGTTTGGAACTTTCTCGATGCTTCCAACGAGTGTGCCTAGCAACGGCGTTTGGAACCTTCTCGATGCTTCCAAACGGGTATAGAAAACAAAATGCAATTGTACAGGGAGAAAAATCTCCACGAGGCTGGCATTCTTGCGATTGCCTTGGAGAGTGATACATCGATCATTTTCGACGATCGCATTTGCGTCTAAGTTAGTTTCGCTTAGTAAGGAGTTATCCCGGTAACCGTGGATTCGTTTGAACTCAAACATTGCTAATAGTATTATTTAATTTAATTATTCGTAGATCGTATTATTCATTAGGCTTAGTGTTTGTTAGACTTATTATTAGTTGTACTTATTATTTGTTAAGCTTAGTGATAGACCTGTATATACGTGTAAATAAAATCTCGGCTTTGTGAAACGATGGCTAGTCCACATGAAGAGTCGTCGCGCGCCCAAAATTCGAATCGTGATCCGACATATATATATGACTGTACATAATACATTATAGAATAACATAGTATATAATTTTATATTTTAAAAATATGAGGTATACTATTTAAGATTGTCATCGATTTAAAATCAAAGTATGAAAAGGATACCCTGGAGAGAGTAAAACACAGAATCATTCCAACTAAACATTCAGATCGTACCGACACCTAGGTATCGTCTTACAATTAAATCTCGGTCTCGAATGGATTAAAATGAAATACATACTTGCAGCTTCAACATCTTCAATATCGAGGAGATTCAAACTTTACAAATAAATGTAAATTGCGATATAAAACAAAGCGATGTAAAAAGGGAAAAAGGAGGAAAGAAGGAACAGGGAAGCAAAGAGAAGAAACGAATTTTTCATTTTCTCTTGCCAGGAATATAAGATGCTAAGTAATCTTCCTAAGTAATCTCCTCCAGCTTTTTCTAGTTTGCTCAATAATTATTAGTACATGTTAGGAAAACAAATAGAATTTTTGTTCTCAAGCGAGGTATAATTTAAATTTTGTATGTACACAAAAATGTTAAATATCTGTAATAAACATGGTATAATCAATTTTTTTACATAAAATTATATTGTATAGGCTATTGTTATTTAAACATTTTAAATTGGATGAAGAAAAAAAATGACGCAAATAAAACGTAGGACATTTTAATTAAAGAGACTAATATAGAGATTTATCTACTTAACTGTGATTAAATCATCTCCACTTAACGCTCTACCTCTTCTATTAATTATGCTTCGTTAAACTATGATTACAGAGGATGGGTTTTTTGATAAAATGACATTCTGACAAATATATATAGATCGATATATATAGATATAGATAGACAAATATATAGATTCTTACAACAGTAGTTATGAATGAACAGTAGTTATTGTATCAATTCCGTTCTTCATTTGTGAAAAGACAATTCGCCAGAATATGGATTCACTGTAGTTATAGCTATAGGATTTCAATCTAGTTGACAGACTTGCTTTACGTACTCTTGTTCTACCTTATCGCGATTCTCTCCTCATCTTATACGCTTTGTCGAGTGTCACGTAATTTTTGGGTTGGTTGGTGAAAATAAAATATAGTTGAGTCGTAACACAACTATTAACTTGGTTTTAATCAACCTTTATTATGAATTCAGCAATCACAATGTAACACGCACTGAGTTAACATAAATCACAATTCACTCCAACCACGTTATGTAAGACTTAGTTACAACAATACATTAAGTACGCGACTTATAAGAGTAGAGACCGACATAGATATGTTGACTATTCTAAGGATACAGAATAAGTGAAGTTTTACTGACGATACTGTGTCTGAGGAAAGCTAGGGGTGGGTGTGTCTAAGGACACGGGACTATCGGATTTGTTGATGACAATTTTGGTTAAGGAAGTGAGGGCAGTAGACACCATCTCCGATTGGATAATAGGACGGTTGGTGGACCAGGAAGGGTTTTAGCCGCCCTCGCGAGAAAGTTGCCAACGGAACATACCAGATGTGGAGAAAACCAACTTTCTAAGCTAACACGTGGTAGACAATAAACGTAAAGGGAAATTTAAGACAGGAAATACTCGCTTGGTCCGAAGGACCTTAACTATAAAAATGCCAAGGCCCCTGGTGGGCACTTAAGACTATTGAGGGTGCGCGCCAAGGATATGCAGACATCTGGGTGCCATCCTGTCCGTGGTGTGTGGCCTGGTCTCTGATATGAATTGAGGTTACACGAGCAAAGTAATATTGGCATATATCTCGGCTCTGGTTACAATCATTAGTTTCCGCCTAAACGGTTAGAATCACATAGCTCGCGCTCTACTCTCGTTTATTCAACATTCAGGCCATATGGTCGCATGCGACGAGTTTTATGTTAATTCCGACCGATTACAATACCTTTCTTTCGTTTACAAGGAACGACGAGACTGGCAGTTGCGTGATTTCCAATGCAAAAGCCGCGATATCTGCACGATAACCTAACCTCAACCGATTTTGTTGTACTATTCTTATGTGGACTTCGTTTGTACCACTTTCGTAACAAAAATAGAATACGTAGAACACAGCATTCCGTTATGCGATATTGTCGATTCATAACATCCGAAAAATCAGAGATAATTATTTCCCTACAGTTGTACATTTGTGTGAAAAATTACGAACGTAAAGTTGTTTGGTGCATGCACAGTCCTCCCCTCCCCTGCATTTGCGTGGACATGCTAGAAAGATTCACTTTTCCACGGTGAAACTGTATGTATTATAATTTCATTTTTACAAAGGTCGAACATCCTACTATGCATAAATTTAATATTAATATAAGCAGGTTTCGTGTTAAGTATTACATCTGACGTATAAGCACACGTGTGTACGAGCCTTGGTTTTAAATGTCTTATAGTAGACACCGAAAAGATTATTCAGTTGGATATCTGACTCAACATCAATATTTTACTAGGAGATAACATGTTAAGAACACGTTGGTGGATGGCATGGGAGATGATGAATGAAGACATACTTCTGTGAGATACATAAAATAGTAGTCAGAACGTATTTTGGCGCTTGGGGACAGCAACAGCTTTTTTTTTTTTTTTATTTATTTGTTGGAATTACAATCAATTCTCGCGTTGAGAATTTTCAGTAATTTTTCTGGCGTGGCGCAGTGACATGGCTGTTTATTTACAATAAGTTAATACTTATTATAGATAGGTATAATTTATAAGTATTATAAGTAAGTGCATATGCTTAATTTGGATAATTAAATGAATCTAACGTTTAGGTCTAGCGGGTAGTGCCTCTTCAGCCTGCGAATCTGGTCCGTCGTATCGAGTAGTCCAGTGATTAGGGGGTTTCGGTGTTTCTTGACTCTTTTGCTATATCTGTCGCTATATTTTGCTATTTCCTCTTTGACTGTAGGTATCTTGAGGTCGCGATGGATGGTTTCGTTGGTAACATACCAAGGTGCGTCTATTAAGGCTCTTAGCGTTTTCGATTGGAATCGTTGTAGTATTTCGATGTTGGAGTTACTTGCTGTTCCCCATCGCTTCCTATATCCCTATATTCCGTACTTGCTTCGCTTGGTACTTTTATAATTTTCGTAGTTACAATAAAAAATTTAATTCTTAACAGGTTAAAGATTTAACCTCTTGCTTTATAGTGTACAATAATTTTTTTTTTTTTTTTTTGTATAGGTTATGTGATCCATAGTTTGAGTAACTAGTACATATATATATTTACGTGACAAGCTTTCATTTCAATCTATATTTAAGATTAATATTTTATCAGTTTCTGTTCGTAACAACATCGAAGTAGTCCATAAGTTTGAAGAGTATAATTAAGGAAGTTATGAAGCAAGAGGTTAAGAACAAATTCTGAAAGAGGTTATGTACAACTCAGTAGTACTGCTTTACATTACTTTGCGAATTACTTTTCAAGCATAAAAATAGTTTAACAGCCACTTATAGTTACTTCCTTACCATTACATTCATTAAATTCGTTTGATTTTGTAAACAAAATAACCACGCTGACCAGTCTCTTATTTAAAATAGAATTATTTTGTCATATATCCAACAGTTTACTTTCTCTTCGCTTTGTCTCGTATTACGACTTTATAACGGTGTTTCTTTAAACTTTAAACGATCGTAATAAATGTATTTACGGACGATGACTGATATCTGGTCTGTCTTAAAGTTTCAACTAATTAGTGCCCCGTTACTTTGGACGTTATGAAATGTTGTATAACCAAAGACTTATCTTCTCTTTTGGTAGTTGCATAAGAGAAGACTGAGCCATTGAAACGCTCGAATAGATTAGCTGATTCGCTTAACGTATTTTTACTTCCGACGAGCTAAACACAAGAGCAGAAAGCACATAAGGAATAATACAGAAACGTCAAACGTATACAGAAATATATTTCGTAAAAGCATTAGTACGTAACATGTCTTTATAATTCTATTTATGTATAGTAAAATGGCTTGTATCCATTTTCATGAATTATAACTGACATTTCAAAGCATTCATGTAGATATGTAACTCTCGTTAATTAATAATTTAACAATGCGTCATGAAACGTATCATTTTCGTTTCTTCCTTTGTTTCGTTATACACAGGAACGAATTTGTAAATAAAGATGTATAATCAACGATAACATATGACAGCGAGTATAATAACTGTCAGCAAAGGAAGAGGTCGGTAAAATGATTGTGGTTGATTTCAGTGTATCGGTAAATAAGCTTTGACAGACGTTGCCGGGGGACTCGGTGTCGGTGAAACCGCGTCGATGAAATGATTGTCAGTAATTTAAAGATAACCCAATTTATTGATCTGTCTCCCCTTCATGGCGTTGTACGTCTCTCTATAAAACATATTCTACCTCGGAGGGCTGAAAAATTTAACTTGGTCTCACTGGACTGGACTGTAAGTAAGAAAATTGAAATGCAAAATCCACGTGTGAGCGCAACGGTTTAGATGGAAAGTTCGATAGGACAATTATGTATATTAGCCTGAAAGAAAGCTCGTGGCTTCGCACGCAACACGTAATTTCCCTCGCTGAAATAATCCTATTACAACGATACGATTTAAAATTTTCCTTAACAGACCTCGCAATGTAATTCTTCATCTACAATTTTTTATTCGGCCTGAAACAAGAGACTTTCGAAGCCTTATAGAGTCTCGCGAATCTAAAAGTCAGGTTTCAACGTATTTTCGCGTCTTATTCTATAATACTGAAAACATTAAAGGTGTTAACGATTATTGTCTCACTATGTACGTACATCAAACGAGTACTTACGTAAGAGACGAATGGAAATGGAAACAGCCGAGAATAATTGAAGATAATTTGAATACGTTCCAGGCTATAATACAATTTCTCGTGAACCGTAATTGATTCGCAGAAGGGAATTGCTGCTTCTCACGACTAGCAAAGTGTTTCGCAAAAAAAAAAAAAAAGAAAAGAAAAATGGTATCGGAAGGATAGAAAAAAAGCGGTGGCCTACATCAAGCAATCTTCATGCCGATAATGCATTTATTATTCAGTTCGTTCATTTTCTATCGCGTAAGAGACACTGGGATAACTGACAGAACGAGCGTATAAATTTTGCATCTCTCAACCTGACTTCTCCCAATTCGTATACTTCCATCCTTCGTATAAGTGACAATGAATCAGAAGAGTTTCATAGCAATATTGAACAACATACAGTCAACTACAACACCATTAGATACATCCACCATACAGTCAACTACAACACCATTAGATAACAGCAATACAATAGATTATAATTTTCTACGCGTCATTGATTCATCATCATCATTTTCCATTTTTTTAGCATATGTAAAAACGTATCTGACGTAATCTTACCTCGCTCTTTGAGTACAAAAATCCATTCAAATGAAACAAAGGGAAAAGAAATAAGAAAACAAACACTCACATACGAATCTTCATTACATAACTGTATGTACTCCTCGAGGTATAATTACTCAGACACGTTACAGCGTACCTTCTTCGTTCCCTGATGGCTGATGTTGATCGTTGACGTTTATAATGAAAGAATTTCGTCAACGGCGCCATCTGGATCCTTGTTGAAAAATTAAAATAGCCGCAACAGCACCATTAAGCTCATCACCCAGAGTAGCTCTTGTTGCTGAGTCGTGGAGGAATTCTTATCATCAACGACATAAACTATACCAGTTCCGGTAATGTTCTTTAGATGGTCCAGGCATTCGAACTCGCAACATCGCTTTCCAAGACGGAATTTCTTGCATGTCTGTAGTAAAAAGGAATCGAATCTGGTCCGTCGTATCGAGTAGTCCAGTGATTAGCGGGTTTCGGTGTTTGTTGACTCTTTTGCTATATCTGTCGCTATATTTTGCTATTTCCTCTTTGACTGTAGGTATCTTGAGGTCGCGATGGATGGTTTCGTCGGTAACATACCAAGGTGCGTCTATTAAGGCTCTTAGCGTTTTCGATTGGAATCGTTGTAGTATTTCGATGTTGGAGTTACTTGGACAGCAACAGCTGGTGATACTGTCATACACCTCCATTTATAAACTTTCGAAAATCGATGTGACCTTCAAACTTTAGTGTATTCTGTTTCACAGCACAAAATGTTTCCGAAACGTACGTTTATTGTTATAATAAACTTGACTGGTGGCTCTGAAATACTATCCTTGAAAAAACAATGGGGAAATTGGAGCAAAAAACAGAAGGAAATAAACAAAGACCTTGTTGGTTCGTAAAAATAAAATATGCTACAGGAAAAACTTTTTCCAACGGATTGAGATGCGACAAGCTTTAAAAGCTATGACGCGAATCGAGCGTTTGTCTACAAGAGCGCATTTTCGGTGGATATATATGTCGGAATGACATTGGGGATAGGGTTGTCGGTGTTTGAGGAGTCTTCATTGAAGGTAGCCATCGTTGCGGTGTAACGAAGATACGATTTATTGACACAGGTATGAATAACACAGGTTTGACAATCTACCACGGCGGTGAGACGTCCGCGACACTAGTGACAGTGGTCTCCAGTTCAATAACGAATCCGCGGCCAACGGGATGACAGATGGGCGTTCTCGCTGAATCTAAGTCTGACTCGTAAAAATAATTGCTGAGCGTAAAAACGTTACTCTTTGGTCGACGGGAGCGCGTAAAAGAATGCCCGTCCCGTCCCGATGATGCCACAGAGGAAAACTATAACGGGGTGTGTCTAAGGACACGAGATCATCGGATTCGTCGAGAAAAGCCTTCGTTCAGAAAGTAAGGGAAATTGGCGTTGCTGCTAATTGGTCAATCTCCATATCGGTGGTTAGAAAAAGATGCTAGCCGCCCTCGAGGGAAAGTTGCTAGTGGGAGACGCCGCTCGTTGAAAAATATGTCTCCCCTATCTTCCCGTAGTTGGGACAAAGACTGTTTGTCTGTTTGAAGGACTTTAGTTAACTAAACCTTAAGATTTATAACGGACCCTCGGGCTAGCCGAACATGTACTGCGGAGACGCATCGACATCTGGCAATCATCTTACTCGAAGAATAGGGTCTGCGTGTGGCGAGCCACGGGACAGAAACCGTTGGAATGTTTACTGTCGCGTGTCGCCACGAATATTTCTTTTAAGGAGAGCTATAGAATTACTCCATACCTTTGTTAGGCAAAGCGTTCATCCCTTGACCGCGGCTACGTTGGGCGACAGACTGTCACCTCGAGCCAAAGCTCACCGTCACTAATCTCGAACAATTACAATCGGATTGAATAACTACAATAGTTTAGTTACAGTTATAGTAGACTTTAGATTGCAATGTTGCGGGGCTATCCAAAGGTTCCGGTGTCCTTTCATCTCCGACATATAGATATACATGTATATGTGACGAAATATACTAAAGCAATATTGACCCTTTGTCGCTGAAAGTATCAAACTACAAAACTTTCTTTCAAATTTTCAGAATAAGGAAATCAGGATCATGATAAATAATTGGAACATAATTAAAAATAATATATCTTCTCTATAAGATAATGAATACATTGGTTCATTTAATTTTTATGGATATTCAAACGCTTCTGTGAAATAAAACGTCAAGATTATAGAGTATAAAATTCATAGCTATGAAATAACTAAAACTCTGATGTATTATTAAAAATATACGTTAGGTTGTATGTAGTGATACATACAAAGATTACATGTACAAACCCATAATTAACACAATGCTACCGCAACCATTCTGCAATCTACCTTGCCCAAAACACTCTTCCAGTCACCTCCAAACTCTTCAATTCTCTCCACCTAACCACCCACAAACCATTCACAAACATGCAATTCTCGACAAAAGAAGAACTTATCGTCAGTTGTCCTTAACATCTCGTTCATTCATTTGGTCCCTATCCCCCTATTTCCTCCCACTGCGATGATCGCACTACATTTTTCCACGTCTCTATTCTATTCTCTGGATGATCTGAATTCTCGAGCAGTCGAGTGACGATTGATCTGTACAATTGATCGATTTCTTTTTACTACAGACATGCAAGAAATTCCGTCTTGGAAAGCGATGTTGCGAGTTCGAATGCCTGGACCATCTAAAGAACATTACCGGAACTGGTATAGTTTATGTCGTTGATGATAAGAATTCCTCCACGACTCAGCAACAAGAGCTACTCTGGGTGATGAGCTTAATGGTGCTGTTGCGGCTATTTTAATTTTTCAACAAGGATCCAGATGGCGCCGTTGACGAAATTCTTTCATTATAAACGTCAACGATCAACATCAGCCATCAGGGAACGAAGAAGGTACGCTGTAACGTGTCTGAGTAATTATACCTCGAGGAGTACATACAGTTATGTAATGAAGATTCGTATGTGAGTGTTTGTTTTCTTATTTCTTTTCCCTTTGTTTCATTTGAATGGATTTTTGTACTCAAAGAGCGAGGTAAGATTACGTCAGATACGTTTTTACATATGCTAAAAAAATGGAAAATGATGATGATGAATCAATGACGCGTAGAAAATTATAATCTATTGTATTGCTGTTATCTAATGGTGTTGTAGTTGACTGTATGGTGGATGTATCTAATGGTGTTGTAGTTGACTGTATGTTGTTCAATATTGCTATGAAACTCTTCTGATTCATTGTCACTTATACGAAGGATGGAAGTATACGAATTGGGAGAAGTCAGGTTGAGAGATGCAAAATTTATACGCTCGTTCTGTCAGTTATCCCAGTGTCTCTTACGCGATAGAAAATGAACGAACTGAATAATAAATGCATTATCGGCATGAAGATTGCTTGATGTAGGCCACCGCTTTTTTTCTATCCTTCCGATACCATTTTTCTTTTCTTTTTTTTTTTTTTTGCGAAACACTTTGCTAGTCGTGAGAAGCAGCAATTCCCTTCTGCGAATCAATTACGGTTCACGAGAAATTGTATTATAGCCTGGAACGTATTCAAATTATCTTCAATTATTCTCGGCTGTTTCCATTTCCATTCGTCTCTTACGTAAGTACTCGTTTGATGTACGTACATAGTGAGACAATAATCGTTAACACCTTTAATGTTTTCAGTATTATAGAATAAGACGCGAAAATACGTTGAAACCTGACTTTTAGATTCGCGAGACTCTATAAGGCTTCGAAAGTCTCTTGTTTCAGGCCGAATAAAAAATTGTAGATGAAGAATTACATTGCGAGGTCTGTTAAGGAAAATTTTAAATCGTATCGTTGTAATAGGATTATTTCAGCGAGGGAAATTACGTGTTGCGTGCGAAGCCACGAGCTTTCTTTCAGGCTAATATACATAATTGTCCTATCGAACTTTCCATCTAAACCGTTGCGCTCACACGTGGATTTTGCATTTCAATTTTCTTACTTACAGTCCAGTCCAGTGAGACCAAGTTAAATTTTTCAGCCCTCCGAGGTAGAATATGTTTTATAGAGAGACGTACAACGCCATGAAGGGGAGACAGATCAATAAATTGGGTTATCTTTAAATTACTGACAATCATTTCATCGACGCGGTTTCACCGACACCGAGTCCCCCGGCAACGTCTGTCAAAGCTTATTTACCGATACACTGAAATCAACCACAATCATTTTACCGACCTCTTCCTTTGCTGACAGTTATTATACTCGCTGTCATATGTTATCGTTGATTATACATCTTTATTTACAAATTCGTTCCTGTGTATAACGAAACAAAGGAAGAAACGAAAATGATACGTTTCATGACGCATTGTTAAATTATTAATTAACGAGAGTTACATATCTACATGAATGCTTTGAAATGTCAGTTATAATTCATGAAAATGGATACAAGCCATTTTACTATACATAAATAGAATTATAAAGACATGTTACGTACTAATGCTTTTACGAAATATATTTCTGTATACGTTTGACGTTTCTGTATTATTCCTTATGTGCTTTCTGCTCTTGTGTTTAGCTCGTCGGAAGTAAAAATACGTTAAGCGAATCAGCTAATCTATTCGAGCGTTTCAATGGCTCAGTCTTCTCTTATGCAACTACCAAAAGAGAAGATAAGTCTTTGGTTATACAACATTTCATAACGTCCAAAGTAACGGGGCACTAATTAGTTGAAACTTTAAGACAGACCAGATATCAGTCATCGTCCGTAAATACATTTATTACGATCGTTTAAAGTTTAAAGAAACACCGTTATAAAGTCGTAATACGAGACAAAGCGAAGAGAAAGTAAACTGTTGGATATATGACAAAATAATTCTATTTTAAATAAGAGACTGGTCAGCGTGGTTATTTTGTTTACAAAATCAAACGAATTTAATGAATGTAATGGTAAGGAAGTAACTATAAGTGGCTGTTAAACTATTTTTATGCTTGAAAAGTAATTCGCAAAGTAATGTAAAGCAGTACTACTGAGTTGTACATAACCTCTTTCAGAATTTGTTCTTAACCTCTTGCTTCATAACTTCCTTAATTATACTCTTCAAACTTATGGACTACTTCGATGTTGTTACGAACAGAAACTGATAAAATATTAATCTTAAATATAGATTGAAATGAAAGCTTGTCACGTAAATATATATATGTACTAGTTACTCAAACTATGGATCACATAACCTATACAAAAAAAAAAAAAAAATTATTGTACACTATAAAGCAAGAGGTTAAATCTTTAATCTGTTAAGAATTAAATTTTTTATTGTAACTGCGAAAATTATAAAAGTACCAAGCGAAGCAAGTACGGAATATATGCGGAATATGAATCGCTCAACGAGCCAAAGAGCGGCTCAGTGACAAAATTAGTAAAGTAAAGACCACAAATATTACAACATTATATTCTACCACAAAATAATTCTCTATACAAAAAAGGTACACAACGAATCGATTTTTCACAACGATAAGAGTCAACAGAACCAATCAAGACCAGGCGAGACTCTCATAAAACAACGATATCAGAGGGATCAAATCAGCGACTTCAATCTATGTTACAGAGTATAGTTATCAAGAAAAATTGCTCTTTTCATGAAAAGTATGGTAATGATACTCTTATAATACATTGTATATCTGGCAGTCGGATGTGCCCGTGGCCATCGGAAATGTAAAGACGACGCTTTTAGAAAGTGATAGCGCCATCGCGTTTTAAAAACGCGTTAGAAGAAGGACGGTTTCGCTATCCAAGGCGAATCGAAAAGTGTGCGTGTTGCGAGAATCAGAGTTGATCGAGACGTCGAAGCATAGAGTCGTTAGAATTGAGTTGCGAGTGTTGTCGAGTGTTAGAGTTGTTAGTGAGAGAGAGAGAGAGAGAGAGAGAGAGAGAGAGTTACCAAATAGTTGTCAAGTTATTTGTTGTAAATACGAGCGTTGCATTTAGTTTTCCTGTTAATCAAACATCGTTTCTCTGTCTAACTAATATCTGTATTTTCAATCCATTATTAATATATTCCGATATTACAAGTGGGGGCTCGTCCGGGATTGAATAAGACAGAGAAACGATACGATTTAACGGAGCTATTTGTGCGGGAGTAGAAAGGAATAGAATAAAATGGCAAACGTTGAAGACGAACGATTGTCGGGTGAAGAGGATTTGACGCTGGAGGAGCTGAGGAGTAAGCTCGCACAGATGAATCTGCCTATATCCGGTGCGAGATCAGTGCTGGTTGCCAGGTTGAACAGAGCGTGCAAACCTGGTCGATCTACTCCTAAGGATTCGAAGCGTGGCGAAGAACCAACAAACCAGCGAGATCTAAGAAGCAAGCAGCGAGCCGAACGCAGTCAAGAGGGAGAGGAAGACCTCGAGAAGCTGAGGACGAAAGAGCTGAGAGCGCGTCTCGTTAGCTTGGGGTTGAAGGTAACGGGAAGAAAATCCGAACTACGCGCGCGGCTACAGGCGGCCCTAGAAGGAGACGATGTATCGTCGGAAGAAGGGAGCTCCAACGAAAGTGAAGGCGAGGACGATAAACAAGGCGCGCGAGAATACAGGAGAGGCACGCGAGCGGTGTATCAGGACCGCGATGAGTATCAGCAGAAGTATATGCGTCGGTTCGATGTTGAGTCTTAAAGACGTGGAAGACTCATTAGAGAAATTCAGCGGGGATGATCTGCTGAGTGTAAATCAGTGGGTGGAAGACTTCGAGGAAATGGCAGAAGTGTGGGGTTGGTCAGACGCCCACATGGTGGCCTATGCTAAGAAATTACTCGCAGGCTCCGCTCAGGCCTTCGTACGACAAGAGCGATGCGCGAAGTTTTGGGCAAAGCTAAAAAAGGCGTTGAGGAATGAGTTCGAAAATGTAGTAAGCGACCAACAGATACATGGCGAGTTATCCCATAGAAAGAAGAAAGCAGATGAGAGTCTGCAACAATATATGTATCACATGTGCGGGATTGCAAAAGAAGGAAGGGTTGATACGCAATCCTTGATAGACTACATTATTCAAGGCATTCCCGACGAGGTCGCGAACAAGACTGTGCTATACGGAGCCAGGAATATCGAGCAATTAAAAGAGCGTTTCAGGCGCTACGAAGCGATAAAAAGAGATATGGAGATGAGGACGAAATTTGAGGAGCCGAAGAGTAGCAGGGTAAAGCCGGTGGCGAAGCTGTCCGAAACCGAGAGGAACAAGGAACCCGGTCGATCTGGAGATGCGAGGAAGGCGCGATGCTACAATTGCGGTGATGCGGAGCACGTGTGTGCGGAGTGTCCGAGCAAGTCGAGAGGACCTAAATGCTTCAAATGTAGGGAGTACGGACACATCGCATCAAAATGCGACAAGGCACTGGGTGAGCCCTCAAAAAAAGTTTACAGCGTGTTTCGGTCGTTACAAACAAGGCGTGGTAAGGATGTTAAGATGGAAAATTTCGAATTGAGCGCGTTGATAGACACCGGTAGTGAGCTGACTCTAATGCGAGCAGATCAGCATGTGAAAATCGGAGCGCCCAGATTAAGTCGGGAAATCGTTGGATTTGGCGGTGTCGGTTCCGGAAGGAATTTTACGCTCGGGAAATTTTCGACGAACATTATTATAGACAATGAGTCGTACTGTGATGCAACATTCGCTTATTATTGGCGCAGACTTTTTGGACACTGTTGAAATAAGTATAAAAGGGGGAGAATCTTTTATTAGTAGAATAAAGGACAAAAATCCCGATGAGTGTCCGGAAGTCCTCAAGATAGATGTAGAGACACAGGCGAGTGAGATAGATTTGTCACACGTTAAGGACATGCAACATAGGCTAAAAAGAGATTTGAAGAGAACCAAAGCATTGCTAAGAGACGCTCAAACGATGCTGGAGAAATCGAAAGGTGACTCGACGGGTAAAGCAGCTTTACGACAGCTGAAGAACCAGTTAGAAGATGCAGAATGCGCTAGAGCAGTTGCAGTTAAAGCGAAACAGGCACTGGAGCAAGAACCGAATGAGGCGCAGGCTTCGTTGCAGGAAGTACTGCGGCAACGTTCCGAAGCAGAAGATCGTGTTAATGTAGCTAGTCGCGAACGAACTGAGCTACTGTCGCAATTGGAAGAAAATAAAGAAGAGTTAGCAGAAGTTTTGAAGAAGTATCGGGCAGCTGTGCAGCAAGTGTCGGAGGAACGGAGAATAGTGGCAAGACACGTGGTGATTGGTAAAGTGGACCACGAGATGGTGTCCTCGTCGGATTCTTGCGGCTAGCACGAGGACTTAGCGAACATCACGAGGAGGAAGAATCTGGCTAAACAACAGCAACAGGATGTTGTTGATGATATTTGCGAATTTACTGAGAAGGATAGCGTTGCGGGTGTGAGGGTTGTTTCAAGTTTTCGGATAGACTCGAAGAGAGTGAATGCAAGGCGAACGAAAAGACAAGGGAAGTCGCACGCGCGGAATCCCTCCAATAATATCGATACGAAGATTCGATATACAGAGTATGTGGATGACGAGGACGACGATGGGATTGTCGAGGACACGATGAACGTGAAGACCTTCGAAATAGAAGAGATCATAGTCTCGGTAGATGGTAAGTTGTTAACGTCTTCCATGTACGAACCGAGCCTACGAAAATGTCACGATGCTGCCACGACGATCAAAGCCCCTGACAAGAGTGAAATGGGTAAACAAACAACGGAGAGGAAGATAGAGGAAGAGCGAAAGAGGAGCAGTAGCATCGAGGACGAACAGGCCGCGGTGTTCCAAGAGGAACGAGATCAGCTGCGTGCGGACGCAAAGAGACGGATTGAGGAGATCCAAATCCGAAACAAGCGGGCGTATAACAGGAGACGCAAGAAGGCGACAGCATACAGGACGGGAGATCTAGTGGCAATCGAGAGGATGCAGAGGGGTCCCGGGCTAAAGCTGCATCCGAAGTTTCTTGGACCGTATCGGGTGATAAAAGTCCTGCGAAATGACCGATACATAGTGCAGCGAGAGGGGGAGCACGAAGGGCCACGTACAACTTCCACGGCAGCCGATCACATGAAATGGTGGAATGCTGACGATAGTGATGTAAGTGCGAGCGGCGATGATGAGCACATCTGAGGGCAGATGTGATTGTCAGGGAAGGCCGATTGTGATATCGTAGAATAGCTTTGATTGGAGATCGGCTGAAAATAGAAAAACCGTGTACGTCGTGTTTCTGTGGTTCGTTTACATTTAAGAGTGCCTACGTGACTAAAGGCACGTAGTTGGTAGTTCTTACATAGGTATGAGGGAAACAATAGACAACGTTAGAAGAAGGACGGTTTCGCTATCCAAGGCGAATCGAAAAGTGTGCGTGTTGCGAGAATCAGAGTTGATCGAGACGTCGAAGCATAGAGTCGTTAAAATTGAGTTGCGAGTGTTGTCGAGTGTTAGAGTTGCTAGTGAGAGAGAGTGAGAGAGAGAGAGAGAGAGAGAGAGTTACCAAATAGTTGTCAAGTTATTTGTTGTAAATACGAGCGTTGCATTTAGTTTTCCTGTTAATCAAACATCGTTTCTCTGTCTAACTAATATCTGTATTTTCAATCCATTATTAATAAATTATAATTAATCGGACAAAATTACACCTTTAATATATTCCGATATTACATTACCGTGATGTAATATTTATCATGCTTATTTTGTACGTAAAACGAATCGTTGGAATATTCCCGAAGCTAACGAAGCATTTCCCAAAAGTTAAACCGAAGAAATTAACGCGAATAGTTAAGTGAAATTTTTCCATTAACTTGCTGACCAACCGGCAAATAAAAAATCATAAAAATTGTTTCAATGTGTTGAGGTCACGCATAACTTCTTTTTTCATTGACGATTACCAAACAGGTAAAATTTCGAAATTGTACGAAGGCCACGTGACCAGATCGTATTGGAATTTGAAGTGCATGGAAAAAGACAACTCGAAGTACAAACCTTGAGCTGTACTACTCGAAGTACAAACGTGAACTAATGGATGCAGAAAAGCAATTAACGCCAAACATCCGAACAGCATCTTGGAGCCCGTCATTGTTCTGAAATAAAAGAAGTGACGAATTAAAAAGACGCAGGACTAATAATAATAAAGGAAACTTAGTTCGTATTATAAATTGAATTTACATCAGAAAAGAAGCACGATCAAGCGAAACAGATCGTAGAAATGACAAATATCATCGATATACGTTTCAGTGTAATTTCACTTTTGAAAATTATTTAGTTTAATACGATCGTATTCATCGCTCTGAAACTTTCATTGTGCTGCAATTTGTGCTGCGTCTTTTTAATTTCTCTATCTTTCTGTGTTTTCGGAAAAATTACTTGAAAGATTAAGAATTGCTTGCCTTATTTTATTTTCGATTAGTTAGGATTTGATTATTCCAGGTAAGGTTTATTATTTATAACAGGTTTTATCACTTGTTTATTATTTAGGAGTTTGTTATTTTAGGATTAGTACCTTTTAGGATTTCTTATCCTTCGAGTTTCTGTTTCAGATATCTAGGTCTATTTCAAGATGTTTCATTACATTAGGATTATTTATTCGATTAAGATAATTTAAGAGTTTCACAATGTACAAAGAAATAATCGCGTGAAATTTAGATTTATGCTTTAAACGTATTAAACACGCGGTAATTTCAATGTCTATAGCCTCGAACGTGTTCTGATTAGTTGTGTCATTGTCTGTGACATTGAAATCACAAAAATCCATTGCAAGTGTGCTGTCATGCAATGTGGATGTAATTGGGTTTTTTGGGTATTTCCTGTATCATCTGATTTGTACAGTACTATTTTAACGCAAGGACAGGAAACTTATTATATATTTCCCGTCCATTATTTGAATCGTTGTGAAGTGTAACGAATTATATTCGATTCGAGGAGATGTTAATGAATTACCCATTTCATATGTAATTACATGGAAATAAAAATCAACAGACAACGGAATTTCCAATATTTTTTTGTTTCGTCACGTCTTTTTCATAATATATCTTTTATAGGTACGTGATCTATTAATCGTTCGAATGGAAATAATTATTCGTATAATATTCAAATGATTCTAGCCATAAAATAAATTAAAACGATACCTGTCAATGATATGCAATCTGCGTATGACGTCAACCTCGATCTATGCTTATACAAGAAATTTTATCAATCAATGACTAGATATACAATAATCAAATATTATAAAATTTCCTGAAAACCTTTAGGTGTTAATATTAAGGTGTTAATATCTTTAATATTTGCAAGTTATTGTTTAGCGCTAATTAGTTAGAATGTAACAAGTGGTGTACCAGAATTGAGATAATTAAGCCACACGAACAATCTTATTTAGATCTTTTTAATTTTTTAATTCTCTTTTGCTCCAATACTTCGTAAAATTAATCTTCGTTAGCTACTACACTTCATAGAATGACAAGAGATAATTTTTCTTATATAACGTTTCATTCATAAAATCTATCATTAAAGTATATCTTCATAAAAATATCATTCCATACTAACGGTATATTTGGTGTCATACGAGATAACAGTTACCAGTGATGACATATGTAACTTTATAAAGATATCTCGTTTTATTATATATTAAAAGAATGTACTCATTGCTGCTATATTTCAGATGAAAAAAAGGAGGCAACGATTTTACAGTAAAATCGTTCGTTTACAACTGATTCATTTACATTTCATGATAATACTGTGCATTCTGAATATGCTATGATTGCATACTATTGCTCCGGCTTTACTTGTATTTTCGATATTGGTATAAATAGAAAGACAATTAATGTCGTTCGAGTCTATTTTCGGATCATTTATATTACGTTTAATCCATATAGTTATTATATGAGACATAGTATCGTAAAATTTGGAAGAATAAAACGTTCGTACAGGATGTACATTTTATAAGAATTCCAACAAATCTGCGTGTGCACCTAAAATACAAACCGATAGTGATTGTTCATAAGTTTATATACATTATCTAATGTCAATCGAAGGTATCAATTCTTTTTCTCCATAAGAGTACTTTTTCATTTATATGTGTTCAAAAATACACGTGTTCAACCGTGAAGCATATGTCACCTACAACGAAAAAGAGTTTTCCTATACTTAACATTTCCTTTATATACCTATGAAAGTCTATTCTTCGCGTAGTATGAAATTATGAATAAATCTGGAATATTGTTCAATCTGAAAAGAAAAATAACTTATTGACATCATTCATTGATACGAGATTCAGAATGTTTGTTTTGTCTTGCAGAGAAAGAAGGCAGCCCTTTCTTTTAATGTGAAATAGAAAGCGAAAATTTGAAAACAGATTTTTTGGAAATTTACTTGCAAATATCGTTTTCAATATCGTGATTTTCTTCCCAATGGTACTGTACTTTCAAATTTTCCAGTATCCCTCTAAAAACAAAAAGTCGAACCTCGTTATCATTAACATAGGCATTACAAGGAAGAGAAGTATTAGAAAGCAGCTCCTTTTTATTATGGATTTCTTTATAATCGTGTAAATAAGAAATTCCGGAAATTTTTTCCTCAAGAATTTAATTCTTGTGTTTTGATTGATAATTATTACACTGCATACTAACTTTTCGCATACTGTTCGCGTCTAACAATTTCCTAATAATAACTACTTCAAAATTACATATGTTCTTGCACGAATTCAAAAGTACGTATGATACAATTACAATTGATTCTAAAATAATAATTATTTAAAGATATTAAGATACTAATTAAACGTTTCACTATATTTCAAAATCTGGAACAACAAATTTTTATTTATAAAAAATGAAACTGTCTTTATATATTCTTTGTCATGATGCTATTTCTTATTACCATGTCGACATTTTTTAAAATTCATTTTGTTATCTCTACGCAATATGAAAATTCATATACTGCTTAATATTTTTTACATATTATCCATCCACCGCATGACATCTCCTGAAAAATCAAAATATTAATGTTATATTATTACAATGCTTCTTAAATTTCAATTTTTGACAAATTTGAAATCCAATATATTTTGCACAATTATTATTTATCAAAAAATTCTAAGTTAGTAACTTTCTTTTCAAATGGCAAATAACATATACTTTGACTTACCTGTAAGTTTTTGTTCCTAATCATCATTTCCTCTTATAGAACATCATTATTGTTCTCATAATTACTACCAGTGTCATAGATATTGTAGTGGCTACAACTGAATTAATAGAAAATGATAAATAACTGTGTATAACACTAACACATAACTGTGTATAACAATGACACATAACTTTTACTTACATATCAGTCGATAAGGGATTACTGTGATATCCTGTTGATGTTTCTTAAGGCACTTGATTAGGTGCGATACGGTATCATTCCTTATGGTATACTGTAGATAAGTATTTTAGAAAATAACAAGAATAAATCTAAATTATTCAGAGGTTCCAGTTTCGGCTTAGACATAAATACAGGACCATTTGCAAAGAAGAAAGGGTGCGTTTCTACAGCCTCGTTATAGTAACCATGAATACCAATCTCTGAATTACTGGTTACTAAACATAAATATCCTATAAAATTTAATATATTTCTTTAATTTTTAATACATACATGAGTTAGTAGTTCTAAATTATGAATCATCCTACCTGTGATATTACACTTTTCCTTATAATATCATCACTCAAGTGAACAACATTAAGATCATGTAAACCATGTCATCCTATCTTACTGTGAAGATACTTAGTTATGTTATCAAACATTATAAAAATATCATCAAATTCAAGTCCTTTTATTCACATCACATGGCCACGGCGATCTGGTTCTTCGTTATATAATGTTCTAAAATTTGTCGTATATATAGGATGTACAAACCGTGATATCAAGGTATCAGTTCTTCCTTCCCAAGGGACAGTTTCATTAAAATTCTGATAGAATTAAAAATTAATTATTAATATTCTAACAATCATATATGTTAAATACATTATAGTCAACGATATATACCTGAGCGAATGTAGGGGTGATTCCTTGATAATTATAAATGTCATCAGCCCACATCATTGTGCCACTTCTTTGTACTCCAGCCTCTAGATTGACAGCCTAAACAAACATACAAAATTTTATAGAAGCTGTACAAAATATAGTATATATGCGCAATATTGAAGCGTTCAAGGGGATATAAAGGTAATGTACATCACATACACGTGTACTCTCATGCAACAAAATACAATTAGATTTAATAGTATAAGCTCTTTTATTCATCATAATAGATTGGAAATTTAAGTGTCTTACGAGGGTGAGTAAAAAGTTACCCGCTCTGTCGGTGTAGAATTTATTTTAAGCAATTGTCAAAAAAGACATACATCATTTTTTGACGTAATCACTCAATTTCTGTATACACTTTGTCCATTTGCTGAAGGACCTTCGTATTTTCTCGTTAAAAAATGTTTTGGGCTGAGCTGCGAACCACGAATGCATCGTCGTCTTCACCTTTTCATCAGCTTTCTCGGCATCCATCTCGCACAAACTTTTTAAAACCCAAATCTGTCGTGCACTATTGCATAAGCAGAGCCGTGGCTGATTTGCAAATGATTTGCCACATTATCCAGTGTCACTCGTCTATTCCATAGAGCATAAGTTCATGAGCACGTTCAATGTTGTCGTCGTGGATGTGGACGGGCGTCCAGCTGTTTTTTCATAACACTTGTGCGATCTTCTTTGAACTTTTGTGCCCATTCAAACACACTTCGTGACAAAACACTTTCTCCATAATGTGCATTAAATCTTTGATAAATATAGGCATCAAACATAACTTCCGACCACAAGAAACGAATCACAGCATCCTGCACTGTTTTCCTGCAAATCGCCATCGCAAAGCGCCATTACTCGCGCAACAGTCACAAACGAATTGACGTAACACAATGAAACCTACGCAGCAGCACTGAACAGATATTGACGTCATACGAAGAGTGCAGATGGATCAATACGGTCGACAGAAGTTTTAACTATCTGGAGTGCGGATAAATTTTTACCGAGAGTCGTATAGGAATCTATAATCTGTAAGTACACCTTTGGCTGAATGGAAATTTCTCTTACATATAGTCAAAAATGCAGAAACAGTGTATTGAATTGGAAAGTGATAAAAAATAAGCGAAGTTTCGAGGTTGCATGTGATTGCATGAGTACACAGGACGTTTTTAGCGAATAAAAAATAATTTTGAAAGACACGAGACTTATCTTGTATTTTATGCACTCTCTGTGTCCGAATCTCCAGAAGCTCTCTATCTTATGAAGTGTTTTAGATTAGCCGGAAAATTTTGTATGTACATACAAGAAGTATACGATCTAAGTGGAATATTCCATTATTCTCTTGATACAACAGAAACGAAATTTACAGAACTTCTCAGAAAGTTGGTTTATTATTACCAAATTAATAGAATTAATATACGTTTATCATCTTTACATACCTAAGTCGTGGAGGTTTATCGTGCGTAAAAAATTAGTGTCGTTTCAAAGTTACATTTCGTACATTTTAAGCCTATAATTTGTAACGTACAAAACAATGTGAATTTGAGCTGTTTCTTATCTCCACAATAAGAAAATCCAACTTTACGTTTTTTACACAATGATATTTATGGAACAGTAATATCATATTATTGCATCGCTTGGAGAATGAAGTCAAGGTACGATGTGACCCTAGTGTAAACGCTGGGATAGCCAGCTGTGCCGCACTTATAAGCGTAAGACACAATACCTATTAAATACGAGGTTAATTCATGTTGTATCAGCAGTGGTCCGCCGAGGTCAGCCTGAAAGGATCGTTAAATTTTTAATCAAAGATACTGAAATATATCGATCGAATTGTATTGAAATTATACTTATATACAGTAATAATCTTCTATTGATTTGTGTATAGAAATACTCCAATTTATAATGTACATGTTATATGTATTTTGAGCAAAACTAAGATTAGATGGAAATTAGATTAAATACCATAATGAGGTGTGAGAAGTGGGCAAAACTATTAAATTGTGTTTATCTATTATTTCTAATGTTTAAGACGTCGATTTGATGTTAATTCGAATTGACGTGTCTTCAGATACCGTATAGTTTGTAGTAACTCTGTAACTTAATTACCGTACAAGAATCCTCTCCACCCTGAGCATGTTCGGCGCATATTATACCATCAGTGATATCAGGTGCATTAGGAAATTTGGAATAAGCTATTTTGCATTCGGCGTTCTTAATCACTGGCATTTGTACTTCCATTAATGCATTACGTCGTGGTCGTCCTACGAAGAAAATAAGAAAGATATTTAAGACTGGAACTGTTTAATTTTATTATAAAATTGATATCACTTACTATATCTTAACGCTCCCCATCCAGCAACAAGGGGTTATAGCCGACGAAGTTGCTCTTTCGTAGGGGCTCTTTCGTACAAATGGGATATACGTACCCTGAAAAATAAAAAAATAAATGAAAATGCAGGAAACGAATGACCAAAAGTATGAGAAAGAATTGTACACGCTTTATGACACAATATATTTGTACAGTAAGAAATTTCAGGATATGATACTTCAGTAATACTCAATAGCATATATATATATATATATATATATATATATATATATATATATATATATATATATATATATATATATATATATTGAGGAGTTACTCGAAAATGGCACCTCCTCCACCAATCTAAGAATGGCAATATTATGATTGTGTATGTTTTTTATTCCATCCATATGTGCACAATGTGCTGCGGTCAAAACATGCCTAGCCGATATCAGGGAACCTCCGCACTTCCATAGTGGTTTGTCTGGGTTTCGGGAATTGCGAAAACCTAATGCAGCGATCCATGGCCAAGCGCCTAAAATGCAATAGTCATAGTTGTGAATATACATAATTTTTTCTCACATAACGAGTAACAACGATTATTACCTATTCGATATTCGATCATACAGCAGACGATAAGTACATACGTACAAATACTCTGAAATAGAGATTTGATAAAGACAGAAATTAAATTTTTATTCCAGTGGAATACAAATTATTAAATAATTCTATATAATTTCTATTTGAACTATACTGAACTGTAAAGTTCAAACGTGTAATTTCTGCCCTAACAGTTTTTGATCTCTATCCATATTATTACTCCTATATCAATTTTTTATTTCAAGCAAAAAGATACTCTTCCTAACATGAAGTAAAAGAAAGAAATAATTCAAGTTAATAAGTAAAGTTACTACCGATAAAATCATAGCATTATTATTTAGTCTAATTGAAATGTACATTGATGTGCTGTTTAATGCCTTTAAAGTTCATTCTTTGCAGTAAATGGCTTATTATTAATCGGAAAGAAAGACATAAAACGTACCAAGTTCAGCTGGTTTACCATCGACCACCCTGGTATGAGAGACGTTGCTAAAACCACAGTATGGTGGTCGCAAAGCCTTATACTTATACACAGTTTTTATTAAAATTTCTCTCTTCTCTTTGTTTGGATCGTTCGGACAGCAAACGATCGTAACATTGCCCTGGTATCTGCACACTGATCGTCTATAAAAATCGGTGGCTGTACGGTACTTTATCTGCCATATTTCTTGCAGAGGTTTACATTTTCTGTAGTCAAGGCACCTGCCTTCTTGATTGTCCGGTGTGGTACATTCTGGATCAAACAATTTTAAAACATTTATACAGTTCAAAGATGCGTAAGAAAGCGACACCGATTACTCAACTTTCGAAGTAAAAAGCCGATCAAGTCCACCGGATTGCCCTACAGACACGTATTAATCCGTAAGAGTTAGTCATCATGTTGATAATAATTATCTAAAGAAACTTTTCACGTGAAAATATAAAATTTTAATTGATTAGATATTGTGTTAGTCATACTTAAGAAAGAAAATGAAAATGAATGAAATGAAAGAAAAGGACTACCTTCAACCTCATTTTTTAAATAAACACTTTGTCAGTTTTGCGGTAAATAAATTCTTAGGAATTCAGGACAGTTTTTAGTGAATCATTTTGTTTCGACCGTTCGCGGAGAGACGCGATCGCGAGATAGCACGTCAACGAGAGTTGTAAGTTCCCGTTACGATTAAATAATCGACGCCACGAACTGATCGATACCCTTATTTCGATTATGATAATAAGGGTAGTTCAATGAAATTCCACAGAATTAACACAAATAAATTAATGTTTATTTCAACAACTTATTAACTATAAAGATATAAATGAAACAAAAAAAATGTAACTGCGTTTTGGTTGATAAGTAATGCGCGACATACCACATGTGTTGACGGTTCGACTTCTCGAAAAGTTCTGAACGCCTTTCGATTTTTTTCGTTTTTTCTGGAAGGCGACCCCTACTACGTTCGGATCACGCCACATTCTTTTACTGCGAGGTAAAATACGGGCCACGAGTCGACGTTTCTGGAAGTCGCCCTGCTTAATGAACCACGCGCTTGCCACTACAATGTTTGTTTGCCGGGCAGACGCGACGATCCGTCTGCGACATTATAGTGGCGCGATCGATAGTTAAGAATATGACCTATGGTAAGCC
Organism: Bombus vancouverensis nearcticus; assembly: GCF_051014615.1. Lineage (NCBI taxonomy): Eukaryota > Metazoa > Arthropoda > Insecta > Hymenoptera > Apidae > Bombus > Bombus vancouverensis. The sequence continues at coordinate 421,614 of NC_134921.1, read as the reverse complement.
GAATGGCGTAACATTCTCCCACCGTTGAGAGGGTACCGATCAAACTAGGGAGGTGTGGTTGAAGTTCCCATCTTATTTCGTCTCGGTGGCTAGTTGTTCGGGTTTCTCGAGATCGGGTTGAATTGGCAGTGGGACAAGCCTTTTGACGCCCCGATCCAAAATGCTCTTTGCCGTCTGAACTGTAGCTGTCCGGATGACACCATCGGCGCCTGGATGAACCTTGATAACTCGGCCCAGAGGCCAATGCATGGAGGGAACGTTGTCCTCTCTGAGGATGACGATTGTGCCCTTTTGGATGCTGTGTCCACCCTCGCTCCATTTATTGCGGTTGGTTAGCTCGTTCAAATACTCCTTATGCCAGCGGTTCCAAAAATGTTGTTTAAGCTGTTGGATATGCTGCCATTTGGAGAGTCGGTTCGATGGAATGTCTCTGAAATCTCGATCACGTAAGCACATTAATGAATCGCCAATGAGGAAATGTCCGGGAGTGAGGGCTAGGAGATCATTTGGATCGGTGGAGATAGGAGTTAGCGGGCGGGAATTGAGGACTGCTTCTATTTCTATGATAAGAGTATTACGGTGTTAAGCTCATATGTTTCTGTTTCTCCACTCGCGCTGCGCCATAATATCCTTTGATATTTCCGATCCTCTGGTCGTACGAGGAATTGCCGATACATTTTCTCGATGTCGCCAGTGAGTACGTACTGATGAGCGCGGAATCTAATTAATATACAAAATAAATTGTGAGTTGATTCGAGAATATAGGATTTCCCCATTTTCATGATTATCGTGATTTTTGTATAAATATATTTTTTAAGATACTAATAATTAGGTAGTTATAAATTAGTATTATCAATTATTTTGCATTTATAATTCCGCCTCTAGTATAAGTGTTAATTGAAAACTAACTTTATGTTTCAAAAAGTACTAGCAAAGTCGTTGAGTAACAAGCCACTGATGCTAACACAAATAGCATTGTCGTAATTAAATATTTCTAAATATTCATTTTTCATTTTGAACCTGTAGAAACAATTTATTATATATACTATTAGCTAAGTAATTGCATATTTAATTAAGTCGAAATATAAAACTTAGTTATTTTAATAATTTAAAAAATAAAAAACTGACAAACATTTCAATTTAATTTATGGTTGGAACAAAAGACAGTTATTTTTCATTAATTGAAATATTGCAATGCAGAGTACTTTCCAAAATACGCCGAGAGTATTCCTGATGATGAAACGAGCGTTGCTTCATCGAACGCAGCTAAAGAAAAAAACATCTATGTAGTTGGTGGTACGATGCCTGAAATAGAGGGCGATAAATTGTACAATACCTGTACTATTTGGGGTCCCGATGGAACGTTGATAGCAAAACACCGAAAGGTAAGTAATATATTCCTTTATGGCTTTGAATTTGAAAATATTGGGATGAAGAAAGTGACTCTATCTAGGAATAATTTAGGAATATACATATGTACATACGTATACTATAACCAATTCTATAATTTACGGTTTATAAAATACGTTATGATACGGGAAACGCCCATTTTTGTTGTAATGTGTTTGTTGTTGTATAAATTTTTCACATACTTAAAATATTATTATACTTATTTTTTCTCCTTTTTAAACATTATTAAATGATAAGATTTTTTAATAAAAGAAAGTGATAAAAACGCTGTCAGTTATTAAATAAAAAGTAATTAAAGTTTAGGAGTTGGTAACTTTGATATTAAATTACAAAAGTTGCAGCAATAGAATTAGCGACCACATTTTTATGTTATTAGGTACATCTATTCGACATCGACATTCCTAATAAGATTACTTTTCGAGAGAGTGATTCACTCAGTCCTGGTAACTCCCTAACGACGTTCGATGTGGAGGGCTGCAAAATAGGTATTGGCATTTGCTATGATATTAGATTCGAGGAAATGGCACGCATTTATCGGAACAATGGTACAGTAACTTAATCGATCAATACTTAACTAGCAAAAAATTAAATATCTTTCTTAACTATATTCTATATAAAATTAATATAATCTGTAACTCTGTATAAAAAGAAGCTTAATTTAAAAAACCAGTATATTTGCTGAAAATGAAACAAATAAAAGAATTAAAAGCACAATAAGAGGACTGTCCTCGCATATTCAGAAATGATGGAATGTGAACCGTGCAACTACGAAGTTAATTGGTATTCGGTGGCTTCATATTTCCTGCTTCTCTGGGTTAGGTTGCCAAATGCTGATATATCCAGCGGCATTCAATATGACCACTGGACCACTGCACTGGTCATTACTTCAGCGTTTCAGAGCGAATGATAATCAATTATACGTTGCCTGCATATCACCGGCTCGTGTTCTTTAAGCAAGTTACGTCGCATGGGGACATACACAGTTGACCAATCCCTGGGGAAAGATTCTTTACGATTTGGAAACTCAAGAGAATATGGCAGTCACCGATATCGGTAATTTACAGCTTAAAATTAAAAGCGAGAGATCCATGATGTAATTAATTTTTAGTCTCGTTAATTTATCGATTTAGCCATCTTCCTCTGTATTTGTTGAATTTATTAGTAAGCATTACTTATTACTTCGTATGTTTCTTTTTTCTATCAGATCTAAAAGTTGTTGAGGAAGTAAGGGCTCAGATACCTACATTTTCTCAGAGACGTACAGATTTGTACGACACTGTCTGTAAGAAGGAGTAACTCTACACTAAAACAGAAAATGTTTTTTTATAATATTTCTACTACCATATCCTTTTTTTGTGAATTATTACTAATTTCTTATCATTTGTACTAAATGAATGACTCAATTAAGAAAACCAAAACGTTATAAATAATAATCTGTATATCTTGTGTATCAACATGTAATTGGATATTATAATAATATAGGAATGCTATAATAATATAGGATAATAATATAGGAGAATAATAATATAGAAAAAAATACATGCTTTTAAACACCTTTAATATCGATCACATAAATTGTTATAATTCACAATGATTACGCATACATAAAAGACCCCTTGATAGTAAAATTTACGATCAAAAGGCACTTACGTATCGTTTAACAACATTTAATTTATAACACCTTTTAAACATTTAGACAGATTAACACATAACACTTCTTATATATAAACATCAATTCGAAGTTATCGGCTTGGAGAAATTGGTCGATTAATACCTGTAGATTGTCTGTCTCGATGAAAGACTTAAAGAGAGCAAAAACATGATAATGCCGCTAATATAATATTCCTTTTTTCTTGTATCTGTCTGCCTCTCAGGTCGTTTTACTAATTACAATAAGTAATTTCGACTTCTTTGCGCACTCTTTTAACGCATTCGAGACCGAAAGAAATTCATATCAGTCAGTAGGCAAGGGTATAATATACATATTTTATATATAACTTATGTAGTAATGTATATATCATGTTAATTTCATATTTTTTTCAATATAGAATTATTATATATATATATATATATATATATATATATGTCGGAGATGAAAGGAAAGCCGAAGCCTTTCCTTGGAAATTTTGGGAACATCCTCTAGTACCTTAGCCTAGATTTTATTATAGTTGTAATTGCTTAAAATTTGTAATAAGCGAGATTGGGTTCGAGGTGACAATCGGTCGCTGAACGTAGCCACGGTCACGGGATGGATGTTTTATCTAACGGAGGTCTGGAGTGGTTGTATGTGTTTTCCGAGAAATGTGGTTGTGGCGGCATGCGGCCTCGAGAGCAGGCCTAGCCACGTGTGATGTTGCCTTGGAGGTGCCGATGCAATGGGACATACATTGTATTAATAATCAAAACTCCAGGCAGAAACTGCCTAGCAACGGCGTTTGGAACTTTCTCGATGCTTCCAACGAGTGTGCCTAGCAACGGCGTTTGGAACCTTCTCGATGCTTCCAAACGGGTATAGAAAACAAAATGCAATTGTACAGGGAGAAAAATCTCCACGAGGCTGGCATTCTTGCGATTGCCTTGGAGAGTGATACATCGATCATTTTCGACGATCGCATTTGCGTCTAAGTTAGTTTCGCTTAGTAAGGAGTTATCCCGGTAACCGTGGATTCGTTTGAACTCAAACATTGCTAATAGTATTATTTAATTTAATTATTCGTAGATCGTATTATTCATTAGGCTTAGTGTTTGTTAGACTTATTATTAGTTGTACTTATTATTTGTTAAGCTTAGTGATAGACCTGTATATACGTGTAAATAAAATCTCGGCTTTGTGAAACGATGGCTAGTCCACATGAAGAGTCGTCGCGCGCCCAAAATTCGAATCGTGATCCGACATATATATATGACTGTACATAATACATTATAGAATAACATAGTATATAATTTTATATTTTAAAAATATGAGGTATACTATTTAAGATTGTCATCGATTTAAAATCAAAGTATGAAAAGGATACCCTGGAGAGAGTAAAACACAGAATCATTCCAACTAAACATTCAGATCGTACCGACACCTAGGTATCGTCTTACAATTAAATCTCGGTCTCGAATGGATTAAAATGAAATACATACTTGCAGCTTCAACATCTTCAATATCGAGGAGATTCAAACTTTACAAATAAATGTAAATTGCGATGTAAAACAAAGCGATGTAAAAAGGGAAAAAGGAGGAAAGAAGGAACAGGGAAGCAAAGAGAAGAAACGAATTTTTCATTTTCTCTTGCCAGGAATATAAGATGCTAAGTAATCTTCCTAAGTAATCTCCTCCAGCTTTTTCTAGTTTGCTCAATAATTATTAGTACATGTTAGGAAAACAAATAGAATTTTTGTTCTCAAGCGAGGTATAATTTAAATTTTGTATGTACACAAAAATGTTAAATATCTGTAATAAACATGGTATAATCAATTTTTTTACATAAAATTATATTGTATAGGCTATTGTTATTTAAACATTTTAAATTGGATGAAGAAAAAAAATGACGCAAATAAAACGTAGGACATTTTAATTAAAGAGACTAATATAGAGATTTATCTACTTAACTGTGATTAAATCATCTCCACTTAACGCTCTACCTCTTCTATTAATTATGCTTCGTTAAACTATGATTACAGAGGATGGGTTTTTTGATAAAATGACATTCTGACAAATATATATAGATCGATATATATAGATATAGATAGACAAATATATAGATTCTTACAACAGTAGTTATGAATGAACAGTAGTTATTGTATCAATTCCGTTCTTCATTTGTGAAAAGACAATTCGCCAGAATATGGATTCACTGTATGTTACGACCGATCGCGGAGAGACGCGGTCGCGAGGAAAACGCGTCAGCGAGAGGCGTAAATTCTCGCTACGATTCGGTGAATCGACGCCGCGAAGTAGTCGTTCCCCTGTTTCGGTTAAGATAACAGAGGTGGTTGAATGAATATGACACAGTATAGTAAGTTATATTTCACCGTTTATTCCACAACTTATAACGAGGATAGTTACACTGGTGCGTATGTACGAGATGAGTGAGTGACTGATCTGCGGGTGTGTATACCCGCTCGAAGGATGTTGACCGTTCGAAGAATGTGAAATCAGTGCCTCTTGGGAGACGATGCTGTCTCGGAGGAAGGCTAAGGATCGGTCCCTCCAGCGCACGGGACCATCGGATTTGTTGGAGCCGATGTTATTTAGGAGAGTGAGGGAATAGGCTTCGTTTTTAATTGGTTAAACGAAGGTTGGTGGATTAGGAAGGGTCTTAGCTGCCCTTGATAGAAAGTTGTTATTAGGAAGCATCGTACGTGGAAAAATCCAACTTTCCCTTGCCAAGCCGTAGTAAACAATAGTCTTTAGAAACTGATTTAGAAAAGGACATTTGTTGGGTCTGAAGGACCTTAACGAGCAAATTACTCGGGTTTATGACGGGTACTTAGGCTATTGAGGGTACGCCGTACGGAAGAGCGGACATCTGGTGTCCGTCTGGCCCGCGGTGTGTGACCTGGGCCAGGCAGAGAGTCGCACGGCGTAACATCCTCCCCCCGTTGAGAGGGTACCGATCAAAATTTCATTAAAGGTGGAGTTAATTGGAGCAGCCGCCCGACTCCTTGTTGATTGCTGATTGTCCTTATTCTGCGTGATCGGGTTGGCTCGTTGGTAGGACGCGCTGCGTGGCACGTCGTTCCAAGATGCTCGTTGCCGTATGACTTGTGGTAGTCTGGATGAGGCCGTTGTCGCCAGGGTGACTTCGAATATACGGTCGAAGGCCCGTTGCCTGGATGGCACGTTGTCCCCTTTGTAGTCTGGATCGCCGTCTTCCTCGCCGATGCCGAGCGATTTCCAGGTGAAATTCACGACCCAAGAAGTGTCGTGAATCTTGCTTCTGGAAGTGTCGTTAAACACCTCGGCCCAGGAAGTATCGTCGAAGGGAACGTCGGTGATGCTTGGTGAAGATTCATCAAGCGCGGTGCGGCGGTTTGAGGTTGATTGGGAGGCTGGACTCCCCCCGATGACCCGCTCGAATCGCATTCTCTTAGTGATGATTCTTGATAGAGGAGAAGCGTTGGGCGTCGTGATTTGGACTTGTTTTGCCATTGGAGAGTGTGGTAGCGTCGTTGCAGCCAAGGGTGACTTCAGGGAGAAGTCCGTGACACGCGACTTGTTCGGTGTGGCGCTCTGTGAACTCAGCAGCGAATCGTTGAGATCAGATAGAATGTTCTGTAAATTACCGATACCATTTGAGTGATTAGTCATGGTATTAATAATGAGGCAATGATTCTGAGTAGGGCCAATTGCAGGCGTAGCACATCTCTGAGGTGGCGAAGTAGGAGTCTTCGCGTTACGTCTCGAAGTGTGACTGTCCGATGCAATGTTTCTAATCTCGGGTGGTGCAGATGACGTGATGTAAGAGAGATGATTGGACGTCGATACGTTGTGTTGGACGTCCATCGTAGAAGTATTGCCCGAAGAAACACTGCTCCTGGATGGTTTGAGCACAGTGGATTTCGAAGCCTTTACAGTAGGTTTCGACTCGACGTTGACCTTGTAACTATCCTGGATGGGATTCAACCCGTTACTATCTAGGTTGTGGGCTGCGGTTAAAGAGTCATGAACGTTCGATGCTAATGTGGTTGTCGTCGGGCCGCGTTTAGGTGACACGTTGCGAGTGTGATGCGATGAGCTTCGCGTGTCTTGCGATGGGATCGGTGGTCTCTGGAACCTGCTAGGAGCTTTGTTGCTGCATTCCGGAGGTTTTGGATTCGCTACTCTCTTGGAGGCATCCGTTGAGGAAGAATTAAGTTCGATGAGAGCGCTCAATCGTACTACCAGATCTACATAGACATCGAGTAAGTCCACAGGTGCGAAGTCGTCGAGCTCAAGTAATTGGTCGTTGACAATGTTAAACCGTTTCCAAATGTCGTCCACTTGTTTTCGATAAGTTCTTAAAGTGGCCTTGTAGTGCTGACCAGACTGTTCGTATTCGTCGAGTGATTTCGATACGGCCTGGAATTGGTCGCTTAGATTGCTTCGCTCCCGATGCAAGGAGGTGATTTTCTCTGCGTTTCCGGTTGTCATTGTTTGTTAGATAAGTGGAATGGTTATAACTTACTTCTGTTGAAGATTGTCCAGTTGCGGCAGGAGGTTGCGTGGTTGCGTTTTAACCACCGAATTTTACCTCTTCAAGGGTGACGATCCTTGACGTTACTGACCTCGCTGGGGGGTAACGCTTCCGCTGCTGGTTATGTTGGATTCACGTGGCACTGTATGATAGTGGGTGTCACTGGTGTGCGCTTTTCACTTGACGCGTGATGCGGCTTTGAGGGTCGAATGATTCGACCGGTTACGTGTCCACACTTTTCACTTGTCACTGAATCCGGCTCGAAGGACCAAATGTTTCGACCGGATGGGTGACAAAACTATCCACTGCCACTGATGATCCGGCTCGAAGGACCAAATGTTACGACCGATCGCGGAGAGACGCGGTCGCGAGGAAAACGCGTCAGCGAGAGGCGTAAATTCTCGCTACGATTCGGTGAATCGACGCCGCGAAGTAGTCGTTCCCCTGTTTCGGTTAAGATAACAGAGGTGGTTGAATGAATATGACACAGTATAGTAAGTTATATTTCACCGTTTATTCCACAACTTATAACGAGGATAGTTACACTGGTGCGTATGTACGAGATGAGTGAGTGACTGATCTGCGGGTGTGTATACCCGCTCGAAGGATGTTGACCGTTCGAAGGATGTGAAATCAGTGCCTCTTGGGAGACGATGCTGTCTCGGAGGAAGGCTAAGGATCGGTCCCTCCAGCGCACGGGACCATCGGATTTGTTGGAGCCGATGTTATTTAGGAGAGTGAGGGAATAGGCTTCGTTTTTAATTGGTTAAACGAAGGTTGGTGGATTAGGAAGGGTCTTAGCTGCCCTTGATAGAAAGTTGTTATTAGGAAGCATCGTACGTGGAAAAATCCAACTTTCCCTTGCCAAGCCGTAGTAAACAATAGTCTTTAGAAACTGATTTAGAAAAGGACATTTGTTGGGTCTGAAGGACCTTAACGAGCAAATTACTCGGGTTTATGACGGGTACTTAGGCTATTGAGGGTACGCCGTACGGAAGAGCGGACATCTGGTGTCCGTCTGGCCCGCGGTGTGTGACCTGGGCCAGGCAGAGAGTCGCACGGCGTAACACTGTAGTTATAGCTATAGGATTTCAATCTAGTTGACAGACTTGCTTTACGTACTCTTGTTCTACTTTATCGCGATTCTCTCCTCATCTTATACGCTTTGTCGAGTGTCACGTAATTTTTGGGTTGGTTGGTGAAAATAAAATATAGTTGAGTCGTAACACAACTATTAACTTGGTTTTAATCAACCTTTATTATGAATTCAGCAATCACAATGTAACACGCACTGAGTTAACATAAATCACAATTCACTCCAACCACGTTATGTAAGACTTAGTTACAACAATACATTAAGTACGCGACTTATAAGAGTAGAGACCGACATAGATATGTTGACTATTCTAAGGATACAGAATAAGTGAAGTTTTACTGACGATACTGTGTCTGAGGAAAGCTAGGGGTGGGTGTGTCTAAGGACACGGGACTATCGGATTTGTTGATGACAATTTTGGTTAAGGAAGTGAGGGCAGTAGACACCATCTCCGATTGGATAATAGGACGGTTGGTGGACCAGGAAGGGTTTTAGCCGCCCTCGCGAGAAAGTTGCCAACGGAACATACCAGATGTGGAGAAAACCAACTTTCTAAGCTAACACGTGGTAGACAATAAACGTAAAGGGAAATTTAAGACAGGAAATACTCGCTTGGTCCGAAGGACCTTAACTATAAAAATGCCAAGGCCCCTGGTGGGCACTTAAGACTATTGAGGGTGCGCGCCAAGGATATGCAGACATCTGGGTGCCATCCTGTCCGTGGTGTGTGGCCTGGTCTCTGATATGAATTGAGGTTACACGAGCAAAGTAATATTGGCATATATCTCGGCTCTGGTTACAATCATTAGTTTCCGCCTAAACGGTTAGAATCACATAGCTCGCGCTCTACTCTCGTTTATTCAACATTCAGGCCATATGGTCGCATGCGACGAGTTTTATGTTAATTCCGACCGATTACAATACCTTTCTTTCGTTTACAAGGAACGACGAGACTGGCAGTTGCGTGATTTCCAATGCAAAAGCCGCGATATCTGCACGATAACCTAACCTCAACCGATTTTGTTGTACTATTCTTATGTGGACTTCGTTTGTACCACTTTCGTAACAAAAATAGAATACGTAGAACACAGCATTCCGTTATGCGATATTGTCGATTCATAACATCCGAAAAATCAGAGATAATTATTTCCCTACAGTTGTACATTTGTGTGAAAAATTACGAACGTAAAGTTGTTTGGTGCATGCACAGTCCTCCCCTCCCCTGCATTTGCGTGGACATGCTAGAAAGATTCACTTTTCCACGGTGAAACTGTATGTATTATAATTTCATTTTTACAAAGGTCGAACATCCTACTATGCATAAATTTAATATTAATATAAGCAGGTTTCGTGTTAAGTATTACATCTGACGTATAAGCACACGTGTGTACGAGCCTTGGTTTTAAATGTCTTATAGTAGACACCGAAAAGATTATTCAGTTGGATATCTGACTCAACATCAATATTTTACTAGGAGATAACATGTTAAGAACACGTTGGTGGATGGCATGGGAGATGATGAATGAAGACATACTTCTGTGAGATACATAAAATAGTAGTCAGAACGTATTTTGGCGCTTGGGGACAGCAACAGCTTTTTTTTTTTTTTTATTTATTTGTTGGAATTACAATCAATTCTCGCGTTGAGAATTTTCAGTAATTTTTCTGGCGTGGCGCAGTGACATGGCTGTTTATTTACAATAAGTTAATACTTATTATAGATAGGTATAATTTATAAGTATTATAAGTAAGTGCATATGCTTAATTTGGATAATTAAATGAATCTAACGTTTAGGTCTAGCGGGTAGTGCCTCTTCAGCCTGCGAATCTGGTCCGTCGTATCGAGTAGTCCAGTGATTAGGGGGTTTCGGTGTTTCTTGACTCTTTTGCTATATCTGTCGCTATATTTTGCTATTTCCTCTTTGACTGTAGGTATCTTGAGGTCGCGATGGATGGTTTCGTTGGTAACATACCAAGGTGCGTCTATTAAGGCTCTTAGCGTTTTCGATTGGAATCGTTGTAGTATTTCGATGTTGGAGTTACTTGCTGTTCCCCATCGCTTCCTATATCCCTATATTCCGTACTTGCTTCGCTTGGTACTTTTATAATTTTCGTAGTTACAATAAAAAATTTAATTCTTAACAGGTTAAAGATTTAACCTCTTGCTTTATAGTGTACAATAATTTTTTTTTTTTTTTTTTGTATAGGTTATGTGATCCATAGTTTGAGTAACTAGTACATATATATATTTACGTGACAAGCTTTCATTTCAATCTATATTTAAGATTAATATTTTATCAGTTTCTGTTCGTAACAACATCGAAGTAGTCCATAAGTTTGAAGAGTATAATTAAGGAAGTTATGAAGCAAGAGGTTAAGAACAAATTCTGAAAGAGGTTATGTACAACTCAGTAGTACTGCTTTACATTACTTTGCGAATTACTTTTCAAGCATAAAAATAGTTTAACAGCCACTTATAGTTACTTCCTTACCATTACATTCATTAAATTCGTTTGATTTTGTAAACAAAATAACCACGCTGACCAGTCTCTTATTTAAAATAGAATTATTTTGTCATATATCCAACAGTTTACTTTCTCTTCGCTTTGTCTCGTATTACGACTTTATAACGGTGTTTCTTTAAACTTTAAACGATCGTAATAAATGTATTTACGGACGATGACTGATATCTGGTCTGTCTTAAAGTTTCAACTAATTAGTGCCCCGTTACTTTGGACGTTATGAAATGTTGTATAACCAAAGACTTATCTTCTCTTTTGGTAGTTGCATAAGAGAAGACTGAGCCATTGAAACGCTCGAATAGATTAGCTGATTCGCTTAACGTATTTTTACTTCCGACGAGCTAAACACAAGAGCAGAAAGCACATAAGGAATAATACAGAAACGTCAAACGTATACAGAAATATATTTCGTAAAAGCATTAGTACGTAACATGTCTTTATAATTCTATTTATGTATAGTAAAATGGCTTGTATCCATTTTCATGAATTATAACTGACATTTCAAAGCATTCATGTAGATATGTAACTCTCGTTAATTAATAATTTAACAATGCGTCATGAAACGTATCATTTTCGTTTCTTCCTTTGTTTCGTTATACACAGGAACGAATTTGTAAATAAAGATGTATAATCAACGATAACATATGACAGCGAGTATAATAACTGTCAGCAAAGGAAGAGGTCGGTAAAATGATTGTGGTTGATTTCAGTGTATCGGTAAATAAGCTTTGACAGACGTTGCCGGGGGACTCGGTGTCGGTGAAACCGCGTCGATGAAATGATTGTCAGTAATTTAAAGATAACCCAATTTATTGATCTGTCTCCCCTTCATGGCGTTGTACGTCTCTCTATAAAACATATTCTACCTCGGAGGGCTGAAAAATTTAACTTGGTCTCACTGGACTGGACTGTAAGTAAGAAAATTGAAATGCAAAATCCACGTGTGAGCGCAACGGTTTAGATGGAAAGTTCGATAGGACAATTATGTATATTAGCCTGAAAGAAAGCTCGTGGCTTCGCACGCAACACGTAATTTCCCTCGCTGAAATAATCCTATTACAACGATACGATTTAAAATTTTCCTTAACAGACCTCGCAATGTAATTCTTCATCTACAATTTTTTATTCGGCCTGAAACAAGAGACTTTCGAAGCCTTATAGAGTCTCGCGAATCTAAAAGTCAGGTTTCAACGTATTTTCGCGTCTTATTCTATAATACTGAAAACATTAAAGGTGTTAACGATTATTGTCTCACTATGTACGTACATCAAACGAGTACTTACGTAAGAGACGAATGGAAATGGAAACAGCCGAGAATAATTGAAGATAATTTGAATACGTTCCAGGCTATAATACAATTTCTCGTGAACCGTAATTGATTCGCAGAAGGGAATTGCTGCTTCTCACGACTAGCAAAGTGTTTCGCAAAAAAAAAAAAAAAGAAAAGAAAAATGGTATCGGAAGGATAGAAAAAAAGCGGTGGCCTACATCAAGCAATCTTCATGCCGATAATGCATTTATTATTCAGTTCGTTCATTTTCTATCGCGTAAGAGACACTGGGATAACTGACAGAACGAGCGTATAAATTTTGCATCTCTCAACCTGACTTCTCCCAATTCGTATACTTCCATCCTTCGTATAAGTGACAATGAATCAGAAGAGTTTCATAGCAATATTGAACAACATACAGTCAACTACAACACCATTAGATACATCCACCATACAGTCAACTACAACACCATTAGATAACAGCAATACAATAGATTATAATTTTCTACGCGTCATTGATTCATCATCATCATTTTCCATTTTTTTAGCATATGTAAAAACGTATCTGACGTAATCTTACCTCGCTCTTCGAGTACAAAAATCCATTCAAATGAAACAAAGGGAAAAGAAATAAGAAAACAAACACTCACATACGAATCTTCATTACATAACTGTATGTACTCCTCGAGGTATAATTACTCAGACACGTTACAGCGTACCTTCTTCGTTCCCTGATGGCTGATGTTGATCGTTGACGTTTATAATGAAAGAATTTCGTCAACGGCGCCATCTGGATCCTTGTTGAAAAATTAAAATAGCCGCAACAGCACCATTAAGCTCATCACCCAGAGTAGCTCTTGTTGCTGAGTCGTGGAGGAATTCTTATCATCAACGACATAAACTATACCAGTTCCGGTAATGTTCTTTAGATGGTCCAGGCATTCGAACTCGCAACATCGCTTTCCAAGACGGAATTTCTTGCATGTCTGTAGTAAAAAGAAATCGATCAATTGTACAGATCAATCGTCACTCGACTGCTCGAGAATTCAGATCATCCAGAGAATAGAATAGAGACGTAGATGGAAAAATGTAGTGCGATCATCGCAGTGGGAGGAAATAGGGGGATAGGGACCAAATGAATGAACGAGATGTTAAGGACAACTGACGATAAGTTCTTCTTTTGTCGAGAATTGCATGTTTGTGAATGGTTTGTGGGTGGTTAGGTGGAGAGAATTGAAGAGTTTGGAGGTGACTGGAAGAGTGTTTTGGGCAAGGTAGATTGCAGAATGGTTGCGGTAGCATTGTGTTAATTATGGGTTTGTACATGTAATCTTTGTATGTATCACTACATACAACCTAACGTATATTTTTAATAATACATCAGAGTTTTAGTTATTTCATAGCTATGAATTTTATACTCTATAATCTTGACGTTTTATTTCACAGAAGCGTTTGAATATCCATAAAAATTAAATGAACCAATGTATTCATTATCTTATAGAGAAGATATATTATTTTTAATTATGTTCCAATTATTTATCATGATCCTGATTTCCTTATTCTGAAAATTTGAAAGAAAGTTTTGTAGTTTGATACTTTCAGCGACAAAGGGTCAATATTGCTTTAGTATATTTCGTCACATATACATGTATATCTATATGTCGGAGATGAAAGGACACCGGAACCTTTGGATAGCCCCGCAACATTGCAATCTAAAGTCTACTATAACTGTAACTAAACTATTGTAGTTATTCAATCCGATTGTAATTGTTCGAGATTAGTGACGGTGAGCTTTGGCTCGAGGTGACAGTCTGTCGCCCAACGTAGCCGCGGTCAAGGGATGAACGCTTTGCCTAACAAAGGTATGGAGTAATTCTATAGCTCTCCTTAAAAGAAATATTCGTGGCGACACGCGACAGTAAACATTCCAACGGTTTCTGTCCCGTGGCTCGCCACACGCAGACCCTATTCTTCGAGTAAGATGATTGCCAGATGTCGATGCGTCTCCGCAGTACATGTTCGGCTAGCCCGAGGGTCCGTTATAAATCTTAAGGTTTAGTTAACTAAAGTCCTTCAAACAGACAAACAGTCTTTGTCCCAACTACGGGAAGATAGGGGAGACATATTTTTCAACGAGCGGCGTCTCCCACTAGCAACTTTCCCTCGAGGGCGGCTAGCATCTTTTTCTAACCACCGATATGGAGATTGACCAATTAGCAGCAACGCCAATTTCCCTTACTTTCTGAACGAAGGCTTTTCTCGACGAATCCGATGATCTCGTGTCCTTAGACACACCCCGTTATAGTTTTCCTCTGTGGCATCATCGGGACGGGACGGGCATTCTTTTACGCGCTCCCGTCGACCAAAGAGTAACGTTTTTACGCTCAGCAATTATTTTTACGAGTCAGACTTAGATTCAGCGAGAACGCCCATCTGTCATCCCGTTGGCCGCGGATTCGTTATTGAACTGGAGACCACTGTCACTAGTGTCGCGGACGTCTCACCGCCGTGGTAGATTGTCAAACCTGTGTTATTCATACCTGTGTCAATAAATCGTATCTTCGTTACACCGCAACGATGGCTACCTTCAATGAAGACTCCTCAAACACCGACAACCCTATCCCCAATGTCATTCCGACATATATATCCACCGAAAATGCGCTCTTGTAGACAAACGCTCGATTCGCGTCATAGCTTTTAAAGCTTGTCGCATCTCAATCCGTTGGAAAAAGTTTTTCCTGTAGCATATTTTATTTTTACGAACCAACAAGGTCTTTGTTTATTTCCTTCTGTTTTTTGCTCCAATTTCCCCATTGTTTTTTCAAGGATAGTATTTCAGAGCCACCAGTCAAGTTTATTATAACAATAAACGTACGTTTCGGAAACATTTTGTGCTGTGAAACAGAATACACTAAAGTTTGAAGGTCACATCGATTTTCGAAAGTTTATAAATGGAGGTGTATGACAGTATCACCAGCTGTTGCTGTCCAAGTAACTCCAACATCGAAATACTACAACGATTCCAATCGAAAACGCTAAGAGCCTTAATAGACGCACCTTGGTATGTTACCGACGAAACCATCCATCGCGACCTCAAGATACCTACAGTCAAAGAGGAAATAGCAAAATATAGCGACAGATATAGCAAAAGAGTCAACAAACACCGAAACCCGCTAATCACTGGACTACTCGATACGACGGACCAGATTCGATTCCTTTTTACTACAGACATGCAAGAAATTCCGTCTTGGAAAGCGATGTTGCGAGTTCGAATGCCTGGACCATCTAAAGAACATTACCGGAACTGGTATAGTTTATGTCGTTGATGATAATAATTCCTCCACGACTCAGCAACAAGAGCTACTCTGGGTGATGAGCTTAATGGTGCTGTTGCGGCTATTTTAATTTTTCAACAAGGATCCAGATGGCGCCGTTGACGAAATTCTTTCATTATAAACGTCAACGATCAACATCAGCCATCAGGGAACGAAGAAGGTACGCTGTAACGTGTCTGAGTAATTATACCTCGAGGAGTACATACAGTTATGTAATGAAGATTCGTATGTGAGTGTTTGTTTTCTTATTTCTTTTCCCTTTGTTTCATTTGAATGGATTTTTGTACTCAAAGAGCGAGGTAAGATTACGTCAGATACGTTTTTACATATGCTAAAAAAATGGAAAATGATGATGATGAATCAATGACGCGTAGAAAATTATAATCTATTGTATTGCTGTTATCTAATGGTGTTGTAGTTGACTGTATGGTGGATGTATCTAATGGTGTTGTAGTTGACTGTATGTTGTTCAATAT
This sequence comes from Bombus vancouverensis nearcticus, assembly GCF_051014615.1. Taxonomy (NCBI): domain Eukaryota; kingdom Metazoa; phylum Arthropoda; class Insecta; order Hymenoptera; family Apidae; genus Bombus; species Bombus vancouverensis. The sequence goes on along the minus strand of NC_134921.1, from coordinate 405,338 downwards.
TGCTATGAAACTCTTCTGATTCATTGTCACTTATACGAAGGATGGAAGTATACGAATTGGGAGAAGTCAGGTTGAGAGATGCAAAATTTATACGCTCGTTCTGTCAGTTATCCCAGTGTCTCTTACGCGATAGAAAATGAACGAACTGAATAATAAATGCATTATCGGCATGAAGATTGCTTGATGTAGGCCACCGCTTTTTTTCTATCCTTCCGATACCATTTTTCTTTTCTTTTTTTTTTTTTTGCGAAACACTTTGCTAGTCGTGAGAAGCAGCAATTCCCTTCTGCGAATCAATTACGGTTCACGAGAAATTGTATTATAGCCTGGAACGTATTCAAATTATCTTCAATTATTCTCGGCTGTTTCCATTTCCATTTGTCTCTTACGTAAGTACTCGTTTGATGTACGTACATAGTGAGACAATAATCGTTAACACCTTTAATGTTTTCAGTATTATAGAATAAGACGCGAAAATACGTTGAAACCTGACTTTTAGATTCGCGAGACTCTATAAGGCTTCGAAAGTCTCTTGTTTCAGGCCGAATAAAAAATTGTAGATGAAGAATTACATTGCGAGGTCTGTTAAGGAAAATTTTAAATCGTATCGTTGTAATAGGATTATTTCAGCGAGGGAAATTACGTGTTGCGTGCGAAGCCACGAGCTTTCTTTCAGGCTAATATACATAATTGTCCTATCGAACTTTCCATCTAAACCGTTGCGCTCACACGTGGATTTTGCATTTCAATTTTCTTACTTACAGTCCAGTCCAGTGAGACCAAGTTAAATTTTTCAGCCCTCCGAGGTAGAATATGTTTTATAGAGAGACGTACAACGCCATGAAGGGGAGACAGATCAATAAATTGGGTTATCTTTAAATTACTGACAATCATTTCATCGACGCGGTTTCACCGACACCGAGTCCCCCGGCAACGTCTGTCAAAGCTTATTTACCGATACACTGAAATCAACCACAATCATTTTACCGACCTCTTCCTTTGCTGACAGTTATTATACTCGCTGTCATATGTTATCGTTGATTATACATCTTTATTTACAAATTCGTTCCTGTGTATAACGAAACAAAGGAAGAAACGAAAATGATACGTTTCATGACGCATTGTTAAATTATTAATTAACGAGAGTTACATATCTACATGAATGCTTTGAAATGTCAGTTATAATTCATGAAAATGGATACAAGCCATTTTACTATACATAAATAGAATTATAAAGACATGTTACGTACTAATGCTTTTACGAAATATATTTCTGTATACGTTTGACGTTTCTGTATTATTCCTTATGTGCTTTCTGCTCTTGTGTTTAGCTCGTCGGAAGTAAAAATACGTTAAGCGAATCAGCTAATCTATTCGAGCGTTTCAATGGCTCAGTCTTCTCTTATGCAACTACCAAAAGAGAAGATAAGTCTTTGGTTATACAACATTTCATAACGTCCAAAGTAACGGGGCACTAATTAGTTGAAACTTTAAGACAGACCAGATATCAGTCATCGTCCGTAAATACATTTATTACGATCGTTTAAAGTTTAAAGAAACACCGTTATAAAGTCGTAATACGAGACAAAGCGAAGAGAAAGTAAACTGTTGGATATATGACAAAATAATTCTATTTTAAATAAGAGACTGGTCAGCGTGGTTATTTTGTTTACAAAATCAAACGAATTTAATGAATGTAATGGTAAGGAAGTAACTATAAGTGGCTGTTAAACTATTTTTATGCTTGAAAAGTAATTCGCAAAGTAATGTAAAGCAGTACTACTGAGTTGTACATAACCTCTTTCAGAATTTGTTCTTAACCTCTTGCTTCATAACTTCCTTAACTATACTCTTCAAACTTATGGACTACTTCGATGTTGTTACGAACAGAAACTGATAAAATGTTAATCTTAAATATAGATTGAAATGAAAGCTTGTCACGTAAATATATATATGTACTAGTTACTCAAACTATGGATCACATAACCTATACAAAAAAAAAAAAATTATTGTACACTATAAAGCAAGAGGTTAAATCTTTAATCTGTTAAGAATTAAATTTTTTATTGTAACTACGAAAATTATAAAAGTACCAAGCGAAGCAAGTACGGAATATATGCGGAATATGAATCGCTCAACGAGCCAAAGAGCGGCTCAGTGACAAAATTAGTAAAGTAAAGACCACAAATATTACAACATTATATTCTACCACAAAATAATTCTCTATACAAAAAAGGTACACAACGAATCGATTTTTCACAACGATAAGAGTCAACAGAACCAATCAAGACCAGGCGAGACTCTCATAAAACAACGATATCAGAGGGATCAAATCAGCGACTTCAATCTATGTTACAGAGTATAGTTATCAAGAAAAATTGCTCTTGTCATGAAAAGTATGGTAATTATACTCTTATAATACATTGTATATCTCGCAGTCGGATGTGCCCGTGGCCATCGGAAATGTAAAGACGACGCTTTTAGAAAGTGATAGCGCCATCGCGTTTTAAAAACGCGTTAGAAGAAGGACGGTTTCGCTATCCAAGGCGAATCGAAAAGTGTGCGTGTTGCGAGAATCAGAGTTGATCGAGACGTCGAAGCATAGAGTCGTTAGAATTGAGTTGCGAGTGTTGTCGAGTGTTAGAGTTGTTAGTGAGAGAGAGAGAGAGAGAGAGAGAGAGAGAGTTACCAAATAGTTGTCAAGTTATTTGTTGTAAATACGAGCGTTGCATTTAGTTTTCCTGTTAATCAAACATCGTTTCTCTGTCTAACTAATATCTGTATTTTCAATCCATTATTAATATATTCCGATATTACAAGTGGGGGCTCGTCCGGGATTGAATAAGACAGAGAAACGATACGATTTAACGGAGCTATTTGTGCGGGAGTAGAAAGGAATAGAATAAAATGGCAAACGTTGAAGACGAACGATTGTCGGGTGAAGAGGATTTGACGCTGGAGGAGCTGAGGAGTAAGCTCGCACAGATGAATCTGCCTATATCCGGTGCGAGATCAGTGCTGGTTGCCAGGTTGAACAGAGCGTGCAAACCTGGTCGATCTACTCCTAAGGATTCGAAGCGTGGCGAAGAACCAACAAACCAGCGAGATCTAAGAAGCAAGCAGCGAGCCGAACGCAGTCAAGAGGGAGAGGAAGACCTCGAGAAGCTGAGGACGAAAGAGCTGAGAGCGCGTCTCGTTAGCTTGGGGTTGAAGGTAACGGGAAGAAAATCCGAACTACGCGCGCGGCTACAGGCGGCCCTAGAAGGAGACGATGTATCGTCGGAAGAAGGGAGCTCCAACGAAAGTGAAGGCGAGGACGATAAACAAGGCGCGCGAGAATACAGGAGAGGCACGCGAGCGGTGTATCAGGACCGCGATGAGTATCAGCAGAAGTATATGCGTCGGTTCGATGTTGAGTCTTAAAGACGTGGAAGACTCATTAGAGAAATTCAGCGGGGATGATCTGCTGAGTGTAAATCAGTGGGTGGAAGACTTCGAGGAAATGGCAGAAGTGTGGGGTTGGTCAGACGCCCACATGGTGGCCTATGCTAAGAAATTACTCGCAGGCTCCGCTCAGGCCTTCGTACGACAAGAGCGATGCGCGAAGTTTTGGGCAAAGCTAAAAAAGGCGTTGAGGAATGAGTTCGAAAATGTAGTAAGCGACCAACAGATACATGGCGAGTTATCCCATAGAAAGAAGAAAGCAGATGAGAGTCTGCAACAATATATGTATCACATGTGCGGGATTGCAAAAGAAGGAAGGGTTGATACGCAATCCTTGATAGACTACATTATTCAAGGCATTCCCGACGAGGTCGCGAACAAGACTGTGCTATACGGAGCCAGGAATATCGAGCAATTAAAAGAGCGTTTCAGGCGCTACGAAGCGATAAAAAGAGATATGGAGATGAGGACGAAATTTGAGGAGCCGAAGAGTAGCAGGGTAAAGCCGGTGGCGAAGCTGTCCGAAACCGAGAGGAACAAGGAACCCGGTCGATCTGGAGATGCGAGGAAGGCGCGATGCTACAATTGCGGTGATGCGGAGCACGTGTGTGCGGAGTGTCCGAGCAAGTCGAGAGGACCTAAATGCTTCAAATGTAGGGAGTACGGACACATCGCATCAAAATGCGACAAGGCACTGGGTGAGCCCTCAAAAAAAGTTTACAGCGTGTTTCGGTCGTTACAAACAAGGCGTGGTAAGGATGTTAAGATGGAAAATTTCGAATTGAGCGCGTTGATAGACACCGGTAGTGAGCTGACTCTAATGCGAGCAGATCAGCATGTGAAAATCGGAGCGCCCAGATTAAGTCGGGAAATCGTTGGATTTGGCGGTGTCGGTTCCGGAAGGAATTTTACGCTCGGGAAATTTTCGACGAACATTATTATAGACAATGAGTCGTACTGTGATGCAACATTCGCTTATTATTGGCGCAGACTTTTTGGACACTGTTGAAATAAGTATAAAAGGGGGAGAATCTTTTATTAGTAGAATAAAGGACAAAAATCCCGATGAGTGTCCGGAAGTCCTCAAGATAGATGTAGAGACACAGGCGAGTGAGATAGATTTGTCACACGTTAAGGACATGCAACATAGGCTAAAAAGAGATTTGAAGAGAACCAAAGCATTGCTAAGAGACGCTCAAACGATGCTGGAGAAATCGAAAGGTGACTCGACGGGTAAAGCAGCTTTACGACAGCTGAAGAACCAGTTAGAAGATGCAGAATGCGCTAGAGCAGTTGCAGTTAAAGCGAAACAGGCACTGGAGCAAGAACCGAATGAGGCGCAGGCTTCGTTGCAGGAAGTACTGCGGCAACGTTCCGAAGCAGAAGATCGTGTTAATGTAGCTAGTCGCGAACGAACTGAGCTACTGTCGCAATTGGAAGAAAATAAAGAAGAGTTAGCAGAAGTTTTGAAGAAGTATCGGGCAGCTGTGCAGCAAGTGTCGGAGGAACGGAGAATAGTGGCAAGACACGTGGTGATTGGTAAAGTGGACCACGAGATGGTGTCCTCGTCGGATTCTTGCGGCTAGCACGAGGACTTAGCGAACATCACGAGGAGGAAGAATCTGGCTAAACAACAGCAACAGGATGTTGTTGATGATATTTGCGAATTTACTGAGAAGGATAGCGTTGCGGGTGTGAGGGTTGTTTCAAGTTTTCGGATAGACTCGAAGAGAGTGAATGCAAGGCGAACGAAAAGACAAGGGAAGTCGCACGCGCGGAATCCCTCCAATAATATCGATACGAAGATTCGATATACAGAGTATGTGGATGACGAGGACGACGATGGGATTGTCGAGGACACGATGAACGTGAAGACCTTCGAAAAAGAAGAGATCATAGTCTCGGTAGATGGTAAGTTGTTAACGTCTTCCATGTACGAACCGAGCCTACGAAAATGTCACGATGCTGCCACGACGATCAAAGCCCCTGACAAGAGTGAAATGGGTAAACAAACAACGGAGAGGAAGATAGAGGAAGAGCGAAAGAGGAGCAGTAGCATCGAGGACGAACAGGCCGCGGTGTTCCAAGAGGAACGAGATCAGCTGCGTGCGGACGCAAAGAGACGGATTGAGGAGATCCAAATCCGAAACAAGCGGGCGTATAACAGGAGACGCAAGAAGGCGACAGCATACAGGACGGGAGATCTAGTGGCAATCGAGAGGATGCAGAGGGGTCCCGGGCTAAAGCTGCATCCGAAGTTTCTTGGACCGTATCGGGTGATAAAAGTCCTGCGAAATGACCGATACATAGTGCAGCGAGAGGGGGAGCACGAAGGGCCACGTACAACTTCCACGGCAGCCGATCACATGAAATGGTGGAATGCTGACGATAGTGATGTAAGTGCGAGCGGCGATGATGAGCACATCTGAGGGCAGATGTGATTGTCAGGAAAGGCCGATTGTGATATCGTAGAATAGCTTTGATTGGAGATCGGCTGAAAATAGAAAAACCGTGTACGTCGTGTTTCTGTGGTTCGTTTACATTTAAGAGTGCCTACGTGACTAAAGGCACGTAGTTGGTAGTTCTTACATAGGTATGAGGGAAACAATAGACAACGTTAGAAGAAGGACGGTTTCGCTATCCAAGGCGAATCGAAAAGTGTGCGTGTTGCGAGAATCAGAGTTGATCGAGACGTCGAAGCATAGAGTCGTTAAAATTGAGTTGCGAGTGTTGTCGAGTGTTAGAGTTGCTAGTGAGAGAGAGTGAGAGAGAGAGAGAGAGAGAGAGAGAGTTACCAAATAGTTGTCAAGTTATTTGTTGTAAATACGAGCGTTGCATTTAGTTTTCCTGTTAATCAAACATCGTTTCTCTGTCTAACTAATATCTGTATTTTCAATCCATTATTAATAAATTATAATTAATCGGACAAAATTACACCTTTAATATATTCCGATATTACATTACCGTGATGTAATATTTATCATGCTTATTTTGTACGTAAAACGAATCGTTGGAATATTCCCGAAGCTAACGAAGCATTTCCCAAAAGTTAAACCGAAGAAATTAACGCGAATAGTTAAGTGAAATTTTTCCATTAACTTGCTGACCAACCGGCAAATAAAAAATCATAAAAATTGTTTCAATGTGTTGAGGTCACGCATAACTTCTTTTTTCATTGACGATTACCAAACAGGTAAAATTTCGAAATTGTACGAAGGCCACGTGACCAGATCGTATTGGAATTTGAAGTGCATGGAAAAAGACAACTCGAAGTACAAACCTTGAGCTGTACTACTCGAAGTACAAACGTGAACTAATGGATGCAGAAAAGCAATTAACGCCAAACATCCGAACAGCATCTTGGAGCCCGTCATTGTTCTGAAATAAAAGAAGTGACGAATTAAAAAGACGCAGGACTAATAATAATAAAGGAAACTTAGTTCGTATTATAAATTGAATTTACATCAGAAAAGAAGCACGATCAAGCGAAACAGATCGTAGAAATGACAAATATCATCGATATACGTTTCAGTGTAATTTCACTTTTGAAAATTATTTAGTTTAATACGATCGTATTCATCGCTCTGAAACTTTCATTGTGCTGCAATTTGTGCTGCGTCTTTTTAATTTCTCTATCTTTCTGTGTTTTCGGAAAAATTACTTGAAAGATTAAGAATTGCTTGCCTTATTTTATTTTCGATTAGTTAGGATTTGATTATTCCAGGTAAGGTTTATTATTTATAACAGGTTTTATCACTTGTTTATTATTTAGGAGTTTGTTATTTTAGGATTAGTACCTTTTAGGATTTCTTATCCTTCGAGTTTCTGTTTCAGATATCTAGGTCTATTTCAAGATGTTTCATTACATTAGGATTATTTATTCGATTAAGATAATTTAAGAGTTTCACAATGTACAAAGAAATAATCGCGTGAAATTTAGATTTATGCTTTAAACGTATTAAACACGCGGTAATTTCAATGTCTATAGCCTCGAACGTGTTCTGATTAGTTGTGTCATTGTCTGTGACATTGAAATCACAAAAATCCATTGCAAGTGTGCTGTCATGCAATGTGGATGTAATTGGGTTTTTTGGGTATTTCCTGTATCATCTGATTTGTACAGTACTATTTTAACGCAAGGACAGGAAACTTATTATATATTTCCCGTCCATTATTTGAATCGTTGTGAAGTGTAACGAATTATATTCGATTCGAGGAGATGTTAATGAATTACCCATTTCATATGTAATTACATGGAAATAAAAATCAACAGACAACGGAATTTCCAATATTTTTTTGTTTCGTCACGTCTTTTTCATAATATATCTTTTATAGGTACGTGATCTATTAATCGTTCGAATGGAAATAATTATTCGTATAATATTCAAATGATTCTAGCCATAAAATAAATTAAAACGATACCTGTCAATGATATGCAATCTGCGTATGACGTCAACCTCGATCTATGCTTATACAAGAAATTTTATCAATCAATGACTAGATATACAATAATCAAATATTATAAAATTTCCTGAAAACCTTTAGGTGTTAATATTAAGGTGTTAATATCTTTAATATTTGCAAGTTATTGTTTAGCGCTAATTAGTTAGAATGTAACAAGTGGTGTACCAGAATTGAGATAATTAAGCCACACGAACAATCTTATTTAGATCTTTTTAATTTTTTAATTCTCTTTTGCTCCAATACTTCGTAAAATTAATCTTCGTTAGCTACTACACTTCATAGAATGACAAGAGATAATTTTTCTTATATAACGTTTCATTCATAAAATCTATCATTAAAGTATATCTTCATAAAAATATCATTCCATACTAACGGTATATTTGGTGTCATACGAGATAACAGTTACCAGTGATGACATATGTAACTTTATAAAGATATCTCGTTTTATTATATATTAAAAGAATGTACTCATTGCTGCTATATTTCAGATGAAAAAAAGGAGGCAACGATTTTACAGTAAAATCGTTCGTTTACAACTGATTCATTTACATTTCATGATAATACTGTGCATTCTGAATATGCTATGATTGCATACTATTGCTCCGGCTTTACTTGTATTTTCGATATTGGTATAAATAGAAAGACAATTAATGTCGTTCGAGTCTATTTTCGGATCATTTATATTACGTTTAATCCATATAGTTATTATATGAGACATAGTATCGTAAAATTTGGAAGAATAAAACGTTCGTACAGGATGTACATTTTATAAGAATTCCAACAAATCTGCGTGTGCACCTAAAATACAAACCGATAGTGATTGTTCATAAGTTTATATACATTATCTAATGTCAATCGAAGGTATCAATTCTTTTTCTCCATAAGAGTACTTTTTCATTTATATGTGTTCAAAAATACACGTGTTCAACCGTGAAGCATATGTCACCTACAACGAAAAAGAGTTTTCCTATACTTAACATTTCCTTTATATACCTATGAAAGTCTATTCTTCGCGTAGTATGAAATTATGAATAAATCTGGAATATTGTTCAATCTGAAAAGAAAAATAACTTATTGACATCATTCATTGATACGAGATTCAGAATGTTTGTTTTGTCTTGCAGAGAAAGAAGGCAGCCCTTTCTTTTAATGTGAAATAGAAAGCGAAAATTTGAAAACAGATTTTTTGGAAATTTACTTGCAAATATCGTTTTCAATATCGTGATTTTCTTCCCAATGGTACTGTACTTTCAAATTTTCCAGTATCCCTCTAAAAACAAAAAGTCGAACCTCGTTATCATTAACATAGGCATTACAAGGAAGAGAAGTATTAGAAAGCAGCTCCTTTTTATTATGGATTTCTTTATAATCGTGTAAATAAGAAATTCCGGAAATTTTTTCCTCAAGAATTTAATTCTTGTGTTTTGATTGATAATTATTACACTGCATACTAACTTTTCGCATACTGTTCGCGTCTAACAATTTCCTAATAATAACTACTTCAAAATTACATATGTTCTTGCACGAATTCAAAAGTACGTATGATACAATTACAATTGATTCTAAAATAATAATTATTTAAAGATATTAAGATACTAATTAAACGTTTCACTATATTTCAAAATCTGGAACAACAAATTTTTATTTATAAAAAATGAAACTGTCTTTATATATTCTTTGTCATGATGCTATTTCTTATTACCATGTCGACATTTTTTAAAATTCATTTTGTTATCTCTACGCAATATGAAAATTCATATACTGCTTAATATTTTTTACATATTATCCATCCACCGCATGACATCTCCTGAAAAATCAAAATATTAATGTTATATTATTACAATGCTTCTTAAATTTCAATTTTTGACAAATTTGAAATCCAATATATTTTGCACAATTATTATTTATCAAAAAATTCTAAGTTAGTAACTTTCTTTTCAAATGGCAAATAACATATACTTTGACTTACCTGTAAGTTTTTGTTCCTAATCATCATTTCCTCTTATAGAACATCATTATTGTTCTCATAATTACTACCAGTGTCATAGATATTGTAGTGGCTACAACTGAATTAATAGAAAATGATAAATAACTGTGTATAACACTAACACATAACTGTGTATAACAATGACACATAACTTTTACTTACATATCAGTCGATAAGGGATTACTGTGATATCCTGTTGATGTTTCTTAAGGCACTTGATTAGGTGCGATACGGTATCATTCCTTATGGTATACTGTAGATAAGTATTTTAGAAAATAACAAGAATAAATCTAAATTATTCAGAGGTTCCAGTTTCGGCTTAGACATAAATACAGGACCATTTGCAAAGAAGAAAGGGTGCGTTTCTACAGCCTCGTTATAGTAACCATGAATACCAATCTCTGAATTACTGGTTACTAAACATAAATATCCTATAAAATTTAATATATTTCTTTAATTTTTAATACATACATGAGTTAGTAGTTCTAAATTATGAATCATCCTACCTGTGATATTACACTTTTCCTTATAATATCATCACTCAAGTGAACAACATTAAGATCATGTAAACCATGTCATCCTATCTTACTGTGAAGATACTTAGTTATGTTATCAAACATTATAAAAATATCATCAAATTCAAGTCCTTTTATTCACATCACATGGCCACGGCGATCTGGTTCTTCGTTATATAATGTTCTAAAATTTGTCGTATATATAGGATGTACAAACCGTGATATCAAGGTATCAGTTCTTCCTTCCCAAGGGACAGTTTCATTAAAATTCTGATAGAATTAAAAATTAATTATTAATATTCTAACAATCATATATGTTAAATACATTATAGTCAACGATATATACCTGAGCGAATGTAGGGGTGATTCCTTGATAATTATAAATGTCATCAGCCCACATCATTGTGCCACTTCTTTGTACTCCAGCCTCTAGATTGACAGCCTAAACAAACATACAAAATTTTATAGAAGCTGTACAAAATATAGTATATATGCGCAATATTGAAGCGTTCAAGGGGATATAAAGGTAATGTACATCACATACACGTGTACTCTCATGCAACAAAATACAATTAGATTTAATAGTATAAGCTCTTTTATTCATCATAATAGATTGGAAATTTAAGTGTCTTACGAGGGTGAGTAAAAAGTTACCCGCTCTGTCGGTGTAGAATTTATTTTAAGCAATTGTCAAAAAAGACATACATCATTTTTTGACGTAATCACTCAATTTCTGTATACACTTTGTCCATTTGCTGAAGGACCTTCGTATTTTCTCGTTAAAAAATGTTTTGGGCTGAGCTGCGAACCACGAATGCATCGTCGTCTTCACCTTTTCATCAGCTTTCTCGGCATCCATCTCGCACAAACTTTTTAAAACCCAAATCTGTCGTGCACTATTGCATAAGCAGAGCCGTGGCTGATTTGCAAATGATTTGCCACATTATCCAGTGTCACTCGTCTATTCCATAGAGCATAAGTTCATGAGCACGTTCAATGTTGTCGTCGTGGATGTGGACGGGCGTCCAGCTGTTTTTTCATAACACTTGTGCGATCTTCTTTGAACTTTTGTGCCCATTCAAACACACTTCGTGACAAAACACTTTCTCCATAATGTGCATTAAATCTTTGATAAATATAGGCATCAAACATAACTTCCGACCACAAGAAACGAATCACAGCATCCTGCACTGTTTTCCTGCAAATCGCCATCGCAAAGCGCCATTACTCGCGCAACAGTCACAAACGAATTGACGTAACACAATGAAACCTACGCAGCAGCACTGAACAGATATTGACGTCATACGAAGAGTGCAGATGGATCAATACGGTCGACAGAAGTTTTAACTATCTGGAGTGCGGATAAATTTTTACCGAGAGTCGTATAGGAATCTATAATCTGTAAGTACACCTTTGGCTGAATGGAAATTTCTCTTACATATAGTCAAAAATGCAGAAACAGTGTATTGAATTGGAAAGTGATAAAAAATAAGCGAAGTTTCGAGGTTGCATGTGATTGCATGAGTACACAGGACGTTTTTAGCGAATAAAAAATAATTTTGAAAGACACGAGACTTATCTTGTATTTTATGCACTCTCTGTGTCCGAATCTCCAGAAGCTCTCTATCTTATGAAGTGTTTTAGATTAGCCGGAAAATTTTGTATGTACATACAAGAAGTATACGATCTAAGTGGAATATTCCATTATTCTCTTGATACAACAGAAACGAAATTTACAGAACTTCTCAGAAAGTTGGTTTATTATTACCAAATTAATAGAATTAATATACGTTTATCATCTTTACATACCTAAGTCGTGGAGGTTTATCGTGCGTAAAAAATTAGTGTCGTTTCAAAGTTACATTTCGTACATTTTAAGCCTATAATTTGTAACGTACAAAACAATGTGAATTTGAGCTGTTTCTTATCTCCACAATAAGAAAATCCAACTTTACGTTTTTTACACAATGATATTTATGGAACAGTAATATCATATTATTGCATTGCTTGGAGAATGAAGTCAAGGTACGATGTGACCCTAGTGTAAACGCTGGGATAGCCAGCTGTGCCGCACTTATAAGCGTAAGACACAATACCTATTAAATACGAGGTTAATTCATGTTGTATCAGCAGTGGTCCGCCGAGGTCAGCCTGAAAGGATCGTTAAATTTTTAATCAAAGATACTGAAATATATCGATCGAATTGTATTGAAATTATACTTATATACAGTAATAATCTTCTATTGATTTGTGTATAGAAATACTCCAATTTATAATGTACATGTTATATGTATTTTGAGCAAAACTAAGATTAGAAGGAAATTAGATTAAATACCATAATGAGGTGTGAGAAGTGGGCAAAACTATTAAATTGTGTTTATCTATTATTTCTAATGTTTAAGACGTCGATTTGATGTTAATTCGAATTGACGTGTCTTCAGATACCGTATAGTTTGTAGTAACTCTGTAACTTAATTACCGTACAAGAATCCTCTCCACCCTGAGCATGTTCGGCGCATATTATACCATCAGTGATATCAGGTGCATTAGGAAATTTGGAATAAGCTATTTTGCATTCGGCGTTCTTAATCACTGGCATTTGTACTTCCATTAATGCATTACGTCGTGGTCGTCCTACGAAGAAAATAAGAAAGATATTTAAGACTGGAACTGTTTAATTTTATTATAAAATTGATATCACTTACTATATCTTAACGCTCCCCATCCAGCAACAAGGGGTTATAGCCGACGAAGTTGCTCTTTCGTAGGGGCTCTTTCGTACAAATGGGATATACGTACCCTGAAAAATAAAAAAATAAATGAAAATGCAGGAAACGAATGACCAAAAGTATGAGAAAGAATTGTACACGCTTTATGATACAATATATTTGTACAGTAAGAAATTTCAGGATATGATACTTCAGTAATACTCAATAGCATATATATATATATATATATATATATATATATATATATATATATATATTTGAGGAGTTACTTGAAAATGGCACCTCCTCCACCAATCTAAGAATGGCAATATTATGATTGTGTATGTTTTTTATTCCATCCATATGTGCACAATGTGCTGCGGTCAAAACATGCCTAGCCGATATCAGGGAACCTCCGCACTTCCATAGTGGTTTGTCTGGGTTTCGGGAATTGAGAAAACCTAATGCAGCGATCCATGGCCAAGCGCCTAAAATGCAATAGTCATAGTTGTGAATATACATAATTTTTTCTCACATAACGAGTAACAACGATTATTACCTATTCGATATTCGATCATACAGCAGACGATAAGTACATACGTACAAATACTCTGAAATAGAGATTTGATAAAGACAGAAATTAAATTTTTATTCCAGTGGAATACAAATTATTAAATAATTCTATATAATTTCTATTTGAACTATACTGAACTGTAAAGTTCAAACGTGTAATTTCTGCCCTAACAGTTTTTGATCTCTATCCATATTATTACTCCTATATCAATTCTTTATTTCAAGCAAAAAGATACTCTTCCTAACATGAAGTAAAAGAGAGAAATAATTCAAGTTAATAAGTAAAGTTACTACCGATGAAATCATAGCATTATTATTTAGTCTAATTGAAATGTACATTGATGTAGTATCGTGGACGAAAGGCCTGGGAAATATCGGGCGAACTATGAACAATGTCGCGAGAGCCGAGGCGCCGTCGGGCCCATCAATGTGTCATGGGTCTTTTCAAGTGCATAGTTTCGTGGAAAAGACCTACGTGACCCTGGCTACGAGCGTCTGCAGAACACGTGTGCGGTGGGCCTAGGAAAAGGACAACAGAATGCGACAACGGCCAGAGAGTTGCGAGTCGAGGATTCGAGTGCGAGTCGAGCGGAGACAGAGTTTGCGAGTGGCGTTGCCGAGAGAGTGTGGATTGCGCTGTTTTCCGTACGTTTGGTATGAATAGTTCAAGTTAATCAACAATCGTCTTTTTCTGTCTGATTAACATCTCTATTGTCCACTCTTTGTAAACAGTATTACATCACGATATTACATTTATTTCTTTCAACTACTAATTTTCAAATCCTGTGCTGTTCCGTTAATTGAACGACGCGCCGACTTTTCGTACAAGTATCTTGTATCTTATCTGTATTATTTAGTTATCAATAAAGAAGAAACATTTTCTAATTGTATACTTAAATTTATCGATCAATTATGAACATGTAATAACATTTATTTCTTTCAACTACTAATTTTTAAATCATCTGCTGTTCGGTTAATTGAAGGATGTCGGCTTTCTGTAGAAGTATTTCATATTTATTATTTAATTATGAATAAGGAAAAAACATACAAAATATAGTTTTTAAACGGTTTATTATTTATAAACAGAAACTTTGACTCAGGATATATATACTATATATATATTATTTACTTACAATTTTCTTTTTTAAGACTTCAAAGTCGAAACAAGCACAGGAAATTTCCAAGCCGGTTAACAGAAACTTGAATGAGACAAAAATAACCTTTAGATCTCTATATGTTCTTCTTCCCCCCTGTTGCTTCCACGTAACTCTTATCCTATTGGTGGAGCTGTGCTGATATGTGAAATTATGACTACATAAAAACATCCGGAAAGACTCATTGAATGATTTTATAGTTTAAGGTTAATAAATTTCCATAAATTAAAGTTGAAAATTTATGAGAACATGTTTTCTGTAACAAAACTTAGTAAAAACAAACTAGTAAGGTTTATAGATTCTTTAATGATTATGTATGTATTCATAAACTAGTTCGATAAACATCGTTCGATAAAACGTCGAACAACACACAACATTGAAGCGCGAAATTTCAAATTCAAGGAAAGATAAATAACAAATATTGCGAACAAATGATATTAAATTTACAATAATCTCATGTAAGAAAAAATAAAAGGGATAAAAGTAGTACAGAAGATAGAAAAATCTATAAAACTGGTGGCTGGGAAATAGAAAATATATAAATTTATGTTATTAGAGTTTAGTACTTCTGTCGATCAATGTGTTACGACCGTTCGCGGAGAGACGCAGTCGCAGTAGCGAGAGGAGTAAATTCTCGCTACGATTCGGTGAATCGACGCCGCGAGGTAGTCGTTCCCCTGTTTCGGTTAAGATAAGAGGTGGTTAAATGAATATGACACAGTATAGTAAGTTATATTTCACCGTTTATTCCAACAACTTATAACGAAGGCAGTCACGCTGGTGTGTATGTACGAGATTTTTTTTTTTATTTATTTGTTGAAATTACAATCAATTCTCGCGTTGAGAATATGTACGAGATGAATGAGTGACTGATCTGTGGGTGTGTCCTACCCGGTGGAAGGATATTGACCGTTCGAAGGATGTGAAATCAGAACTGTCTTGGGAGACGATGCTGTCTCGGAGGAAAGCTAAGGATGGGTGTGTCTAGCGCACGGGACCATCGGATTTGTTGGTGACGATTTTAGTTAGGAGAGTGAAGGAAGTGGCTTCGTTGTTAATTGGTTAACGAAGGGTCTTAACCGCCCTCGAGAGAAAGTGGTTAGTGGGAGGAAAGTTGCAGCATACGTGAGAAGAACTAACTTTCCCTTGTCCAGTCGGGGTAGACAATAGTCTTTAGAAATTCTTCGGAAACAGACGTTTGTTTGGTTTGAAGGACCTTTTCTAGGAAATCTATGAGATTTATGGAAGGTACTTGAAACTATGGAGGATACGCTGCGAGTATCCGGTGACATCTGGTTGCCATATTGCTCGCGGTGCGACGTAACAAAATGGAATAGAAAGATTGTACCACAGACGAAATTATACTTTATACTTTATTATACTTTATACTTTATTATTACATTACATCAATTGACATCTTTGGAATTACAACGATTCGATACACATTTTAACGTTTTAAACGTTTTAACGTTTAACATTCTAACATTCAGTTAGAACTTTGTATTGATTAGAGATATTGTAACGACCAGAAATATCGATACATATATCAATACTTTTACCTCGAAATTCGTAGATTCGTACTCTTCATTGTCCATACAAATTGTGTCATATATGTCAAAACCAAATTTAATTTCCAATTTAAAACCAAAATTCTTTTTCGAAAATGGCACTTCCAATTCTTCTTATTCTCACTATTTAATTGCTAGCCGTATCAAGTAACAACGAAAAGAATAATAATATCTAAACGTTAAGCAGGTCCATATTTTTGGGGATACAATTAAAAAAGTAAATCGTCGGTGGAATATTGTTTCACCTATCAAGAATTTTGGAAGATATAATTAGAAAGGTACAACCTGAGTAGAAAATTGTACTCCTTATCGAGCATTTTTGAAAATATAATTGAGAAAGTGGAATCTGGATAGAAAATTGTTTTACCTACGAAGCATTATAAAAAGTAAGTTTAATAAAACTATACCTTGGATATTTCATATATTTTTTCATATTATACGCATTCGTTAAAATTTTACACTCCCAAACATCCTGCTATACTTGCACAAAAAAGCGCAGTCTAGTAATATCCCCCTCACTGTTCCTCGCATTTTCGGTTTTTAAACTCAGGAACGCGCGGCTGTTCGTTAAATGAAATATCAAACGTAAGAATTGCCGCAGTCTTAACGCGAGATAATTCATTTCGTGGCACAGAGCGCACGTCGTTGAATATTAATTCATATCTCATATAAGTTGCGAATAAAAAAAGCAGATAAAAGAGGACAAAAATCCGATAATTACCGCGAATCTTTCCGCAATTTCAAGAAATACAAAAGAAATTTGTTTGTAAGCATGCTACTAAGTATTATTAGAAGTACTGTACTTTCGATATTTTACATATTCTTGCATATTTTCTACATTTTTCTGTATTTTTGTATCCTTAAACTTTCCGTAAACGCGTAAACGTCTGCGCTCTGACAATGACAAGGAAGATTCTACTGATAAAAATAAAGCATCGAATTTCACCGAACTCTTAGAAATGTAATTCTCAGATCACATAAATTAAAAAGAAAGAACAAAAGAAAATACAAATATATATATATATATACATACGTAGCCACAAATCAATTTGAATCACGACAGATAAAATAGGTAGCAATAATGTCTCCACGAACATTATCATAATTTATTGGAATTTACATAAAAGCCAAAGAATGCGATTGTTTCAATGACACGGCGTTTTGTCGAGTTAGATAAATATGAACTGTGTGTTTGAACAAGTGTTCGGTCGTGTTTCACGCGACGAAAAAGGAAATCACAAGACAAGGTGTCGCCTCGTTGGAAGCAACAAATCGCAATACGAGGGT
Source organism: Bombus vancouverensis nearcticus (assembly GCF_051014615.1). Lineage (NCBI taxonomy): Eukaryota > Metazoa > Arthropoda > Insecta > Hymenoptera > Apidae > Bombus > Bombus vancouverensis. The sequence continues at coordinate 387,638 of NC_134921.1, read as the reverse complement.
GGAAATTGGGTGACACCGGGAGGATTACGAGGGATGAGAAATCTGTCGAGAGCGTGAAAGGCTCGCGGTCACCGGGTTTCTCCAGTTCTGTCGCTTTTAACGCCGAGTTCTTCCGCTTCGAGGATAGAAGCTGCGAAATATCGAGGCCATTGTCCAAAGATTTTCAAGAATATCCGATGCAACGTCTTGAAATTTACGAGAGCAAGTCTGATAAATTCTTATCTCTGGTCCATTCGTGGCCAATTTTTTAATACCCTCGTAACTTGTAACGACAAATAAAAATATCGGTACAGGCCAATTTTTTTTTGGATAAAATCTTGTGTGAATTTACAAAAAATACGATTCTTCGTTTAATTTTTTTCCCTTATTGTCTTTACATATTTGGAGTTTAAACGCGTTATAAGTACGTTATTTTTTTTTAACATGATTACGTAGAATTCTTATTCTGAATAAATTATTTGTTTCCGCTTCATAACTGTTTCTAAATTACAGTGCATTTAATCTTGAAATGCACAGTAACATTTTATACTTTTTACGTTCTAAGGAATTTTCAGGATCGGTTAAAAATTAAATTACAGTAATGGTAATACTCAATATTAATGTCAGACGTGGATACTTCACTGTTTTGTATAATAATTTGTTATCTTGGCATCGATCAAGGTATTTAATATACAAAGCGTACAGATTAATAAGAATTTTAATTAATCCTTCTTCTATAGTATTCACCGTTCTTTTCGAGCTCGTACCATTTCAAATAGACTTTCGAATAGATTTCAAAGATTTGTCTGTTCAAATAAAACGCGATCTTTCTTATTTCCCTATCAGTCGTCCCGTTACTGTTCCGTTGTTTCCAACAGATTGCAGATTCGTTTAAAAAACATTTGTAACGAAAAACAAACCCACTCGCAGAAATGTTATTCAATATCGCATTTATAACTTTCATAGACATCCTCCTCTCATTGCTATCATTGTAAACAGATTGAAACTTCGTTTGCAAACACTCGCGATTAAAAAAAAAAAAAAAAGAAGAATTAATCTTAAACAATTTTATCTTGTGTTCCATTTATAATTTTCATAATTGTCTTCCCGACGTTGTATCATTTTAAATGGCTTTTTTCTATCCATCTATGTTGCAGCGAGATCAACGGTCCTAATTACTAAATTGCACGATGTGTTCATACAAATTCACTTTTTATGAACGCGATGAAACGAAATGAAACCTAAGTAGAGATTTGTTTTCTCATCAAGTATAACGAGTTTTATACTTTGGATAGATTGCCTCGTTGTGAGAAGGTCTTAATCGTTTATAATTGCGATTAAGTAATTGCAATAAGTCATATTTTTAAGAAACGTTCTCACATGCTGTCACACACTCTAATTAGAAAAGGATCATGAAACATTCGGTTTATGATATTATTTGTTTGTAAATCTTCCTGCTTCCGGAAACTTTTTTAAATATGAAAATATTTATATACAAAATTAAATATTTTTTTCAATATCAACACTTCTTGCGTTTATGTTGTCCTAGTCAGAATTATATTATTTCGTGTATCCTGTTGCTTTTTATATGATAGTCCTCCCGTTGGCCGCGGATTCGTTATCAAGCCTGAGGCTCTCGTCACTAGTGTAACTATCGACAATAAAGGTACCCCACGCGCGACCGGACGATGGAGAACTTCAACGCAGAACCGCTACCTCCCGCGAGCCCTCCCCGGGAGGGCGCCTCGAGCTCGGACTCGGAGATTCAGACTCGACATATATATTATTATATATATTATATATACTATTATATCTATATAATATATGTATTTATATCTATAAATATATGTATAAATATATCTATTTAAAAAAATAAAGTTGACCTTCATATATCGCCAATAATATCGCGCGCGTAAAAAGAAACTAATTACATTTAATTCTTTTTTTACATTTATTTATTTTTTATTATTATTTTTTTCACAACTAATTATATTTAATTATTACATTTACATACATTTAACTATTATTGCATACATTTACATATATTTAATTATTATTTTTTTCATAATTATATCTCGTTTGAAATATTTTTCGACATAATTAATTGTTTCAAAAACACATATTCCAGCCTTCTAAATGATTTATTTTGCGTATTATACGAATTATTCCATCTATAAATAAATTGTTCTCTATACACACAAACACGCACACAGTCTGTTAATTACACGAGTTAATTGTATCATTTTTCTCGATAAGTTGACAGAGCAAGGAAAATGAGCGACGAACCTACCTACAAACTAATCTACTTCAATGCCCGTGGTCGTGCCGAACATATACGGTACATATTTGCATATACTGGCATCGAGTATACCGACGAGAGGATCCCCGAAGAACTCTGGCCTGAATACAAGGATTGTAAGCGTGAAGAATCGATTTTTACTTTCATCGTTCAACTCTCAGGTATCTACCATTTACTCAAACTTTTCTGTATATAAAACTTTCGTTTCACGTGCAGGCTAAACTTACTTAAAGTAAAATTTCATACGGAATAAAGTCGAACTTTTCATTAAGTTTTGCTTCCGTAATATCGTGTTTATCGAATACCAACTTAATTCACTTACGATTCTCGAATTTTTGTGTTGCAATCTTTATTGTTTTCAATGAATCGAAGCATTTCGAATATTTTGAGAAAACCGTAAATAGGTGACTTAAAATAGGAATACAAAAATACTTCTACGTTTCTCGTTAATTTAAAAACTTTTTAGGACTTGTCGGAAAAAAAGGATAAAAAATTGAAATCAGTTCGGAAATGAACAAGAACATAGCTAAAAAGTCGAAAGAACAAAGCAGACATAAAATTCGATCTTCCGTTGCGACATTTCTATCGTAAATAGTATAATAAAAGTTTTACGCAGCATAGTCTTCGATATGATCTTATATGTCGCTTGCAGTAGAGAAACAAAAAATCAACGTAAGTCTGTAAATCAATCCTGTCGGTGTAAAACACAAAATTACGTTCGCAAGAGACATTCGATTTATATTCCTTGCATTTCAATTTTCATTACAAGAACCGTGTACATTTTCTAATATTTTTTCCGTGTCTGGTATTATCTTTTATCCTTGATTTTAAAAACTTTAGGTTCTTCCCAACAGTCAAAAACACGCGATACCCTGTCCATCGTAATCGTAAGAAAAGAAAAAAAGGAGAAAGAAGACATTTCTGTATTTCTTTACTAGGCCATGTTGATTAAAACCGAAATGATTTCGATTCATCTATTCACAAGAACGCAACGGCCTCGGAAGCTGTGTTGTGATTTCCTATCGATCGTTTCCCTCTACACAGTGTTCATATGAGCCATGTTTGTTCTTAGCAATGCCTTATAAAAAGCTGCCTGTGCTGGAGATAGACGGGAAACCGGTAGCGCAGAGTAACGCTGTGGCGCGATACTTGGCGAGGAAGTACGATCTAATGGGAAAGGACGAATGGGATGCGATGATATGCGACGAGCTCGTCGATACTCTTGGAGATTTGAAGCAAGGTGAGTAACTGATGAGATGACTTTGCATTTGTCTCACCACAGAGACAGACGTTCAAGAATTCATTGTGAAAAGACGAGTACAAACAAGATACGTATGTCTTTCCGTTAAGCGAATGTTACAGTTTGTTTGCAACAGTCAGTTTTTAGATTATAGAATCGTAGATAGAATTTAGAGGATAGAAACTTTTAGTAGTCACTTTTAGTTTAGTAAAGTCTTATCGACAATAAGCAGACTACGTTATGATACAACGATTCCAACTAAAGATTTCTATCGACATCACGAATTCGATGGCTTCCAAATTTTCTTCTCTGCAATCTCAGACGCTCAACTCGAAAGAATCTTTTAGATCCCCCGACAAACACTCGACTCAGGTTATCTATTATCGTAATCTTTCTACGGGATTTTTTTTAACTGCGTTGCGTTAACGAATAACGGGATAACATCACGTTTCTCTCAACGCCTTTCAACGTTCTACAACTTTTATTCTTTGCAAATCCCTGTCTCTATATGATAAACGCTGGTTATCCGCGGAAGGAGCGAGGACAACGAAGTGTTACTCAATGATCAAAGACAGGAAGATCCTGGTACGCGATAACGTTACTAATTTCCAATTACGATATGTGTGATTACGTAACATCTGCTGTCTGCATAATGCGTTAACGATCTGCGCGTTGATCGCATAAATATAAATCGAAGGGAATGGAATCGCTCGAAACTCATGCAACTATCCGCAGGTGTTTAAAATCGTGTTTTTACACCGCCAACGTAACGTCACGCCAGTCGAATCGAAAAATTATTACTAGACAGAGAAGGTGAACAAAAAACGAGGTAAATAGGCTACCGATTGAATAATATCATAACGATCGTATCTCTGGTTTTTGCTCGTCTTTTATATTTGTTTCAAATGTATAAAATATAATCGTATCGATATCGTCCACGATTAAAGCTATCCATCCGCCATCGACGAGGAACGAACGATTATATTTTATCATTTATGCGAATCCTTCTCTTCTCTTCTTTCTCTATTTACGCCCCTCGCCTTGCTTCGTACCGCCGATGATTCACAATTCGATGCACCTGAACAGCTGGAACGTCGCAGATTTTTCCGTACGATAACAAACGTGTTTTTGATGGCCTGCTTTAAACCGTGACGATCGCCATGACGTGCATCAATTGTCGAATGATGTAGTGCGACGATACTCCTACGCAACTTTTTTTTACGCTGTTTTTCCCTCTATTTTTTCTTCCTGTGTGTTATCACATGATCATGAGATACCTGTATAGAAGATGCAAAGAGTCTGTGAAGAATTTACAGATATTTAAGATTATCATAATGATTAAGCAAAAGCTAAGACGCAAAATATTGCTCAAGATGTAATTATGTAATATTTACTCAATTTCTAGAAGACTGTTTATATCTTGTTGTTATTCTTGATATGGAGATAAATATAGTATACTTTATTAAGACCTAGATAAAAGACTTTTTTCTCGTTTCTCTTCTCTTACTTAATCACTAAGAGTTATATAACGTTTATTCGATAATTCTGCTTCTCCTGACCTTTCCACAAATGGTTGTTTATATCTCGACATTCTTGGTACTTTTAATCAAATTTTAATAACAGTACAGAAGTAAATAAAAAAGCTCTAGGTAGAAGCAAGGATTTACTTACCTTTCCTTTCTCGAATCTCAGTTAGCAATGTTGTTCCTCTTGAAAGATTTTCCAAGTTTCCAAGACAATTTCCACGCTGGTAACATTGTATATATTTCAAGTATCGTGAACCACAGGAACTTGTTGAGGCAATATTGAAGAAAGCAAAGAGAAGGAAGATTAAATTCTGACAATAAAATAAAAATCCAAATTCTTCCTAAAAAGCTAGTGATCTTTAGTTAAGAGTTCGATTTTTCACATTTTTCAAGGTAAATTAAAAAAATTGTTTAATAGAGGAGGTACAAAATAAATGTATACAAACCTTTTTTCAGACGACATGGGCGGACTTCGTGTTTGCAGCGGCCCTTGAAAATTTCGAGTATATGTTTGGGGCATCAGCTTTGGATAAATATCCAGCTCTTCGAGCATTGAAGAGAAGGATTCATAGAATACCGGCTATTTCTCATTGGCTGATTAGGCGCCCATACACAAACAGCTAAAAAGCTAAAAACGTGTGGAAAAAAGATGACCAGTACACCACTACATATATGTAGTATCGTGGACGAAAGGTCTAAGAAATATCGGGCGAACTATGAACAAGAGCGAGAGCCGAGGCGCCGTCGAGCCCATCAATCTTTCATCGGTCGTTTCAAGTGCACAGTTTCGTGGAAACAACCTACGTGACCCTGGCTACGAGCGTCTGCAGAACACGTGTGCGGTGGGCCTAGGAAAAAGGCAATAGAATGCGACAACGGCCAGAGTGTGAGTCGAGAAACAGAGTGTGAGTCGAGGAGCCGAGTGCGAGTTGAGCGGAGACAGAGTTTGCGAGTGGCGTTGCAGAGAGAGTGTTGATTGCGTTTTGGTAAAAGTCGAGTCGCTATCTAGTTATTTAGTTGCGCTGTTTTCTGTACGTTTGGCGTGAATAGTTCAGGTTGAAAAACAATCGTCTTTTTCTGTCTGATTAACATCTCCATTGTCCACTCCTTGTAAATACATTATATCACGATATTACATATTTTTGGGGGCTCGTCGGGGATTGGACAAGACAGAAAACGAAACGGTTTAACAGAGCTATTCGAGCTAGTTGTGAATTTACCGGTACGCGGTGCGGTAAAAGACGATATCGTTGACTGTTTAAGTTTGTGTAGTGTGAAAAATGGCAAACGTTGGGGACGAACGATTGTCGGGTGAAGAGGGTTCGACGCTGGAGGAGCTGAGGAGTAAGCTCGCGCGAATGAACCTCCCTATATCGGGTGCGAGGTCAGTGCTGATTGCAAGGCTGAATCGGGCGTGTAGGGCTGGACAATCGTATCCTAAGGGATCGACGGGCGGTGAAGAGCTAACCGGTCAACGAGATTTAGGAAACGTACAGAGAGCTGAGCGTGATTCTAACGAAGATGAAGATGTTGAGAAAATGAATACGAAGGAGTTGAAGGAGCGCCTCGCTAGTTTGGGTTTAAAAACGACGGGAAGAAAAGTAGAATTACGCGCACGGCTACAAGCGGCCATGGATGGTAACGACATATCGTCGGAAGAAGAAAGCGACGACGAAAGTGAGGATGAAGATGACAAGAAACACGCAAGAGGATACAAGAGAGATACGCGAAGGGTGTATCAGGACCGTGATGAATACTGTCGAAGGGCATGTGTTGGTTCGACACTGAGTTTTAGAGACGTCGAAGATGCATTGAGTCGTTTAGTGGCGACAAAGGTGAAAATGTCGAACGATGGTTCGAGTCGTTCGAGGAAGTCGCTGATACGTGCATGTGGTCGGATGGGCAGAAGGCAGTCTACGCAAGGAAGCTGCTGAAGGGATCAGCGAAAATATTTGCGAGCTTCGAGTGTCATGCCAGGACTTGGCATGAGTTGAAGAGGGGGCTAGTGAAAGAATTTTCGAGGAAAGTCAACAGTAGGCAAGTACATCAGAAACTTGAAGAAACAAAAAAAGAGAGTGATGAAGCATGTTTGGCTTACATGTACCGCATACTCGAAATAGCCATCCATGTGGACATAGAGGAGGAAGCAAAGGTGGAATACATAGTGGATGGAATAATAGACGAAGAGAAAAATAAGGCTGTATTGTACGGCGCTACGTCAATCAAGGAGTTGAGGAAGAGGTTAGTGATGTACGAAGAGCAGAAGAGTCGCAGAGCAAAGTCGATTGTGAAGCCGGCTAAAACCCAGAAGAACGGGAAGCCCAGTCAATCTGTAGATGCAATGAAGAAAAGAAGATGCTTCATTTGCGGTAGTGAGGATCATCTAAGTGTTAAGTGTCCGGAGAGGGGAGAAGGTGTTAGGTGTTCCGAGTGCAGCGGATTTGGACATATTGCAGCGAGGTGTACGGCACGACCGAAAGAGACTTGCGTAGTGTCAAGATCCGAAAAGGGGAAGTATGTGAAGGAAGTGGCGATAGATGATTGTAGGTTTGTGGCACTAGTGGATACGGGTAGTGATCTCACGTTCATTCGATCAGACGAGTATGCGAGGTTAGGGTCACCACCGCTAGGTAAATGCAAGCTTAAGTTCGACGGTGTTGGTTCCGCTGGCAATGAGACCTGGGGTGAATTCACCAAGGTAATGACGGTTGATGGGTGTAAACTGCCAATCACTTTGCACGTTGTTTCAAACAAAATATTGACGAAGCACGGTCTGTTGTTAGGCACTGATTTTCTGGATCAGGTAGGGTTACGGGTTAAACGGGGCGAAGTGACTTTCTTGCGGCTTGACGAACAGACTAACAAAGACGTGTCGGATGTGTTTAGAATTAACGTAGTAGAACAGACTGACGAAACAGACCTAACACACGTACAGGAACCGCATTATCGTGAAGCGATTCGAGATATCGTTAGGGGGTATAGGCCGGAGAAGAAGCGAGACGTCGGAATAACCGCAAAAGTAGTTTTGGAAAGCGACAAGCCGGTAGCGCGAAGACCGCGAAGACTGGCGCCGTCGGAAAGAAAGGAAGAAGATGATCTGATGGAAGTGTGGACAAACGAGGGTGTCATCAAATCGTCAGACTCGGAGTATGCGAGTCCGATAGGTGTAGTTAGAAAGAAAGATTTGTGTGTGCGTGTGGCTAGATGGGCCTTGTTACTAGGCGAGTTTAAGTATCAGGTGTGTCATCGGCCGGGGAAAAGTATGCAGCATGTAGATGCTCCGAGTAGGAACCCCCTGCCGAGCACTATGGATGTAACGGAGAGTGAAGACGGGCTGATTGCACGGTTGAGAAGGGCACAGAACAAGGACATGGAAGTCCGTAGGATTTTGGACGCCGCAACGTGCAGTCAGGCCGATGGGCAGGTAGTAAGAAACAATATTTTGTATAAGGAGTGTAAGGACGATGTGCTAATAGTAGTATCGAAGGCGATGCGGGCTCAAGTAGTCAGGCAAGCGCACAAGCGTGGGCATTTCGAGGTTACCAAAACAGAAGCTATGGTCAAGAAGGACTTCTGGTTCAGGGGGTTACGCGAAAAGGTCGAACACGTGGTATCCAACTGCCTTGACTGTAGCCTAACCGAACGAAACATAGGTAAGCTAGAAGGGAACCTGCGAAATTACAAGAAAAGAAGAAAGCGTGCGAAGCAGTACCTGAGGAAGGACCCGTGCACACCTCGATTTTATGAAACCTTGGGTCCTAAATGCCGAAAGTGACGCATCTGATGACAGCGGATTAGAAGGCAACATCTGAGGGCAGATGTTATTGCAGGATGGCCGAATGTAGTATCGTGGACGAAAGGCCTAAGAAATATCGGGCGAACTATGAACAATGTCGCGAGAGCCGAGGCGCCGTCGGGCCCATCAATGTGTTATCGGTCTTTTCAAGTGCATAGTTTCGTGGAAAAGACCTACGTGACCCTGGCTACGAGCGTCTGCAGAACACGTGTGCGGTGGGCCTAGGAAAAAGGCAATAGAATGGGACAACGGCCAGAGAGGGTCAGTCGAGGAGCAGAGTGCGAGTCGAGGAGCCGAGTGCGAGTTGAGCGGAGACGGAGGTTGCGAGTGGCGTTGCCGAGAGAGTGTGGATTGCGCTGTTTTCTGTACGTTTGGTATGAGTAGTTCAGGTCTGACATCTCTATTGTCCACTCCTTGTAAATACATTATATCACGATATTACATATATATGTACGCTGGCATCGCTATGTTGGTAAATGTTCGATGTTATACGTGTCGTAAAATGTAACAGTTCTATTTAAAAAAAAAATTTCGTGTCTATGAGTACGTTAAAAGTTTAACTATAAAAAGTCTCATCTGAGCTGTGCTCCTTTATGGAAGGTATTATTGTGTTTGAAAGAACACAATATATAATAAATGTATGTATGTTCTATAATAAATGTATGTTCTTTCGAAAAAAGTTCGAAAATTTTCTTTCTTTTATCCGTACTTAACTTTTTAATAAAATGCACGATTAATTCTTGTGTCTCGTTTAAACAGCTTTTGGTCTATCGTTATTTCGAATTATTTGAACATCGTGTGAATTTACTATTTAATTTTACAATATCATTTACTATATAATTTTACAATTATAATTTTACAATATCAATAATTTACAATAAGTGAGGGAAAAATCATTGAATGTTATATCTAGATGTCTATATACTATTTTAAACAATACTTAACTCGAGATACTCGTTTCGTCTCTTCATGATACTTACTGGCAATACCGAGTACAAATATGATGTTCTTTGAAAATAAAAAATGGATTTGAAAACGTTAATGCACGTTCTTTTTTTTTTTTTATTTATTTGTTGAAATTACAATCAATTCTCGCGTTGAGAATTTTCAGTAATTTTTCTGGCGTGGCGCAGTGACATGGCTGTTTATTTACAATAAGTTAATACTTATTATAGATAGGTATAATTTATAAGTATTATAAGTAAGTGCATATGCTTAATTTGGATAATTAAATGAATCTAACGTTTAGGTCTAGCGGGTAGTGCCTCTTCAGCCTGCGAATCTGGTCCGTCGTATCGAGTAGTCCAGTGATTAGGGGGTTTCGGTGTTTCTTGACTCTTTTGCTATATCTGTCGCTATATTTTGCTATTTCCTCTTTGACTGTAGGTATCTTGAGGTCGCGATGGATGGTTTCGTTGGTAACATACCAAGGTGCGTCTATTAAGGCTCTTAGCGTTTTCGATTGGAATCGTTGTAGTATTTCGATGTTGGAGTTACTTGCTGTTCCCCATCGCTTCCTATATCCCTATATTCCGTACTTGCTTCGCTTGGTACTTTTATAATTTTCGTAGTTACAATAAAAAATTTAATTCTTAACAGATTAAAGATTTAACCTCTTGCTTTATAGTGTACAATAATTTTTTTTTTTTTTTTTTTGTATAGGTTATGTGATCCATAGTTTGAGTAACTAGTACATATATATATTTACGTGACAAGCTTTCATTTCAATCTATATTTAAGATTAATATTTTATCAGTTTCTGTTCGTAACAACATCGAAGTAGTCCATAAGTTTGAAGAGTATAATTAAGGAAGTTATGAAGCAAGAGGTTAAGAACAAATTCTGAAAGAGGTTATGTACAACTCAGTAGTACTGCTTTACATTACTTTGCGAATTACTTTTCAAGCATAAAAATAGTTTAGCAGCCACTTATAGTTACTTCCTTACCATTACATTCATTAAATTCGTTTGATTTTGTAAACAAAATGACCACGCTGACCAGTCTCTTATTTAAAATAGAATTATTTTGTCATATATCCAACAGTTTACTTTCTCTTCGCTTTGTCTCGTATTACGACTTTATAACGGTGTTTCTTTAAACTTTAAACGATCGTAATAAATGTATTTACGGACGATGACTGATATCTGGTCTGTCTTAAAGTTTCAACTAATTAGTGCCCCGTTACTTTGGACGTTATGAAATGTTGTATAACCAAAGACTTATCTTCTCTTTTGGTAGTTGCATAAGAGAAGACTGAGCCATTGAAACGCTCGAATAGATTAGCTGATTCGCTTAACGTATTTTTACTTCCGACGAGCTAAACACAAGAGCAGAAAGCACATAAGGAATAATACAGAAACGTCAAACGTATACAGAAATATATTTCGTAAAAGCATTAATACGTAACATGTCTTTATAATTCTATTTATGTATAGTAAAATGGCTTGTATCCATTTTCATGAATTATAACTGACATTTCAAAGCATTCATGTAGATATGTAACTCTCGTTAATTAATAATTTAACAATGCGTCATGAAACGTATCATTTTCGTTTCTTCCTTTGTTTCGTTATACACAGGAACGAATTTGTAAATAAAGATGTATAATCAACGATAACATATGACAGCGAGTATAATAACTGTCAGCAAAGGAAGAGGTCGGTAAAATGATTGTGGTTGATTTCAGTGTATCGGTAAATAAGCTTTGACAGACGTTGCCGGGGGACTCGGTGTCGGTGAAACCGCGTCGATGAAATGATTGTCAGTAATTTAAAGATAACCCAATTTATTGATCTGTCTCCCCTTCATGGCGTTGTACGTCTCTCTATAAAACATATTCTACCTCGGAGGGCTGAAAAATTTAACTTGGTCTCACTGGACTGGACTGTAAGTAAGAAAATTGAAATGCAAAATCCACGTGCGAGCGCAACGGTTTAGATGGAAAGTTCGATAGGACAATTATGTATATTAGCCTGAAAGAAAGCTCGTGGCTTCGCACGCAACACGTAATTTCCCTCGCTGAAATAATCCTATTACAACGATACGATTTAAAATTTTCCTTAACAGACCTCGCAATGTAATTCTTCATCTACAATTTTTTATTCGGCCTGAAACAAGAGACTTTCGAAGCCTTATAGAGTCTCGCGAATCTAAAAGTCAGGTTTCAACGTATTTTCGCGTCTTATTCTATAATACTGAAAACATTAAAGGTGTTAACGATTATTGTCTCACTATGTACGTACATCAAACGAGTACTTACGTAAGAGACGAATGGAAATGGAAACAGCCGAGAATAATTGAAGATAATTTGAATACGTTCCAGGCTATAATACAATTTCTCGTGAACCGTAATTGATTCGCAGAAGGGAATTGCTGCTTCTCACGACTAGCAAAGTGTTTCGCAAAAAAAAAAAAAAGAAAAGAAAAATGGTATCGGAAGGATAGAAAAAAAGCGGTGGCCTACATCAAGCAATCTTCATGCCGATAATGCATTTATTATTCAGTTCGTTCATTTTCTATCGCGTAACAGACACTGGGATAACTGACAGAACGAGCGTATAAATTTTGCATCTCTCAACCTGACTTCTCCCAATTCGTATACTTCCATCCTTCGTATAAGTGACAATGAATCAGAAGAGTTTCATAGCAATATTGAACAACATACAGTCAACTACAACACCATTAGATACATCCACCATACAGTCAACTACAACACCATTAGATAACAGCAATACAATAGATTATAATTTTCTACGCGTCATTGATTCATCATCATCATTTTCCATTTTTTTAGCATATGTAAAAACGTATCTGACGTAACCTTACCTCGCTCTTTGAGTACAAAAATCCATTCAAATGAAACAAAGGGAAAAGAAATAAGAAAACAAACACTCACATACGAATCTTCATTACATAACTGTATATACTCCTCGAGGTATAATTACTCAGACACGTTACAGCGTACCTTCTTCGTTCCCTGATGGCTGATGTTGATCGTTGACGTTTATAATGAAAGAATTTCGTCAACGGCGCCATCTGGATCCTTGTTGAAAAATTAAAATAGCCGCAACAGCACCATTAAGCTCATCACCCAGAGTAGCTCTTGTTGCTGAGTCGTGGAGGAATTCTTATCATCAACGACATAAACTATACCAGTTCCGGTAATGTTCTTTAGATGGTCCAGGCATTCGAACTCGCAACATCGCTTTCCAAGACGGAATTTCTTGCATGTCTGTAGTAAAAAGAAATCGATCAATTGTACAGATCAATCGTCACTCGACTGCTCGAGAATTCAGATCATCCAGAGAATAGAATAGAGACGTGGAAAAATGTAGTGCGATCATCGCAGTGGGAGGAAATAGGGGGATAGGGACCAAATGAATGAACGAGATGTTAAGGACAACTGACGATAAGTTCTTCTTTTGTCGAGAATTGCATGTTTGTGAATGGTTTGTGGGTGGTTAGATGGAGAGAATTGAAGAGTTTGGAGGTGACTGGAAGAGTGTTTTGGGCAAGGTAGATTGCAGAATGGTTGCGGTAGCATTGTGTTAATTATGGGTTTGTACATGTAATCTTTGTATGTATCACTACATACAACCTAACGTATATTTTTAATAATACATCAGAGTTTTAGTTATTTCATAGCTATGAATTTTATACTCTATAATCTTGACGTTTTATTTCACAGAAGCGTTTGAATATCCATAAAAATTAAATGAACCAATGTATTCATTATCTTATAGAGAAGATATATTATTTTTAATTATGTTCCAATTATTTATCATGATCCTGATTTCCTTATTCTGAAAATTTGAAAGAAAGTTTTGTAGTTTGATACTTTCAGCGACAAAGGGTCAATATTGCTTTAGTATATTTCGTCACATATACATGTATATCTATATGTCGGAGATGAAAGGACACCGGAACCTTTGGATAGCCCCGCAACATTGCAATCTAAAGTCTACTATAACTGTAACTAAACTATTGTAGTTATTCAATCCGATTGTAATTGTTCGAGATTAGTGACGGTGAGCTTTGGCTCGAGGTGACAGTCTGTCGCCCAACGTAGCCGCGGTCAAGGGATGAACGCTTTGCCTAACAAAGGTATGGAGTAATTCTATAGCTCTCCTTAAAAGAAATATTCGTGGCGACACGCGACAGTAAACATTCCAACGGTTTCTGTCCCGTGGCTCGCCACACGCAGACCCTATTCTTCGAGTAAGATGATTGCCAGATGTCGATGCGTCTCCGCAGTACATGTTCGGCTAGCCCGAGGGCCCGTTATAAATCTTAAGGTTTAGTTAACTAAAGTCCTTCAAACAGACAAACAGTCTTTGTCCCAACTACGGGAAGATAGGGGAGACATATTTTTCAACGAGCGGCGTCTCCCACTAGTAACTTTCCCTCGAGGGCGGCTAGCATCTTTTTCTAACCACCGATATGGAGATTGACCAATTAGCAGCAACGCCAATTTCCCTTACTTTCTGAACGAAGGCTTTTCTCGACGAATCCGATGATCTCGTGTCCTTAGACACACCCCGTTATAGTTTTCCTCTGTGGCATCATCGGGACGGGACGGGCATTCTTTTACGCGCTCCCGTCGACCAAAGAGTAACGTTTTTACGCTCAGCAATTATTTTTACGAGTCAGACTTAGATTCAGCGAGAACGCCCATCTGTCATCCCGTTGGCCGCGGATTCGTTATTGAACCTGAGATCACTGTAACTAGTGTCGCGGACGTCTCACCGCCGTGATAGATTGTCAAACCTGTGTTATTCATACCTGTGTCAATAAATCGTATCTTCGCCACACCGCAACGATGGCTACCTTCAATGAAGACTCCTCAAACACCGACAACCCTATCCCCACTGCTTCTCCGACATATATATTTGTATTTTCTTTTGTTCTTTCTTTTTAATTTATGTGATCTGAGAATTACATTTCTGAGAGTTCGGTGAAATTCGATGCTTTATTTTTATCAGTAGAATCTTCCTTGTCATTGTCAGAGCGCAGACGTTTACGCGTTTACGGAAAGTTTAAGGATACAAAAATACAGAAAAATGTAGAAAATATGCAAGAATATGTAAAATATCGAAAGTACAGTACTTCTAATAATACTTAGTAGCATGCTTACAAACAAATTTCTTTTGTATTTCTTGAAATTGCGGAAAGATTCGCGGTAATTATCGGATTTTTGTCCTCTTTTATCTGCTTTTTTTATTCGCAACTTATATGAGATATGAATTAATATTCAACGACGTGCGCTCTGTGCCACGAAATGAATTATCTCGCGTTAAGACTGCGGCAATTCTTACGTTTGATATTTCATTTAACGAACAGCCGCGCGTTCCTGAGTTTAAAAACCGCCACTCTGAACTTACGCTGAGAATAATATCAGGAAAAGCGAACGAGAGATGATTAGAAAGAAAATGCGAGGAGCAGTGAGGGGGATATTACTAGACTGCGCCTTTTTGTGCAAGTATAGCAGGATGTTTGGGAGTGTAAAATTTTAACGAATGCGTATAATATGAAAAAATATATGAAATATCCAAGGTATAGTTTTATTAAACTTACTTTTTATAATGCTTCGTAGGTAAAACAATTTTCTATCCAGATTCCACTTTCTCAATTATATTTTCAAAAATGCTCGATAAGGAGTACAATTTTCTACCCAGGTTGTACCTTTCTAATTATATCTTCCAAAATTCTTGATAGGTGAAACAATATTCCACCGACGATTTACTTTTTTAATTGTATCCCCCAAAATATGGACCTGCTTAACGTTTAGATATTATTATTTTTTTCGTTGTTACTTGATACGGCTAGCAATTAAATAGTGAGAATAAGAAGAATTGGAAGTGCCATTTTCGAAAAAGAATTTTGTTTTTCCTTGAAGAGGTTGTTTGTATGAAGGTTAATATCACTAAATATGAAGGGAAGTGTAATCATAATAATTCGTACAGTTTTTAACGTTTCGTACGTGATATAGGTTGTGTATGATGTATGTTATACGATTAGTTCCCTAAATTAGACTGTGTGCACCATGTGCCAGCAAACTCCCTCCATCGTGCTTGAACATGTGCGTAGATAAATCTGCCTCAATTATCCCATCAGATAAGAAAATCTCTACTGACCTTCTTAAGCAAACTACATAATGGACTTACATATCTTCTCTTAAGATATAAAGAAGATATTTTTTTTATCGTTAATTTACAGATCTTTGAAACGATAGAATAGAGATATCCTAAAATTATACAAAGTATTATAATATGCGTAATAAACAAATATCGTTATATTTTTCTAATAAATAACATTCCCATAAACAAACAATTTCTCATAAACAGTCGTTTCCCAGAAAACTTTAGTTTCGATACTGGCAACTTTATCTACTTCCGCTCTTCAATTATGAAGGATTAATCTTTACGAAACTTTTGGAACGGCTGAAGATTTCTCACGATGAAACGCGACGAATTCGATACAAACTACGCGGAAATAAAGACAGCTGCGATGGAGGATCGCGGGATTGATATTAATTAATTAATCTGTGGCAACCATTATATCGATTCGTTACGTTATTGCGACAGGCCACGCAACATTTTATTGCTTCTGTTTCTACAATTTAATTACAAAGTATTCAATTTCCCGTTAGAAACAAGGAAAGGACTGCAAGTTTGTACAGTTTTTATCAAGATTACGTGCCATTGAACATATCGATTGGTTGACTTCTCATGTTTCGTATTAATCGACATCCGATATAGCTATGGGACCTGGAATATTGAAATATTGGGAAGTCAGTTATATTCAGGTGTTCTATAGATTTGACGTATAAGCCTTGTAACATGTACTTCTTCATCAGACGTTTACGAGATACTGAACGATGGCTACGCTTGTAGTATCCAAAAATTTTACGTCGATTTATAATCGAAGATTCGATCAAACTATAGATAGATTTGAATATTCTACGAATTGAATTTAATATTAAGAATTTTAGTTGTATAGATCATCGACGAAAGTCTGTTACACGGACCCTTTCAACAGTTCTATACACACTTCTATTATATATTTTATTTTTTAAAAATAACGCTTTGGCATGATCAAGGATCGGAAGTATAAAAAATAATTGTGACAATTCGAGCAGTGAAAGCCTCTAGAGTAACATTATATTGGTCTCTATAGCGACATTGTGGTACCGTGTCATTTTCAAAGTTCTCAGAATTGGTACTGTATCCAATTTCAATGTTTAATATTCTTCCCGGTTCCTGGAAGAATTTCTTCAAAACTACGTTAACCCATGAAGAATCAACCAACAGTTTCTCATAATGCCGTTTTATCCACATCCTTTGAAACTCATGAAATTGTAGAATCCAGATAGAAAAAGTAGAGACGAGGTAAACGCGAAGCTCATCCTTGGAATTGCTTGTCATGGTGATAATGTTAACAAATAGAATTCGATAACGCAAATTCATTGGGGAAAAGGTGACAGATGAAATTCGCTAACGCAACGTTGCCCGTTAATGGGCTAAGAATTACGCTCCATGGGATCGCTCACTGCATTCTTCGAAACGACCCTCGTAATCCATAGGCTCGTAAACGGCTTCCGTAACCGTAACGAATTTCAATCTTGTTCACGGATCTCTGACCGCTCGTTTCGAGGTGTTATCGTGATTGTAAGGCGTGATGGAGCAGATAAGTCCAATATGCTCGCGGAAATCATCGAGATTCATTGCCCAAAGCTGGCTGATAGTCGAAATTAACTTCGCCTCGTCCGATTTCCGCGTTCACATCGCTTTCACGATGGTTAGGCGTTTCTTCGTTCGTTTCTAACGCTGAGTTTTCCCGTGTCGCAGTCAACCCATATTTGGATGTGTGTACACGTTGCACAGAAAATGTGGTCGGGGGTTGAAACGCGGACAGAATGGAAAACGGACTATGGGAAACGCCGAGAAAGAGGCGTCGATGAGTTGAAGACACGTCGATGCTGAAGTACACGTGTATCTCGCGTCTTATAGCGAAGGAAGGATACGTGTGAAATTTTAGAAAATATTGGCTGGAAAATGTTCTAACGGACATTGAAGAAACGAATTTAAATTGTAAAAAGAAAAAGATGGTAGCCTAAAGACGTTCCGCTTTCTGTCCCATTACGGAAAACTGCAAAAGCTATGTATCTTGAGAACAGATAAAGTTAAGAAATGAAATGGAAAAATTCGATTTACTATGTATTTTCGCTATATTTTATATTTACTGTATATTATCGGAATAGCCATCCCTGCTTCAGAAAATCAATTACATATATCCCTTGGCGAGAGGGAGTGAGAATTAATCCGATTAATTGTAATGGTGGATCAGCTGGATCCTCATATTCTGAACGTCCAGAGACTCGCTAACTACGAAGCAACTGGTCTGTTTGTGACGCCTATCAATTGTTTGCTAGAGATTAATCTGCTGGTAAGCAGCGTCAAAATGCGACGATAACTAAACCGTCCGAAGATCGAATTATAGCAAATGAAACGCGTCTCTGCGCTAGTCTGACCGATTAACAGGGCCTATGGGAGTGGCTTTCAAATTTGCAAGCAAGGAATTACCGTGTAACGAGCAACTCGTATCGATTATTCAATGGGTTCATATGGAGGCGAATAGAAACTCGAACTCGAAACGTTTTCGACTCGACGCTGAGTATCACGTTCATCCTTTAAATGCTACTTCAACATGGGCAAACGTTCATTTTGGTAATGTCGAGTTTTCTCATTGAATAATCTTCCGTTCGTCGATTTTACACGCTTAACCGACTAGATAAATTCGATGATTTTAAGCAACGTAATTAATGTAATTGATTAATTTTTCTTAAAGTGTGAACTATGGATGAAAGATTAGAAACCGTGACATTACAGAGTACAAAGTTAGAAATACAGGGGAACTTTATATTTTTCTTCACTGCTGATTAATTTCTTGCTGAACGTGCAACGACTCGGGAAAACTGTCGTTACCTGTTGCACACTGATCGTAACATACATAGATCAAGGAACATCACAAATTTCACTTGACTACTTACGTTCGTACAACGAAGAATCCACATAATACAGTACGGCTAATATATTACTATAGAAATCGGATGGTTATACATACGCAACAATTTGGAAGAGGATATTTGCTTTCGGGTTGGGAATATCAGGGAATAGAATTGTTATTATGCGAATGACTGGCGTTGATTCAATGTAATTAGTTAGAAGTAGAATTACAGTAGAAGAGGCATCAATACGATGGAATTGCACAGTTATTGTAAAAAAACAAACGATACTACATAATATATTTAGGTATACAGAAACAGTGACACTTCTGTATTGTCAATTATGATATAATTAAATGAGATAATACGAATAATTGTAAATGCTATTAAATTGTTAAATTTTAATAATTTCCAATTCATCTTCGTATCAAAGCAAATACGAACAATTTACAACGTTGCTAGTTATGACAATAAATTTCTATTTCTCGTGTCAGTAATTTCAAATGTCGTTGGTTGCAATCAAAAATCTGTCGGCGGAAAATTTTCACCCAAGCTTCGACAAATAAATGAAACATCGTATTATTCTCGGTCAATATCGAGTCACTTTCGAGATTACACGAATAAAATTTAAAAAACTTTTTTGATGAATTGCTCGTCGAGGCATCGTTCTGATGTCGATATCGCATTAAGCAACTCGAAGATCGAAGTCTTGGTAACGAGATTGTCGCGTCAAAGACGAAGCGAGGCCTATTACCCAGGCGATGATGGAAGCTATGCAACTATAAAGAATACTAGCGCCTTTTTCTACGATTTTATACGACTCGATGCCAGTCGAAGCTCTTGGAAAATATTGCAACAAAAAGTCAATATATAAAACAAAAAATAGGAGGTTTTTCCTTAAAGCAATTTAATCACTGTCCACGCAACTTTTATTGTTCTCATCTAGAACCGAGCAAGAAAAATAACTATTTTATTTTTATACCTTCTCTATATTGGGATTGTAAAAATTTGTCTGTTTGAAATGCATTGGAAAATTTCGTCGAATTATAAAGTTACACCGTTGGTTGTCACCATAGAATCGATTTTAGAATGGATTTTAAAATAACGTAAGAACGATTTTAATGAAATTTTGAGAGTACATATGTACGTACATAGAGAAGCGAATGTAGTTCACACGCATTGCTACTAGGAATATTTGTGACCTACATAGGTTTCATGGAAAATAAATGTCTGTTGCAAATAACACTAATTACAAATTCTATTTTTTCAAGCTTCGTGAAAACTCACATGAGAAATTAACCTGTCGAGATTCAGCATTTTTATATAATACTATCTTGACAAGTACATTTTACAAACAAACGAATATTACTAATTCGATACGAATAATTAATTAGTTTTTCAAGTTTTCTAAGATAAATAATAGAATCAGACATTATTCCAATTTCCACGAAGATCCATTGAAATATAATATCAGAAAATGATCTATTAACAATTTCAATTTTATTCGACGCTACTATAACCCTTCGCAATCGAGGGTTCCGCTAATAATATCAAATAAATTAAATAATTAATAAATTAAAAATTTAATAAATCAATAAATTAAAAATTTGTCCTTAACCTGTCAAATCATAATTATCTCACGTATTCTTGCAACGAACAGGTAAGATACAATCAGAAAAATAAACCGACGTATTGGCCGAAGATATATTACACTACCAAGCAAAATCGTATCGCACTGCGCGATGATAGTGAGTGAGTGAGTAGGTGATGAGTGATGCGGCTATGACTCTTCATTCTACGCATATATTTAACCAATTATACGAAAACACGTTCTTTCTACTGAAATTACTTGGAGTATCTGGTAATATGAATAAATGAAACCTTCGAATGCAAAGTATTAATATTATTAACGAAAATTAGAAATATAATTTATCAAACGGGATACGTGTATATAGTAAACCAAAGAATACAATGAATTATGCAATAACGACAGAAAAATTAACAGATATGACCAGATCTAATTGTTCAACCACTATACCCCTACATGTTCGAATCCTTGGGCGAACACCAGCAAACAGTTCGATCGATATTTTTCAACCTTCGAATTAGCTGTTATAACTAAAATATTTTCCAACGTTACAATGCATCCTGTCCCCAATTACATCGTTAATTTCGTTTCCGAGGTTCCGCTACAACACTTTGCAACGAGCAATTCAATAATTGAGACAACGACTCGCGTGATGCGTAGCAGTACGCTGGCCGTGAATCAATTGCATCGGATTACCTCGATTAATACGATTTTCTAGGACTACGCTGTAATGTCGAGTTAATTAATACGATAAAGTGCAATCGCGATCCAATGGAAACGCCTTCATTCTTACTTTTTCGCGCGATTTCACATCGGAGTCTAAGGAAAACGAGCTGCATCTTGCGGCATCTTGCGGAAAAACTGAAATTCATAGGACACAGGAAACCTGGTAAACAATAAATACGGCATGGTTCCACGATATGGACGCAAAATCAATGCTGGATGGCACGCTAATTCGATTGGCGGCTGGACAGGTCGAAGCATAGAGCTCAAAGTGTTTCCTCAAAGTGTTTCCGTTCCCTCATCCTCCCTTCAATAAATCTTGTTTCTCTCTCTCTCTCTCTCTCTCCCCCCCTCTCTGTCTCTTTCTCTTTCTCCTCCGAAAACTTGATCATCCGATTTGTGTAACGGAGTTTATTTTGTCTTTCTGTTAATAATCTGTTAATACCAATAAGTTGCCTAATCGCGACACTTCTCGAGAAAATTTCTTTTAATCGCAAGGCCGCATAATTTTGACGAAATCCATGTGAAAAGAGTGTCCGGAATTAGGATGAAAAATATGTTTATATTTCATACGTGTATATGTTTCAAAATAGTTGCAATATAGAAATACCTTGTTTGTAAAGAAGGTTGACTCTATTGAGATTAATCGTTTGGTTTCTGAAGAGTTCAATGTGAATAAGGTTTTACGGTAAATTGAAAGATGTAAAAATACGCGCGAAAGTGTACAAATATGCAAAGTCTAGCAGCTATTAATAGTTCAGTAAGTAAAATAAATTTCTGTCTAGGTTCTTCTCCTTCGTCGCGCTCTATAAAAACATAAATTTAAATAAATATCAGCAGTGAGTGTAGCGATTTAGTCGATCAGATCTTAGAACGAAAAAACTTGTTTAAAAATGGAATCGATCAATTTAACTTCTCACTGGCTCACTTATCAGTGTTTATGTAACTCTTTCTCCCATTTCCTTTGCGTGAAACATGCAGCTTGGGAGTTTCGATTCGATAAAAAGTTGCGACTCTGAATATCCTTTGATCGTAAATTGAAGCATGAAAATATCATATATGTCGTATTTCGCTCTGAAACTGGATGAAAGAGGGAAATTGACTTGGTTCTTTCGCTGTTCCATTTTTTTTCTTTTTTTCTATCTTTCGGCTATAGAATTACTCTGCCTATGGTGAAATTTGTAAAATTTAGTTGAATGTTACTAAGAGATACGCGATTTATCGATGGAAAGAAAGAAGAGAAATATTCACTCGTCGAAAGCTTAGTAGAACAACGTTTACTTCGCAGATGTAGAACATTTATTTCGGTTACCTATCGGTTGTATCGTTATCGACTTGCCAATCATGAAACGCAGACGCCACCGGCCAGTTTATTCAATAATAAATTATCTGACGCGTCGATTGATCACGAACACATGCTGTCTACGAAATTGAATTGTGTTCCAATCTCTGCATTATAATGTTTATATATATGTTTATGTTTATATATATGTTTTGTAAGGATTCGTTTAGTCGTAAATATGGTTTAGTCGTAAAACAGAATTTTTACACTCAACTCGATTCGCGTAATGGAAATCATAAAATTAACAAAGGACAATTGCAGTTAGATTTAAGATTAGGTAAGTGGCGAATAATGGCTCGTATAATTGATTCTTCTCTCCTTCTTTGAGGATATCTTCGCCGCTCTATAGTTTCTTTATTGTTGCAAGTGTGTAACCTTATTTTGTATAAATTAGATCAGTAACGAGGATTTAAGACGAGGATTAATTTAACAATAGCATATGAATTCTTTTCATTGAGATTTTCACACGAGAAACTGATCAGCCTTGTGAAAAATATAAAATTAATATAAAATTCCTCGATTTAATTATTTAAGCATATAATTAATATTCAGCATGCTAAAAAACGAACGATCTATTTTTCCAAATTTGCAATTATCTATCGCAAGGAATTGTAAAAAGTCACAGGCTCCAAGGTAAATTTTCAAAAGCGTTTGTAATTGTTTTCTGTTATTTTTCTCTGTGCTTGAATTTATGAAGGTGATCAGCGTGGCACCTGAGCAAATTAAGCTAACAGAATGAAATACTTTCAGTATACAATTTCAATATTTTAATATATGATTACAGAATTTCAATATTGAAATTTAAATTATTATTTAGTGTTACGCCGTAAATAATATCAATGATACTTATTACGTAAAGTACGAAATATAAATCAACGTATATTATTGAAACTCTAAAATTGAGTAACTATTGCTGTACCAAGAATACTAATTAAGAGTTAATGGCATGGATCTGCCTGAGTGACTAAGGAATTTAACAATAGAAGATTTTTAATCGAACTTCTCTTTCAAGCTGAGTTGACCGTGATTCAATTCACGAATATCGGAGAGGAAAAGTCGTAACAGTCTTACAGTTTCGATTCACTTTCATCTCTTTTCGAGGGGGTACTCGCGATTCGCGGCTGCTTCGAGAACTTCCTCCTGGTTCATCCATTGAACCTCATTCTTCGGCGTTCTTTCAATCCCTCGTCTTCCATAGACAAGTCGTAAATCTTTCGAAAACTATTAGCTTGACCAAAAAGTTTCTTTCGTTTTATGAGGAAATAATAGACGCACAACGTTTTTTTGTTTTATATTATTTTGTCGAATTACGTACGATCCAATTTGTTCTGTTGAGATAAATTTCACAGACTTGGTTTTACGTTTGTACGAAGGTGCATCGTTGTAAAAGACACGCTTGCGAAAGAAAGACACTTTCCGGACAACCTAATACTTTCTCTGTTCGTAAAAATTCTGTTCTACGTTTATTTCGTTCTTTCATATTAAAGGAAAGCGATACTGATCGATAAGTTACTTGATACCGTTTAGTATGTGTAACTGGTTAAAGTATAGTACAACTGGTTCTTACGAGTTTCGTAGCATTCAAATATTTAGTGCGTCTCATTAATCGTACTATAAAGGATAAGGTAAAATTTTCTACGTGAAGAAATAAATCGAAAATGTATAATTTTACAATGTACATTTTAAAATGTACAATTTTATCCTACGACGTTCTTCTTTTTGGAGAAGATAGATTTGAAATACTTTACGTCAGAAATTTATAAAGGTTATACGTTTGACAAAACCTGTTGCTTCGCTGAAAATAATACTTGGTAGGATATTCTGTCAGCCAATTTTTTTAAGAATTTTTACGATTTTGTTGTCTCAGAGTCATAACTTTACAATGCTACAACTATACACAATTGCTTCATTACGATATATGGGATACTTGTATAATCAATTATAATCATGAAGATAAAGAGTAGTAAATGGTATAATTGAAAAACACGATTTTGTTAATGTAACTTTATCGAATAATGTTAAAAAATGACTAGAAGTGATATTAATAAGTACCTTTTAAAAATATCTGAAACGAAGATTAATGGAAATGCAGTATATATATCGAAATAAAAAATATTGAAAAGTCCTCTGAGCTGTCTTGTTATTTTATAAATTTTTATTATAGATACTACACGAATTTCCAACTATGCGAATAATTTTCCCATTTAATTTAGGAAAAGTTTCATAAACTAAATATATTTCATTACGGTATATTTAACTCTATTTAATTGCATTTACCTATATTTAGCTATGTTTAATATAGAACACCTGCGTCCCATATATAATATAGTTTATATGTAAATATAATACAGTTTCATTGACGGTATCCAAAAATTTTTTTTTTTAGGCACGGATTGGCTTGGTCTTTGATCAGAACGTCGGCTATTATACTCGATAAATTTTCATTATCCCTCGTGTCATCAATTTCGCGGCACGGAAATTCATCGTTGCTCGAACCACGCGAAAAATATCCAGGCCAAAGGAACGAACGAGAGAGAGAGAGAGAGAGAGAGAGAGGGGGGGCAGGAGGAAATGGAAGAAGAAAAATGCGAGAGAAATAAAAGGGAGGAGACCGAAAAGAGAGCTGTTCGTATTAGGTCGGTGAGGTACGTATAGACGACTTTGAAGTGGGTACATGAATAAAAAATATGCCGCTAACACGCGTCGACCTATTTCGGCTTCTTTCTTCTTACTTTCTTGTAACCATGAATATTAAAACGCGTATAGTTCGAAAATGTTAAGGGCCAGTTATCGAGTAGAAATTTTTAAGGAATTAATCGATACATCGATTCTGTTTTGTCTTTCGCTTTTCTTACGAATTTCAATAACTTTGAAGGAAAGCAATCTTTCGTTTATATTTAAATTTAATTAGAAGCATCGTAATTTAGACAAAAATTATGTTCCATTATGTAATATGGAAAAACGTGTAAAATATTCGAGGAATAGTACTCGATATAATATTATCCAGTGCTATTATCGAGTATTATTTAAATTATATCTATAAAAATATTAATTTGCATATTCAACCTACAGCATAAGCGATATACAAAAGTATTAGAATACAAAAACATTAAGGGATTAATAAACATGAAAGTTTATATTATGAAATAATTCATCTCTTCTAGGTGATGCTTTTAATATGTTATTAATCATGTCAAGTACTGTTTTATTATTATGTTATGAGATGTAAATGGTGGGTGGGAATGACAGGGGATGAATGGGATTATATCATTGAGCAGAACATTTTGATAAGTTACGACAAGAGGTATTTATAACTTCCAGCACTAAGTAATAGTACAGTAATGCATGGGAAAGATAAAATGATGAACATTGTATTTTTCTCATTGTACCTTAGAAGTTTGAACAGTGTTTATGATTTTTTTAAATGACCAATATACGTAATCGACATATACAATTCAAAATTCTTTCTAAAATCTAAATGTAAGCACAAACACTCGCGTCTATCAAAAATGTCAAACTTCTGATGAAGATTCTTTCCACAAGTGAAACACAAGCGAGGAATTGAAACTTTCATTTCACTTTCCAATCCTAAACTTCACTTTTCATTCACTGCCAGAGCAACAAGTTCAGAGGATTCATTCATGCCTCGAAACAGTAGAAAGTAGGGGAAAAGGAGCGGGCACAAAGTGGGACAAAGGACACGTATAAATTAGAATATATTCATTTTGCTACGATTACTGCACAGAAAATAATCGATTCGAACTGACCAGCAGTCTCCTCGTATTTAAATTGCTACAATCAATCAGATCAAATAAAAAAGAATCGGACAAAGCTAAGGAAAGGACCGAAGACGCACAAAAATCAGAATAAATTTTATAATTATTCGATAGACAATGATCGAGCGAAACTCAACGTCGATGGTCTTGCGTATAAATTCAATAAAGGATGGACGATGCAAATTTATCAACAGTATCCTCGCATAAAAGTTCCTCACCTTTTTGACCAAGTAAGAAACAACGCGAAATGAAGAAAAGAAATTACACACAGAAATAAATTAGAATGATTTCTTGTAACTACATTTAGCGTCACGATGATTTCATAGAAGATATAGTGGATTTAAACTCACCGATGTCACCGAACTCAATGTCTTCACGTTGGAATTCCACCCTTTCGAGCAGGTTGGATGAACACTCGTATGGAGCGCAACTGGTACTGAGCTGTGGCGAAACTAGGTTGTGGTGCTCCTTCTCCACCACTTGTTCGCTTGCCAGCAGTTTCCAGCTATGTCGAGCACGATGCGCAACCTCGAATATTTATGCAACCCTCCCCACCAGCAGGACGAGCTGTTCGAAACGAAAATTGTTTCAGGACTCGGAAGGTTTTCCCCTTCTCTTCCGACATTCACCTATCCGCGCTTCGGCTCGTTTCCTCCCCAGCCACCGACAAATCTTTTCTCATGCAAATAAACGAACGATTGGTATTTTGAACGCGGAACTCCCGTGGTTGGCTTAGTAGAGTTAATATGGGAGGGACTTCAGGTTTGTTGACGTCAGGTACGTTCCTTGATGCGTGATGGTAATTTTAGACTGACGCAAATTGTTCTTCTTGGGCTGCTTGTTTTCGCAAATAAACTTTTATTATTGACGAAAGCGCAAAATGAGATTTCGGGGAAGGGGGAGGTCTGTAGAATTTTGAACATAATTGAAAAATGTAGGTATTTCATAATTTTATGGACAGGATGTATATGGAATGGATGTGGATGGTAACTGATGGTACAAGCGGAAAGGGGGTGAAAGAAGTCGAAAATATAGAATAAAAATTTTTTTCTTAATTTTTCCATCGAGACAACGATCTACAGTGAGATCCGTTATAACGAGATAAGTTTTCTAGCAATTTTCTATGCTCTACAAGATGACGTAATTTTGAAAAAATATCAGCAAAAATCGTTATCTGTTTATGGTAATAATAACATCTCGCGACACACGTTGAACAGACCTATCAAACGGAATGATACAGGTATGTTACTTATAAGTGATCCCGATGATTTAGCGCTTTTATCGACAAATCTTAGAAACAACATATACTGCAGCAACCGAGACAATCTTCGAATTTGCAGAAGATCGTTGTAACCAACGAAAAAGAACGTTTTATGAACGTTGTTCAAACCGCTCGCAGGAAGATACCTCTGTTTTGGATTTCCTCTTAGATCAACGCAAGACGATGACTTATAATTCTTATAAATATCGATAAAATGTCTTTCTTCACGCGTCTATTACGAAATCTATCCTCCACTGCGATAAAATATTATTAATATTTATCAACGAATTTCGAGAATTAAATCGACGAATAATTTGAATAGCTTTTCGCGTTCACGAAATCTTTCGCGTTCGATTTCTATTGGCGAATTTTCAAGGAAGAACCCTTTACTGGAATACGCGCGAAATTCAAACTTCGTTTTCAAACTGTTCCGTTGCGTAAGAAAGATCGTAAGAGCGATCTTGCATCTCGCGTATATAACATGTAATTCTATTCTTTTTTTTCTTTTTCAAGGGTATCGGGTTTCTGAAGCAAATATCTTTGACGGTTAAGTCCCTGCGTCTCCGTGTTTCGCGAGTAGATTTCATTACTCAGCGAATTTGCCTGAAGCTATCAATGGGGCTATTTTGTTTCGGGAATCAGAAAAACTACCGTGTTCTTTCGTGACAATTGATTTAATTAACTGCGGCTCAAGGAAGATAAAAACGGAAAATATCGCGCTCATTTATTTTCGGTGTCGAAGATCGCACGAATAGAAAGTTTGTAATCCTCGATTGGCATAATCGACACTATCCGATCATAATTTTTTTATCTCTCGGGTAAACATAGAAGGTCAAAAAATTAGAACTCCGGCGATATCGAAGATTGGAAATTTGGAACTTGGACGATTTGAAGATATTTCAAAATTAGGATATTTAGAACTTCGAGCGCATCGAAACTGGAATATTTGGAAATTCGGAAATTTAGAAGTTCGACAATTTGAAAATTTGAAAGTTATTATTAGAAAGTTAAAATTGAGTGTTAAAAAATTTGAAAATGTCGATGCGATTAACCTCGATATTCTTCTATATATCTGTTGATTTTTTCGTTCACAATGTAACAAACCGAAGAACCGTAGAATTTCAATTTGAAAAAGATATCAAAAAACATTTACCATGTGAAGAAACATAGTGAAACAAAGTATGGTTCACTGAACGGTTGATTCGCTTTTACTCGAGTGCTATGCGAGAAAATGATGGATAAAAAAGAGAATTGCGTAAAACACAGAGAATTGTACAAGTCGAAGAAAAGTAAGTGATGTGATGTTGGAACAATAAAATTGCCGATTGAATGATCATTGCGAGTACCGTGTGAATTACGATGAAACCAACTTTATCATGATTCACACACGGTATACGAACTTTTCAATTAATCCTATTAAATTTAATCACGCAAGACAAGCTGTTAATCAATTCACGTGTCAAGTATCATCGAGAACTAAAGTTTGTCTCTGTTTCTTTGTTTCTAAAGTCCTTTAAATTTAAATTCGTTAAGTCGTTAGTATATTTCCATATAGCTTTTACCCCATCAAATTTATTTTTTCTTAAATAGTAACATTTATTTTGTAAAATCTGTAAAACTAAAGCTACATATTACTCATTTTCCAACGTTTCTTTTCTACCATCGATTAATTAATGGTAAATCAATTTATATCACATTTGTTAAATCAATTTCTATAACAATTAGTAATTAATATTAAAAGTCGAATAAATTAATGAGCCCCATTAGATAAATTCGTTCATTTCGTCGATAATGGAACGATTATTTCAAATTGTTTCATCGTTCGACTTTGAAAACCACTCAAGGAACTATCAGTTACACGATATCTGACTAACGCTTCGACGGATGGATAATCAACGTTTGATTCACATGATCATTGTTTTTCCAGTTCACATATCATTAGCCGAATTCAATACCACGGTAAACCTGCGATACTAAAAATTACGTAATAATTTCTATTTTATAATCATTCTTTCCTACCTGAAAGAAATCGATCTTTCGTATGTCATAAATCCCAATGTACGCAGCAAAGCAACTTAGAATTATACTTTTTTCTTTTCCTTGCTAAACAATTCATACTCAATTAATATTCCTGATCAATTAACCAGCCTAACTGTCTGCTTATTATTGTATCTCTTCCAATCTATACTATACAAACAACACTGTAAATTACCATACGTAACATGGTGAAACACAGGAAATTCACAAATTCTCACTCCAAATACTCCGCAACTGCACCTCGTAATATCACTCAAATTTCCATGAGTCACCAACAGGCGAATTAAGTTAGTTAATCAAACACAGATTGAGGAAACATATCAAACCATGCAACAACGTCGCAACGTTCTCGGCAGGTACACTCACCTGCGCGTCACCAGTTTATGTCTCTCGCTTTCCGGTCGCGTATACGTGTCGCGACAAAGCGACGAGGGAGAAGGAAGATTGCGATGGTAGTGAGAAGAGCGAGAAGGGAAAAAAGCGTGCAAACGAGTCACGAGAAAACCCAACGGTCGCGGTGAAGCAGGAGAAGCGGCTCTTTGGAATCGTAAAATCCCCGCAGTTCTCCAGTGACGTCTTCGACTTCGGCGTTGCTGTCGACGGGACGATCCACGGGAACCAAAGTCATCGTCCAATAGCCGCACACACGACGCTGGTGGGGCTCCGCTTTCGTTTGCACACGCTATAAAGCCCCGCTAATTGTCCACGCGGCGAACAGTCGGTGCGTGCCCGCTTTTAAACGACGATGTAGCGCGGCGTCCGAAAAATCGAGGATCCGTGCACCCAAGATCATTGTGACGATCGAGATCGAGCACGTGTCCTGGACTTGGATCACAGGATCACGAGAGTCGTTGCGATCCGCGATTTTTTTGTTATTTTTCCAATTTCCGTTTTATCCTGTTGAAACAGTGAAAAGACATCCGGAAAAGGAAGAAGAAGAAGAAGAAGAAAAGAGTAAAGTTTGTTCGAAATCGACTTATCGAGTCGAACAAAAGTGAAGAAGCTAGATTTCATTTTATTTCTGTGACTTCTGCAGAGAGTTTCTCGTTTTAGAAACAAAACCACGACGAGATTTGTGATACGCCGAGTGAAGTTTCGCGTTGCTCTCGGACGATTGTGGAAAAGGTAAACGTTTGTTTGCACCGATCATTCGTATCGATGTGTCGCGTGAGACTTGAATTTTGGTACAGTGGTTCGTCGTGAAAGTATTTGAACGCTGGTCGTAAAAGGCTTTGGTGTATAATATATGTTATCTGTTACACGAAACATTATGAAGCATATTGGGAAAAACTTGTTCGATATAACCGTACCTGTGTTATCTTAGCCGTGTCTCATTACGGTGATAATTAAACTTCAAAATGTTTCGCCTAACACACATATTATAATATCTACTATATCCATAAAGGACTTCTATAAGTATTTCAGCATTTAGCATAGATAACTTACGTATCTTTATTGTATGCGTTACATAAAATATTTAAAAATTTCTTTAGTATCGGAATGAGACATGACTATTGTAGGTCAGTCAAATTTTTAGTCAATCGGAAAACTCATATAGGAACTACTGTGATATTCATTGATCGCGAACATAATACACATGATATATTTACAAAATGTTTGCACAAATATTCAGATATTTTCACGTGAGCTACTGTATATTTGCTATTTCGCGAAGAAGGAAGAAGAATGAAGTTCTTTCATTGCTCCAATCGTGTTTTATCTTTCATTAACACTTGCGTCGATAACCTACTTAGATGACCAAATTTCCCTCGTTGAAGATAACAACTAAAAGTTTGGTATTTGCTTCGATCAAGTTACATACATACCATTTCTTCGTGATTACTCGGTCTCTTTACTTCTTCGCACTTTCACGACCAATTTAATTAAAATCCGAGCCAATGACTGCTATAACACTGCTATAATATAATAATATATGGCTCTTAAGATTGGAAGTTTCGTTAAATATCACGATATAATGGTGGTCCGTTAATTGATCGAGATTTTGATTTGTTAAATAAACAATTTTGTCCGTATTAGTTCTTTAAAATGTCTTCGTGATGTGACAGTCAGTGTATTTGTGTTGACCCTTAATATACTGATGTGCAGTGACTTTCACGTCTACATTTATTTAGTTCAGATATTTTACTAATTATTAGAAACATACTGCAGACAATGTAGTAGAGCCTCTCTTTTCTGAAATAATAGGAAGACCAAATTTTATTTATCCAAATACAGTTTAAGAGTAATCGACAGATTCTTTAAATATTTATGAATCCATAATCAGATAATTTTTTCAACGTAAATAACTACACAGAGTTACGTTCTTTATCGTACTTCGAATCATCGGAGTTCTTCTACGAGTGCCACGAGTGCTTCGGCATGAGAAGATACCTTTTCATTAGCTTTTTCGTCTGCTGTTTTCATTTATATAAAATCGCCATTATTATCGTCTACGTGAAACATTTCATTACATCAGAATTCTTACGGCTTTTCTACCGTTGCCAACATCCGAGGAATCTACGTGCTTTGAAGAATTTTCAATTATGTTTTTCTTCCTTTAATGTCTGTGATTCTGGCTTCTCCAATATCGTGTATTTTTGCTAATTTTGTTGCGCTTACATCACTTTCCAGTTTTCTCGTTTACATCGTATTTTCCTGCGATAGTTAGAACGCTTCCTAGTTTCATACCAAATTCGTATAATCACAATTCAATGAATCAAATCAAGGAAAGAGTACATTGTGTATGAACACTGACGACATACGTATGTACATATTTGAAACGGAAAAGGGCATTCGTTACGAAGAAATATTGTGTTTGAATAATAGAACGTTCGGATATTAGGCTATTTGGATAATACCGTGATTTGCTACATTTGCTACATCCATTTCGGTGTACCAATTAGGAATAAAAACATTAAAAAAACAAGTTGAAATGATTTGTACAAGAAATAGAAATATTACCACGGTATCTTAGAATGTTTTAGTATATTACGTACATCATTTTGCTTCTTTTGTTTATTTTTTCAGTAAGTGAAACACAGCGTCTGTGCCAGAATAACTAAGAGTAAGTTAGACGTTTCTGAGAAACTGTGACTAACTCCGAGTACAACATTCGTTCTTTAAGGACCCTTTGTGAAGAAACGTCGATGATGGCATAAACATTGGTATGCTGAGAGTTGAAGGATAGACGTCTATAGAATTTTGATAGTATCTGTCAGATATCTGTATCTCGTTGAAGATCAACAGCATCGGAGATTTCCTAGAACTCTGGCTCATTTAACAGCTAATTATTTTAAAGAAGGTTAGACAGAAGAAATATGATAAATCCATTTATGTTGATTTTCTAATTATAGCGTTACTTGATGATTAAATATAAGGTTGAAGAGAAATAAACTTATTAGATCAAAGTCCTTTAAAGCTTGCTTATTCTTTCGAAGATAACTAACAAATCCGCAAAACTTTGTAGAAAGCTGTTTAATCACAAAGTTAAATAGATCTTTGAAATAGAAAATTTGCCAGCTGTGTATTCAATCTTAACGCTAGAAACTAGCAAATCAGACAAAATCACTGACATCGGATTTGTTGTTTTTGGAATTTCTAAAAATATACAAGTGTTTTCGATAGCATCACTTAGTGTTCATCGATAGTGTTCACTTTTATTGGAACAGAAACGCGACTATATATACTTATCCATTATCGTGATATTTATCGTGACTATGTATAACATATTTAGATGGGTATCAAAAAGTCGGACGTTTTAATGATAAAATTATGTTTTTCTAAAGAACGTAAACTTAGAAAACTGCCTTCTTCTCTGTGAACTTGGTATGTTTAAATGCCACGATCGACTAACAAAGCACTGTACTACAAAATACCAATCGATGCCGTTCAGTGAGAGGTAAACTCACTATTCTAGAACAGGTGGTCAAACACTGCAATTAAGCAACAAGAATAGGACAACCGTGACTCATATAGTCTTTCAGAAGCCAAAATGATTAACTCTTTGTACACTAGTTCTTGCACATTATCCTGGCACACGGCGTTAGCGTTCAATTTTTCTAGAAGAGAAATTACTTCCATAAGCTCAATTTGTCGCAAAAAAGAACGCCGTAAACAATCATAAATTCCAAGATGAATAAGAAAAAAATAATTCCAATGTTGTCGCTGGACCATGGACTTTTATCATATAAAGCGATAATTAATCTAACTTACTCATTGTGTATTACAACAAATTTTTATTTCGCTTAAAAGCTTATTCGCGTTAAATATGGTAGAACTCGATTAATTAATCGAACTTTTACCGATTTGAAGCACTCACTTGAACGTGAGCTCGTGTGACGCGAACGAAAAATGATGAGTAGCGAAGAAAATTGGTGAACTCTTGTTATATGAATTCCAATCGATCCATATAAATTGTCCGTCAGGAAAATCAGATTATTGGGATTACAATCTTAAATAAAATTTCTGTTTCTATCGACTACAATAAGTGTTTTAATGTATAATATTAAGAAACAATTAACTCGATAACGCCATTATAAATAAATAAATAGAACGATAATTCCTCGAAAACGATGGTATTCCAATATTAATAACAGATTTCTTTCCTTTCTTTTCTTCGTTTTCCCTTACGACCAAGAAGAACACCAATCAATAGGAAGACTTACGGTTGGAAGTGAAACCAAACGATCGTTCCACTTCGTATTGTTACGAGTCTGTAAGTTTGACTTTGTAGTTTGTGCGAGTTCCGCGAGATCAAAACACCATGCTGTATCTCGTGTGCATCGAATGAATTTCAATGGCTCGATCGCGATCACGATCGCTTTCCCTGATCGATTCGAACGCGAGAAAACTGGCCCCGCAGGGAAAAATCACGTATGCAAACTATATGTATCCATGCTAGCCATGATCGCTCTTATTAATTAGTTCTGGGATGTAATAGTTGTTCAAGGTGCGCACTTTTGTGTAACCGGTTACCGAGAACGTTTGACACACGCTTGTCCTCGTTGTTAAACGTCCAGGCCGGAACGGAAGCGATCGGTCGATAACGATCGTCCTGAGATCGTTAAGTCACTCGAGTTATGACGATCGTTACGAGCCTCCATTTTCATTGGTGCGTCGGTGGACGAGTTATTGCTACTCTGCTATGCGTTTTCAATCGGAAAAGGTCGGTTTTGAAGCTGTGTTCAATATTCACGCGTAGCTTTTGCTGGAGCATACGTTTCTCATTAATTTCACGGATCGATTACTTTGGGGAGGTTTCTTACATTTTTTAATCGTAAAATTATTGGTTGTAAGATTTTTTTGATATACCATAATCTAAGGGATCTCGCTTTTTTAATGTTGTAACAATTTTCTAGAAATTGCAATGTAATTCTTAATCGAATTTTTGAACCAGAATTATTTAAAATCATTATATCTAGCAATGTACGAGAAATATCGCAATACTTGTTTCATATAAGTTATTATATATACACACAGACAAATTATTTACATGCACAAATATCGCTTGCATTTTTTTGTCAGAATAAGGACGGTACCTGATGGGAAAATTCGTATTAATTTAGGTGGTTCTGGCTTAACGTTAGGGATAAACACGTGTTCGTTTTATTGCACGCTTTACGCACAATCCGGAAATCAATGCTAACTTAGTCGATCGTTGTTCAAAGCGAACAATTTATCACAGCTGACTAGTTGCTACGTAGGAATGTGTTTATTCAGTATTTTTGTTAAGGAAAATGTATTTTTAGTGTTGTATACTTCATGTATATACAGATGCAGCTACGACTCGGATAATTACTGATTAATGATAGCAATCTGCTATAATTGACTAATACTTACTATAATACGTTTACCTATTTTGCATACAATTTCTTTTATCCTTTTTTTTTTTTTTTTTTTTACTATGAGCAAATGGTGTTGGATCGAACGCATTATCTATCTTTTTCAAGTTTTCTTATTTTATATTTCATATTTTTATTTTATAGCCTCCTTGAAAATTCTATGAAAATTAGGATTTTTAATGATTCGAAGATTAGAAAATTCGAAGATCGTGAGATTAGAAGATTCGAAAATTCAGACTGAACAATTTGGAGACTTGCAACCTTGTGAATTAAATTAAAAGATCCAGAATTTGTTAGACTTATTAAAAAATGGTATATTCAAAAATAGCATATTCTCTTTCGAAGACATTTTTCTCGATTTATCCTATTGGAAAGTACAAACTTCATATATCACTTGAATCTCGATTAGAATCTCAATTAAAGTAATCATCATTCCACACAATCATTATCGCCAAAAATGGCATTCAATTTGTGGCAGAAAAATTCTTTTCTCGTGTCCATCGACATACCGTTGTAACGTAAAGTGCGTTACAGTATACGCGAAATAATTTATGCAAATGTTACCAAGCCCCTAGAAAATAACAGTTATGTCACGGACTGGTCACTTTCGGTTCTCTCGTCATTAATACTCTTTTTTTTATCTAAGTTCGTGGTAATCGCAACGAACATTAATTACACAGAACCGTAATAAATAACCATCTACACTTATGAAACATCTATGTATGGACTGTTTTAAATGTTTTACATATGCGCTACGTCGGTGATTAATCGAACGCGATCATCTCGTAGATTTCGTGAAAGATCAAATCTAACCGCAATTATCTTACAAAAAATGTCATTAAATTAATAATATTTTAAACGAACTTAATTCTACGAGAAATTTCATTGAACGCCAGTAAATTAACGATATTTAAATAATAAATAATATTTCATCAAATAAAGAAATAATTAATCACTTAAAACTTGCAGGAACGATTTTATAATCGATTTAATCATCGATCTATTTTCGAAATGATTTGCAAGATTGAGATCTGAATCGTGTAAATTGCACGGTGTAAATATCATATCGTGTTGTACGATGGTTGAAAAAAAGCGAGTTTGTGCAAAAGGGGATTTCTCTTTGGGGTATGAAAGGTTTCTTAGAAGACGAAGGTGGTTGGGAAAGAGTTTAATTGGCGGCAAATTAAGGATTCAATTATCAAAGGGAGCAAAAGCTTTCGCGCGTATATTTTATATTGAAAATGATTGCTCTTGATTCAACGTTTATAACGTTGGCCTTCGTGAAGTAAAAGTAAAATGGCGTTCGCTAACGGTGTCGAATTTTTTCTTAACGATTCTAGTTGAATAATATCACGAATTTGTCGGGATTATTGTAACAATAATTTTACTTACTTGTTTTAATTATCCAGTAATTAACTGTAGTAATCGTTCACTGATAGAATCAAATTTTTATCGAAAATTTTATTTAAACAAGATTCAAAGATTAATACAAATTACTATGGAGCTACAATAATTTCGTTTACTTCTTTCATAAGCACACAATCTTTACGATAAATATCTTCCTTGATAATTTTATTTATGTAATACCTACTTGGATTTTTTAATAAATAACTATAATTGCATTTTTATTGGTGCTTGATTCTTAACTGAATAATCTTTAAAAAAAAAGGCAACAATCGTGTGACATTCTGCACAGTGTCAAAATAAGCAGGAACCGGAGGTATGGTGCTCTATTATTTAAAATTTTCATTAATTGTCTTTGGAATTAATTATTATTTACACATTACGCACGATGCATTTTGTGTATTTCATGATCATTTCTTCTAAACAAACTCTTCTATTCCAATGACAATTTACATCTGATTACATTACATTTTTATTTAACAATCCTCACGTCCCAAAAATATTATCTTCCTATTTGCAAAAAGGATCTAATAAGAAGCAAATTATTTAAAGGACACTCCAGTTAGAACGTACAAGTGACAGCAATAAGCCTTCGATAGTATCCTCCATTTTGCAATAACCTTGCAAAAATGTTCAAGGATCTTTCCTTTTCTCTTCCTCTCTAGCAAATTCAAATCACTTTTTCCAGTACACTCTGTATCACCTTGAATTAGCCTTTACCTAAGATATTATCGTGTCAAAAAGTAGCATGGCAATATATCTAGACAATACAAACATCTACTTCCTTTCATCTCGACTTTAGATTTCATCTTCTTCATCTTGATTTCAACAATGTGGTTCACCTCACCTTGAACCCGTTTAAGAAAATTTAGCGAAGAAGAGATTTCTCCGCTTAATAAGAGAAAGATCATAACACGTTGATAAACATGAGAAATTATCCGGCTAAATGTAACGAAGAGATAGACATAAGAGAACTTGCTACTAAAACAACAGTCGCTTACATGAAAGTACTCGGGCACTTAAACAAACCTTTGGTGATTTTTATACGAGACACTTTGAAATTTCATTGACACTGAAGTGAGACACGATCGTCGTAATTACATTGAGAAAATTTGAAACAGATCTAAACGTGTATATAGAAATTACATATATTTATTGGAAACATATATTATTGTTATTTTATATATAAAAATTACCAGAGTATTTGAGCAGTCAATTATTCGCTAAATTAATAAGAATAATAAGCCACGATGTACGTAGTAAAATCATCATCATGTGTTATATACATATTAATTTTTCATTTAACATATATATTTGCGAAATATATATACATTGTCTCATGTAACTTCAATATACAATCTCAGATTGATTCCAAATTTTACTATTATAATCTCGATAATCGTATCTCGTTAGAGTGCTAACGAATTTATAGAACGTTTCGTGATATGAAAGTGTTCGAGTACTTCCGTGAGCCACTGTATATCATAAGATCGATCACCTTGATCGTTTATCGATCTGTATTCGTAAAACACATAAAAAGGTATGAACGCATTGCAACACGAATTTATTCGACGACCTAATAATACCCCATTCACCTTGAACTTAGTTTCCTCGTAACGTGTAATTCGAGTTAAGTAGGTGATCGAGGATCATTGATTCGCAGATATCGAGATAATGACAGTCATGGTGGAGTCCGTAAAAGCCGAGGAGGGCGAACGTCCGAAGATCGAAACCTTCGACGACATACTACCGTACGTTGGCGAGGCCAGCCGCTACCAATGGTTCCTTTTCATCATGCTCCTGCCCTTCACCTTCGTCTACGCGTTCCTCTACTTCACGCAGTTCTTCATCACGCTATTGCCAGCTGAACACTAGTGTACCGTTTCGGAACTCGAACGATGGAACCTCACAGACAAACAAAAGTAAGTGACACTTTATGTGCAATTTGTCTTATTTGAATTATTGAGTTATACGTAACGAACGATCCTACATAGTTTCTTTATGTTCGAATTTACCCTGTTACGCGATAGACATTTTTTGCTCGGTCAGATCGAAATGGTCAATAATCATGTTGATCGTATAACAAATCAATACATGTTTTCATTAAAGACGTTCCTTTCGATGTCTAGAATTAACCACCTTCTATAGGAGACAATTTATATGCATATGTACATATCTGTTCAAGTCACGTGCACGTAGTTTAAACCAGGCTTCTCGAAAGCCTGTTTGTTTTCCGTGCAGGTCGCAATAAATATTCTCGACGACACTTGCACGGAGATTTCCATTTTCTCAGCTGTGATAACGTATCGCATCGCGGCAATTTGTTTCTTTAAAACCACAATATAATATCTGATAACTTGCACGAAACAACTGTGTTTATTGAATCAAGAAAACCCAGGTATCGCGTTGTATATGTAAATGCATATGTAAATATCGTGTCGTACGGGAGTGGGGGAGATACCTGAAACCAGTTTGCGACGAGATAAAAATAGTTGGAAATCGCGATACCATAGTTATACTATTATCAACGTCTTTTTCACGTGTTCTATTTCAAGAACGTAAGGAATTACCGGTGAAAGGATAGGAAGTCTGGATGGCACGATTCCAACGAATCGTGTTACCATTCTTGACGACGCACGCGAGATCTGGTTTTCTGCGATGCGTCAACGAGGAAAGTCGTTCGTTAAGCTTGTTTTCCATTGAATCACCCTGGCCAATGCGAAACTATCGCTTTGTAGATCGACGATTTCTTAGCGTTCCGGGGGCCCGCCGGAAACCAGTTTGGTCGACGACCTCCGGCAGATTCTAGACGTTCACGTGTTCCGCGAACTTTTTTTTTTGTACGTGGAGAAATCCTCATGGACACTCCGCTGCTGCAATAATCGCGTAACGGCAGCGTAGTGTCGGACTCCTACCGACTAAAACTCCACGATGACCACGATGACCTGCGCGTGACAGGGGTGCTCCAGGAACCTCTTATGAATTAACTTCAGTTGCACCCCCTTCTCGCGTTCTCTTGTTCGAGCCGGCTATTGAGTAGGCGTTAGGGGGAGGTCGTTGCCCCTAGCGCTGTCACTTCTTCTGGTCGTAGTCCGTTGGGGTGGTGGCGGGGCGGCTCTGGGTCGTCTGACTGCCATCCTTCTCCATCGTCTTATCCTGCAGGGGTGAGAGTTTTTTTTTTCTCTCCCTTTCCGCTCGCTCCTTCGCGAGCATAACTCGCTCGCAGAAGAGGCGGACGGCCTCGTATTCCTGTGACCCTCTCAACATCGCTTCTACAATCGCTGAGGGTGTCAACGTTTCTCCTATGGCGTGCCGCAGGGTGTAGCGGGGCAGCTCCCACGCCGGACATAGCTCCAGGGTGTGCTGCGCTGTGTCCCTGCCCTCTCCGCAGTGGTGGCAGGTGTCTGTCGTCTCTCGCCTTATTCTCTTCAGGAACTCACGGAACACGCCGTGTCCGGTGATCACTTGTGTCATCCTGAATGTGAGTGGGAGGCCGTGGCGGCTCCTCCATGCCTCCCAGTTTGGTAGGACCGCTACCGCGCCTCGGTGTTCGCTTCTCCCGTTGATCAGTTGGGATCGCCACAGGTTCCACGTGTCCTCCTCGGCGGTTCCTGTGTCGTTTGCAGCCGCCTGCTCGGTGGGGTCTTCTCCCGGGTGCCATTCTCTCCGGCGGGCGTATCACTTTTTGAGCGCCAGCGCCCGCAGCTCCCACGGGGGGGACGCGGCTAGGGTGGACGCCGACGCGTGAGACACCGTCCGGTATCCCCTAATGATTCTGATGGCGGTCACTCTGTGCAACCTTCTCAGGAGCAGAATGCTGCGACGGCTTGCCATCAGGTCGTCCGCCCATACTGGGGCCCCGTACATCACTAGTGACCGAACGACGCCCTCGTAAAGTCGGCGCACCGCGTCTCCGGCCCCGATGTTCGGTAGTAGACCGCACAGGGCATTGGCAGCCGCTGACACCTTCGGGATCAGAGAGTCGAAGTGCAGCTCGAACGTCCACTGGCTGTCGATGGTGAGTCCCAGATACTTCATCTGTGATCCCACCCGGACGGTTTTACCTGCCATGTTTATGCATAGGCCGGGCGGTGGTGTCCCTCGCCTCTTCCTGTCAAAGAACCAGGTAGCCTCCGACTTCGCAGGGGAGACTCTTAGGCCCAGTTCGTTCACGGCACGGATCGCACAGGCCGTTGCGATTTCGCCAATGCGCAGCGTCTCGTGCCAGCCACGACCCTCGACCAGGATTAGGGTGTCGTCCGCATAACATATCATGGCCGCGCCTGGGGATAGCGGGCATCGCAGTACCTCGTCGTACGCAACGTTCCATAGTATGGGGCCCAGCACCGAGCCCTGCGGGACGCCACGCTCGACGGATCGCTTTTCCTCTCCTTCCTTACTGGTGTAACACACCCACCTGTCGTCGAGGTAGGCTCGGATCAATCGGACGAGGTAGCTGGGAACCTCGAAGTGCTCCAGGGCCGTCACTATCCTGTCCCATGGCATGGTGTTGAACGCGTTGACGATGTCCAGGGAAACCGCCAGCGCCACGCCTTTCCGGGAGACCATGTCCTCCGCAATCGCTCGTACGCGTCTGACCGCGTCAATCATCGAGCGCCCCTTCCGGAAGCCGTACTGGCTTTCGCGCAAACCTGGCACTTGGCCCGCTATGTGTCGTTCCAAACGGGCGGCGACTACCCTCTCGAGTAGTTTGCCGACCTCGTCCAGTAGGCATATCGGCCGGTACGCTGACGGCGAGGTCGTCGGTTGGCCCTCTTTATGGAGCAGGACCAGTCTCGTCGTCCGCCACGCCCGGGGGTAGACTCCCTCCCTCAGGCATCTTGTGAAGAGGTGCCGGAGTCTGGGGGCCATGACCCCCATCACTTCCCCCCAGATCCGGCCAGGGATTCCGTCCGGGCCCGGTGCCACCGTGAAGAGGTCATTCTTCTGGTAGCCTCCCATATCTCCTCCTCCGTGACTTCCCAGTCGTCCCTCCATTCCAGCGGTCGTGTCGTTTCCCGTGGCCGTTCCACCGCTCTGTTTTCTTGTGGGGGAAAGAGCGTTCCGGTGATCCGCGTCAGCAGCGCAGGTTCCATCTCCGTCGTTGTCAGGGGGCCCTTCGCGCGTAGTTTCTGTGTCACCGTCCTGTATGGCCTTCCCCATGGAACCGACTCGACTGTTTCGACCAGTTCGGACCAAGCACGGTCCTTCGCTTTTTTAATTTCCTTTTGCAGCGAGCGCCGTAGCGCGCGGTACGCCCGGTAGCGCAAGGAGACTTCTTCTGCGTCGCGTCGTCGCCAGCGGCGGGCCCTTAGGTACTGTCTTCGGGCCCGGACACATCTCGTCCTCAGTTCCGCGATGTCGGGGTTCCACCAGTAAACTGCTCCGCTTCGCACCGTGCCCGGTGTGGCCCGTGGCATGGATGCGTCGCAGATTGCTGTCGTGGCTTAGCGGAGGTTCTCGGGCTCCTCTTCCACGTCTGCTTCGGTCGTCGTTGTCGAGGCCTCCCAGCTCCAAGCTGTTGCTATAGCAGCCGCCCAGAGTAGATATTCATTCCTTTCTTTTATTTTCCATCTGGGCGGTGGGCGCGCGCGCCTCTCCCTCGGCGGGCCGTGCCCGTCGTTTGTCGTCGGCATTCCAGGTCCAGGTGCGTCCACCTCCATGAATATGTAGAGGTGGTCCGACAGCGTCTCGACCCCTTCGGCCACTCTCCAGCCTGAGATCCGCCTGAATGCCTCGGGGGAGGCCCATGTTATGTCAAGAATGGGCTCCCTCTGCACGTCACGCAGGTACTGGTCGAGCCCCTGTTCACTAACAGAAGTCCAAGTCCCGCGGCCCAGTTTGATAGCGTGCGGCCGCGCGCGTTGGTCCTGGCGTTCCCCCATTCCGTGGAGTGCGCGTTGAAGTCTCCCAGGACGAGCACTTGTCGGGGGAGTCGTCGCCTGACGCAGTCGCCAACTCCGTCTAGGAATTCCTCGAACGCTGCCCGTCCGCTGTTAGGTGACACGTACACCCCCACCTCCATCATCCCTGCCCACTCGACCGCGGTGTATCCGTTGCCGCGATCCAGCAGGGCTCCGTGGGCGAACGCCCCGGGCGTTGATGTCCAGGTGACGGCAACCATTCCGTCCGTGTCTCCGACCCACTCCGGGGCATCCAGAACTCTGTATGGTTCCGCCACCACCGCTAGGGCGACCGTGCTCTTCCGGATGGTTTGGTGGAGCAGGTCTTGTGCTCGCCTTGACATTCGCAGGTTAGTCTGGAGGATGCGCATTCTCAGTTCTTTGGTGTTCTTTCCTTGTTTGTGGCTTCCTCCGTGCCTACCTCCTTGTTCGCGGGCTTAGGGTCGCTTTGCGACGGGGAGCCTTTCTCGCTGCCTCTTGCAGCCGTGGATCCGCGGGCGGCTCCTTTCGTTCCTTTCTTCGAGGGGGCGCAGGCCGGTCCCCCCATCCTGTGCACCGACGGTGCTCCAAGCGCCTCGCAGAGCAGGCATTTCGGGCTCGCAGTAGTGCATGCTCTCGCCTGGTGCCCTGGTTCGCCGCATCTGAAGCACAGGTGCCCCTTGTCCTCCTTGGCGGTGCAGGTCTTCCCCGTGTGTCCTATCCCAAGGCACCTGTAGCACTGCAACGGTCTCCGTTCGATGGCTTCGACCTTCGCCGTCGACCAGCCTATGGCGACCTTTCCAGCCTGGGCCAGTTTCCTCACTGCACTGGCAGGGCCTCGTATCCACACGGTGCCAAGTCCGTTCCGGGCGGGGCGGATTTCTCCCAGCCGGATGTCCTCCGGCTTGCAGCCGCTCTTCCTCGCCAGGGTGTTCTGGATTTCCGCCTTGGTGGCCGCTATGTCTATCAGGGACACCCTTGCCTCCGCGGCTCGGAAGGGTGTCTCCACGCGGACCTCGTTCGGGTCCAGAGCCCGCGTCAGCTGTGCTGCGAGCGCTGCGGCCTTCTCCCTTCCCTGGTCTTCGGGGACCTCTAAGATGACGCCTCCGGCGATGGTCTTCCGCATCCTCATCGTGTTGATGCCGAGCTCGGTCAGGGAGACACTGTCCTTGGCCGCAGATAGCACCTCCGCGTAGGATTGGCTCGATTTGTCCGTCAGGGTGATTGTTACCGCTGACGTTCGCGGTGCGCGCGGGAGGGGCCCCCTGCCTCCCCCTCTTCGTGCGTTCTCCAATCCACTCTCCGGAGTTTCCCTCTGTCTC
The DNA here is from genome assembly GCF_051014615.1 of Bombus vancouverensis nearcticus. NCBI lineage: Eukaryota > Metazoa > Arthropoda > Insecta > Hymenoptera > Apidae > Bombus > Bombus vancouverensis. The sequence goes on along the minus strand of NC_134921.1, from coordinate 343,619 downwards.
TCCGCCCCTGTCTCGGGGATCAGCTTCGCCGGCTTCTTCTTTCCTGCCTCCTTCTTCTTTCTGCTTCTTTTCCTTTCAACCGTCTGCCATTCGATAACAGCTGTTCGGCCTCCCTTGGGCGCTGGGGCGTTTGGGGCTCCAGGCTCCATCCCTCTCGTGTTCGCGACAGGAGCGACCTCCTTTCCTTCTCCTTTTTCTATTCTCTGCAGTCGTTCCTCCAGTCGGTGCAGCAAGGATCTCATCTCCTCTGCATGGTGTTTGACTGCAGCGAGACGCGCCCTGTAGCTGCTCTCATCCGCGGTGGGGCGGGAGGCCGGCTCTTTTCGGAGTGCCTCTACCGCCGCCTCCAGTGTTGCTATGCGTCTTTGCGCTATAGCGAGTGCGTCGGTGACAGGATCCGTTCTCCTCACTATTTCGGTCACGCCCGCGGTGATGGTTCTCGCCGCCTCCTTCAGGGTTTTCACCTGCGTGCCCTTGTGGTTGCGGGGTGCCTCGGCAGCCTTGGCCACCTCAGCGGCCCGGCGAATCAGTTCGGCTCCTATGTCCGCCGTTGTGGCTGTTCTCATTTCTTCAGCCGGGTCCGCGGGGAGTTCGGGGGATTCGTTGGCCTTCTTTCTCTTCGCTCGGGGTGCTTCTCTGGCGGGGGTTTCCTCCTCCTCTGTTGTTTCCTCAGTCCATATTCCCTCCTTGTCCAGCGTGAAGCGGGAGGGTCCCTCCTTTGGCGGCATCGCCCTCGTCATGCTCCTGGTGCTGACGTGTGGCAGCTCCGCAGCCAGTTCCGTTTCCCTCCGTCCCCTAGCGTTTTCCTCTACCTCCTTCCCTTTCGCCATGGTTGCGTCTGTTTCCCCGTTGGGCGGGAAATGTCGCTCGGTCAGCACTTGCCACTCTGCCAGTCGCTGTCACTTTCAAGTGGCCCGCGCGACGCGCTTCGGCGCACGCGCCAATATGGCTGCGTCTGGGTAGTTTCTCGGGTAGCCCGTGTAGCGGCGCTGTTGTCACGCGTCCTAATATGGCTACTCCACCGTCCTAACCTCACACTTGGTTGGTTTTGCTTTAACTCCTTGTCCAAGCCAGACTTCCCGTAGCTACACCCGCTTTGCGTTCACAGGCACTAGTCCTCCACTCTGGTTACCTCCCTTGCCCAAGCTCTCCAGTTTTCCGGAGATTTCGATTACGCTCGCAGCTCCGTCCTCTCTACGTCTGCCTCCCATATATCCCCCCACTACTTTCCCCGAACGTTCGTAACCTAATGCGTTAACCACTGCGCTACCGTCGTCCGTTAGTTGTTTATGTCGAGTAGCGGTATTTGTGCTGTGTCGAGTGCCGCTACAAATGTATCAATATTTTCGTTAATGAGTTCTAGATCTTTTTCGAGGAGAGTTCCGAATAGAGTTTTAGATTCTGAGCCTATGACGTTGAGCAGTCCGCGTTTTCTTCTATAATGTAATAACAATTTTAAGTTCATGCGTTAGGTTTTCGAGATTTCTATACTTGATTTTTAGATTATTTGTCTCTGTTATGTAAGCATAAGGTGGTTTGCATTAACGGTTTATTAGCTCAATGTTGTAATCTATTGGTTTGATCGATTGGTTTGATCATTAAGGTCCACTATAAGAGTAATATTTACTTCTTCATTATACAGATAGCAATCGTCGTTTCTAAGAAAACGTTGGCATAACTTAGTGGTCTTACCACTAGATCGCTTTGAATGTATTCGAGAGTTAGAATTATCCATGTTATGGTCGCCTTCATGAAAAATAAGGTTTTAATCTGTTACCGTGGTTTCTTTGCGTTTAATCATTGCAATATTCAATAAGATAAGTAAGTGGATTGGACAAGAATTTCTGCCGGTCCTAGCCATTCGTAGTCTAGTTTGTTGGTTTTTTCGTCGTTATGTACCCATACTTTACCTTTTACTTGGAATATCGTTTGTGTTTTAATGACTATTCATATCTAATCTCTCCGATATTGCTTTTTGTTTGATTTAGTAATTTGTCTTGCTTTGACTATATAGGCGTTATATCAATTTTTCCAGAGGTTAAATAATTGTTCTTTAGTTAGAGTGGGGGTGTTTGATATTGAGGATGGCATGTTAGCTTGTCGTCCAAATGTCAGTTCGAAAGGGGTGTATCCGGTTGTTTCGTGTACAGAAGTATTATATCCTATACATATTAGTTTTAGGTTTTCGTCCCAGTTGGTTTGTCGGTCGATCGTGCAAGTTCGAATAAGGTCCTTTTTCACATCATGTGTTCGTTTGAGGGATCCGTTAAATTGCGGGTGGAAAGAAGTAGCTTTTATGTGCCAAACCTTCAAAGCCTTTTCAAATGCATCTGTGGCGGATCGGTACCAACAGGACGCCGACAGGTCGAGGCATCAACGCGGCGCAACACATCTCGGGCGATCCGCGGGTACCAACCGCCAACACCAGAGGGCTACGACGACAACGAGTCTGTCTATCTCGCTAGCGGTCAAATATACGAGCGAATGATACAAATACCGCACCTAGCGAGACTCCCTCTACGTCTAAGGCAGGGACTACCGGGCATAGCCTTACTGACGAGTCCACCGGTAATACCCGGACGAAACGCACAACTCTCTTTTCATCCGCCACAATTGTTTATGGGAAAAACCATCTTTTTCGTTAGTCAAGTATTGGAGTTTTCCCATTAGCTAACTACCTGCTTTCCCCGTAATTAGTAAGGACGTATAACAACCTAAGGGCTGTTTCAAGGACCAAACAGATAACACAAAAATAATAAACTAAAAGTTTAAGGTTATGGTGGGTCCCTGGGCTAATTGAGGGTACGCGCTGAACACATCCGGCCTCTAATATGAATTGACGTTACATAAGCAAGGGAGCGAGTTTCTTATTGCGAAGTTCGTGTAACTTCTCGGTTACTTGCGAGTTTACATTTATATATTGCCACCTTTGCCTCGATATCGTGGAAAAGAATCTTGAACTTCTGCATCGAACCGCTGTCGAATAACCTGAAACAAAATTGTGACGTGAATAACGTTATGTGCAAGGTGTTGAGCGTAGAAGGAGAAAATTTCCCTCTTTTTTCACGTATAATATCCCTCTTAATATGTTCGCCTGAAGCAGATCTGATAAAAAGATCCTTTCAAATCTATTATTGTATTCGATAGAGAAAATTGGTTCCGATATCAAGTTGCTTTCACGAATGGATATTGCTACATTGCAAGGGTAATCAGGCATGACAAATCTCAATCGCTGGATTATCATAAATGTTAAACGTAAACGTAATATTGATTGTGAATCTTCGATTAAGAAAGAAAGGATATAAAACCTTCAGATTATTGAAGTTACCTTAACTGATATTGTTTTTACCATATAATCGTATTATATGTGTTACGTCGGGCGACCCTCTACCTAGACCAGGCCAGACACCGCGGGCCAGACGGGAACCAAATGTCCGCTGATCCTTACTGCGTACCCTCAATAGTCTCAAGGACCCATCATAAATCTCAGTAATTTGCTAGCTAAGGTCCTTCAGACCCAACAAATATCTTTTTCCTAAATCACTTTCTAAAGAGTATTGTCTACTACGGCTTGACGCGGGAAACGTAGTTTTTCTCACGTACGATGCTTCCCACTAGCAACTTTCTGTCGAGGGCGGATGTTAAAAACGCGTTCAATTCCCTGCGGTGGGAGGTTATGCTGAAAGAGGCAAAGCGTAGGAGTCTCCCCTCCAATTTGACGAGGGTTCTCGCGAACTACTTCAACCCTAGTGGACTTATCGTGAAACAAATTTTTGCGGGTGTTCCACAGGGCTCTGTGTAGGTCCGCTTCTGTGGGACGTAGTTCACGATGGCCTGTTGGCCAGATTTGACAATCGAGTAAGTTTGAGAACTATTGCATTTGCGGACGACCTTGATTTGAATCTCGATATGAAGACGATACTAAAATGGTGTGAAGATTCGAGTCTCCAGATAGCAAAGGATAAAACTGAGATTATCTTATTGAGGAGAATGAGAGTCCCAAAGAATTTTAATATAACATTGACAGGAGAGGTGCCTAACACACGCGAAAAGGTTAAATACCTAGGCGTGGTGTTGGACTCCGAAAGGAAATATATTGACCACATCGAAGCAGTTTATACTATAGCGGACGCGATTTAGGAGCCATCAGAGGGCTCGTGCCGAATGTGAGCGGCCCCTCTGACGTCTGTAGAAAGTTGTACTATCAGGTATGGGAGACGGTCGTGCTATATGCCTCCCTGGTCTGGATGGATGCGCTTAACAAGGTCAAGACACTAGGCAAACTCTGCAGGGCACGGAGGAGTGCCTTGATAAGTACCTCTACGGCCTACAGGACTGAACAGTTTACATTCCTTTGTTTTCGAGACGCCGCGCACACATACTTCCACACACTGATATTCACATACAAGTGTAGTATCGTGGACGAAAGGCCTGGGAAATATCGGGCGAACTATGAATAATGTCGCGAGAGCCGAGGCGCCGTCGGGCCCATCAATGTGTCATCGGTCTTTTCAAGTGCATAGTTTCGTGGAAAAGACCTACGTGACCCTGGCCACGAGCGTCTGCAGAACACGTGTGCGGTGGGCCTAGGAAAAGGGCAATGGAATGCGACAACAGCGAGTCGAGAAACAGTGTGCGAGTCGAAAAGCAGTGTGCGAGTCGAAAAGCAGAGCGGGAGTCGAGAAACAGTGTGCGAGTCGAGAACGAGAGTGCGAGTCGAGGAGCCGAGTGCGAGTTGAGCGGAGACGGAGGTTGCGAGTGGCGTTGCCGAGAGAGTGTGGATTGCGCTGTTTTCTGTACGTTTGGTATGAATAGTTCAAGTTAAGCCACAATCGTCTTTTCTGTCTGATTAACATCTCTATTGTCCACTCTTTGTGAACATATTACATCACGATATTACATATTTTGGGGGCTCGTCCGGGATTGGACAAGACAGAAAACGAAACGGTTTAACAGAGCTATTCGAGCTAGTTGTGAATTTACCGGTACGCGGTGCGGTAAAAGACGATATCGTTGACTGTTTAAGTTTGTGTTGTGTGAAAAATGGCCAACGTCGGGGACGAACGATTGTCGGGTGAAGAGGGTTCGACGCTGGAGGAGCTGAGGAATAATCTCGCGCGAATGAACCTCCCTATATCGGGTGCGAGGTCAGTGCTGATTGCAAGGCTGAATCGGGCGTGTAGGGCTGGACAATCGTATCGTAAGGGATCGACGGGCGGTGAAGAGCTAACCGGTCAACGAGATTTAGAAAATGTACAGAGAGCTGAGCGTGATTGCAACGAAGATGAGGATGTTGAGAAAATGAATACGAAGGAGTTGAAGGAGCGCCTCGCTAGTTTGGGTTTAAAAACGACGGGAAGAAAAGTAGAGTTACGCGCACGGCTACGAGCGGCCATGGATGGTAATGACATATCGTCGGAAGAAGAAAGCGACGACGAAAGTGAGGATGAAGATGGCAAGAAAAACGCAAGAGAATACAAGAGAGATACGCGAAGGGTGTATCAGGACCGTGACGAATGTTGTCGAAGGGCATGTGTTGGTTCGACGCTGAGTTTTAGAGACGTCGAAGATGCATTAGAGTCGTTTAGTGGCAACAGAGGTGAAAATGTCGAACGATGGTTCGAGTCGTTCGAGGAAGTCGCTGATACGTGCATGTGGTCGGATGGGCAGAAGGCAGTCTACGCCAGGAAGCTGCTGAAGGGATCAGCGAAAATATTTGCGAGCTTCGAGTGTCATGCCAGGACTTGGCATGAGTTGAAGAGGGGGCTAGTGAAAGAATTTTCGAGGAAAGTCAACAGTAGGCAAGTACATCAGAAACTTGAAGAAACAAAGACGGAGAGTGAAGACGGGCTGATTGCACGGTTGAGAAGGGCACAGAACAAGGACATTGAAGTCCGTAGGATTTTGGACGCCGTAACGTGCAGTCAGGCCGATGGGCAGGTAGTAAGAAACAATATTTTGTATAAGGAGTGTGAGGACGATGTGCTAATAGTAGTATCGAAGGCGATGCGGGCTCAGGTAGTCAGGCAAGCGCACGAGCGTGGGCATTTCGAGGTTACCAAAACAGAAGCTATGGTCAAGAAGGACTTCTGGTTCAAGGGGTTACGCGAAAGGGTCGAACACGTGGTATCCAACTGCCTTGACTGTAGCCTAACCGAACGAAACATAGGTAAGCTAGAAGGGAACCTGCGAAATTACAAGAAAAGAAGAAAGCGTGCGAAGCAGTACCTGAGGAAGGACCCGTGCACACCTCGATTTTATGAAACCTTGGGTCCTAAATGCCGAAAGTGACGCATCTGATGACAGCGGATTAGAAGGCAACATCTGAGGGCAGATGTTATTGCAGGATGGCCGAATGTAGTATCGTGGACGAAAGGCCTGGGAAATATCGGGCGAACTATGAATAATGTCGCGAGAGCCGAGGCGCCGTCGGGCCCATCAATGTGTCATCGGTCTTTTCAAGTGCATAGTTTCGTGGAAAAGACCTACGTGACCCTGGCCACGAGCGTCTGCAGAACACGTGTGCGGTGGCCCTAGGAAAAGGGCAATGGAATGCGACAACAGCGAGTCGAGAAACAGTGTGCGAGTCGAAAAGCAGTGTGCGAGTCGAAAAGCAGAGCGGGAGTCGAGAAACAGTGTGCGAGTCGAGAACGAGAGTGCGAGTCGAGGAGCCGAGTGCGAGTTGAGCGGAGACGGAGGTTGCGAGTGGCGTTGCCGAGAGAGTGTGGATTGCGCTGTTTTCTGTACGTTTGGTATGAATAGTTCAAGTTAAGCCACAATCGTCTTTTCTGTCTGATTAACATCTCTATTGTCCACTCTTTGTGAACATATTACATCACGATATTACACAAGTATCTCTACTACGCATTTAACCTAGTCCAGCACAGAAAATTATACATATCTCAACAATTCTTTTTGGCATTTATACGCTTTCAAGTTATGACAATAAAAGGGCTAGTGAAAATTGGCGAATAGCGGTACTGGAGATTCTGTTAGCGGTGATACGCGGTCAATGATGTGATAGGTTTTAGAAAGATACGATGCTCGTACTTAAATTTTTCTGGGAGAACTTCTGAGGAATAGAATGTTGATAGATTTAGTATTGGGTAATCTGATTATTGGTTTGTTCAGATTTTTGTACTGATATATTAGGTAAAATTTTTAATGACATTGATGCGTAGCGGCACATGAGTCATAGGACAAGGCGGATCGAGAGCGTCTCATATTGTTGTTATGCCTCGAGCAATCCTCCACAGACGATTTTAAGACTATATTTTTGTATTTATTCAATTCTATGGATATTTTCTAAACTCGCCATCAGAATTCGCACTAGAATAGAATTCTTTAAAATCTACATTAAATTATTCCATTCATAAAATATACAATGTGCAAAATGAATTTCATTACAATTGAAGATTCTTTGATACATAAAGCTTTAATCGATAATGCGTTCTGGAATGTCATCAGTGCCAATGGCGCCATGTTGGTTTCCCTTTGAATCGTATCTTTACTTTAATCATTGACTGTAATACGATTCCAATTTGAAGCAAACGCGAGTACATGGTAGGAAACTGTAAATGAATGCTTTCTGCTCCACTGTTTCATTAAGCATATGCGTTTTGAAATCGGAAATCGTAAATCGTAAATCCAATCGTATAATGCATAGTAAACTGCTTTAAATTGCCGGTTACGTGTATTACTATCGCACTGAGTCTCTGAAAATTAGTGGAATATTCGATGAATATCTAGAAATTTTGCTTTATTATTTTGAAAAAGATGAAAAAGGTAGGATTAAATACCAATGAAAATAAAAGTAGATATACTATATATTCGTTAATTCTATTATTCAAAGCGAAACTATTTGACAAATTTAATTAAAGGCTGTAAAGAATCATGTGTCGCAACCATGAAGTTTAGACGTTCATTGTTTCAGGAGTGTTTTAAGTGAAGTAAAGTAAGTCATCGATAGGATTATTTATTTAACAACAAAGTAGGCTAGCATTACTCACAGAATAGATTTTATAAATTTATTCTATAACACATAATGGTTAACATATGTGGTTCATTGTGTGTCGTCGCTTTAAATTCGGCGAATCTCGAGCAATTTGGCTGTAAAAGGGAAGATTAGAAATGTCAAGTTCGGATTAATTTTTAATACCGACTCTCTAATCGAACAAAATCAACTATCATAAAGAACGACATGCATGAATTTAGCAAATGCATACGAATTTTCATTTGGCATCAGAAGTACATAGAATAAAATTCATCTTAAATCTGATTAAAGTCTTACATCCTCTATTAACACGATACTCAGAGTGAGTAATTTTATCCGGATATTTGCAGGTTGCAAAGGAGTGTAGGGGATGTGCATCAACGAGGTAAAGCATCCTGAACAGACGGATGTACTCGTACAATGGGCACTCGAATGTTTTTCGAGTGATTCCTGAATAGGATCGCCCATCTCAAAGGGAAGAGCCTCGAGTGCACGACAATTTCACTAAAATTTGCACGAGGAGGTGTTAATATTTTTTTCTGTTACTTCAAGTAAAATTTGCCCGTTATAAATTATCGCACACAATAAATTGAATGAAATTTGATGTGCCGGATTAAAGCTAGCACATTTTTGATACTCGAACAACACAGGTTACTATCGAGTTTCGGATAATCGATAATTAGGCTATACTAAATACAGCGTAGTCAACTAAATGATAAATTTAACCACCACGATAGTGAGGCGATTTTTTAAACTTTTGATCACAGCCTAAGTTGTTCGATTCCTCGAAAAAAAAAAATTATTTCGCGGTTCGGAAATTGTAGTACAATTAATTTAGAAGTAAATCGAACATATACTTTGACTTGCTTAACTAAGTACCGATTAGTTATGAATAAACAATCAATACGAAGTTATTATAAATGTTAAAATAAGTTCAAAATGTTAAGTAATATTTGCCCGTATAGTCTTATTTTCAAGAAAATATAATTTGAACGTGTTTAATTGCGAACTACTTTGGTATACGCGTATGATATGATTTTTAAGTTTATTTGTCTCACAAAAACAAAACACCTTAAGTAAAAATGTTTTCCTACATCTTTGTATGTAGCAATTTCCACATGTAGCTTAAACTCCTGTTCAGTCCGGGAATTAGCCAATTTTAAGTATGTTTGTCAAATTTTGAAACTCGATTTTTCCGGGAACTGAACCTCAGATGGAGAAATGTTATATCAAATTTTTTTCTTATTTTTCCACATAAAGCCACTCTTTGCCCGTGTACGTTGATTATAATAATTATATAATAATTATATACGTTGCGCTAGACAGACATCGAAATGGTTTTTTTGTATCAGACGTTGCATCCAACTGGAAACGGTGCTGGTACGTCCGAAACGTATCTACTTCTTCAGTGTGTAAGTGATGCACCTGATCATCTGCGAATGATTACCTAATGCAATTTCAATAAAAGATTTTTGTTGTGTCGTTAAAGCGATGATAAAACAACACTCTTCTCTTTTTTTTCTTTTTACTTTTGCCAAGACTAGGATCAAATACTTTGCTATATTTAAACTAAAACGAGGAATATGTAGCTCGTCATTTAAACGAGAATTGAGACAACGAACTCTTAAATAACGAAACTGCTCCATATTGTTTGATACTTATAGATACCTTATAGATACATCTTTTCACGCGGATTTGATAATGTCACAATGTTTTTCGACAACCTTAATAAAGAGTAAAATCGCCCTGAGTCAATCTATTTGTAATTTTTTAACTAAATCATATTCTGTTGAAAATAAGCACACGCTTTCGATTCAACGATGTTAATTAAGGATTAATATTAATTTTACAAATTTTTTACGAAAGATTAATAATTTAGATACATTTGTCTTCCCCAAAATGTCTTTTCAGCTAAGTGATGCCAGAAAGTCGAAGCTGCAGAAGTTCTCAAAAAGAAGAAGATATCACATTGAAATGACGGACAAGAGAAATTAAATTATTGGAAATTTTTTATGCATACGTATGTACATTATATCGAAACTGGCCACCATGATATTCCGTTCCAATTACTAAAAGGGTATGTATCCTTAAGCCATCCGAATGTGTCGATTTCGGTTACTCTCTGCACATCATATCGCACATCGCATAATAATAATCGTACATGAATAACCTTTCACTTTTAACCAAAAGTTTCCGTTAGATTTAATGAATGTTTGTACTGGGTATAGGATTTGTGAATGTTCCGATTTCACGTTACGATTTCATTCGTACATCCAGTCGACGCAATATATCTAAATGTATATATTTTTTTAAATATTTGCATACGTGCAATCTATCGTTTAATGATAATGAGCATCGACATGTGCTAGGTTAGGTTGACCTGAACATCGATACATTCAATGGTATACCAAACTAATGCTGTTTAACTGAATCGCTAAATCTGACGTACCTGCAGAAAATAAAATTTCTTCAATCTTCTACGTTCTTCGAAGATGTACTTATGGCCAAGATGTTGGCACGATTTCTTCTTTTACTGAGGGAATTTCTTTAATTATTACTTGCTGGTTTCGAATGTACAAATCTGCATTCATCGTAGCTCCTGGCTTTTCATTCTGTCATCTTTCTATCGTTTTTATGTTGCAGTCTAAAGCTATGCCCTATAATTGACAGACTTATTGCGATTGTTTACCAATCAAACATAAAAGTTTTCTATGCCTTTCGCTCAATCGATCCTTTTCTTTATGAATGCACGTTTTCCATAATAGTTTTCCGTCCAGTATATACTTGGTTGTTTCCTGCTACGGTATTTCATTGTCGTTTAATTCTACTGGGGAACATATAGGACGGGTAACATTGATTTTAGTTCTCCGTGTTCTTAACCAGAGCTCTATTTCGTAAAGATGATGTTGTAATTCTTTTGAGGCTTCGTGGAGCATTTCGAAGGTAGCTGTTGTACTATTTCGTATTGTCGGGAAGACTGGCGTGTATACGATATATATGATACTGATTGAATAGAATAAAGTAATAGAAAGTAACAGAAATCGAGTGGTTCATTGTGTTTTGCCCTAGAATAATCTGTCCGAGAGGTACAATTTTATGAGAGGATAACATGATTCTGATTAACACAGCAGTGTACCACACTGTGTTACAATGCAATTGCAATTATTACAATCCAGCAGATTGGGAAGTAACCTATTCTGACCATCGCGTCAGAGATAACAGTCACAAGCATTGTTTTTCGAAAGTGTTGGATTTCGCCTGGGGAGAAGTATTTGATCGAATGATTTCAGCCGCCCATCTGCTCGATCTGTCAATCTGTCGTTTTCTTGGTGACTTCTTTAGTTTGCTGGTAGTTGAAACACTTTTGAAAGATGCTCGGTAAACATTTCCGCTTTTTCTATCTCAATCCTTGCCTAGTTTCCAATTTCCATTTTTGTCGGAGGAACAGGTTTCATAAGCTGTCTTATCTTTTTCTGGATTTCCATGATGAATGATCTGTGGTTGTATTAGGTGCGAGATTTTTCAGGAATTCATTGAACGAATCGTTTCGACTTCTTTGTAGCAGGAGTTTCATTTTTTTTGTGTGCTTGGTTTAGTCTCGTTCTATCATACAAGTGTTTGGTTTCTTGCCATCTTCTTCTTTTTTGAATTAACAACTCTCTTATTTCGTTCAAGCGATGAAGGTTTCTTACTTTTCGACGATGGAGTGGGTTTCCACACAACTGCCTGTATTGCGTGGATAAAATGATCTACAGCTCCATCTATTTGTCCTTCCGCTTTTAGTGACATTTCTTTTTCTGTCCCGTCTTCTGGAATTAATCAAAAGTTTTTTAGCATTATAGGTAGCATTACATAACGTAGGTGGCTTTTTCTTATACGTAATGCTTTTATTCGTGATAGTTGCCGATATTGCTGTATGTTTTGATTCCAGGACTAAGTATGATTAGACAGAGAAACTTTCTTGATTTATCGCTTTTGTGACGAAGAAATCTAGTACATCAGATCTTTCGTGGGTAGGGCAATATGTAAGTTCTCCAGTTGCAAGGATTTGTACGTGCAGCCTTTGTGTCGCTTACAGTAGATTGCTTCCTTGCGCGTTTATTACCCTTGCTCTTCGATAAGAGTGTTTAGCTGCATTAAACAAGTTTAAGTACATTTTCATTGATATTTTACGACGACTTTCTACGACTACGTTTGTAGTTTGTAGGTAAGCCTCCATAAAAGATCGTAACACATTGCGTTTAATAATATCTTTTATCATTATGCGGAACCTACATGTACATTATCACTGAGGTAACTGGCAGAGTATACTTTGTATCTCGGTATTTTACAATAACTGCGGTTTGTAAAATGCGTTTTGGAAATTAGCAGTATATCTGGACGTCCAGGATATGTTGAAAGACCACCGACACTTCGTAACGTTATTATACTTATACTTTTATTATACTATATACTATACTATACTATACTATATTATACTATATTATATTATACTATACGTTATACTTTTAGAAGAGTGCTCAAAATTCAGCATTATTGGAAATGGCTTTACCTGCTTTGCTTGCCCACTAATGAGATTTTCCATTTCTGACATCGTTATGGCGACCTTTTCGTTGTTGTGTTTTCTGCCATTGTTCAAGGTTTGTTCCTTAGAATGCCTTTTTTCTGTTCTGATGTTTGGTGATACTCGAGTAGAATAGATTCATTTCCTTTATATCTGGTGTACTATTGGGTCGGTATGTGTCATATGGTATATATTTGTCGGGTTAGCGCTAGGAATAGGGTTGTGGGCGTCAACTGAATCTTCACGGGGATTAGCCATTGATACGGTACAACACAGGTGTAATTTATTACAATAATGTTACAGCCTTGACAATTAATCACGGCGATTAGGCACTCGCGACGCTAGTGATGATGGTCTCAGGTTCGATAACGAATCCGCGGTCAACGGGATGATAGATGAACGTTCTCACAAAATCTAAGTCTGACTCTTTGTTGGTAAAACGTGAAATAATTGCTGATCGTAAAGACGTTACTCTTTAGTCGACGGGATCGCGAGAGAGAATGAATTTCCGTCCCGATGATGCCACAGAGGAAAAATATATGAGGCGTGTCTAAGGGCACGGGATCATCGGATTCGTCGAGGATAGCCTTCGTTCAGAAAGTAAGGGAAATTGACGTTGCTGCTAATTGGTCAATCTCTGTATCGGTGGTTAGAAAAAGATGCTAGCCGCCCTGGAGGAAAAGTTGCTAGTGGGAGACGCCGTTCGTTGAAAAAAATAGGTCTCCCCTATTTTCCCGTAGTTGGGACAAAGACTGTTTGTCTGTTTGAAGGACTTTAGTTAACTAAATCCTAAGATTTATAACGGCCCGTGGCATCTGGTAACCATCATACCCGAAGAATAGGATCTGCATGTGGCGAGGCACGGGACAGAAACCGTTGGAATGTTTACTGTCGCACGCCGTCACAAATATTTCTTTTAAGGAGATCTATGGAGTTACTCCTGTAGGGGATCGAATAATGAGACTACCAATATGTGTACTCGTTAGTGTATTTAAAACAGATCTTGTCGCGAAACGATATGTATACAGTCGTTTAGTCACAGTTTATACTAAATCGCTTGCGATCACGTTCGTTTATTGTAATCGTCAGAAGAAGGTCAAAAGATACAAATTCGTCTTGTTTTACGGTTACATGTAGCGGCGCCATTGTTTTGCTCGGAGTTCATAACTCCTTACAATACCTGTGACCTAACGGTCTTGATACTCCGAAGCAAAACAACAACATGGTTTGAAGCAAATTCTAACTCTTGTGCCGCTACATCACCCCCTACCAGTGATAACGTTTTATTGCTTTTGCAGAGAAAGTCCCCGTGTGTAATCTTTTGTGATGCCTAGCCGAAACCTGCCTGTAGCCAATCAGGAAAACGGACTCTTCGGCCTGACCGTGTAACATACCTATTACTAGTGTTTCCTTCGTTGTTGCTATTCACGTCGCTTTCATTGCGAGTGTTCATTTGTTCTAGTGGAATAAGTATGTTACAGGTTTCGGCGGTTCTCGCGTCGAGATCCTCTGATACTACAAATGCTCGCTTAAGCCGGTCGACGGAAACCGTTATATCACGATTGTTAACCTTGATGGTGTACATTTTCTCGCCTCTTCGCATTACTCTAAACGGTCCATCGTAAGACGGCTGTAAAGGGCCTCTAATTGCGTCGTGTCGCAAGAATACATAGGGAGAGGACTCCACTTCGCGGAAAGTGAATACTTTCTTTTCCCTGTGTTACGTCACAGGCTGAGGCGGGACTTTCTCCATTTGTTCCTTAAGCAGGGTTGCAAATTCCGTGGTAGCTCGCTGCTTAGTTGGTAGAAAAAACTCTGCCGGTAAACATATGCCGGTACCGCATATCATCTCGGCCGCCGTTGCGTTTAGGTCCTCTTTTGTCGCAGTTCTAATTCCTAACAGCACAATTGGCAGAATCTCGACCCAGTTGCTCGTGTCGTGGCACCTGATCGCCGCTTTAAGCTATCTATGCAGGCGTTCTACCATCCCATTAGACGCAGGATGTTAGGCCGATGTGCGCAGGTGCGTGACGCCGAGCAACCGGCACAGCTCTTCGAACAGGTTCCGTTTCCCGATTTCCATGTGCACGGTGAGGTGCAATTTCTCGCGCGTTCCCCGTACGTCGCATGATAAAAGCATAAGCCACCCTGCCGTGACGGGCTTCGGGATCGCGAACGGCAACGGTTTTTCGCGCAGGGGCATGGTCGCCGGCGGCCCCCGATGGTCAACGCGCTTACCTGCGTCTGTATCTGCGTTATTTGTTCCTTCAGCGCGTTGATGGCGCCATAGCATCGTTTACTCCGCCGCCGTACGTTGTTGGATTGCCTCCTGCCGTGGTTCGGTCTGTACTGACCGCAACAACCTGTCCTAGTTCCGGGTGTATTTCGTAGATGCTGTCAGGCGATCGCGGTCAGAGTTTCGGGCCTCTTATCCTGGACGGCGGCTAGGACGTGTTGCACGTGCACCGGGAGTCGGCCTTCCCAGAGAGTCCGGATAAGTTCGTCTGATATTGCCGGGGTGGCGAGGCTTTTCAGATCCCGGTAGAATTGAGAAGGCGTCCTGTCGCCTATTTGTTCACTCTCGACTATTTTGCGTAGGCGTTGGGCGTCTGACTCGCCCAGCCTTTTGATAAGTTCGTTTTTAAGGAACACGTACTGCCCGCTCTCCGGTGGATTGGCTACGATGTCGCGGATGAGTCGCACATACGGTTTGTCTATGTTCGCGATGGCGGCATTATATTTGGCCTCCTCACTCGTAATCCGAGCGTGTTTGAACTGTGCCTCTAGCACGTTAAACCACAGCTCTACATCATCCGCCCAGAACGGTGGTATGCGAAGCTGGGCGTTTACCGCGTCCATGTTACCGAGCTCGTTTTTGTCGGTACTCGTCATCTCGGAAGCTCTAATACTCGCGATTACTTTATCACTTCCAATCACGTCGCGGTCACCAATTTGTAGGGGATCGAATAATGAGACTACCAATATGTGTATTCGTTAGTGTATTTAAAACAGATCTTGTCGCGAAACGATATCTATACAGTCGTTTAGTCACAGTTTATACTAAATCGCTTGCGACCACGTTCGTTTATTTATAATCGTCAGAAGAAGGTCGAAAGATACAAATTCGTCTTGTTTTACGGCTACATGTAGCGGCGCCATTGTTTTTCCCGGAGTTCATAAATCCTTACAATACCTGTGACCTAACGGTATTGATACTCCGAAGCAAAACAACAACATGTTTTGAAGCAAATTCTAACTCTTGTGCCGCTACACTCCATACCTTTGTTAGACAAAGCGTTCATCCCTTGACCGCGGCTACGTTTGGCGATTGACTGTCCCCAAGCTCATTATAACAAATCTCGGACAATTACAATCGGATTGAATAACTACAATTGTTTAATTACAGCTACAGTAGACTCTACATTACAATGTTGCGGGATTATCCAAAATTCCAAAGGCTCCGGTGTTCTTTCATCTTCGACATATTATTAGTATTAATTAGTTTGATTGAAAGTGGTTGCAAGTGGTTGCAGTGGTTTGCAAAATAAATTGAGCACCAGTAGCATAAATAAAGCTTAAGCAGCAAAAAGGATTTGTATTCATTATACTACATTATATTACAATAAAGTATATAGATTCCAAAAAATATTACACAATCAATACTAAAATTTTTAGTTTTAATTATAAAATAAAAGTAATAGATACCTTTTCTTTTAAAACGTTAAATATTTTAGTGAATATCTCTTATGTTTAATAACGTATTTTAAACAATTTCACATGTTACGTATTATTTTCTGTAAATAATTTATTCCTATTTTTTACCGTTCTTCCATTAAACAGTTTCTTAATTCGTCCGTAGAATTTAGTATTTTTTATGGAAAGAATATTAAAAATATTAAAACAGAGAATTGAATTCCAAGACCTTAAGAACTGTATTTACCAAGTAAAATAAAAAACATTCAATCGATATTTAATTTTTTTGGGATTAATATCTTCGTTATTCAATAGAATTTTGTATTTTCGTTTTCCTTTATCGTAAATAAAGTTTGTGATGGTATATAAATAATGTTTATAAAGGTAGGTGATAAATGCACCTATGTATGTATGTGCATTAGATGATATAAAACAATGTAATTTGAAAGCATACATACATACCTCGATTAGTAATTTATATTTTCGAATAGGAAGAAGCTTGCTATGATCTTTCGATATTGCGTTTGATAATGTAATTGTACTGTATCATGGGGACGTAATATTAATTTAGTTATCGTTCTTATTGTTCGAGTTTCGTATTTACATTCGATATATTACGAAATATACTTAAATTACTTGAAAATATAAAATTGCAAAAAACCCTAGTTAAACTAGTTGAACCTAGGATTAAGTATAATTGTGAATATCGTTGATATTAATTTTTAAATCAACGATATCTGAGTTGTTGCAACCACCTTCGTAGACGCGTCTCCTCCTAACGAGGACAAACGTGAAGCGTTAGAAGTTCCCAGAAAGATTACGAAATTTCCCAGCTCGGAACTTCTGCAACTATATCGTTCTTAAATTACTTTTGAGATGCACAACACGTAGTCGGCTATTGAACGTGACAGAAAGCAAAAATCCTAGAGAAACCAATGATTATTGTAGCTAACACATGCCCTAAGATTTCTATTCAGAAGCAGCCTTCTTTCACGCTTTGCCAACAAAGATTTCACATATTTTCTTGCATGTTTTAAAACGCAACATATGTACATATAAATATTGAAATTTTGTTAAGAAAATTTTTTCTTATTATGTTATTATTAATGCCAGTCAATTTTTTTCAAAATCATTTTAGTATAAACGAAGCTACTTTTAGTTAAAAAAATAAATTTTTAGACAAATTAAATACTTAAATACAATGATTAAACTTATATTATCTAAGCGAATCCTTTAATTTATGTCTCTGCAATAGCTAAATGTGTATTAGCTTCCATAGGCATTAGGCCACTTATAGAAAATAAAATAAATCTAAAAATTGTCAGCGACTTATTGAAACCTTCGTGATTATCTCATTTGAGTATTGACTTGTACAGTATTCGTATAGTCCATGTTATAATAAGAATTTCATAAATGCATTTGTTTTCATAAATTGATCCAATAATTTATCCAGTGATTATTGCTAAGTTCAAGTCTTAAAATTTTAGAGTCGTCAACACGCGCTGGCTTCTTGAAGACAAAATATCCCTTGCAGTGGCATTGGTATTACTTTATGTAAAAATCACAAGAGATGATAAACGTGATAAATCAATTTCTGTTGATTTTTTTGATTAAATGTTAAAGGTAATAGAGAAATAGATTTAAAAATAGTTGACAAACTTTGCAAAAAAGCAGATATTTCTAACATCATTCGATACTTTTAAAATGTTCAGAACTGTCGAAACAAGCATAAATTTAATCTAACAAGCAAATAAAAAGTATGTTATTTATTTTGAAATTGTTGTGCTCATAAGATTTTCCCTCAAGAAAAAGTAAAAAGTATGGCATACTTGCATTCAAAGATTTAATAGCTTTGATACAATGTTAAATTCCTATGTTAATAACGTGTAATTAGGAAGACAAACGATTTACAATGTTGACAAACTCTATTTTTCAGGCAAATATGTGTTTTAAAATTAAGATTTATGATACGGACATCGAAGATAGTGGACACCTATAAAGATTCGTTAAGGATCAATGTGTAAAAATCACTTTATGGATGCAGAAAATCTGGCTTCATATAACCTATCGGGATCTGGCGGCTACATTCTCGATATCGCTAAACGTGTCATGAACTATTGACACAGTCGCGCAATTCATCATATAATATGATAGCGTCATATAGCCATAAGTTAACACACCAGTTCTCATAGACACCTCTACACGTGTCGCTTTTTGCTCATTCTGCGATACAAGCAAATCTTTTTTATTGAGGCAAGTGGAATTTCCGTGAAAAGATTATCTCGAAGCAAGTTGTATGTTATTTATCATCAAACAATTATGATATAATACATAATTTTCTTAAATCGTTAGATTACACTTTTCTAAAAATAAATAAGATAGGGTTAGAAATCGCTGCTGTAAGTTTTGTAAATATACTGATATCCAAGTAAAATTTAACTTTGTTGTCGTTTAAAATTTTTGTTTATAAAAGTGAAAAACTTCCATTCTTACTTTTAAGGATATATGGACTAGTTTTTAAAGTTTGTAACAGAATGCTTCAAGAAGAGTAACGTACTTGGGAACATGAATAAATTGGTAGTTTCAGAACGATTCTGATGCAATTTTAATTGTAACGCAAAATTCTAACGAAGCGATAGAAAACGTGGTTTTTCCGTAATAGCTGCTAAGAGCAATTAAAAAGTAAGCAATCAAAAATCCTGTCTGTATTATGAACTGATATATCGAAATAGATATTAAATTAATTAAGCCAATTGAATTAACATTTTAGACAACTGACGCAAGAGTGCCTGCGTAGGTGCAGAATGTATACAGCCTTAGATCAATTGATGAGTCTACTTAATGCTTTACGACTTTACTGTATCACTTCCACCTATTATATGGCTGTACAGTCGCGAACAGATCTGCTCGTGTTCTGTTCACGAGTTGTTCGCCAGCTCCAGTGTAAACACAATGCTATTTTTGTGCATGATCAGTATACAGACAGCTCGCTGTCTGTTCTAGTCAAAGTAGACGTAGCATTGCTAAGGCTATGGAAGTATAAATTATCAAAAAGTATAATATCGTACAATTCATCTAATTATACGCGTTGTTGAGTTAATCCCTTGACGACGTAATAAAATGACGAAGAATTCAGGACGAACGACTTCAATTTGCTGTACTTACTACTATACTGATCAAAATTTACTGTATTTCTCGTAGTGGGTAGACAAAATTTATACTTTGAACATTTTATAAGGAATGAATGTTAGTTGTATTGCGAATGATGATATTCAAGTGTGACATTTATTTCTTACGAATCTAGAGGTCTCTATTACTAACAGTGACCATTTATGTATACAAATTTCACATCAAAGTATTATATCTGAGGTGTCCGTGTTGTCTGTGATAATTGAGCTGCTGGCTGTAGATGTCGCCGATGGGGTACTGCTGATTTTCTTCCGTTTTTGATACGTAGAAGAAATATCGAACTCCGGTCGCCGGAATTTGAACCCGGGTCCCGAACATTCGTAACGTAAGGCGCTAACCACTGCGCTGCCGTCGTCCGACAGAAATTAGTGTCGAATGGCGGTATTTGTTGTCGAGTACCGCCACACATCAAAGTATACATCAAAAACACTTTCTTCTCAAATCGCTGGAGCGATTGCAATTAAACTGCGAGTACTTTATCGATAGTATTAAATAAATAGAGCGAACAGTTATCTTATTAATTTTTGGTTTACATTGTTATTTTTATCGATATAGAGAATTAATATGGAACGAAAGCGCGGGTAAACGGCGGGAGTAACTATGACCCTCTTAAGGCCTGTAAACAGCATGCCGCTGTTAAATGGTTGTGCTGTGGGCCCCTAGGAGTGTGATAGTTGCTCAGGGACAGGGAAGACTTCGGTCTCGTCTGCTCAAGTCGCACTCCTACCTCCCCGTGGTACCGCCGGTAACATGAACGCCGCGTCGGCGTGGGGAATGGTCCCCCGGACGCGGCGTCCATGGCTAAACGGAGTGCAGCGACGAAGGAGCGGAAGACTATATGAAATTAAATGAATAACGAATCGCCTGCCAATCTAACGGTAATACCGCTTCTCGGCCCCGGAAGCGCTGTGGCGGATTTATTTGCTTCGGAGGGGACCATGGGTAATGAATTGGCGAGGCCCCCGGACATGATTCCTAAGATCATGGCGCCTTTGATGGGAGACAAGATTGCTTGTCCGATCTGTGAGAAAAGGCAAGTTCACCTTTGTTACGACCGTTCGCGGAGAGACGCGGTCGCTAGGAGAACGCGCCAGCGAGAGGCGTAAATTCTCGCTACGATTATGTTAATCGACGCCGCGAAATAGTCGTTCCCCTGTTTCTTTGCTATATTAATATAGTATTATTTGTTATAGATCCAGATCACCGACCTCGGCCAGGGCTATCAAAATTCGCCTTTGTCATGGCCAATAACCAATATAATATTAACTACGATAGAAACTGTCATTGTTAATTTAACACTAGCTATCGCCGCTATAATACGAATGGCCTGTATACACATTAAATAAACTATAATAAATAACTTATTATTTTTAAATACACCTTCTCTTATTTATCTATACTTTCCTTTGTCTTACGATCTACGTCCACCTTGACCTACGCATTGTCACGTAAAATTCGTGATAAAAAAAGGAGGAGCTGAGCAATGGCTTAACTTGACTGTCCTTGAAATAAAGTAAAACCCCAGCGAAGACGTAAAATATTTATTGCGGGTAGCCGCAACCGCGGCTTCGACCTTTTTGCAATCCACTAGCGATAAAAAGTTCGCGTACAAGGTAAATAGCGGGCAAAAGAACGATATAGAGCATAGAGTGTAGAGTATAGCAGCGTCGCAGAAAAAGAAAAATCAACAGCTTGGTCGGTCATTGCGCAGCAACAGATCAAGCAACGATAGAAATGATCATGGAAGTGCGTTTCTGATTCCCGGTCTCGACAATCGCACCGTTCACTCGACGATTGACCATAAATTGTTTCGCATTTTCTAGCGAACGGACACTTGAAACTACGTGCTTGTGGTACATTCGATAGCCAGGACAGAGGGATCATTCGTGAGCCTGTTTTCGTCCTGCGAGACGAGAAAATTATTAGAAATTCCCTGATGCAATTGTACGCGGTTTTATGCAACTTTGATTCTACGCGTGAACGATATTTAGCACAGAGGAGAAGGGTTAACATTTGCGCACTAATAGGTTCCCACGTAGCTAAAATGAAGCAAAAGTTGCGCGAAATTAACGGATGACAATTGAGAAATTTCTTGGATGATCTACGTTTATTACGGAATGGTTGGCTGCGAGAACCGATATCTAGTAGCATCTAAGTTGTGTGAGAGAGTTTCACGATAAAGGTACAGATCTCTGCCGATACTCTCTATCTGACTATCGTAGCAAATCTGCGTACTTTTGCAAGGTTCTCCAAATTAATACAAATTTTTAACTACCGTAAAATCGAGATATTATACTGTTAGGGAAGTGATACATTTACACTGTACATGAGAGTGTGTGTGTAAGGGTTAGAGGGCGTCAAGGACTCAGTGGAGACAAAAGACTGTTGCCAGATGTTAGAAGAATCTAGGCTAGTCGGTTGGCAACCAGCGTGCGTGCAAGACGTTCTTAGAGAGGAATATAGGTGTATAACTGTTGTATGGAAATATAGCCAATAATTTGTATTCCCAAATCCTCGAATTTCCTTAACATGGTAGCAGAGCGTGGTTACTAGTTTTGCAAGATATTTAGTGCGTGGTTACGATCTTGCGAGTAAGTTTTCAGTAAAGAAAAAAAACTTTCAGAAAAAAAATATACTTCGAGCACGTAGGAACGCTTGAGTAAGAAAAGAAAAAAAAGGAATCAATTAAAATGGAGAGATCGGAAATCATGATACCTATATTCGATGGTGAGGATTATGGAATGTGGAAGCAAAGAATCACGATGTTTCTCAAATATAAGGAATGCGAGGTTGTTACAACTAGAATGAAGAACGAAAGAGACGATGAAGACTGGGACAAAAAGGATTTGAAGGCGATTAATATAATTTATAGTGCAATATCGAACAGACAATTGGAGTATGTTAGGGAAGGAAAAACGGCGTATGATATAATAAAAAGGTTCGATGAAATGTACTTGAAAGAGTCGACGGCACTGCAGATCGTATGCAGAAGGAGATTGGAAAACATAAGACTGGAGAGCTACAGTGATTCAGCATCATTCTTTAACGATTTTGAGAAATTAATCAATGAATTAAAAAGTGCGGGCGCACAAGTAAGTGAGAGGGAAAAGCTGAATTACATGCTGAATACGTTACCCGAAGAATACAGCTACATGGCGGACATAATAGACGCATTGAAAGAAGAGGATCAAACGGTAGCGTATGTAAAAAATAAAATAGAGGTAGCAGAGAAGAAAAATAAATCCAATCGAGGAGAAAGGCAAACCAACGCCTTTTCTGCAAAAAAGGAAGGATGCTTCAGATGTGGAAGATTAGGACACTTTGCGAGAGAGTGTCAAAATGGCGTCCAAGCGGGAAGCAGTAACGGCTATTGGCATGGGCCAACACGTGGTCGAAACAGAGGAAGAGGGAACAAAGGCAATACGAGCAGAGGACGTGGAAACTTTCATCGTCAATCAACAACCGGCACGGGCGAGCATGGAAACTCAAGAGCAGGCATATGGATAGCAACGGCGCACGCAGCAAACAGCAGTGAGACGAATGAGATAAGTAAGAACGAAATAGTGTGGCTATTAGATAGCGGTTGTACTGATCACATAATTAATGATATAAATTATTTCGATAAATCTATCGACCTAAAAGAACCGGTAAATATATATTTAGGCGATAATAGACCGATAAAAGCGACAAAAGTTGGGAATGTTATAAGTTATTTCGAAGCATTCGGAAAACAAAATGAAATAAATATGAGGAAAGTATTTTACGCGAAAGAAATGTCCGCAAATTTGATTAGTTTAGGTAAACTAACAGACAATAAGAATACGGTTATTTCCAAAGGAAATATTGCGAAAATAATAGATGAGGATAATAAACTTACAGCTGTAGCGTTCAAAGAAAATGGGACATATAGAATAAAAAGTATATTGAAAGGGAAGAAGCACTTAGTAAACAGCGCCGAACGTAGTGGTATGAGTAAAAAGGAAAGATGGCATAGGATGCTAGGACACGTAAATTTTAAATATTTAGAGATTTTGGGTAAAGAGCAGCTAGTGACTGGCATACCGAATGAATTTGAAAAGGAACTTTTGAAATGTAGGGTGTGTATAGAAAGCAAAATGCATAACTTACCTTTCAAAAATAATCGAACTAAGGCTAGGGAAATAATGGAAATTATTCATACGGACGTATGTGGTCCCTTTAAGACCACCGGATTCAATGGAGAAAAATATTTCATTTCATTTATCGATGATTATAGTAAAATAGCTAGGATCTATTGTATAAAATCAAAAGATGAGGTCTTTGATTCTTTCGTACAGTTCGTAAATGAAGCCGAAAATTTAACGGGCAAGAGGTTAAAAATATTAAGATGCGATAATGGTAAAGAATATTTAAATAATCGAATTTATAAATTTGCTAGGGATAAAGGTATAAGAATAAATAATTGCCCAACATACGTACATGAATTAAACGGGACAGCGGAAAGGTATAATAGAACAGTGATGGACATGGCGCGTTGCTTGTTAGCGGAAGCGAAAGTACATAAAAGGTACTGGCCGGAAATAGTTTGTACAGTAGCATACTTGAAAAATCGAATATTAGCGAATACTATAGAAAGAAAGACACCTTTTGAAATATTCTTCGGGAGAAAACCAAGTGTTAAAAATCTACATCTATATGGAAGTAAAGTTTTTGTAAGAAGGCCAGAACAAAAAAGAGTTTCCAAATGGGACAAGAAGGCAGATATGGGAATTCTATTAGGATATAGTGAAGTAGGATACAGAGTCTTATTAGGTGGGAAAATAACAATAGCTAGACATGTAGAGGTCATAGAGACAGACACTAAATGTATCGGTTTTGAGGAAAATTCATTAGAGGCAGATAGAAATGATAGCGAAGATAACTATTCATTGGATGGTATGGATAAGGAAGAGTTAGAAGGTAGGAAAGATGAAAATAATAGTAGTATTGAAAGCTCAAACACTCCTAGGAGATCTACACGTATTAAGAAAACTCCAGTAAGGTATCCAGAAAAGGAAAATATTTGCGAGATTCATGCAAATTATTGTAAAGTAGATATCCCTCGTACATTTGAGGAGGCGATTTGTTGCGAAAATAATGAAGTTTGGAAACAGGCTATGGATAAGGAAATAGAATGTCTCTATAAGAATAAAACTTGGAAATTGGTAGAAAGGGTAAAAGGCAAAGAAGTATTAGATGTAAAATGGGTTTACACGAAAAAATCAGAGGACAGGTATAAGGCTAGATTAGTGGTAAGGGGATTTCAACAAAGAAACGTAGCCGATGACATATATTCTCCAGTGGCGAGTAATCAGACCTTTAAGATATTGCTATCATATTGTTGTCAAAATGGATTAATAATTGAGCAAATGGATGTAGAAACTGCCTTTTTAAATGGTGAAGTAACCTCGGAGGTATATGTAAATCAACCAAAGGGATATGCGGACGGAACGAATAGAGTTTGTAAATTATCGAAAGCGCTTTATGGGTTAAAAGAAAGTCCGAGGGACTGGTATGAGTGTTTTGATAAGTATGTGACGAGATTAGGTTTTAAAAAGAACAATATAGAGCTGTGCCTATATACTTATGGAGAGGGAGAAAATGTTGTTTATTTGTTAATATACGTAGACGATTTGTTGATTTGTAGTAAAAACAAAGGGAAGATACAAAGTGTAAAAAAAAATTATTAACTGATAAATTTGAAATGAAAGATTTAGGTGAAGTAAAAGAATATCTTGGAATAAATATAGAGTATGATTATTTAAAAAATGAAATGAGATTAAGCCAAAAGAAATACATAGAATCATTAGCAAACAAATATAAATTACATAACAGCAAATTGTACTGTACACCTATGGAGACCAACTTAAAAATTGAAAAAGCTGAGATAAATAGAGAGGACATTGGATATAAGAATTTAATTGGCGCATTGCTGTATATTAGTGTAAATACCAGACCCGATATAAGTTATAGTGTGAATTATCTGAGTAGATTTCAAGATTGTTGTAACGAGACACATTTTAAATATGCCTTGCGAATATTGAAATATTTGTACCGGACTAGAGATTTAGGGCTACATTATAAAAGAAATGAAAAATGCGAAACGATAGATTGTTATGTGGACGCTGATTGGGCAGGAGATCATATAGATAGGAAATCGACTTCTGGGTATGTAATTAGATTGTATGGAAATGTAATTGGATGGAAGTCTAAAAAACAAAGGTGTGTGACAAAAGCCTCGACGTATGCAGAGTATGTAGCTCTATCGGAAGCGGTGAGCGAAGTAATGACTATCAGAGAACAAATGAAAATCTTCGATGTAAATGTAGACGATAACCCTGTAAAAATCTATGAGGATAACTCTGGAGTAATGAGTATAGCAAAATACGGAACTTTTACAAAAAATTCTAAACACATCGAAGTTCATTACCACTACGTTCACGAGTACGTAAAGGAAAATAAGATAAACATAATAAAAGTAAGTACAGAAGAAAACACTGCGGATATTTTTACGAAGGCACTGTGTAGAGAGAAATTTGAAAGGTTTAGGTCATGGATGAATGTAAAATAAGAGAAATATAAAGAAAGCGATAAATGTTAAATATTTTGTTAATTCGACAAGTATGTAAATAAAATTAAGTGTACAGTATAAATGTAAGGAGGCGTGTTAGGGAAGTGATACATTTACGGGTTAGAGGGCGTCAAGGACTCAGTGGAGACAAAAGACTGTTGCCAGATGTTAGAAGAATCTAGGCTAGTCGGTTGGCAACCAGCGTGCGTGCAAGACGTTCTTAGAGAGGAATATAGGTGTATAACTGTTGTATGGAAATATAGCCAATAATTTGTATTCCCAAATCCTCGAATTTCCTTAACATATACGTCGTAAAGCAAAGATAAGGAGAGTGGCGATGACCTCGGAAACGCGAAAAATATCTCAGAAGATAGAATTTTGATGGCGCGAGGGACAAATGTTCGTGATGGTTTTCCCAATAGCGATTCTGATTCCTCCTTGACGTGTCTGCTCGGCGCCAGTTCCGGCATCGTGACAACCACCGTAAGACCTAGAACGCCCTTACAGCCTCCTTTACATCGTATATGCTCTTCTCGCTGTTGATGAAAATCCTATTTGTTAAATTAGACGTTTTCTCGCTTTTAAACAAAGTAAACCGCGTTTCTCACAGATGATCGGCAGATGGCAATGATGCGATATAGTGCAACAGAGTGAAATTTTACGCGCGTGAATCGAGCAGGATTATAATGTAACAGGAGCACAACAAAGTGGAAACTTGTAATGAAAAAGGAAGAACATACTGCCAAAGAAACTCATTTTCTCCATTTTCTTTCGTAGAATTATATTTCACTTGCGAGTATTATAGCATGTCTGCTTTTGATACAAAAGTCATAAAAGGTTTACGTATCTGCACGTATATTTACGCTGTATGAACAACACTTGAGTATTACACGCATACATTATCGACAAATAGATCCACGTTCGAGATAAGAGTTCCTCGTTGATTCTTTCTCATGGTATAAATAACGAGAAATTATCAGGAAGTATGTAATAACGTTACAGTAAAACTACTTGTACTTTGTTAATTTTACACGCATGTATAACAGCTACAACGATATTCGTCGTTAAATCAATAAATAAAAGCGTTCCCCAGCGTACGTACAAGACTAGATCTTGAAATATAAGAATCGACGTAAGAATAAGACTAGAAAAGTTCGAAATGAAAATAATTCGCCGAAACGGCAAAAAGAGAATGCCTGACACAAAAATAACGATATGGTAAATCAGCGTCCCGTTTTAATTTTCATCGATCCGTCGTCCAGCAAACGAGATGTGTCAAGCAGCGATGGCGACAAGATAGCAGAGACGAAATATTATCGAGTTAACGCGCGCGAAGTGGTCGCAGGAATGGCTGACGGGTGCGAGAGTGTAATGCACTTACGTCACGTGAATTTCAGACGAAACAACCGGTGGTGTAACGAAAATTTAGCGTCGTAACCGAACGTTCTAAATATAAACAGAATGGCTGTTGACCGAGAGAAAAATGCTCGACGATTTGTTCTCTTACAAGATTGAACGTCCACGGTCGACCCATTTATCAGACCCTCCTCGTGCCACGAAGAGACGAAATTCCCCAGTGCTATTTAATCGTGCGAATTATATCACGCGTATCTCGCGAATTATTACACGATAGTGATAATAAGTCAAATCTAATAAAATTTACTTCTCATTAAAAAGTCGTACCAAAACAATTACTTATTAATTGCGTTATTTATTAATTCTTAAGAAGACACATATAAATAAGAAGAAATGATAATATTTGATTAGCATAATAAAAATAATATATGCCTATGATCATCCCAAAATATAAAAAGTGTAGTCTTACGTTCATTGATATATTAAGAACACATACATATTTTAACGATAGTTACAATGTAACATCATTTCTATATTATATGCAAGGTATAACAAGTATTTTTGCTCTAAGGCACAATTTGAAATCAACAACGTTCAGTTTAACAAATTATAACTTTTATTCGTTTTCCATCATGGAATAACGCGGTGGTGTCTTTCATATTGCACTGGACGTGCTTTGTAATCTACTACTATCAATATTTTGAAACATTTCAGTTAAATCTGGTGTGCACTTTCTGCTATCAAAGAATTTATAGACTGCTTTCTCCGGAATGTATCGTTGCATTGAGAGTTGATTTTCATGTATGTGCGCTAAAATTGATAAAAATTCGAGTACTCTAATGTTTATTAACTCATTTAGTAAAACAATACTTACATTGTGCCCAATGTGGAATTGTATTGTCACGTCCCGCGCTGCGCACGCGCCGTAACGTAGACTAAAACTACCAATAGCGCGAGTGAACGTTTCAATTTTTGATTCAAATAAACTTTAACAATTTGTATAGAAACTAAATTCGAGTCTCACAACCCCCACGGAATAACCCGTCACATGACGACCCCTCCACGGTAGACCTAATTATAAATAAGCGTAGCGACATAGAAGACAGAGAGATAATTCCTTAGTTCAGAATAGTTAATTCCTCAGTTCTTGGTGATTAATACCTTGGTTCTTGGCGATCAGCTCCCCAATTCTTGGCAAGTAATTTCTTTGTTCATAGCGATTAGTTCTCAATTCCTTTAGCTCTTAATTTCTCAGTTCCTTTGCCTTTCAATTCTTTAGTTCGTTAGTTTTTCGGCTCTTAGTTCCTTTAGCTCTTAGTTTTTTGCTCTCAGTTCTTAAGTTCTTTAGTCCTTTAGTTCTTTAGCTTTTAGTTCTTTGTTTCACTAGTTCGCAGTCCTTGTCAGTTTTGTTAATCCACGTGTTTGTATTTGTCAATTTGTAAATTATTGAAAATCAATTAAATTAAAATCTTGTCATTAATAAGAGTGAAAACGTATCGCGAGTGATTGTAACTTCGGGTATTCGAAATCTCAACGACAATTCTGTCAATACTCAATTAGAATAAACATTTGTTGTGGAGAATATTTGTCTAATAATATAATAGGATTAAGCGAACATTTATTTTCACCAACTTTAATCCTCTCCAGTGCCAGTACTCCTGCGCGCAGCAGGTTAGCCGAAACGTGGAGTTTAATTGCCAATCGCATTAAACATCAGACAACGCTACCATTTAATCTAAATTCAAAAATTAACGGCAACACAACCAAAACGAACCAAACAAAAACGTAACAGTATGCTTTGGTCTGGATTCATGACCTGATTCATCGTTGTCAAGTTCACCATCCAAAACGTAAGTGGTTGGACCTTGCTGTTTGGAGCCATATTTTGGCTAAAATATTGAATGAATAATAGCTTGTGCTTTTATAACAGAAGAATACTTTGATATTATTGTTTATAATCTTACCTGTGATGTAATTATCTGATGCTTAGTTTTCATTGCTTCATCCGCAGCTTGTCGTTGAGCTCTTAATTCGGCGTCTTTTCGTTTTTCAGCTTTCTGTTCTCGACGTCTTTGTTCAGCTAATATTCGCTCCGCTTTTTCTTGTTCTTGTAAACGTTGTAAACGCTGTTGCTCTTCTTGTTTTCTTCTTTCATCGACATCCTTATTCTGTTTTGCTAATAAAATTTTTTTGGCTTTTGCAATCAACTTTCGTGCTAATTTATTAGCAATCGCTTTTTCTGCAATGTTTGCATTTTCCGAAGCTTCTGTTTGTGCAGCAGCTCTAGTGTTTTGTTCTCGTATTTTTGTTGCGTTTGTATGTATGTATTACAGTAGAATCTGATACTGTATTATCAATATTGGTAATAGCATTTTCTGGGATAGTCTCTATACGGTGATGACCCTTTTTCTTCAAAACTTTCGGCGTCTTTGTAGTTGAAGGGCCAGAGACTGATTGTGGCATTTCAGCAATTAAACTATGTAAATAATCCATAGTATCTTTAAACTAGTCGTTTTTAAATTTTTTAACATCCAAGCAATAATTATGTATATTCGATATATCTTTGGTAATCATTGCTTTAATCTCATTCTTTGATCTAGTACTCATATTTAAAATCTACAAATAAATTTGAGGCGCAAGTGTTGTCCATGATACTTGTAGCTGCTGAATGTAGATGTCGCGCTGCTGGGGTACTGCTGATTTTCTTCCGCTTTTTGATGCATCCGGTCGCCGGGATTCGAACCCGGATCCCGAAACGTTCGTAACCTAAGGCGCTAACCACTGTGCTGCCGTCGTCCGACACTAGTTAGTCTCGAGTGGTGGTTTTTGCTGTTTAGTGCCGCCACAAATTCTTTATAAGTATTTAATATATACATTAAAATATACTTTTTAATAATACGCAGCATAATGTAATATTATGGTTGAAATTATGACATATATAACAATCAATATAAACACATTATGTTTACTTCTATTAACTTAGAAGCATATATAAATTATTTAAAAAAAATATTTATATGAAATAATAATAAAATAATGAAGTAACGTTGAAAATAGAATCTAGTTTAATTATACAATACAATATACTTAAAAATACAATATACTTTAATTAACAAAATAAGTAAATAACGAAGTATTTATTAATATTATTATATAGCATTATATTAAATTATTATAATATGTCGGAGGTGAAAGAACACCGGAGTCTTTGGAATTTTGGTTAATCCCGCAACATTGTAACCTAGAGTCTACTATAGCTGTAATTAAACAATTGTAGTTATTCAATCCGATTGTAATTGTTCGCGAGTTGTGATAATGAGCTTGGGCTCGAGGCGACAGTCAGTCGCCGAACGTAGCCGCGGTCACGGGATGAACGCTTTGTCTAACAAAGGTATGGAGTAATTCTAAGCTCTCCTTAAAAGAAATATTCGTGGCGACACGCGACAGTAAACATTCCAACGGTTTCTGTCCCGTGGATCACCACACGCAGACCCTATTCTTCGAGTAAGATGATTGCCAGATGTCTTTAATCTTGTGCATTAAAATAACCTCATATCCATCCGAACTAGAGTCGATACGAAGTTCTATCGGATGGTTCGGGTCAAATACCATTAACACCGGCGCGTCGGTCAGGGCGGAAATTACCTTTTGCCTTATTTCTTCATGCCTGTCCGTCCAAGTCATGTTTTTATTATCGGAAGTAAGCGCATACAAGGGTTTCATTACCCGTGAAAATTTAGGGACGAATTTTCGGAAATAAAAGGCTAAACCTATGAACCGCCTAAGCTGTGTCACGGTCGTTAACGCAGGTAAAGAACTCAAGGCGTGCATTTTACCCGGGTTGGGACGAACTTCTCCGTCGTAAATTACATATTCCAAATAGAGTACCGATGCCTTTAGAAAAGAACATTTTGAAAAGTTAAAGGAGAATCCGGCTTACAAGGGTATCTAGTACGGTGTGCAATCCTTTTAGAGCTTGATCTATCGAGTCGGCAATAATTAGGACATCATCCAAATAGACGACAACGTACGAATGGCACGTTGGCTGTTATACGTGTTTTCAAAGGAATCTCAAGAATGATCTCTCGTTTCGTTTGTTCGCAACATCGAAATCAGCAGCCGCTGCTGAATAAAACGAAGGAAAGTGTAGTACAGATCACTCCGACCAAATGATTTCTTATGTCACCACAATTAAAAAGGGTCAAATGCTACAGAAGACTTGGCATGCGACTACTGAGGATTTCCGTAGTAAAAGCTTTGATGGTTTACAAAATTGTAGCAAGGAAGAACATAAATATTAGAATATTTAGACAAGTATTAGTTGCAAAATTATTAGGGTTGTCCGAAAATGTAAGAATCCCCATTTTCGACGGAGTCGGCATAGTATCGCCGTCCGGAAAATGACTTCCGGAAGAAACATTAAACGCGCACGCACTTATGTTTTGCAAATAAAGGACATCGAATGGATCGAACAAAGGCACGAAAGAATTCGAAGAAAACAACAACTTATTATCCAAATTGTTCATCGAGTGTAATCAATGCTGTATACTTCCTAGAATTAGGATGAATACGGATTTGGAGAAACTCACCGGCCATGTCCAGAATAATAAAATATCTCGCTTTTGCAATCTCGCGACTTGATCCGCAATGAGGGGTAAAGGATACCGATCCGCGACCTTATATTTATTTAGTTCTCGAAAATCTACCTATCATCTATTTGAACCATTGTTCGTCTTCACGAGTAACACAGGGCTCGCGAACGGTGAATTACTAGGCTTTATGATTTTTGGCTGTAATTAAGTCGCTTGTTCTCTCACGTACTATTCTGCGCTCGCGAAGTCTATTAGGACTCCTTGTACGGCGATGTTAGGATCAATTAATTGTACTTCTAACTGGCCTGTATTTTTTTGTACGAGTACTTAGGGAACCCGTAACGGATGAATCTCTGAATTTTCGGAAAGAAAGATTAATCGACTTTTGTCACTACCACGTACCTCATTGTCAACTGTTGAAGTGGTTACCACTTCTAAGAAAACTCTACATCTGGTCTTTTTTAGTTTTCTCAAGCACTAAAGCCATCGACAGCGTGTAGACAAAATACTGCGACGAAGTCAGGCCATAAACAGTAGACAGGCGACGTTGGCTTCGGGGTTTTTCAGTTATTAGGTAACACAGCTAGCGTGCGGATCTGGACCAGCTCAAATTGTATTTTTACTTATTACACTTCTATTTAAATATATTTTCTACCTTACAATTTATCCACGTGTTTTCTCTGTTTACACACCGAATAACCTCAACAGGTTATGGGCCCAGGGCTGTAAATTGCAAGGCAGCAACGTGAAGTGAATAAATTGTTAAAGTGTTGTGCTTAGTAAAATAAGGGATAGTGCTAAAATGGAATCAGCAAGTGCGAAGGTCGAGATGTTACGCGGCGAAGAAAATTGGCTCCAGTGGCGTTTTGTTATGCGTACACTTTTGGAGGAAGATGACGACCTGATCAACGTGTGTGAAGGGAATTTGTGTCATCCAGGTAACAGCGCGGAGAAAGAAATCGCTCGTGGAAGATTTTTGAAAGCAGATCGATTAGCGAGAAAATTAATCGTGACCTCAGTAGGAAAGAAACCGGTGGATTTTAACGAAGCGATGAGATCCGAAAAGAAAGAGTTATGGGAAACAGCTATGAATGATGAAATGAAATCGCACCATGAAAATAAGACGTGGATACTTGTAGAAAAACCTAAAGATCAGAAGGTACTTAGCAATAGGTGGGTTTTAACGATAAAGCTAAATCCGGACAACTCGGAACGATACAAAGCGCGACTTGTAATAAAAGGGTGTTCACAGAAAGAAGGCATAGATTATAAGGAAACATATATTCCCGTTGCTCGGTTTGACACAATTAGATTAATGCTCAGTATTGCAGCCAAAAATAATTTACACCTCGGACAGTTCAACATTAAAACCGCATTCTTATATGGAAGTCTGAAAGAAGATATTTATATGAAACAACCTAAAGGTTATGATGATGGTACAAATCGGGTTTGTAAATTGCTAAAAAGCCTATATGGCTTAAAGCAGTCTCCAAGATGTTGGACGGAACGTTTCACAAAATTTATCTTGAACTTAAAATTTTATCAGAGTAACGCAGATCCTTGTTTTTATATTTATACAGAAGACGACAAATTAATGTTGATGACCATATACGTAGACGATGGACTGGTAGCAGCTTCAGACGAATCTTTAATTGATAAATTCTTCGATGATTTAAATAAAGAATTCAAAATTACGAGTTCGAAAGAAGTAAAGAGTTTTCTTGGACTTGAAATTAATAGATTAGAAGATGGTTCAATATTCATTCATCAGAGTAGGTATATCGAAAATATATTGGAAAAATTTAATATGAATGAGGCAAACAGTGTTTCTACACCTATCGAGACTAATTGGAACGAAAGTAACATAGGCGATAATGATTGTAACGCACCATACAGAGAAGCCGTAGGGAACTTAATGTTTTTACAAACCGTAAGTAGGCCAAATATTAGTTTTGCAATAAATATAGCGGCGAGACACTTAGAGAATCGAAACCAGTATCAATGGAAATTAGTCAAACGAATTTTGCGCTACATAAAAGGGACCGCAGACATGGGACTCTTATATACAAAAGCAGGCAGTCTCGAAACCTTTAGCGACGCTGACTATGCAGGCGACAAAGAAACAAGAAAGTCGACATCAGGCGTTGTATGTAAGTATGCGAATGCGGCCATCACATGGCAATGTAAGCGACAACAATGTATAGCTCTATCTACGACCGAAGCTGAATATGTCAGTGCAGCCTCAGGAGCGAAAGAAATTATGTGGCTAAAGAAAATATTTCTTGAATGTAAATTAGAGATCCTTAAGTATATGCTATGTGTAGACAATACTAGTGCCGTGAAATTAATTAAGAATCCAGAATTCCATCAAAGAAGTAAGCATATTGACGTAAGATATCATTTCTTGCGAGATTTATACAATAGAGGCGAAATTGATATAACGTATGTAACAAGCGAAGAGCAATTGGCAGATATATGTACAAAGGCGTTGCCAAAACCGAGATTTGAATATTTAAGGAAAAAGTTAGGTTTGAAAAATAAAAAAGATATTAAGAGGTAATTGTTTGTAAACATGTAGAGTTTTTAGGGAGGGTGTCGAAGTGATTATTACTTCTCAAAAAAAAAAAGAGGAAAAACTCTACATGATCTGTTTAGTCTTCTAGTTTTTTTTTGTGTAATAAATTAATTTGTATGGAAAAGAGAAAGGCGACTGGCAAATGTACGTGAGAAGGCATTGACAAATTAATTTTCAGATATTTACGACAAGAGTTAGAAAATATTAAGAGATAATTTGTAAATTTGAGATAATTGTTTGTAGGGATGTAGAGTTTTAGGGAGGGTGTTGAAGTGGTTACCACTTCTAAGAAAACTCTACATCTGGTCTTTTTTAGTTTTCTCAAGCACTGAAGCCATCGACAGCGTGTAGACAAAAGACTGCGACGAAGTCAGGCCATAAACAGTAGACAGGCGACGCTGGTTTCGGGGTTTTTCAGTTATTAGGTAACACAGCTAGCGTGCGGATCTGGACCAGCTCAAATTGTATTTTTACTTATTACACTTCTATTTAAATATATTTTCTACCTTACAATTTATCCACGTGTTTTCTCTGTTTACACACCGAATAACCTCAACATCAACTTCATTAACATCGATCTCGTTTTCAGCTGTTTTATTACAGGCATTAATTATTTTTGTTTTACACATAGCGAGGCTATTTTGTGTAATATTACGTCAAAATCTTGGCTTAAAATTTGACGAGCAATCGCGATATCGTATTTTTAAATAACTATCAGCCAGGACATGAAAAATTTATCTCTAACCACTAACACCTGCAACGGACAAGATTTGAGCGATACGTTTAGTACCAATATCTCTTATTCCTCGCATTACTACTATATCAATCGTTCTTTTGCCAGAAATTCTCAAGACTACGGATTCTTATTTAGCGAACACTCGGCTCCGAAATCGGGGTAAAATGGAAACGACTCACCCGGATGGCTTGATCTACCAGTTGGCGCCTCCATTACGTAGAAGTCGATTCGAAACTCGGTATTGAAATTATATTCAGGGCACTGCTTTGTAAAGGATTTTCCTCCATAATCAGATTGGTAGCTGCGCACCATGCAGCGGAGTCGAAAAATTGATAGGTTCCACACTCGATTTTTGCACTAGCGACGGAATTAACTCGCGCACGATGGTCGTACGCTCTTGCACTGTTATAACCGGCACTGATCCCACTTCTGATGTCGGGTTTACATTAGAATTAGGGTTAGGGGCGTGAAACGAATCTTCGTTTCGGGTTACACGTTGTCGTTATGCAATAGAGAAGACATTGACTAGTGCAAATACGATTATTATAGAACCGGACAAGTAACCGTGGTAGTTAGGTACTCGTGAAACTAATGACAATGATCCTAGGTTCAATAACGAATCCGCGGTCGACGGGATGATAGATGAACGTACTCACAAAATCTAAGTCGGGTTAAAACGTGAAATAACCACTGATCGCGAAGATGTTACTCTTTTCATCGATGAGATCGCGAGCGAGAGTGACTTTCCCGTCGCGATGATGCCACAGACGAAAACTATATTGCGGTGTGTCTAAGGACACGAGATCATCGGATTCGTCGAGAAAAGCCTTCGTTCAGAAAGTAAGGGAAATTGGCGTTGCTGCTAATTGGTCAACCTCCATATCAGTGGTTAGAAAAAGATGCTAGCCGCCCTGGAGGGAAAGTTGCTAGTGGGAGACGCCGCTCGTTGAAAAATAGGTCTCCCCTACTTTCCCCTAGTTGGTACAAAGACTGTTTGTCTGTTTGAAGGACTTTAGTTGACTAAATCTTAAGATTTATAACGGGCCCTCGGGCTAGCTGAACATGTACTGCGGAGACGCATCGACATCTGGCAATCATCTTACTCGAAGAATAGGGTCTGCGTGTGGCGAGCTACGGGACAGAGACCGTTGGAATGTTTACTGTCGAGTGTTACAACTATTTCCTTTTTAAGGGGAGCTATAGAATTATTCCATGCCTTTGTTAGACAAAGCGTTCATCTCGACTGACTGTCTCCTCGAGCCCAAGCTTATTATCACAACTCTCGAACAATTACAATCGGATTGAATAACTACAATTGTTCAATTACAGCTATAGTAGACTCTAGGTTACAATGTTGCGGGATTATCCAAAATTCCAAAGGCTCCGGTGTTCTTTCATCTCCGACATACATATATACTGTAATATCGAAAAATAAGGATAGAAATTTTTTTTCGATTACTTACAATTTATTAATATTAAACTGAATATAAGGATATAAATTGGACAGAGAACGATATTTATTTAACGGAACTAAATGCAATACTCGTATCTATATCAAATAACTTTACAGTTATTTGATCACTCTCGTCACAACGAATCTAACACACACACACACACTCTCTCTCTAACAACTCTATCAATTCTCACGACTCTACTCTTCGACGACTCGAAACCTCTAACGACTCTACTCTTCAACGACTCAATTAGCTCTGACTCTCGCAACACACTCGCTTTTCGACTCGCATACTCTGACCTCCCTGTCGTCCGCCCTTGAAATACGAAACCGTCCTTCTGCTCTAACGTTGTTTCTTGTTTTTCTCATATCTCTGTAAGAACTAGGTGACTTTAGTCACATAGGCGCTCTTAAATGTAAACGAACCACAGAAGGACGACGTACACGGTTTTTTCTATTTTCAACCGATCTCTAATTCAAATCTATTCTACGATATTACAATACCTAGTCCTGAGAATGTTTCGTGACATTCTCACCAAAGGCTTAAATAGAGTTAAGACTCAGTATTTTACCAAAGTTTTGGGGCTTGTAGAAACTACGATCAAAGGGGAGTGTTGAGAAAAGTTAGGTTCCCATGATCGCTAGTTACTACAAGCTAAGTTGGTACCACTTCTAACGACACTGTTTTGTCTTAGAAGTCGACCACGTGTTAATTGACTAACTGTATCCTGTGTGTTAAGACTTGTTGTACAAGGCGGAGAAATATAGAGAGAAAAATCTAATCTGTGTGAATCGATTAATTATCAACCGAAAACCTACATTAATTAACAAAATTTGTAAAAATCAGACTCCAAGCAAGAACAATAAATAATATAACCAGATATGGTACAAAACAGCCATTGCCACTGGTTGTAATAGAACTTGAACCCAAAGCTAATAACAAAGAAATCTTTGACATTAAAAAGATCATAAAAACAATAGTAACAATTGAACCACTTCGTTATAAAAGGACATATCGCAATGCATACGGTGCCAACAATACGGACACACAAAAAACTACTGCAACAAAAACCCGGCGTGTGTCAAATGTGCAGAAAACCACCTAACAACAAACTGCCCATACATAGGAAAAATAAACGAAGTAAAATGCTATAACTGTAATGGAAACCACCAAACAATAGACAAAGGAATGTTAATACCAGATCACTAATTTGGGTTCAGAATCAGGCACTCCACGATAGAGGAAATTCACAGGCTCATCAACGAAATTTTACTAGCAATAGAAAAGAAACAATACTGTTTAGCTCTCTTCATGGACATTGAGAAAGCATTTAATAAAGTGAACCATGAATACCACTTACAAACAATGAAAAAACACTTCCCGCAACAAATCCGCCACTCACTCAAGTCATACTTAAGCAACAGAATCTTTGTAATAAAAATGAAGGATGTATGTTGTGAAGTAAAAGCATCAAGGCAGGGGTACCGCAAGGAAGCGTCTCAGGACCAATATTATATACACTATACACGGCCGACATACCAACAACTACCAACAGCAAAATACTCACATTCGCAGACGACACGGCTGTACTAGTTAGGCACACTAATCCAGAAACAACAGTCACATTACTACAAGAGCATATCACAAAAATAGAAAAATGACTACAAGATAAACAAATAAAAGTAAACCCCAGTAAATACAACCATATTAAATTTACACTATGAAAACGGAAACCACCAAATATTCAATTGAATGACGCGCACATAACGCAAACAAAGCAAGCTAAATACCTAGGACTCCACATAGACACACAACTTACATGGAAACAACACATTAAATCAATTATAGATAAAATACGGATATAAAGAAGGGAGATGTACTGGCTAACTAGTCGAAACTCTAAATTCACCATAGGAAATAAACTAAAAATCTACAAAACGATAATAAAACCAATTTGAACGTACGGAATACCACTATCGGGGACAGCAGCAATGATCCACATAAATAAATTAGAGTTTATTTGGAAGATATCGTAGATACTGAGAACAATAGTCAACACCCCATGCAATGTCAGAAACGAGGATATACGTAAAAACGTCAAAATATCAACGGTCAAAGAAGAAATACGCAGAAAGAAAACTAAAAAGAAAACTAAAAAGAAAACACCCCACTGACCACACTAATGAAGTTAAGCTCGAAGATGGTATCCCGCTGGGGATCCACCAAACCATCCGGGAGAGCACGGTCGCCCTAGCGGTGGTGGCGGAACCATACAGAGTTCTGGATGCCCCGGAGTGGGTCGGAGACACGGACGGAATGGTTGCCGTCACCTGGACATCAACGCCCGGGGCGTTGGCCCACGGAGCCCTGCTGGATCGCGGCAACGGATACACCGCGGTCGAGTGGGCAGGGATGATGGAGGTGGGGGTGTACGTGTCACCTAACAGCGGACGGGCAGCGTTCGAGGAATTCCTAGACGGAGTTGGCGACTGCGTCAGGCGACGACTCCCCCGACAAGTGCTCGTCCTGGGAGACTTCAACGCGCACTCCACGGAATGGGGGAACGCCAGGACCAACGCGCGCGGCCGCACGCTATCAAACTGGGCCGCGGGACTTGGACTTCTGTTAGTGAACAGGGGCTCGACCAGTACCTGCGTGACGTGCAGAGGGAGCCCATTCTTGACATAACATGGGCCTCCCCCGAGGCATTCAGGCGGATCTCAGGCTGGAGAGTGGCCGAAGGGGTCGAGACGCTGTCGGACCACCTCTACATATTCATGGAGGTGGACGCACCTGGACCTGGAATGCCGACGACAAACGACGGGCACGGCCCGCCGAGGGAGAGGCGCGCGCGCCCACCGCCCAGATGGAAAATAAAAGAAAGGAATGAAGATCTACTCTGGGCGGCTGCTATAGCAACAGCTTGGAGCTGGGAGGCCTCGACAACGACGACCGAAGCAGACGTGGAAGAGGAGGCCGAGAACCTCCGCTAAGCCACGACAGCAATCTGCGACGCATCCATGCCACGGGCCACACCGGGCACGGTGCGAAGCGGAGCAGTTTACTGGTGGAACCCCGACATCGCGGAACTGAGGACGAGATGTGTCCGGGCCCGAAGACAGTACCTAAGGGCCCGCCGCTGGCGACGACGCGACGCAGAAGAAGTCTCCTTGCGCTACCGGGCGTACCGCGCGCTACGGCGCTCGCTGCAAAAGGAAATTAAAAAAGCGAAGGACCGTGCTTGGTCCGAACTGGTCGAAACAGTCGAGTCGGTTCCATGGGGAAGGCCATACAGGACGGTGACACAGAAACTACGCGCGAAGGGCCCCCTGACAACGACGGAGATGGAACCTGCGCTGCTGACGCGGATCACCGGAACGCTCTTTCCCCCACAAGAAAACAGAGCGGTGGAACGGCCACGGGAAACGACACGACCGCTGGAATGGAGGGACGACTGGGAAGTCACGGAGGAGGAGATATGGGAGGCTACCAGAAGAATGACCTCTTCACGGTGGCACCGGGCCCGGACGGAATCCCTGGCCGGATCTGGGGGGAAGTGATGGGGGTCATGGCCCCCAGACTCCGGCACCTCTTCACAAGATGCCTGAGGGAGGGAGTCTACCCCCGGGCGTGGCGGACGACGAGACTGGTCCTGCTCCATAAAGAGGGCCAACCGACGACCTCGCCGTCAGCGTACCGGCCGATATGCCTACTGGACGAGGTCGGCAAACTACTCGAGAGGGTAGTCGCCGCCCGTTTGGAACGACACATAGCGGGCCAAGTGCCAGGTTTGCGCGAAAGCCAGTACGGCTTCCGGAAGGGGCGCTCGATGATTGACGCGGTCAGACGCGTACGAGCGATTGCGGAGGACATGGTCTCCCGGAAAGGCGTGGCGCTGGCGGTTTCCCTGGACATCGTCAACGCGTTCAACACCATGCCATGGGACAGGATAGTGACGGCCCTGGAGCACTTCGAGGTTCCCAGCTACCTCGTCCGATTGATCCGAGCCTACCTCGACGACAGGTGGGTGTGTTACACCAGTAAGGAAGGAGAGGAAAAGCGATCCGTCGAGCGTGGCGTCCCGCAGGGCTCGGTGCTGGGCCCCATACTATGGAACGTTGCGTACGACGAGGTACTGCGATGCCCGCTATCCCCAGGCGCGGCCATGATATGTTATGCGGACGACACCCTAATCCTGGTCGAGGGTCGTGGCTGGCACGAGACGCTGCGCATTGGCGAAATCGCAACGGCCTGTGCGATCCGTGCCGTGAACGAACTGGGCCTAAGAGTCTCCCCTGCGAAGTCGGAGGCTACCTGGTTCTTTGACAGGAAGAGGCGAGGGACACCACCGCCCGGCCTATGCATAAACATGGCAGGTAAAACCGTCCGGGTGGGATCACAGATGAAGTATCTGGGACTCACCATCGACAGCCAGTGGACGTTCGAGCTGCACTTCGACTCTCTGATCCCGAAGGTGTCAGCGGCTGCCAATGCCCTGTGCGGTCTACTACCGAACATCGGGGCCGGAGACGCGGTGCGCCGACTTTACGAGGGCGTCGTTCGGTCACTAGTGATGTACGGGGCCCCAGTATGGGCGGACGACCTGATGGCAAGCCGTCGCAGCATTCTGCTCCTGAGAAGGTTGCACAGAGTGACCGCCATCAGAATCATTAGGGGATACCGGACGGTGTCTCACGCGTCGGCGTCCACCCTAGCCGCGTCCCCCCCGTGGGAGCTGCGGGCGCTGGCGCTCAAAAAGTGATACGCCCGCCGGAGAGAATGGCACCCGGGAGAAGACCCCACCGAGCAGGCGGCTGCAAACGACACAGGAACCGCCGAGGAGGACACGTGGAACCTGTGGCGATCCCAACTGATCAACGGGAGAAGCGAACACCGAGGCGCGGTAGCGGTCCTACCAAACTGGGAGGCATGGAGGAGCCGCCACGGCCTCCCACTCACATTCAGGATGACACAAGTGATCACCGGACACGGCGTGTTCCGTGAGTTCCTGAAGAGAATAAGGCGAGAGACGACAGACACCTGCCACCACTGCGGAGAGGGCAGGGACACAGCGCAGCACACCCTGGAGCTATGTCCGGCGTGGGAGCTGCCCCGCTACACCCTGCGGCACGCCATAGGAGAAACGTTGACACCCTCAGCGATTGTAGAAGCGATGTTGAGAGGGTCACAGGAATACGAGGCCGTCCGCCTCTTCTGCGAGCGAGTTATGCTCGCGAAGGAGCGAGCGGAAAGGGAGAGAAAAATAACTCTCACCCCTGCAGGATAAGACGATGGAGAAGGATGGCAGTCAGACGACCCAGAGCCGCCCCGCCACCACCCCAACGGACTACGACCAGAAGAAGTGACAGCGCTAGGGGCAACGACCTCCCCCTAACGCCTACTCAATAGCCGGCTCGAACAAGAGAACGCGAGAAGGGGGTGCAACTGAAGTTAATTCATAAGAGGTTCCTGGAGCACCCCTGTCACGCGCAGGTCATCGTGGTCATCGTGGAGTTTTAGTCGGTAGGAGTCCGACACTACGCTGCCGTTACGCGATTATTGCAGCAGCGGAGTGTCCATGAGGATTTCTCCACGTACAAAAAAAAAAGTTCGCGGAACACGTGAACGTCTAGAATCTGCCGGAGGTCGTCGACCAAACTGGTTTCCGGCGGGCCCCCGGAACGCTAAGAAATCGTCGATCTACAAAGCGATAGTTTCGCATTGGCCAGGGTGATTCAATGGAAAACAAGCTTAACGAACGACTTTCCTCGTTGACGCATCGCAGAAAACCAGATCTCGCGTGCGTCGTCAAGAATGGTAACACGATTCGTTGGAATCGTGCCATCCAGACTTCCTATCCTTTCACCGGTAATTCCTTACGTTCTTGAAATAGAACACGTGAAAAAGACGTTGATAATAGTATAACTATGGTATCGCGATTTCCAACTATTTTTATCTCGTCGCAAACTGGTTTCAGGTATCTCCCCCACTCCCGTACGACACGATATTTACATATGCATTTACATATACAACGCGATACCTGGGTTTTCTTGATTCAATAAACACAGTTGTTTCGTGCAAGTTATCAGATATTATATTGTGGTTTTAAAGAAACAAATTGCCGCGATGCGATACGTTATCACAGCTGAGAAAATGGAAATCTCCGTGCAAGTGTCGTCGAGAATATTTATTGCGACCTGCACGGAAAACAAACAGGCTTTCGAGAAGCCTGGTTTAAACTACGTGCACGTGACTTGAACAGATATGTACATATGCATATAAATTGTCTCCTATAGAAGGTGGTTAATTCTAGACATCGAAAGGAACGTCTTTAATGAAAACATGTATTGATTTGTTATACGATCAACATGATTATTGACCATTTCGATCTGACCGAGCAAAAAATGTCTATCGCGTAACAGGGTAAATTCGAACATAAAGAAACTATGTAGGATCGTTCGTTACGTATAACTCAATAATTCAAATAAGACAAATTGCACATAAAGTGTCACTTACTTTTGTTTGTCTGTGAGGTTCCATCGTTCGAGTTCCGAAACGGTACACTAGTGT
This sequence comes from Bombus vancouverensis nearcticus, assembly GCF_051014615.1. NCBI lineage: Eukaryota > Metazoa > Arthropoda > Insecta > Hymenoptera > Apidae > Bombus > Bombus vancouverensis. The sequence continues at coordinate 300,308 of NC_134921.1, read as the reverse complement.
TCAGCTGGCAATAGCGTGATGAAGAACTGCGTGAAGTAGAGGAACGCGTAGACGAAGGTGAAGGGCAGGAGCATGATGAAAAGGAACCATTGGTAGCGGCTGGCCTCGCCAACGTACGGTAGTATGTCGTCGAAGGTTTCGATCTTCGGACGTTCGCCCTCCTCGGCTTTTACGGACTCCACCATGACTGTCATTATCTCGATATCTGCGAATCAATGATCCTCGATCACCTACTTAACTCGAATTACACGTTACGAGGAAACTAAGTTCAAGGTGAATGGGGTATTATTAGGTCGTCGAATAAATTCGTGTTGCAATGCGTTCATACCTTTTTATGTGTTTTACGAATACAGATCGATAAACGATCAAGGTGATCGATCTTATGATATACAGTGGCTCACGGAAGTACTCGAACACTTTCATATCACGAAACGTTCTATAAATTCGTTAGCACTCTAACGAGATACGATTATCGAGATTATAATAGTAAAATTTGGAATCAATCTGAGATTGTATATTGAAGTTACATGAGACAATGTATATATATTTCGCAAATATATATGTTAAATGAAAAATTAATATGTATATAACACATGATGATGATTTTACTACGTACATCGTGGCTTATTATTCTTATTAATTTAGCGAATAATTGACTGCTCAAATACTCTGGTAATTTTTATATATAAAATAACAATAATATATGTTTCCAATAAATATATGTAATTTCTATATACACGTTTAGATCTGTTTCAAATTTTCTCAATGTAATTACGACGATCGTGTCTCACTTCAGTGTCAATGAAATTTCAAAGTGTCTCGTATAAAAATCACCAAAGGTTTGTTTAAGTGCCCGAGTACTTTCATGTAAGCGACTGTTGTTTTAGTAGCAAGTTCTCTTATGTCTATCTCTTCGTTACATTTAGCCGGATAATTTCTCATGTTTATCAACGTGTTATGATCTTTCTCTTATTAAGCGGAGAAATCTCTTCTTCGCTAAATTTTCTTAAACGGGTTCAAGGTGAGGTGAACCACATTGTTGAAATCAAGATGAAGAAGATGAAATCTAAAGTCGAGATGAAAGGAAGTAGATGTTTGTATTGTCTAGATATATTGCCATGCTACTTTTTGACACGATAATATCTTAGGTAAAGGCTAATTCAAGGTGATACAGAGTGTACTGGAAAAAGTGATTTGAATTTGCTAGAGAGGAAGAGAAAAGGAAAGATCCTTGAACATTTTTGCAAGGTTATTGCAAAATGGAGGATACTATCGAAGGCTTATTGCTGTCACTTGTACGTTCTAACTGGAGTGTCCTTTAAATAATTTGCTTCTTATTAGATCCTTTTTGCAAATAGGAAGATAATATTTTTGGGACGTGAGGATTGTTAAATAAAAATGTAATGTAATCAGATGTAAATTGTCATTGGAATAGAAGAGTTTGTTTAGAAGAAATGATCATGAAATACACAAAATGCATCGTGCGTAATGTGTAAATAATAATTAATTCCAAAGACAATTAATGAAAATTTTAAATAATAGAGCACCATACCTCCGGTTCCTGCTTATTTTGACACTGTGCAGAATGTCACACGATTGTTGCCTTTTTTTTTAAAGATTATTCAGTTAAGAATCAAGCACCAATAAAAATGCAATTATAGTTATTTATTAAAAAATCCAAGTAGGTATTACATAAATAAAATTATCAAGGAAGATATTTATCGTAAAGATTGTGTGTTTATGAAAGAAGTAAACGAAATTATTGTAGCTCCATAGTAATTTGTATTAATCTTTGAATCTTGTTTAAATAAAATTTTCGATAAAAATTTGATTCTATCAGTGAACGATTACTACAGTTAATTACTGGATAATTAAAACAAGTAAGTAAAATTATTGTTACAATAATCCCGACAAATTCGTGATATTATTCAACTAGAATCGTTAAGAAAAAATTCGACACCGTTAGCGAACGCCATTTTACTTTTACTTCACGAAGGCCAACGTTATAAACGTTGAATCAAGAGCAATCATTTTCAATATAAAATATACGCGCGAAAGCTTTTGCTCCCTTTGATAATTGAATCCTTAATTTGCCGCCAATTAAACTCTTTCCCAACCACCTTCGTCTTCTAAGAAACCTTTCATACCCCAAAGAGAAATCCCCTTTTGCACAAACTCGCTTTTTTTCAACCATCGTACAACACGATATGATATTTACACCGTGCAATTTACACGATTCAGATCTCAATCTTGCAAATCATTTCGAAAATAGATCGATGATTAAATCGATTATAAAATCGTTCCTGCAAGTTTTAAGTGATTAATTATTTCTTTATTTGATGAAATATTATTTATTATTTAAATATCGTTAATTTACTGGCGTTCAATGAAATTTCTCGTAGAATTAAGTTCGTTTAAAATATTATTAATTTAATGACATTTTTTGTAAGATAATTGCGGTTAGATTTGATCTTTCACGAAATCTACGAGATGATCGCGTTCGATTAATCACCGACGTAGCGCATATGTAAAACATTTAAAACAGTCCATACATAGATGTTTCATAAGTGTAGATGGTTATTTATTACGGTTCTGTGTAATTAATGTTCGTTGCGATTACCACGAACTTAGATAAAAAAAAGAGTATTAATGACGAGAGAACCGAAAGTGACCAGTCCGTGACATAACTGTTATTTTCTAGGGGCTTGGTAACATTTGCATAAATTATTTCGCGTATACTGTAACGCACTTTACGTTACAACGGTATGTCGATGGACACGAGAAAAGAATTTTTCTGCCACAAATTGAATGCCATTTTTGGCGATAATGATTGTGTGGAATGATGATTACTTTAATTGAGATTCTAATCGAGATTCAAGTGATATATGAAGTTTGTACTTTCCAATAGGATAAATCGAGAAAAATGTCTTCGAAAGAGAATATGCTATTTTTGAATATACCATTTTTTAATAAGTCTAACAAATTCTGGATCTTTTAATTTAATTCACAAGGTTGCAAGTCTCCAAATTGTTCAGTCTGAATTTTCGAATCTTCTAATCTCACGATCTTCGAATTTTCTAATCTTCGAATCATTAAAAATCCTAATTTTCATAGAATTTTCAAGGAGGCTATAAAATAAAAATATGAAATATAAAATAAGAAAACTTGAAAAAGATAGATAATGCGTTCGATCCAACACCATTTGCTCATAGTAAAAAAAAAAAAAAAAAAAAGGATAAAAGAAATTGTATGCAAAATAGGTAAACGTATTATAGTAAGTATTAGTCAATTATAGCAGATTGCTATCATTAATCAGTAATTATCCGAGTCGTAGCTGCATCTGTATATACATGAAGTATACAACACTAAAAATACATTTTCCTTAACAAAAATACTGAATAAACACATTCCTACGTAGCAACTAGTCAGCTGTGATAAATTGTTCGCTTTGAACAACGATCGACTAAGTTAGCATTGATTTCCGGATTGTGCGTAAAGCGTGCAATAAAACGAACACGTGTTTATCCCTAACGTTAAGCCAGAACCACCTAAATTAATACGAATTTTCCCATCAGGTACCGTCCTTATTCTGACAAAAAAATGCAAGCGATATTTGTGCATGTAAATAATTTGTCTGTGTGTATATATAATAACTTATATGAAACAAGTATTGCGATATTTCTCGTACATTGCTAGATATAATGATTTTAAATAATTCTGGTTCAAAAATTCGATTAAGAATTACATTGCAATTTCTAGAAAATTGTTACAACATTAAAAAAGCGAGATCCCTTAGATTATGGTATATCAAAAAAATCTTACAACCAATAATTTTACGATTAAAAAATGTAAGAAACCTCCCCAAAGTAATCGATCCGTGAAATTAATGAGAAACGTATGCTCCAGCAAAAGCTACGCGTGAATATTGAACACAGCTTCAAAACCGACCTTTTCCGATTGAAAACGCATAGCAGAGTAGCAATAACTCGTCCACCGACGCACCAATGAAAATGGAGGCTCGTAACGATCGTCATAACTCGAGTGACTTAACGATCTCAGGACGATCGTTATCGACCGATCGCTTCCGTTCCGGCCTGGACGTTTAACAACGAGGACAAGCGTGTGTCAAACGTTCTCGGTAACCGGTTACACAAAAGTGCGCACCTTGAACAACTATTACATCCCAGAACTAATTAATAAGAGCGATCATGGCTAGCATGGATACATATAGTTTGCATACGTGATTTTTCCCTGCGGGGCCAGTTTTCTCGCGTTCGAATCGATCAGGGAAAGCGATCGTGATCGCGATCGAGCCATTGAAATTCATTCGATGCACACGAGATACAGCATGGTGTTTTGATCTCGCGGAACTCGCACAAACTACAAAGTCAAACTTACAGACTCGTAACAATACGAAGTGGAACGATCGTTTGGTTTCACTTCCAACCGTAAGTCTTCCTATTGATTGGTGTTCTTCTTGGTCGTAAGGGAAAACGAAGAAAAGAAAGGAAAGAAATCTGTTATTAATATTGGAATACCATCGTTTTCGAGGAATTATCGTTCTATTTATTTATTTATAATGGCGTTATCGAGTTAATTGTTTCTTAATATTATACATTAAAACACTTATTGTAGTCGATAGAAACAGAAATTTTATTTAAGATTGTAATCCCAATAATCTGATTTTCCTGACGGACAATTTATATGGATCGATTGGAATTCATATAACAAGAGTTCACCAATTTTCTTCGCTACTCATCATTTTTCGTTCGCGTCACACGAGCTCACGTTCAAGTGAGTGCTTCAAATCGGTAAAAGTTCGATTAATTAATCGAGTTCTACCATATTTAACGCGAATAAGCTTTTAAGCGAAATAAAAATTTGTTGTAATACACAATGAGTAAGTTAGATTAATTATCGCTTTATATGATAAAAGTCCATGGTCCAGCGACAACATTGGAATTATTTTTTTCTTATTCATCTTGGAATTTATGATTGTTTACGGCGTTCTTTTTTGCGACAAATTGAGCTTATGGAAGTAATTTCTCTTCTAGAAAAATTGAACGCTAACGCCGTGTGCCAGGATAATGTGCAAGAACTAGTGTACAAAGAGTTAATCATTTTGGCTTCTGAAAGACTATATGAGTCACGGTTGTCCTATTCTTGTTGCTTAATTGCAGTGTTTGACCACCTGTTCTAGAATAGTGAGTTTACCTCTCACTGAACGGCATCGATTGGTATTTTGTAGTACAGTGCTTTGTTAGTCGATCGTGGCATTTAAACATACCAAGTTCACAGAGAAGAAGGCAGTTTTCTAAGTTTACGTTCTTTAGAAAAACATAATTTTATCATTAAAACGTCCGACTTTTTGATACCCATCTAAATATGTTATACATAGTCACGATAAATATCACGATAATGGATAAGTATATATAGTCGCGTTTCTGTTCCAATAAAAGTGAACACTATCGATGAACACTAAGTGATGCTATCGAAAACACTTGTATATTTTTAGAAATTCCAAAAACAACAAATCCGATGTCAGTGATTTTGTCTGATTTGCTAGTTTCTAGCGTTAAGATTGAATACACAGCTGGCAAATTTTCTATTTCAAAGATCTATTTAACTTTGTGATTAAACAGCTTTCTACAAAGTTTTGCGGATTTGTTAGTTATCTTCGAAAGAATAAGCAAGCTTTAAAGGACTTTGATCTAATAAGTTTATTTCTCTTCAACCTTATATTTAATCATCAAGTAACGCTATAATTAGAAAATCAACATAAATGGATTTATCATATTTCTTCTGTCTAACCTTCTTTAAAATAATTAGCTGTTAAATGAGCCAGAGTTCTAGGAAATCTCCGATGCTGTTGATCTTCAACGAGATACAGATATCTGACAGATACTATCAAAATTCTATAGACGTCTATCCTTCAACTCTCAGCATACCAATGTTTATGCCATCATCGACGTTTCTTCACAAAGGGTCCTTAAAGAACGAATGTTGTACTCGGAGTTAGTCACAGTTTCTCAGAAACGTCTAACTTACTCTTAGTTATTCTGGCACAGACGCTGTGTTTCACTTACTGAAAAAATAAACAAAAGAAGCAAAATGATGTACGTAATATACTAAAACATTCTAAGATACCGTGGTAATATTTCTATTTCTTGTACAAATCATTTCAACTTGTTTTTTTAATGTTTTTATTCCTAATTGGTACACCGAAATGGATGTAGCAAATGTAGCAAATCACGGTATTATCCAAATAGCCTAATATCCGAACGTTCTATTATTCAAACACAATATTTCTTCGTAACGAATGCCCTTTTCCGTTTCAAATATGTACATACGTATGTCGTCAGTGTTCATACACAATGTACTCTTTCCTTGATTTGATTCATTGAATTGTGATTATACGAATTTGGTATGAAACTAGGAAGCGTTCTAACTATCGCAGGAAAATACGATGTAAACGAGAAAACTGGAAAGTGATGTAAGCGCAACAAAATTAGCAAAAATACACGATATTGGAGAAGCCAGAATCACAGACATTAAAGGAAGAAAAACATAATTGAAAATTCTTCAAAGCACGTAGATTCCTCGGATGTTGGCAACGGTAGAAAAGCCGTAAGAATTCTGATGTAATGAAATGTTTCACGTAGACGATAATAATGGCGATTTTATATAAATGAAAACAGCAGACGAAAAAGCTAATGAAAAGGTATCTTCTCATGCCGAAGCACTCGTGGCACTCGTAGAAGAACTCCGATGATTCGAAGTACGATAAAGAACGTAACTCTGTGTAGTTATTTACGTTGAAAAAATTATCTGATTATGGATTCATAAATATTTAAAGAATCTGTCGATTACTCTTAAACTGTATTTGGATAAATAAAATTTGGTCTTCCTATTATTTCAGAAAAGAGAGGCTCTACTACATTGTCTGCAGTATGTTTCTAATAATTAGTAAAATATCTGAACTAAATAAATGTAGACGTGAAAGTCACTGCACATCAGTATATTAAGGGTCAACACAAATACACTGACTGTCACATCACGAAGACATTTTAAAGAACTAATACGGACAAAATTGTTTATTTAACAAATCAAAATCTCGATCAATTAACGGACCACCATTATATCGTGATATTTAACGAAACTTCCAATCTTAAGAGCCATATATTATTATATTATAGCAGTGTTATAGCAGTCATTGGCTCGGATTTTAATTAAATTGGTCGTGAAAGTGCGAAGAAGTAAAGAGACCGAGTAATCACGAAGAAATGGTATGTATGTAACTTGATCGAAGCAAATACCAAACTTTTAGTTGTTATCTTCAACGAGGGAAATTTGGTCATCTAAGTAGGTTATCGACGCAAGTGTTAATGAAAGATAAAACACGATTGGAGCAATGAAAGAACTTCATTCTTCTTCCTTCTTCGCGAAATAGCAAATATACAGTAGCTCACGTGAAAATATCTGAATATTTGTGCAAACATTTTGTAAATATATCATGTGTATTATGTTCGCGATCAATGAATATCACAGTAGTTCCTATATGAGTTTTCCGATTGACTAAAAATTTGACTGACCTACAATAGTCATGTCTCATTCCGATACTAAAGAAATTTTTAAATATTTTATGTAACGCATACAATAAAGATACGTAAGTTATCTATGCTAAATGCTGAAATACTTATAGAAGTCCTTTATGGATATAGTAGATATTATAATATGTGTGTTAGGCGAAACATTTTGAAGTTTAATTATCACCGTAATGAGACACGGCTAAGATAACACAGGTACGGTTATATCGAACAAGTTTTTCCCAATATGCTTCATAATGTTTCGTGTAACAGATAACATATATTATACACCAAAGCCTTTTACGACCAGCGTTCAAATACTTTCACGACGAACCACTGTACCAAAATTCAAGTCTCACGCGACACATCGATACGAATGATCGGTGCAAACAAACGTTTACCTTTTCCACGATCGTCCGAGAGCAACGCGAAACTTCACTCGGCGTATCACAAATCTCGTCGTGGTTTTGTTTCTAAAACGAGAAACTCTCTGCAGAAGTCACAGAAATAAAATGAAATCTAGCTTCTTCACTTTTGTTCGACTCGATAAGTCGATTTCGAACAAACTTTACTCTTTTCTTCTTCTTCTTCTTCTTCCTTTTCCGGATGTCTTTTCACTGTTTCAACAGGATAAAACGGAAATTGGAAAAATAACAAAAAAATCGCGGATCGCAACGACTCTCGTGATCCTGTGATCCAAGTCCAGGACACGTGCTCGATCTCGATCGTCACAATGATCTTGGGTGCACGGATCCTCGATTTTTCGGACGCCGCGCTACATCGTCGTTTAAAAGCGGGCACGCACCGACTGTTCGCCGCGTGGACAATTAGCGGGGCTTTATAGCGTGTGCAAACGAAAGCGGAGCCCCACCAGCGTCGTGTGTGCGGCTATTGGACGATGACTTTGGTTCCCGTGGATCGTCCCGTCGACAGCAACGCCGAAGTCGAAGACGTCACTGGAGAACTGCGGGGATTTTACGATTCCAAAGAGCCGCTTCTCCTGCTTCACCGCGACCGTTGGGTTTTCTCGTGACTCGTTTGCACGCTTTTTTCCCTTCTCGCTCTTCTCACTACCATCGCAATCTTCCTTCTCCCTCGTCGCTTTGTCGCGACACGTATACGCGACCGGAAAGCGAGAGACATAAACTGGTGACGCGCAGGTGAGTGTACCTGCCGAGAACGTTGCGACGTTGTTGCATGGTTTGATATGTTTCCTCAATCTGTGTTTGATTAACTAACTTAATTCGCCTGTTGGTGACTCATGGAAATTTGAGTGATATTACGAGGTGCAGTTGCGGAGTATTTGGAGTGAGAATTTGTGAATTTCCTGTGTTTCACCATGTTACGTATGGTAATTTACAGTGTTGTTTGTATAGTATAGATTGGAAGAGATACAATAATAAGCAGACAGTTAGGCTGGTTAATTGATCAGGAATATTAATTGAGTATGAATTGTTTAGCAAGGAAAAGAAAAAAGTATAATTCTAAGTTGCTTTGCTGCGTACATTGGGATTTATGACATACGAAAGATCGATTTCTTTCAGGTAGGAAAGAATGATTATAAAATAGAAATTATTACGTAATTTTTAGTATCGCAGGTTTACCGTGGTATTGAATTCGGCTAATGATATGTGAACTGGAAAAACAATGATCATGTGAATCAAACGTTGATTATCCATCCGTCGAAGCGTTAGTCAGATATCGTGTAACTGATAGTTCCTTGAGTGGTTTTCAAAGTCGAACGATGAAACAATTTGAAATAATCGTTCCATTATCGACGAAATGAACGAATTTATCTAATGGGGCTCATTAATTTATTCGACTTTTAATATTAATTACTAATTGTTATAGAAATTGATTTAACAAATGTGATATAAATTGATTTACCATTAATTAATCGATGGTAGAAAAGAAACGTTGGAAAATGAGTAATATGTAGCTTTAGTTTTACAGATTTTACAAAATAAATGTTACTATTTAAGAAAAAATAAATTTGATGGGGTAAAAGCTATATGGAAATATACTAACGACTTAACGAATTTAAATTTAAAGGACTTTAGAAACAAAGAAACAGAGACAAACTTTAGTTCTCGATGATACTTGACACGTGAATTGATTAACAGCTTGTCTTGCGTGATTAAATTTAATAGGATTAATTGAAAAGTTCGTATACCGTGTGTGAATCATGATAAAGTTGGTTTCATCGTAATTTACACGGTACTCGCAATGATCATTCAATCGGCAATTTTATTGTTCCAACATCACATCACTTACTTTTCTTCGACTTGTACAATTCTCTGTGTTTTACGCAATTCTCTTTTTTATCCATCATTTTCTCGCATAGCACTCGAGTAAAAGCGAATCAACCGTTCAGTGAACCATACTTTGTTTCACTATGTTTCTTCACATGGTAAATGTTTTTTGATATCTTTTTCAAATTGAAATTCTACGGTTCTTCGGTTTGTTACATTGTGAACGAAAAAATCAACAGATATATAGAAGAATATCGAGGTTAATCGCATCGACATTTTCAAATTTTTTAACACTCAATTTTAACTTTCTAATAATAACTTTCAAATTTTCAAATCGTCGAACTTCTAAATTTCCGAATTTCCAAATATTCCAGTTTCGATGCGCTCGAAGTTCCAAATATCCTAATTTTGAAATATCTTCAAATCGTCCAAGTTCCAAATTTCCAATCTTCGATATCGCCGGAGTTCTAATTTTTTGACCTTCTATGTTTACCCGAGAGATAAAAAAATTATGATCGGATAGTGTCGATTATGCCAATCGAGGATTACAAATTTTCTATTCGTGCGATCTTCGACACCGAAAATAAATGAGCGCGATATTTTCCGTTTTTATCTTCCTTGAGCCGCAGTTAATTAAATCAATTGTCACGAAAGAACACGGTAGTTTTTCTGATTCCCGAAACAAAATAGCCCCATTGATAGCTTCAGGCAAATTCGCTGAGTAATGAAATCTACTCGCGAAACACGGAGACGCAGGGACTTAACCGTCAAAGATATTTGCTTCAGAAACCCGATACCCTTGAAAAAGAAAAAAAAGAATAGAATTACATGTTATATACGCGAGATGCAAGATCGCTCTTACGATCTTTCTTACGCAACGGAACAATTTGAAAACGAAGTTTGAATTTCGCGCGTATTTCAGTAAAGGGTTCCTCCTTGAAAATTCGCCAATAGAAATCGAACGCGAAAGATTTCGTGAACGTGAAAAGCTATTCAAATTATTCGTCGATTTAATTCTCGAAATTCGTTGATAAATATTAATTATATTTTATCGCAGTGGGGGATAGATTTCGTAATAGACGCGTGAAGAAAGACGTTTTATCGATATTTATAAGAATTATAAGTCATCGTCTTGCGTTGATCTAAGAGGAAATCTAAAACAGAGGTATCTTCCTGCGAGCGGTTTGAACAACGTTCATAAAACGTTCTTTTTCGTTGGTTACAACGATCTTCTGCAAATTCGAAGATTGTCTCGGTTGCTGCAGTATATGTTGTTTCTAAGATTTGTCGATAAAAGCGCTAAATCATCGGGATTACTTATAAGTAACATACCTGTATCATTCCGTTTGATAGGTCTGTTCAACGTGTGTCGCGAGATGTTATTATTACCATAAACAGATAACGATTTTTGCTGATATTTTTTCAAAATTACGTCATCTTGTAGAGCATAGAAAATTGGAACAATCGGTATATCACGCTGATTGATCTTGTCATTTTTGTTCGTCTGTATCATAAATTAACGTTAGAAGGCATATAGTATCTTTTTTCTTTCGCCTTTTTTTCTTTTTCTTTTTTTTTTTAGGAAGGAGATTTCTCTTTTCTGTTGCAGGATAGTGCATAATTAATACTTTTAATAAATCCATTTTTATGCATACAATAGCTTTTGCCTGACTTTATAAAGACGTTATGAAAGTACGCACTGTGATTCTCACAGAAGACAATAACGTTCCTTTAATTACTCGATCGACAAGGTGATTATTAGCATGTTGTTATTCAGGGTCGTCAATTCTACGTTGCGAATATATAGGTATTTCTGATATCAATTACTCGTTATACTCGTTATGATTTGTATCCAATTTTCGTTTCATTATTTCCTCGTCCTACATTATTTCCTACAGATTATCGTCTGTAGTTGCTTGATATTGATTTCAAATTTTTATCGAAGTACAGTCATTCTTTATCTAATTTTGTAAATATTTATTATTTTGTAAATAAATAATTATTTTGTAAATATTTTAATCCAACTCGGAAGAAAAATATTCTGTTCTGATGCTGCACGATGAATAAATTATTTCAGCAACTCTAGTGCGTTTTGTTATTTAACAAAATCCAAAAGGTGCACACGCCAAGATCATGGCAAGATACATCGTCGTTGATCGTTCTTATAAAATTTGCGTGCATGATAACTCCGATAACGTTGCGACATGACAACGCAACATGCCCGGGGATTCGTCTACATGTCGTACGTCCACACATAGGACGACAACATTTGCATTCGTAATCGCAGCTATAAACGGTGCTTCACACATATCGTAAACTTCCTTATCAGCTCCTCTGAATAAAATCGAAGAGAAGATTTGATGATTCACGATAAATATAAAGTTTAAGTCGGAAGCTTGTCGTTGAAGAATTGAAACACGTAAAATACTGCTGTTTAATTTCGATATCATTTCTTTTTAATTATTGCTGCCTCGACTATTTGGACAAGCTACAGATCATTAAGAAATAGACTTATACAGCTTCCAAAATAATTATGATTACGCGATTATGCTATTCCATTTATTAACGATGTTTCGATTGATCCAAACGAACGAATATTCTAAGAGTGAAATTATAATTCGTTTATAAATAAAAGTTTTACGTTAAAGTACACGTAAGTCTCTCGTTTTATCAATTTTTGTCGAAAAATATACTTACATCACTTTTAAAATAAACGCTTCAGTTAAAAGTGGAAAGAATTCTGTTAAATACGAAGATACGCGAAACTGAGGAAATTTTGTCGAAGTAAAATGTGCATATCTGTTAAAATGAATAATACTTTGATATTTTTGAAGTTACAATAATATACGAAAAGATTCCTAAAATCAAATAAAACAACAACTTTGGTGTGATGTTATTAAATCGAACACCGCGGGTAGAAAGATAAGATTAGTTTTATGGATTTTATATAATATAAGCGTATTAATATTTTCAAAATATCCAAAAGTATGGCAAGAACACATATTCAATTCCAAAATCAAATAATTTCTATCGTGTATAATGAAAAAAAAAGAAAAAAAACAAAAATTGTGGCTTATTACAGTCTTGCTGTACAGTATTCAATTTTAAAACTGCTCCGTAAAAAATATAAAACGTAATTTATCCTGCTTTTTCCCTATAATTTTCATAGGTAATATTCGTGGAAATCAGAAACTGGTTAGACATCGCGATGATGCATAAATTAACGATCCATGATATGAAAGATTGATTTTAGATAGAGAAGTTATTAAGAGAACATGTTGCTTGCCAGCTAGGAGGAGCACCTCGAGGAAAAGCGATAATATTTAAAATTAGATTAAATTCAATTAATGTTTAATGATCTTCGAGTAAATAAAATATAGTTCAGGCGAATTTTCCGACGTTAAAATGTATGTTTGATGTTGATTGCGGAAGATAAAGTTCTATTGTCTTGAGGCGATTGAAAAGAGAGGGAGAGCGTTTCGTCCCGGGACTACCGGTGGACTCGTCAGTAAGGCTGTGCCCGGTAGTCCCTGCCTTAGACGTAGAGGGAGTCTCGCTAGGTGCGGTATTTATATCAATCGCTCGTGTATTCGACCGCTAGCGAGTTAGACAGACAGACTCGTTGTCGTCGTAGCCCTCTAGTGTTGGCGGTTGGTACCCGCGGATCGCCCGGGAGGTGTTGCGCCGCGTTGATGCCTCGACCTGTCGGCGTCCTGTTGATACCGATCCGCCACAGTCTAATAGCTGTTTGGAAAGCAATTATGCCTGCAAAACACGAAATTACTATTTCGTGTAGACGATTGCACAATTTGCCATTCCTGCAAATTATTTCATCATGTGTATTAATTTCTATTTCGGGATCTCTTTCTTCGAAGATTTTTATAAATGCAAGAGCGAAACTCGATGATTTTTAAGAAAAAAAACAGCTTATATCAACGTTATCAACAGTATAATCTAATATTAATAATTTTCATAATTCAATATTCAATATTTAATATTGTTCTTGTAAATTTCAAAATATCTTCAATAGTACAGATAATGTATTCGTAAAAGAAATTCGAATACTTTTTTGTAAGTCTGTTTTTGTGTGTAGGCCTATTCGTTTATAATTTAGATTAAAATTTCAAATTAATTATAATTCTCTATGTGTGATATATTTTATTGTAGTTTCGTCTTTAACGTGTTGGAGATCATTTCTCAAATATCAATATCGATCAAGACAAAGACGAATACGAAGACGAGATTGAATTGCAAGACACAAATTTGGGATAGCAATATCATTGAGATTAATGAGAGAATAATGTGTGGTAACAGCTTAAGCGCTACACAATAAAGGACTACGATGAAGCTACAGCAGCATGCGTCTGTGGAAAAAGAGCGAAAGATAGCACGTGCACATAAGTTTCGCAATTTTGAATCGATTTCTTCTGAAACGCGGCGGCCTTCGGCCGCGTGAATTAATTTATGAATAAAGGAAGCAAGATATCTGGAAGTGCGTAAAGCGTTACTACATTCCCACGGATGAATGCAACATGCTTGTAACACGTGTTTGTATTCCGTATGTTTAAATACCATTCGGCGTTCGTTTTTAAAGAGTAGAAAATCAAACAATCGTATAATGGAAAAGGCGATACCATAAGCGAAGCTCATTCGAATTTATTTCTTCGATTGTAAAGTCGTGACGTACCTTTGCATATTGTTCTTTCATTTTGGATAATAAAAATGTCTGTTGGAAGTATGCAAATGTGTCGACGTTACATAAAAGTTAATGAAAAGTCGAGGAATTAAATAAAAGTCAAAAATTCAAAAGATCGACAAGTCACGAATATAAAAGAAAAAGATCGAAAAATTACACGAATTTCTGGATATACGTTGATCAACTCCATACACCGAAAGGCAGAGAAACGCGAGTGACGATATTTGTTACGACCGTTCGCGGAGAGACGCGGTCGCGAGGAAAACGCGTCAGCGAGAGGCGTAAATTCTCGCTACGATTCGGTGAATCGACGCCGCGAAGTAGTCGTTCCCCTGTTTCGATTAAGATAACAGAGGTGGTTAAATGAATATGACACAGTAGTAAGTTATATTTCACCGTTTATTCCAACAACTTATAACGAAGACAGTTACGCTGATGCGTATGTACAAGATGAGCGAGTGACTGATCTGCGGGTGTGTATACCCGCTCGAAGGATGTTGACCGTTCGAAGGATGTAAAATCAGTACCGTACTGGGAGACGATGATGTGTCGGAGGAAAGCTAAGGATGGGTGTGTCTAGCGCACGGGACCATCGGATTTGTTGGTGCCGATGTTATTTAGGAGAGTGAGGGAATAGGCTTCGGTTCTAATTGGTTAAACGAAGGGTCTCAACCGCCCTCGAGAGAAAGTGGTTAGTGGGAGGACAGTTGCGGCGTACGTGCGAAAAACCAACTTTCCTTAGTTAAGCCGTGGTAGACAATAGTCTCGAGAAATTCCTCGGAAACAGATGTTTGTTTGAAGGACCTTAGCAGACAAGTGACTCGGGTTTATGACGGATGCTTAAGGCCATTGAGGGTACGCCGTACGGAAGAGCGGACATCTGGTGTCCGTCTGGCCCGCGGTGTGTGACCTGGGCCAGGCAGAGAGTCGCCCGGCGTAACAATATTGTAACATTTTCTGTAATCTATCTTGGAACTTGCAGCTTCTTCTTTTTACGATAAATACACGTTTCTTCTTTTTTTTTTCTTTGAGAAGTTTAGCTCTAAATATTTAGCTAAGCAAGAACAAAAAATCCAGTTTAGTAGATCTGTTTTAAACAAGAAAGAAATTAAAGAAGTAAATAAGAATTGAAGAAGTAAACAAAGAAATCCAAGGAATCGAGGAAATTTTAAAGCTAAATATAAATCATTCTCTCCATGTAGCTTTAAATTTTTCTATTTTCAATGGAAAACACCTAACATGAATTTATGAACAAACTGAGACGAATAATCAATGAATTCACGTTCTAATCTCCGTAACAAAATTCCAGAGCTGGTGTCCTAGTTCTGGATCTAGTAGTGAGCTTGATCGAAATTCAAGAAGTTGTGAATTTTGTAATAGAAGCTTGCCCATAGTAAACTCCTATTCTTTTGTCTTGAAACTCGATACGACTTGAAAGATTCGGTTTTCCCATCCCTGTAACTGGAATTTCGTTACATGCGAACCATCGATCCTGGTTAGGCACAACGAGCCGAAACGATTTTTGCGTGCTGTCACATTCGGTTTTATTCATCGGAAAGCTGTTGACCTTGAAAGCAATGGACGCCCAGGGAAAGTCCGTGGTTCCCAGCGAATCGAAGAGCAACTCACAGGCAAGCAGCGACCGAAGAAGGTCGGCCAAGTGATTACCAGAAGCCACGAAGACGAGTTTGAAACCGGTTCATGGAAGAACGAATGAAGATGGAAGAGTGGCGAAAACATGAGACTAGATAAGCCGTGTGTACGACCGATGAAAGAAATTCAGGTAAAATTTCATTGGCAAACCGCAACTATCCTTGATACGAACTTTTCCTTGCCGAATTATCGATTTATTTGTCATTTTTACGTTCTTCCTGTTATGTCATTTCATTTTATTTTATTTTATTTGTAATTCTTAAATCAAATTCTTCAAATTTATATTCTTTACTATTTCTAGACTCTAGTAAACATCGTTTATCCTTGCATAGTCGTATTTTGGAAATTTGTATTTTATTGATATCGTTGCATTTTGAAAATTGTTGCTCTATTAGCATCGTTATATTTTATCTATAGATTAGAAGTTGTTAATTGTCCATTTTCATGAGCAATTAGAAAGATAATAACTTTGTAAAATGTTTTATATTTTTACGAATTCCTTGTGTTTGAGAACTCGATTTTACTTTGCGTGTCTCATTTTATGAGTTTAGTTTATTTACGAAAATATCTATTTTTCTCTTGTCCAATAAGTGTCAATTATAATGATGTTACGCGGAACTTCCTAAACCTTACACCACTATCAAACCAATGTTTCAAAGTCCAACTTTCGTCCCAAGTTGTGGCAGAATTTTTATTTACCAAGGTCCATTAATGTCGAAATGAGTAGAAAGGTTGGATCTATTGTGGAGTTCAATTCGGAGGACCTTGAGATTTTTAAGGCACTTGCGTTTAATAAAAGCGAATCGTTTTATTTGACATCTGAGTTAGCGAATTTAGATGTTAACGTTTTATGAGAGCAACCATATAGCGTCGAGGGTTCGATAATCAACACGGTAAATACGAAAAATGAAATTTTGACTATTAGTTGAATCAGAATTTTAAAAGGAAATAGCTATCATTTTACATATCAATTACAAAATTATTTAAATATTTAGAACTCTCAGATTAATTTTTTACAATTACCACGAATTACCGATAGCTATGAAGCTATGCTTTCTCATTGCGTGATATGAGACATAATTTTATTGGAAAAGCAGAATCGACTAAACTTTAGGTTTAAAAAGCAACATTAAATTAACATTCGTTCGTGTATAAATTAAAGGTGTTCTCAATAATTCGATGTTTCAGCTTGAACACACAGAACTTACTCATTGTCAGTTTTAGGTATGTTCAGTTTTCAGCGATTTTTCTGGCAACACCATTATCTATCCATTTTCTTTATGTCTTCAGGCAACACTGTTATTTATCTATCTTTTATGTCTACAAAAATTGCAGTCTCTTCACATTTTCGAAATACTTCATCTCTTTTTTTATCGCATTTCCGTTATTTCTGAACATAAATCCTTCTTTTCGTCGTCGTGTTACGCGACACGCTATAATATCGCACGATAATATCGCCGACCAATTTTTGTTACAGATTAATAGTAGCATATCGTAAAGTATCTGCTATTTTCTGTTACGAGAAAGCGCGATGCAATTAGAAATTTTACAATTTTTTTAATATTCAAGAAAGTCCTAATATAAAAGATATCCTGACAAATTCCTTGATTTGTTTTTTTTTTCGTAGATAATAATACATTCTAGATAAAGCTTACTAAAAAAAATTATTTAAAATTATTTAATTTCATAAAACATTACTCACGTGTAAAAATCTGCGACAAATTTTCGAAACATGGACATCATTCGGTAATCTTCCGTAGATAGATGTTTCCATAGATCAGAATCTTAATGCAGACATCATGCAAAGAAATGAACACACATGTGTAAACTACATACATAAACATGTGTAAACTACAAGAGAGTTCTGGCTAATGACAAGGAAAATTGAACTTTCTAGGAAAAATAAGATATTTGCTTTACGTATGTAAGCGTAAAGTATGTTATTAATAAATTATAGCCTAAGTAGCGACCATTCTTTCCCAGTTGACTTTAGAGGAAAATAATGTTATTACGTGCCATTTACACTCTTCTATAATCGGATAAATGGTATGGATAATGTTTTCTACTTAAAATTCTAATTTTTTGTTACGCCTTGGAATAACCCAACGAAAATACGTAAGACCTTTTCCGTTACATTTCTCGGCAATTAAGGAATTTTAGATAAGTCAGCTATAAGAACTAAAATGTTATTTCTGGAGTAATTTGAAACAGCGCGTAAATAGAATTGACTGTAATTTGAAAAAAACAAAATTTCAACCGGTTAACGCCTAAAAATAGAAAAATTAGTGGCTATGAACATGGCCGAAAGAACAATGTTGAGAAAGTTAAACGCGAATAACTAACTATATAGTTATACGAATAATATGACCAACTAACAAAGAATTAATAGATGCAGCATCAACGAAGAGGTTGAGACTATACAGACATCTATTAAAAAAAGGGTAATTTCATGCTTGAAGATTAACGAGAGAACAATGTTGGAGAAATTAAAAACGAACGACGTGTAAAATCAGAAGAATTAAAAGATCAATGAGAAGTAGAATGCATCGGAGAAGATCAAACGATACAGCGCTAACATTATCCCGAAGCACGAATAAAAGAACGGTATTAAAATTGTCTGGAGTTCCAATTTCAAACAAGATCTCGGATTATCTGCAGGAAATCAAGCACAATGCAATTACTTTGCTTATCGGTTGAGAAATTTCTGTATCGCGTCATTCGCCCTTCTCTTGTGACGCAAATCGTGGTATTACGCATGATTGCTAATAAAATAAAAATCAGAAAGAAAGACAGCAAGCAAAAATGTAACGATGACGGTGATTATCAGCGCGATAAATCATTCGTTCTACTTCCTGATGTCCTTCTCTACACGATGATAGGCTCGATTTAAAGAAACGCATAGACGTAAGCAGAAGAATACCATATTAGTAAACTGGAAGCTGTAGCAGCCTTTAGAATGGCCAGAAAAGAAGGAAAAATACGAGGGGCACCGTTCAGTTCCTATGTTGCGGTTTCGTAATCTGTCGTTAATGTTAGAGATAATGTTTCTGCTGGTCGTTATCGAATTGTCCGCTTTTGAAACAGACATGACCGTCACTACGAAACAGATATTCCGATTGGCTTGCATAATATGTGTCAGCTTTTACAGCTGTGCGTAATATTTGCCTCTCAGCGTGTCCTTCTTCCTTCGAGTTTCGTATCCATCTGATTTCTCCCGCCGCTTCTATATTTTCTCCTGTTTTTTGGTCATTCGTTCTTCATTTACACGTAGTATTATTCGATCGGTTCTACGACATCTTTCCATTCTTTTCAATCTTCCTTGTTCGTAGTATTTTACGATATCGAGTTTGCTTATTTGGGAAATATAAAATATCTTGACTTTCGTAAATCGATAATTTACAATTTCTCTTTGGTTCGCGAGCTCACGCTAAAAACTGTGACTTGAGAGAAATTGTAAATTAATAGAAAAATGGTAACTTTCCCTCTTTCGAAGTAACTTTATAATTTTCTTCTCTTTGTTCGTCTTTCTGAATTGTTAAATTTCAAGATATTAGCGATTTCCTTGACTCGAAAAATATTGACAAATTTTCATAGAATTATTTCAACGTCGTGTTCTCCAGGATGGAGCGAAGAAACGTGCAATTTCGAAGGTTTAGATGCGAGACGGTTAACTGTATATCAAGGTAAGAGCCGAAAAGCAATTTGTACGATCGTTTCTTTATACAAAGACGAGAGAAGTGACTCCCATGAATGGATGAAACGACCGCAAGCAAGGCCATCCTGGCTGCCTGGTTCCATTCGCTTTTTACGAATACACATTTAAGCTCAAGTTCACCGGCGTAAACGATCTTGAACGAGTTCGACGAAAAGACACGGTTAAATGTTATCTAATCGTCCTTCAATTTCGCTTCGGTCCTACTTGACAGGTATATCATTTTCTTAAGTAACTTCCTTACTTAACTCTTACTTAACTAGCTGATTAAACAATTATTTCAACAGACTTTTTCCATTTCGAGATGTGTAATAAACCTTAGGTTGTTTTACTTATCTCGCGCTCTGTATCTTTTGCTTTTTAACGGCCACTTTCATTTAACGCCATTTTGCTAGCTATGCTTCCTTTAATTACACTTTAGTTATACTGTTTAGTAACTATACAGTATTGCGTGTATAGCTTATGGTTAAATAGTTCAATCATCTAAACAGGGAACAATCGGAATGTTTTCTTTTTTCTATCATTTATTTATTTACATCTTACAATTTGTCCAGTAGGACATTTGGTAAAATATTATAGCTCAGTGATATAGCAATATAGCTGTGGATGGCTACCACCAGTGGGATACCATCTTCGAATTTGATTGATTTATTTCTTTAGTGTGGTGAGTGTTTGTATGTTAGGTTACGTCCTTTGTGAAATCTGTTTGGTGTTTCTTTTTTAATCTTCTTTTTATGTTTGATGCGCCGACCATGGAATGTTTTTAGAAAAAAGAAAAAAATCATGTAAGGCAAAAGGTCGAAACAAGTTAATTATATTGGAAGTTTTAATTTTTTAAATATAAATTACGTGTAAGTTGGTAATTATAATAGCTTTAAAGAACTTTGTTTCAATTTCTAACAATTTTAACAATTTTAATAATTATTTGACTGGAGAATACACTTGCCACTTATGTATATTTATATATTCATTATGACCTTTACATTAATAGAATTTTTCAAAAAACTTTTTAGTTCATCCGTATCGGCTTTGTTTTCAAGGAGATTTATCGTTTCTTTGAAGCACGCTTTCATCCATTTTCTTTCCTCTCACATGCACGCGTGTCCTTTCGTTTATCGTTACATTTATTGCGATAAAAATATTCTCTCCCTTTGTTTCTAGATTCTTATTTCAATCGAATATTAATACACCGTTAAGAGCAAACAGAGCTCAGAACTCCCCTTTCAAGTCATTGCAGCGTGCACGTTAAAAATTATAAATATTGTCCATTTACGAAGCAATGCGCAGAATCGTTTGACTTGGAATATTTTAATTAAGGACATCTCTCTACGTCAGAGAAATAATAGAAAGAGACAGAGTTCTTGAATCGATATATCGTTGATACTTCCGTTTTATCGTTTATAAGTTATGCACCACATTGACACAGTTTCCCTATCGATCGTTTCAATCCTGTAAAAAAATACCAACAGTTTATAAAGGAAAATATTTGAAAATTGCAATTTTCTTTTAAATATGTCTCTTGTATTTTCTAGCAAGTACATTCCTTTTTTTTTCGATCGAGTTACAGTATATTTTTCTTCGATTTCCGACAAGGAACCGAGACCTTTTTTTCTATAATTCGACCTTCCATTTAGCTCCATGGCCACAGGGAGTTTAATGGGTTCGATGAAAGGGCTAGTGCGTGACGAAAAAATGATCTTGCGAGATTGTGCTTTACCGGAAACTGCCATCATGTTTTTGCCAACTTTTCCTTTGATGTTCACCACCTTTTCGTGGAGGGAACTTTGGTTAGTGGCTTCTTAATCAAATCGCTCGGAGGTATGTTGCTTCCCTTTGGGGAAAATATATCCTACTTTGATAAAATTTTAATACACTCTTGCATTAATTTTGATACTTCTCTACCCTAATTTTATTTGTAGTACTTTTCCTGGATCCGACTCTCTATTCTTTTTATTCCTTTCTATTTTATAATTCTGTTCTCGTTTATTTGGAGAATATAAAATGCCACACAGCTTTTATTCAATTATTCTAAATCTATATTATCTAATTTACCATTATTCTTTCATTCGTCGAGTAAAATCATACTTTGAAGAATGGCATTTTAACAAAGTGAAACTTTCCTCCCTTAAAGACAAGTTTCATAATCTCCTGTTGCTTTTCATGGCCTATGTTATACAAACTACAATTCTCTTATATTGTCCTTAAATCAATCGCAATATTTCCCATAATCTTGATTAGTCAGTATTACTAATTTATAAATAAAATCGACGGAAGGAACTACGTCTCTTAGAAAGATAATTCCGTTTCAGTTTCTAGGATATTATCATATAAACGATCAGTGTTTATAGCGTTATAAACATGAATTAAAGATATGAACGATAGAACACCAGAACATCGTTAGCAACCACCATGGCGTAAGAAATACTATTTTCGACCTCCATTTGCTGGATTTTTTATTCGAACGCGAACACCTGTCCGAGAAAATCAATCTTCTGGAAACTATAAAATGAAATACTCCACTCGAACAATAATTGTATTGTGTTCTCTCTTAACATATTATTCCCGGATTATTCTCGCGTTATCTGCCATTGATAAACATTTATCTTCGCGCTTTGCTAAATATTCCATATTCATAAAAATGTCCATAATTCTAGAATATACATTTGGTCTACCAGGTGACAATTTTATCACGAACGTTCTGTTTTTCCCACGCGATCATTGACATTTGTAAATAATTTGTGATATTGTTTTTCAATTATATTTATGAAGATATAAAAACAAATAAACTTCAGCAGTAAATATATATGTACTGACAAATTAACACGTTTCAGTGCGAAATCGATGCACGTATCAACATCATTTATTTACTTTTTTTTCAATACTTCTCAACAATAACGAATTAATATTTGTGAAATAAAAATCAAGCGAGAAAATTGTTTCCACCTTTTTCTTTTTTCTCCTGAGCGGAAAGCAGGAATCGTAGAAATCTTCCCGACTTGAACATGTTAAACGAGAAAAAAATTCGCCATGTCATCGCAGTACGGCATTTGGGCGAGCACTCGCGACGAAGATAAAAGACGCATATAACGTGCAATCTCTCTGCAGCTTGATATCAGGAGATCTGTCGAGTAAAAGCCTGTTTATAAAATTTTTGTTGGTATCTCCCTGACTCGAAACATTTTGAATATTTGCTTTTTTGTTTATCACCACACATCAGTGTGAGAAGTGTTGCTTAAGTAAATAAATCCTACCACTTTATCGTGAGCGTCATGCAGAAATCATTTATCTTCCCTTCCATGTCTTCAGATATTGCGCTGACATTCGGCGAAGAACAGACTTTTCGTGTAACTTTAATTTTAACTAAAGATCCAACTAAAAAAATAATGAACATCGAATGTAGCAGTTTGTAACGAAAGTTACATAGCATGTAACTTTGTGATACGATACCTTCTTGACACAGAACGATCAAAATTAATGTAAGGTGGTTTGAACGATATTTTTCAAATTGCTCTTTGAAGGGGGGAAGAAATTTTCTAATTAGAAATTAAAATTGCACGTATCTTTGCTCAAATTCTTCATATTTAAGTCGTAACAAACGCTATTTAACAAGAGCTAACAAACAAGAACGTACAGTGAACGAGCTAATTTTCAAGTGATTAGACTTTGATGTGCTAACGATTTTACTAATCCTCCCTTTTTACCAATACTCTATTGCTTCCGCGGACGATTATTGTTTACAATTATAATATTACTTACTTACGCGCTGACGATATCATATCGGCGTAATGAGATCAAAATCGAACAGCGACTATTTCTATTTTTGTCCATTGCACACCGTACTGCGATGGTAACTTGATAATTGCGAAACAAATTCAGGAAACGTTTGCTACGAAGTAAGAAGTAATAACAAGCAAGAGTAGTAATAATAAGCGAAGGTATCTTCGGTCCGTAATTGAGTTGCATCGATCATCTTCAATGCCAGTCAGACGAATCTCGTCGATAAACGCAAAGAAGCTCGTGTTCATGGTGATACATTTTTCTGTCGCATGGCTGAACGTTGCGTTACTGCGACGCTACGTTGATACTACACCGGCGTTCTCGATAAAAAATCCCCTCGAGCCAGCTTGGATTTTTCAAATGATTCGATCAGTTTTATGTAGTATGCGTATGAATCGTTTTCCTTTACTTCTTGTTCCTTTTTTTCTTCTTCTTTTTTTCTCGAGAATCTCGAGAAATCGTGCAATTAACGAACAAGGTAGAATCAGTAATTAATTATCAGGATGACGGAAACGACGTTCTTACGCGTGTCCTTCTTATCCGTAGAATCTGGAATTTCTGATGGAATAATTTTTGTCCTGGCAAAGGCACGTGTCGAAGACAATTGCCAAGTCTCCGTGACGAGTAATTAAAGGATCGTTAATTGGTCCAATTTTAGAATGTTAGAACGCAACAATTACGTGATTCGTCGGTAAAAAAGGGAAGACGTAGAAATGTACAGCTATGGCGTGCGCGTATGACCCTCTTTTCCGTATACGAAGGAATTCTTGATTGTATCGTTTCTTGCCCCGGCAAAGAGGGGTGTCGAAAACAATCGCGACGTTTTCACGGCGAGTAATTAAAATTTCATCGACGCTAAATACGATTTTAAAATGGATGGTTTGTTTGTAAAAGGAAATAATTTATTGTGGATGAAAGAGATTCGGAGAAGCCGTGCGCGTTAGGAGGACAGTGCAATTCCTCGCGTATGAAGCAATTCCTTGTACAGCAGCGTGCATGTGTGGTCGAAATGTCAACATTCTATAACTGCTTCAAATTGTTCTGAACAAGTTGCATTGTAATTAATCTGTCTTGAAGGCGAATAACAACTCATACGGTGTTAATTACTTGTATCTGCGGCATAAAAACAGGTGACTGTACCGTTGAACGGTACACGTGCATACATGTACGGTACTTACACGTACATACATGCATGCACATAAGCATATGTCTCTTTGTATGTATGTTTATATTCATGTTTCTTCGTACGCATATCGAATCGTCAAAATAAGGTGATTTAGAATGCAATAAAATTCGATGATCTTAATCTGTGACTAACTTTTAGTAGGAATAACTTTACCTTAAGCACATTTTTAGCTAGTAAAATTAAGTTTGCTTTTATTCGATCGAAATGTACGTTGATATCATGTTAAACGTGTATTAATCGCAATTTATTTACTTAATTATAGAACATTTGAATTTTTTATGAAATCTATATAAACGATGATTAAATGGTTAAAGCTTTTCTGTCAATTACGAAAAATATTCCCCCATATTGCCATCACATTTTTAACAGTTAGACGTTAATCATGACGTATGTAATTTTAATACATTGTATATGGACTGGATATATTGTACATTAATTATTTCCCCTTCGTCCATGATCAATTTTCAGGACATGTCCTGTCCCTTATTTTTGATCAAGCAAGCTTCGACTGACCACATTTCCGAAGTTTGTCGACCGTTCCTCGGTGGGTTCCACCGATGGACGTCAGATAGCTCTTCGGGCTTGTTTTCTACGATTTTCGATAACTGTAATTCCATTTATTCCCTACTGCTATGCGTTTTCAGCCAGGTATCCTTGGAAATATCGAGTTGGACACGCTCAGCTGGCTCATGGATTGATATTACACGAAAGAGGAAAAAATCAGTTATTTGTAGTATCGACGATTTTTTCCAGGTACGTCGTGAAGAAAACGATCGCGCACGTGGAACAGGAGGAGAGACAGAGACGCGATTTTTCCTTTTCATGATCATGGGGAATTATTGCAATCGATATTGTAAACAAGTCCTGGCGGAAATATTTTAATCAACTTGCGATTGGTTAAATAGAGTCTATCAGGTTGAAGCAATTTTTTATCTCGTCGTAACTTGAAAGATATAATTGCCATGGGCGATCGCGAGTATTAGTAATAACTATCGTGTATAATTTAATTAGCTTTTAAGTGAAATAATAATTGCAGGGCGGTTTGAGGAAAATTACGATTTTTAATATCTTTGGAATTATACAGCCCTCCTTAGCTCAAGTAATTTATATAACATTTGTTCATTTCTCGAATCATCGCACATGACACGACTTGAGACATCGATATATCTTCTTTCTGAGTTAACATTATTTTTTTCTTTTTTCATTCTTCTAAATAATGAAAGTCTAATAACAGGATGTATTGGTATCTCTCATACAAGAATTCTATTGACATTACTTAACTTCCTTCTTATGTTCATTAAGACAGGAAAAGATTCAATAACGAAGTTTAGAAAGAATAAAGAAAAAGTTACACACGTCAACATATAGCGAGGAATCGATCTCACGAAAGTTCCAATGATGCAACCCGCGAGAGAAAGAAGAAGAAGAAGGAAATAGCGTGCAAGTTCAGGAATCGCCAGCGATCGTATAAAATATTCTATATAACGTTCAACGATCTTAAAATAGAAAAATGTCTTTTGCGAAACTATTGAAATTATTCCAACCCTTGAAAAAATCATTAAAATAATCTTATCTGAAGAATTATTAAAATAATACCCAACTGAAGGATTATTCAAATAATTCCATACTTAAATTATTTCTTACGCCCACTAAAAGCGAAACAGATTCGCTAACAAGTTCAGCGAAGACCAAAGTCAAAGAAAAAGCAAACTCTTCCCCAAAATTAGCAGAGAATCGATCACGCGGCAGTTTTAGTGGCATTAACTGGCATAAAGAAGCAGAGAAAAATGAGATGCAGGTTCACGAATCGCACGAGGATGACGATAGGTCAGGCGATGATATCCTCTCGTCGATACTCGGAGATTCCTTCGCGATTTCGTGCCGTGCCATTCAAATGAATTCAAATGTCTCATCAATAATTCATGAGGCCGGTTATCAAGGCTACAAATCTTAGGCTCGGGTCCTGTGCATCGTCTGTAATGTTTCATGGCACTCGAAAAGATTCTCCATGAGACGTTACAAAATTATATCAATACTAGTAACAACGACAACAACGGCAACAACGGCAACAACGACAACAACGACAACAACGACAACAACGACAACAACGACAACAACGACAACAACAACGACAACAACCATAATAATAACAACAATAATAATAATAATAACAATAATAACAATAATATTAATCGATTAAAACTTTTTCTGGAGACATCAACAAAGATGAACGATGAAGTGTTGTAATCAGGTGAGAGGCAAACGTTGCGTGCCGGAAATGTGAACGTGTCATCGTTAACGCGGCCGGAGGCCCGTCGTCACACTTCCCACTAGGGAGAAACACTTTATCTTGAGTTTCCCTTCGCGGGCTAACCTTGCTGAATTGCTTCAAACAAATGATTTTTTTTTTGCTTTTGTTTTCCATGGGAATCTAAGGTGGATTTTGAAAGTTGACGAGTTTCGAATCGATTGGATTTTGGAAGGGAAGTAGTGATGCTGTTTCTATTAGTTCCTGGAGAAAATCGTGGAAACTACTTTTTGAGATTTGTACATGTATTTTAGACGTTGATTTTAAAAGACCGATATTTGTTTGGTACATTTATTTTTGAATTTTTATCGGTGGGAATTTACAGTGTTTTCACGATTCTGCTTTAATTTAATTTTTCACGCCGTTAACACGTTAGTTGCCACGGTGGTTATCGGTGACCAACTAGGTAAAATAAATTGAATCTTTTAAAATGGTTAAAACAGGAATTTCACGGATTAAAAAATTGTCAACAACATGAACCATTTAAATAACATCGTTGGA
The DNA here is from genome assembly GCF_051014615.1 of Bombus vancouverensis nearcticus. Lineage (NCBI taxonomy): Eukaryota > Metazoa > Arthropoda > Insecta > Hymenoptera > Apidae > Bombus > Bombus vancouverensis. Next base: position 272,637 of record NC_134921.1, on the reverse strand, counting down.
GAAAAATTGTACCTCTTGGGGTTATCTGTATTCTGTTAATGTGTAACAGAAATATATTCGAGTATAACGGTATAAGTTCAGTGTATGCTAATCCAGATCTGCACGCTGGCAGCGTGATATTACAATAGAGCCCCGAAGCCATGGGCCTATGGTATTTATAATTCCAAACATCCAGTTTGTTTACATCTCGCTGCACCATCTACACAAGGCATATTCCAGAAAAGGCTATTGGTCTGGAAGGCCCTTCAAATTAATTTAGTAATAGATAATGCTTAATAGGTTCGAAAATCAGGAAAACTAAACAGTAGAGCAGACGTAGAATTTTCCTGGAAGAGTGGAGTGTTTTCCTCCAACAGTGCCAATACAAAATAACACATTACAAAGAATAAACATTACCTCGTACATCTCAATCTATCTTTTAAAGCAAAATATATAAAAATTGAACGCGTTCAAGAAAATAAACATAACGATAGCTATACAGCATATAGCATATGTCAAATCAAATATAATATATTTTTTAACGTACCAGAATTTCAATAGAATTTTAGCAAAATTTTGCTGGATAATTAGTTTAGACGCGCGGTAGGTTGAACAAAAATTGAAAATCGCTGCATTATATCAATCCGTGTCTAAACAAGAATCACGTATTAGACGTGTAACGTCACGAACAACGATTACAAGTGACCTCAAATTCCCTAGAATTTCTGAAAATATCACGGAGCATTCAGGATGCATTCTACGACCGGGTTAGCCAAGGACAGGAAGTGTTTCCTTAACGAGTACCGGCGATAAATGGAACAGTTCCAGGGAAATAGTTGCACGATACGGTAAACGTGGTTCGATGGAAGTAATGAGTCGCGTTTTACGTCAAAGTATATCCATCGAAACTGGGTCCATGGAAGTATCAACTAGACGACAGTGTTATACGATCTTTCAGTGAAACTCCATCTGCATCTATTACTTTATTTCATCGATCAATACTCGCTGATCCACTTCTAATAGGACGAAAGAACAAAAAGAATTCTCGCAACGTGTTAACAAGTTTCTATTGGTCGCAGTTCCGTGACTTTTTCCATTATCCAGAATCAATATACCGATAGATGAATATAAGATGAGGAAGAAAAAACTTCGCTTAAATCTAAGATCGAAATGGTTTGACGTAGCGCGTCATTATCGTAACACAATCGGCAAACGCGTTAGCTTTGGTTGGTGATTCGTTCTCAGCGATTATTAGCGGCGTTTGTAGGTTCTTTTCGTGGAAACCTTGATATAACTTGCCTCTCGATCCGCTTTTTAAACGTTCAGACTATTTATTCGAATGGTTTTTCGTTTCAATCGAACGAGCAACCTTGGTTGATTTAGTGAACGTTTATTAGAGAACTCGAGTAATTATGCGAAAGGGAATTATGCTCGATCATCGTTAGTGTCCGGTTTTACGTTACAATAAATCACGTACCTACTCGAATTGATAATTCTATGAACATCGTGTTTATGATGAATATCGTGTTTACAATGTTTCCATTCTGAATTACGATTTTCCTGCTTTCAAAAACGATGGAAGGAGAAGATTGAAATTTTCCAGTTTTCGCGTTTCACAGTTCGTTCCATTGTTTCATGGGATACATAATTTACGATAAAATTAATTATACAGTACTTTGTCTTAATTTCATTGGAAATAGCATGTAATGCTTAGTTAACGTCATCGAATCGTGAATGACTCATAAACGTTTCGTTTGGACTTATGTTATTATATTTTAGACAATTTTATTCTATTTCAATTTTTCACAGCATCTAACACCTAAACTGTAAAACTTGAGATATTTTATATCTGAAATTACTTTTCTGTCATGATGTTATTATAAACGAGAATCACGCAGTTTTTCAAGGACTGATCGGAACCGCGTTCATTTTAGCATGTCACATGCCACGGGGGTCATCGGTCACCGACACTCAACTTGTCGGTGCCGCCATGGAGGTCACCGGTAACCGGAGTGCCAAGATTGGTAAAAATAAAATCAAAAAATTTGAACAAATGTCGATTGTTCATTATCACCATCGTTACTACAACGGCGTGACGAAATTAATACAGTATAAAACATATAAAAATAAATTTATTTATACATGAAATATAGACCTATAATATTTCACCGTTACATTTATCGCATAATAAAAAATTCATTATGGCGCCACGGGTAATCCCTGTAAAGCTAGCATTCAACGTGTTGAAAGCTTCTTTCAGTTCGATCAATAGTATTGGCATAAGAATGACGCAAAGGCTCATCGTTGTTGCGTTTATCGAATCAACGAGTTTATATTTATACGTTTTCCGTGATGAACATTTTTTGTTTTTTTCCTCGTCAACCACAGAATTAAAGATTTGTCCAGCTGTTATTACACGTAAGTTATGCAAGGCAGTTTATTTTACATTAGGCCTTCGTGTCTGACCACAACAAATTTAAATATATTTATAAATTCATAATAATTTACATAAGTATAAATAGTTTTTATTTGAAAGAATTTTTAATTGATTTGCAAAGAAGAAGATTTAAACCGAAAGATGGTAGAGACCGTCTATAATCGGATTTTATATACAAAACGACAAACTTTAAAATTCTCTACGGTCTTTAACGAGGTTATCTCATCCGTTTGAAATTCTTAACAATTAGTTAAAAATATGAAACATTTAGTAGGGGACCTGTTGCTCTCATCGCTTTAGAATCCGTAAAACTTTCGACCACAAAGTACTTCGTTTGAATAAAAAATCCTGCTCGGTGCAGCACTTTACAATTCTACAAACCTCATTTTCTCTACTTCAAACCTATTTTACGCGTTTTTACGTTCTGTATTCGACTTATGTTCCAGGTACACAGTGTCCATGCTTAAAATTTCACACCGGCGCGATGGTACAAAAATTATTTTATACTAAATCTCGTGTTTTGTTGTTAAAAACTATGGATATTGATAAAAATAAATTTCACGCGAAACTTTAATTTTTGGAATCAAAAATCATTTTAATCGATCAATGAAATTATGAAAATTGTCCAGAGATTCCAAAATTATTAAGATTAATCTTCTCTTAAAGATCCTAAAATTATTAAAAATCAGAGATTTTTAAATCATTAAAAATTGAAGATTCTAAAGTTACTTTATTTATTTATTTACATTTCATAATTCTGCCTTCCGCAGTAAAGCGGACTTCCAGTTACACTTCTCCTTGGGATTCTAACGTTATCAAAAATGATTAAAAGCCTAAAGGCCTAAAAAGTTCTCTGTTTGCTATTTCACTGTTGTATGCTTTCTCACCCTTCGTCCCTAATCGATGAACATCGCTCTAATTCTTTTCTCTCCCTTTACTTTCAATCGCACGAGAGAAGCGTCGAAAAACCCACGACCACGAGGGATGAAAGGATGGTTTCAGGGATGGAGATTCGTGAAAGCAGGCCGCGAGGGAAGAAGTGAACCGAGATTGGTCCGATGTTTGTTCAGCACACAACCGTTTCGTATGTAGAAAGCGTTCATAGAGAGGTGGTTGCGCTCCTTTATGCGCATGCCCAATAAAACAATCTCCAAATAATATTCTGTTCTTCGAATTTACTTTTTCAACGTTCCATGCTTACGGGCTATAATTTTCTTAAGACGCTTAAAACGATCTCTTGAGCTTTCGCCTTTTCGGTGAAAACAAGCATTTTTTTATCTCCACTTTAGACTCGAACGCCAACTTCTTGACGTATTAAAGGATTTTAGAAGTTTCTTACCATTTTACAGTACGTTCTTGTTGAATTTTTGCTGGATGAAAAAACGCTTATCCGATACTTTTAGTATTTGCCTCGAAACTGTTTAACGGTATTATCCTTTTAATAAAATTTAATTATAACGCGCTTTTACGAAATGATAGCGTACACAGTGACTGTTAATAATTTCTGGTCAGAGCGTAATTTTATTTTGACGTACTTTTTACTTTAATAAAATCCTTCGAGTAAAATGTTCCGCGATATTGTATAATATTCTTCTAAAAAAAAAAATATATTAATGCTAATCGATGGAACTATTAAAAAGATCGTAAAGTTTTTCGAGAATGTTAATAGCCTTCTTGATAAGAAGACATCGCTTGTCCTATCTTGGTATGCGTTAAGGGTTGATGGTATAATTTACTATATTTTGAAGATCAAAGTTACGATATTCATAACAAGTTTACCAAAGTTTTACCTAACGCCGCTTGATTTTATGTGATTATACTTGCAAAGTTCTGTATCGCTTATTATACAGTTTTGTTTTTATCAAAAGAAAAGAAAAATACCTCTCATAGGGGTAGTTTGCATATTTTGGTGGAGACTGGTGAGTATAAGTGTCGTTGTCGTTGAGGGCGACGCACTTGGATTAAGTAGGCTAATGGGAACTTTCGAGTAGCCATCTTCATAACTTTTCGTATCTCTTGCGAACAGCTTCACAATCTGTATAACATTGCGGCTCTCGATTTTCTACAAAAAACACTAAATACCTTCGAACCGTTTAAACACAGAGTGCAACTGGCAAACTTTCATTACAAGATCAAGTTTAATTCCACTTGCCTCGATGGACGCAGGCTATCGTTAATTAAAATCCTCCCACCAATTTGTATAAATATATGAATATAATACGAAACCTTTTTAATGAGCTAAAAATAACACGAGATTTTTAGCAAATTTAAAAAAATAAAAGAATTAAGATTAAATTTAGACGTAGTCGAACCTTATTTCGTTAAGTAATTTCCGTGAGAAGTACAGGAAACATAACTGAACATAATGTGGCAGATCCATCATGATAGATTTCGTGATTTTAATGTTACGTGTTCAAAAACGTTATATTAAAAGAGCAATAGTACTAGGATAATTAATATTTCTGAAATGTGTAAGTGCAGTTATACTTTCATGCTATTAAAACTGGAATTGTATGAGCGTTTTTATCATCTTCTTGAATAACTGCACTTACACGTCTATTTTACTAAGGTCTTCAGTTGTGATTTATTAAATTGTTTATCATGTTCATTAATTAAACTGTTAAACTGTTCATTAATTTGTATAGTTACAATATCGTACTTATTCAATATGAAATTTCATTACTGTAATTTATGGATTGGTTTTACCTTACATTATTGTAACAATATACGTTTCATTATAATACGTTCCATATTGTAACAATATAGCTGCATAATTTGTGCAAATCAATGCAAACATTTGAGCAAAATATAATCCTTCGAAATATATCTCACAATGTCTTGACGCTTCGTAAAAATGTAAGTTAAATTTTTCAATTAAACATTCTGCTCGTTTCAAACCTCGTTATATGTTATTCAAACCCAATACGAAAGTGTTTTCGTGTTAATAATTCGTGTTTCATCGAAACGCGTAAATGTGGATCGCGATTCTAATCGATACCTATTCGATCTTGAATTAATTAAAAAAATTAGCAAAAGCTCGTTTCAAGGGAACTTTTTGCACGGCCGGGAATAGCGTCGCACCGCGGAGGCAGCCGATTCTTTCATCCCGGAAGCGCACTGGAACTTAGAGATTTTATTACGAGCGTACAGTGATCCTGTTTAATTGCATCCGCTACAAGGCGACCCTCGAAAAGCAATTTCGAGTGTACCGGAGGCTGGATTTATCGCGACCGGTATTCACTGTAAACAGCCAACGGCGTTCCTCTTAATTCTGCCGCCGGCTTCCGATTCTTTACCTTCGCTCTGTTGGCCGCGGTTTTTCTTTCGTTTTCGCGGCACCGCGAAACGAAGAAAAGGCGCTTCTATCGTCGAGTAGGTTTTACTAATAGTCGATGCTCTGTTCTTCCTTATTTATTTATTTCTTTATCGTTTTCATGATTTTTATGGTCCGGGATTAGGTAGCTACCGCGATTAATAAAATACGTAACAAAGAGCAAAGCGTAGAATGCAATAAGGCAAGTTAGAAACTCAAACAACGGTATCTATACTACGATACAGCGTATGTTAGAATTAAGCAGGTAGCTTACGATATCATAATTGCTGATACAGATTAATATCTTTGAGAAGATAAAGAAGATCTTCAATGCTTCTGATTTATTTCTTAATTTAATTTACTTTTCATGCATTAACGTTGCTACGATTAAGAAGATTATCATCTACAAATAGGATAAAGTTATGAGAGTGTGTCAGTTTAGTATGTCGAATTTTAAGTCTCATGAGAATGGCTTGCTTTCTCCGATCGGAAAGAAATACTGGACTTTTATCGATGTACGTACAGATGTTATGTATGTTGAATGGGGGTGATTCCTGTGGAATCCTATGGAAGGGACGTTTGTACTCTCTGGAGTTTTGTTTCTCATTCTACGTTTTTAATCGAATGGAAACCGAAAGTAAAGATCTGAAACACATTTAGCGCATGTCGAGATAAAGGAGTTTTTAAGCTACGCTGTGCCACAAGTTTCGAGCACCTAATGTGCTTCTTGTGTTTAACATTAAATCGCCTTTTGATCGCAATATCTGCAATAATTTACAAACACTGTAGAACCATATTTTACTTTTAACTCAAGTTTGACCAAAATGTGTGACCATTCAATTTTTGACTAGTATGCAACTTTTTACGCACTTATGGGAGACTTAAACGCGAAACATAAGCAAAAATATATGAATAAATTCGAACTATAGTACTCGTTATAATATCTATCGAAAAAATGATTATCCATCGAGGTCCCATTCCTTTCAGCTATATTCGTAAAGATATGAATTTGCATAAAAATCCGTAATCTATCTTTGATGGAAACTAAATTGAAAAGGTAAGCCGAATATTTTACGTTTTGGGTCTGCGTTGACAACATTTTTGTTTTGTGTGATTTTGTGACATTTATATTTCCGAGATATAAAATGTGAAATTAATATAAAACTTATCACGTGATATTTAGACTTCTATTAATGATACGAGAATTTATGACTCCCCATTTTCTCCCTTTCTCTTTCTACAGTTTCTTTCTTTCTAAAGTCAATCTGCTGAAATAGGAAACGTCACATAATGCTGTATATAATTCAGAAAGTAAAAACCACATCGATTAATAACGTCACCATCAAGGTGTTAGCTAATCCGTGGCCAGGGTCAACGTAATAACGCACACCTGAGATTGATGACAGCCGTTGATGTATCACTACTCTGTTATTATGTATTTCTGTAAGAATTCTATTGTATATTCCATTGTGTCTCGATTAAACCATTCAACAGATTTATCTTAATTTAGTCTATTAATAATTTCGACGTCTCTTTTTCTATCTTGATGAAAGATACATTGGTACATTTACGCGTCTTGAAGTGGCGTTTCCGGTTTATGCTGAATTTTATATATAGATCTTTCTTCTGTATTTTCGAGCTGACATTTTTCGGCATCTACATTCCCATACAAAAGTCTTCATAATAGAAAGGCTATTTATACTCGAGTAAAATCTTCTAAAATTTCAGCGTAGAGTTAACGTATTTCGTAACAAAACGATTAACATAACTGTTTTATTCTTGCGTAATAAAACAAAAAGTAACTACGATATAGAAATAAAACTGACCAATTCTATCGAGGTTAATTAATCGTTCCGTTTCTGCGAAATGAACCCTATCTACGTATTTTGATACGTAAAATTAAAAACTTTTCAAACATCGAAATCGATCAGTTCAGCTTGTCAGATTGACTCCTACATGCTTTATTTAAACAAAGAATGTCAATGTTTTCAAGACATGCGGATTACTTGGAAATGATTGTACATTTGTCATTTTCCCAGTGTCTGCTGGTATTTCTATTCTTTCTTCCAAGAGTAGAAGCTATCGTAACGATTTGTTATATTCGTTACATTAGCATGATCGATCGTGCGGAGCAAATGATCCACGTTTCGTGTACACACGCCCTCGTTACGCCGTGTTCTTCCCTAGTGATCGAGTGGATTTCATCATCGGTAAAATGCACTATATCAGACGTCGCTGACATTAATATCCAAGGTATTTAACGTTTAAAGACGCGGGCGTGTCGAGTAGTGCCTCTCGGTAACAGGCAATTCGATTGGCAAGCAACGAGGGAAAAAGCTGTTACACAATAAAATAATAGCCATTATGACTAATCGCGCGAGTGGAACTCGCGAGTATCGCGACCCTGACTAATTGTAAGCGAGTACGCGAATTGCGGTTGAATGGAACGTGCTGTCGCGTCCCGGAAACTTGAAAAAGTCAAAGGGAAACGCAATTTCGCGATAATGAATGTGGAATGTATTAATGTACATGGTGTCTCATTTTGATCGTTCCACGCAAACATATATCCTAAACTATACGTAATTCGAGAAAGAGCGTACAATAAAATTGTACGGTTTCAATTGGCCCATCTTACGACGTTCAATTGGATTTGTCTAAGTGGAAGCGTTTACGAGATTCTAAGATAACCGTTGTTTCTTCCAATTGAATTATTCGTTTTATCTTTCATACACCATCCGATGCACTTTTTAGTTCTCTACGGAAAAGTATCAAGGTAGTTGTATCTGAAAATTCTTAGCTTAAAAGATATCTCATTGTTAATTTCATTAAAATTGAGCGTGTGGAGGACAAGAAACATATAAACGTAAGTGCGCTGTGTTATCTTTCCTTGTCTTTCATGCGATAAGTTTTACAAGGTTGAAGCTGGAATACCTTTTGAACTAATCATTTTTCCATTGAAGTACTCTAATACTGGTTTGTAGGGAATTAAAAAATCCATCGAATAGCGTATGAAAAAAATGTATGTAGAAATCCATTTGAATAAACGAAGATCACCTTGAGAAGCTATGTTTTTGTCGAAGAAACACTTCTTTCGAATAATATACGGTTTAAGAGATATTTGCCTGGCTCGATCAAGACGAGACACCTTGTATATACAGGCTGTTGCAAAAACATAATAGGTGCAAGGATTTTGTTAAAGGGAATAAGAAATAATTTCGAAATACACTTAGCATTGTAATTATTAATATATTTATTTAGTATAACATTGTATTTATTATATCATACTAGTTAATTAGGTCCAAGTGTATTAATTTTGGTATTTGGTAAAATTTTATATTAGGAAAATGAAATATAGAAACTCATTTAATTCTAAGAAATGGTTCTTTATTATTCATATTGCTCGATCATTTTTCAGCATGGGAAAACCATGATTATTCAGAAGCAAATCTGAATTTACTTGAAGTAGTTCTTATATTAGTAATTTAAACTGTATTTTTCCTTATTCCCATTATTCCAAAATCAACGCTTTCAACGTAAAATCTAATTTTGTATTTCTATGTAGGGTGACTTAATTTACTAGTCTATAAACGATAATTCAGTTAACGCATTAACAGTCGTCGATGTAATGTAATGTTTCGTAATTAAAGTACTTACTACCAGGTAAGACAATTATCAATGGCTCTGAGGGATTTCCTGGATTTATTTGAGTTAATTCTAGGAAACGATTAAGGTTTAATATTCGTAGGATATCGTTCTGCAAAATTATTAAACGCGAGTATATTACATTGCAGCGCGCTGTAGTTAAAGATCTATAATGTTTAAGAGGAAAAAAAAAGAAATAAAAAATATCGAGAGATTTTTGAAATCGATGTTCTTAATTTAAAATGTAATTTTGTCTCTTCTTATACTGACATTTAATGAGCTTAATTTACTCAACCCTAATGTAATTAAATTGCAACAACGAATATCTTCGCAATGTTATAATATTAATAATATATAAATATCGTAATATATATTTTTCCACAGTTTTCAATGTCTACTACAAGATCTTCATGTTTGTGACACACGGCATACTATTTGCCGCGATACGAACCGCATCGTTTTTGATTTTCGATCGATTTGAAAAGTTGCTATGACATACAGTAACTTAGTTGTATATCAATCTAGTGATAATACGATTTTGATTTGCGCAGAGTACAAGCTATTTCAACAAGTTGGTAAAATTTATTACCATATAATATGATTTAATACCGTAACGTAATTTAAAAGTCGAAGGATCGAATCCTGAGATTCTAAGATGATTAATAATTAGTCTTGAAGATACGGTCTTGTAATTTAAAGGTATAACAGTATAATGATACAATCTGTAATATAAATGAAGATTCAGTATATCTTAAACGTAAAACGCGGCTATAAATTCAAAATAGAAATATCCAATGTTTTAGAATCCTAAACCAGTTTGAATCTTCAACAAAACTCCGATTTTTTGAGGAACCTTGACAATACGCTAGCTTTTATAGAAGCTTTTTAAAGCTATGTTAAAGGAAAGAATCAACAAGTTTAACAATCATAATATTTAATACCATTCGCGTCACAACGTTTAAATTTATCAATACACATTATAAAAGTCCAAATAGTTGCATAAAGCCGCGTAAAAGTCCTACAGTATACGAGTTGAAATAAAACTTCTGAAACGGCGAACTTCTGAAAAAACTTCGGACCTCGACGATACGCTATCTTTCACGGAAGCTTTCAAAGTTATCGCGAAGGCAAAAACCAACAATTTTAGCAATTACGCCATTTAGTATAGTTCGCGTCACGCCATTTAGATTTATCAATATACATTATGAACGTGCAAATAGTTGCACAATACAGTGTTTAACAATACTAAATCGCACAACTTGAACCTCTTAACGAACCATCGAACTCCTGAGAAATTTCTCTTGACAATAGGCTATCTTTTACAATTCTTTGCCAGTTATCTCAAAGACAAGAATCAACAATTTTAACAATTACAGAAGTGTCATCCGCGTCACTCCATTTAAAACAATTTAACACTTGCGCGTGACAAGCGCGAAACTGGTGTCGCCAGCTCGATTTCCGGCAGACGACACGACGGCCAACTCACTTGACGCCGTTCATCTAACGGCGTTTAAGCTTACTTTAAAATCGATCGATCGCCTGTCGAACAATTGATTTATGGTGTTCGCGCCGTCCTATGTCAAATTCTTCGAAACATGACGTAAACGTCATGCAACATAGGGCGAAATGATGTCAATTGAAGAGAATTGCGCGAATTGAACGTTGTATACTCAGTTTCATCCAGCACTTTCGCGATGGAACACCGGTTTACGAAACCGTGGCATACAGTTTCGAATTTTCGTGGAAATTCCACGCCCGCGAATAAAATCACACGGATAATCAAGGAGTATTGTGTCCAAGTGGTCGACGTTGTTACAACGAACCTATCCACGGAATTTGTCGTTTTATATCCGTCGCGGATACAATCCGCGAATATGGCCGTAATCCTATCGTTTAATGAGTTTCCAGATCAATGACGACATGCGTTATAATATATCATTCGTTTTTTTGCACCACTATTCTTCATCGTCTGTTATTCTACGCGTTGCTGAAGTATTGTCAACTGCGACGAACTATTGTAAACTGCGTCGCGTTGTCGCAAACCTCGGCTCATAATTATAAAACAACCCTAAAACTTTTAATACGACGAAAGCTGCCTGGTTGAATTTAGCAAAGTTATTTTCCCCTCCTTTTTTTTTTACTGCACGAATCAACCTACGCTAATGAGAGTTTAAGACAAGACGCGTACAATCTTTATCTATTCGACATTTTACAACTGTACGAATAATCTTCTCGGTGGATTAAAAGACCTCGCGTTTCTTTTTTTCAATTAAAAGAAATTGCCTGGCGATTCGTCAAATTCGGTTGATGAACAATTTTTGTACGATCTATGTTTGAAAACGAGCTCTTTAATTCGTTAACGACTCGTAATATATCGTGAATTGGTAGAATATATCGATGGTCATAACTTTTCGCGAGGATATAATTTTTACTGATTAAAAGGAAAGCTTGTTCGATTAACGTTAAAATATTCTCATTTTATCATTGTATATAAATTGTATATAAAACCACTAATTTTTTCAAATACATTAGAACAGGAGGCTGTAACTGGTCAGAATTTGTGGTGAAAATAAAGAAAATGTGCAAACTAATTAAACTATCAATAAATACGACAATTAATTGAATAACTCGCGCACCATATTTCCTTTGATCGAACGTGGATTTTCCATTCGCTCAGATGAAGTTGAAACGAATGGCAATGCTGCTAAAACAAAATACTTGTTGTGTGTCGCTTAGATCAACGAGTTGCAAATTCGTTGAACGCTGTAGCATACGGATAAGATGACTACTACATACATTCGCTGTCTCTGCTGCAAATTAATGCTACAGAGTGGAGTTTAAATTTTAAATGAGATAGGAATACAGAATAATTCCAACCTTCAGATGACATTAAAATTGACGTACATTACGAACTGAAAGTTTTGATGTAGCGCGATCCTTAGCATAAATCGTGAAAATAACGAATTAAATATTTGTCCCCTTAATATTAAATGGAAATTTGTAAAATAATCAAATGGAGTGACAGATGGATTTCGTTTGACTACTGCCCGCGTATATTAATTATTTGAACAAATTTATAAGAGAGAGTGAGCTACAAAATTATCGTGGAGAAATATTTGTAGAATGAGGTGGGTAGCAAATGAAGAAGAAATATTTGTATAAGAGAATGCAGTTGCAGAATAAAGTTTTCTCAATATTAATAAATTTTTGCAATAAAAAATCCAATTGAAAATATTCCAGGTGGTGTAGTATACTAAGCGAAGTACAAGCGTATCAATTAAAATTACTTTCCAAAAATCTATCCCGACCGAAAAGTTTCAGAAGTTGAAACAAGCTCCTCAGTGATTTTAAAAACCCAACGTCTTTTCAATTAAAAGGTTCTCCATTTAATATTCTTCGATCGAGAAACTTGTCAATTAAAAATCAGATGTTTCAAAATGCTGAACCATGTCAACTATCGTAACTTTTTATCAAAGGGGAGAGAAAGTAAACGAAACGCTGGGAAAATACAAGAGAAAAGAAATTACATGTTGTTTAAGAGTTTATCTCCTCTCGAGCGAATAAACTTTTCTCTCGAGAAATTCGTTGACTCGCACGATCTCTACGTCTCGAATTCTCGCGACTCTGCTTCTCGAGTGCCCTTGGTCACGGCATCGATTAACTTATTAAGAACCAAGTAGCAAAATAATACATAAAAATTGTGTAAACGCAACGTTACGGTGAAAACTCTCTATGATCGTAAACCTGAATCTCGTGTTTTTCATTTTTCATTTTTTTTTTTTTTTTAGACACAATCATCTTTTCTTCTGAATTTCTTTCTAGAAGAAGAAATGTTACGTCGTGTTAATAGATGGACAGAAATGCTGTGCAATTCTAAGTTTCCGTGATAATTTTCATAGTTGAAAATGGTAATTATCATCGTCTAGGCTTTCTTTGACGAGCATGTATGAAATTTTAGCCCAATGCAGGGTTAAGCTCGTGCCTCGACCGCATTATGCAACCCAGTTTCGAAGTTCAGGAGCGACGTCGGTCAAACAATGGTGTAACCCGACCTATGTGGTAATTGCAATTAATCTTCTCAATTTATTTTTGTTGTCCCGTCCCACGGGCTTCCTTGCTTTTTAGAATGTATCGATTTACCTGGAAATCGTGTCCGTGGCGAACAATCCAAATTCGATTTCAAGTTCCATTCGCTGGGACACTAGACTTGATCCGTCGCGGATTTTTGTTTCGTTTCTGTTTTGTACTTAAATTCAGGTAATTCTTTCACGCGAGACCATCTTCAGCGAAATATGTATTCTTGGAATTGTAGACAATTTTACTAATATTATATTTGTTAGAAATATTTTTGAATATACGTAAATATTATTAGAAAATTATTGAAAGATTAATCCTATGTGTGCTATATCTCTATTCACGCGGAGGACTTTGTTTTGAATTTTCCAAGCGTCCATAACAATGTATTTTGTGGTGTTTTATTTGAATTACATAGGACTGAAGATATCTCTTCACTGTTCTTTTAGGTTTTCAAGTTAAGAAACGTTGAAAAACTCTCTATGAAAAATTAATAATTAAAATATTGTATCATATGATTGCATGCAAATTTGGTTTATTTCAGTACCAAGTAACGACTTGTTAGATTAAATTCGTGTGAACCGATCGAAGTTAAGAACATAATGAGAGTACAGATTTTTTTTATTGAGAGATCAAATTAAAGATTTTGCCACTATTGTTTCGAAAATTCTTCATCATTTGTGAAACACGTTCTCTCAGAATTTAAAGTCGATCGGTTTTCTAATCAGAAACAAACAAATTGTTTGGTAAATTTATTATCACTTACGAAAATCACAATTTTTCAGTCGACAAGGTTTCCTGGCATGAAATATACGACAAAATTACGTGTTATTTATCGATAAGATTATTTCTCCACTGCCTCGGGTTAACTCGAATTCACGCAACTAAATGCAGCAGATTTTTCTCCGGTACACATCTTAATTGCATGTTCGTCGCGATTAATCACAGTTTGATACAATGGAATGAAAGATGCATTAATTATTTCTGCGAAACGCGCTTCCACTAAGCTAACGACTTACAGTTCTCTTATATTTACCCCGCTAAAACAAAGAAATGAAAAACCACCCTCTCAACACTAAGATTGCTAAATCTGTTAAAATGACACAGACCGATTTTTCGTTTGTACATTACAATTGGCAAAATTGTTACGGTTTTCGTTATATCGCTTCAATCATAATTATTTACGCTATTGATCAAACATTTGTAATAAAATTCAAGAATTTAAGAGAAAGTCAGTTCAGGACTTTGTGTTCTGTTAGAAAACTTTTACATCAGAATTCTATCGAACTGAAGAAAATTACCACTGACAAATTTATCGTTTCAAAACAAAAATTACTAGGAGTAATTCGATGTAGCTATAGCTTAACAGGTTTTTAAAATGTGTACATATATTTTTACACATATTAAGCCTTCATAATTGGAATACTAAAATCCTACAAGTAAATGTGATAACATTTCTCTTGACAATCTTTGCATAAAATATCTAAGACAAACTTTTAACGACTCGATCGAGGATAAAGAAAACCGATAGTCTTGAGAGAAAGACACCATATCATATTCACTTTCTTAGAGATTCTTAATGAGAAATAGTTTGGACAAACTGTAAATCCAGAAGACTCGCTACGTGCGTAAATGATGTAGAGACATCAGAGAGAAGGGAACCGAAATCGACGCGTAGGAACGTCGGTTTTTAGAAATATTCCATCCAATGTACCGATGACATGGGCGACAGACTGTCGCCTCGAGCCAGAGCTCACTATCACCAATCTCGAACAATTACAATCGGATTAAATAACTACAATTGTTTAATTACTGCTATAGTAGACTCTAGGTTACAATGTTGCGGGGTTATCCAAAGTTCCAAAGGCTCCGGTGTTCTTTCATCTCCGACAGATGAAATATTTTTATTCTCTGATTTATAATTTTGGAAGTGTAAGGATTTCGTCGAGTGAACGAAGAATATTCGTAACGGAGTACCACGTCTTTAAATCAGGAATTTTTGATAAATAAGTAACGTAAGGTTTTCTGAAGCAGATTACTGCAAAAAAAAAATTCATCATAAGTATTTATAATATTAGATAAATATTAAAAATGCCTTTTTATGCAAATGCGAGAGGTATATTACCATGAGACTGTGTTCGCATGATAACGATGATAATGGTCGCAGAAACTGTTTTTTGCCTAACGGTATTTTAACATAGACATCGTGGTTTTTGATGGTTACAAAAAAAAAATTAAATTTTATAGATTATGTATAATCAATTAATTCAGTGATCAGAATTTTAAAGAAACTTTTTAATAGAATAAATGAGAACTCGAAAGGGCAAATACGTGGAATTGTAACGATGTGTTAAGGTGTAGGAAGATTTAAGATTAAGCTGTTACTGTTAATTTGTGTTTCCGCCTGTTTGCACGCGTCTGACCATAGACCGGCACGCTCTACTGCGGCTGCCAGGCATCCGCTGCACGTGAGCAATCGTATTTGAATATAACATCTGTTTGATTTGTTTTTACCAACTTTGTGTACCACTAATTACCAGTGGCGAAATTCAGAAATTATTCCTATTTCCTCGAAACAAAAAACATAGAATCTCGTCTTTTTAGATATATGATTTTACTTGGATATGTCTTACAGTTCGAACACCTAACCGATTTTCTGTACATTTAGTATTTATAATAATAGACTTTAGACTAGCTTCACGTACGAATATACAGGGTGGTTGGTAACTGGCGGTACAAGCGGAAAGGGGGTGATTCTACGCGAAAAAAGAAAATATAGAATAGAAATCTTTCGTTCGAGGCTTTGTTTTCGAGTAAATCAACTTTGAATCTTATCTCGTTATAACGGATCTCACTGTAGATCGTTGTCTCGATGGAAAAATTAAGAAAAAAATTTTTATTCTATATTTTCGACTTCTTTCACCCCCTTTCCGCTTGTACCATCAGTTACCATCCACATCCATTCCATATACATCCTGTCCATAAAATTATGAAATACCTACATTTTTCAATTATGTTCAAAATTCTACAGACCTCCCCCTTCCCCGAAATCTCATTTTGCGCTTTCGTCAATCATAAAAGTTTATTTGCGAAAACAAGCAGCCCAAGAAGAACAATTTGCGTCAGTCTAAAATTACCATCACGCATCAAGGAACGTACCTGACGTCAACAAACCTGAAGTCCCTCCCATATTTAACTCTACTAAGCCAACCACGGGAGTTGCGCGTTCAAAATACCAATCGTTTATTTGCATGAGAAAAGATTTGTCGGTGGCTGGGGAGGAAACGAGCCGAAGCGCGGATGGGTGAATGTCGGAAGAGAAGGGGAAAACTTTCCGAGTCCTGAAACAATTTTCGTTTCGAACAGCTCGTCCTGCTGGTGGGGAGGGTTGCATAAATATTCGAGGTTGCGCATTGTGCTCGACATAGTTGGAAACTGCTGGCAAGCGAACAAGTGGTGGGGAAGGAGCACCACAACCTAGTGTCGCCACAGCTCAGTACCAGTTGCGCTCCATACGAGTGTTCATCCAACCTGCTCGAAAGGGTGGAATTCCAACGTGAAGACATTGAGTTCGGTGACATCGGTGAGTTTAAATCCACTATATCTTCTATGAAATCATCGTGACGCTAAATGTAGTTACAAGAAATCATTCTAATTTATTTCTGTGTGCAATTTCTTTTCTTCATTTCGCGTTGTTTCTTACTTGGTCAAAAAGGTGAGGAACTTTTATGCGAGGATACTGTTGATAAATTTGCATCGTCCATCCTTTATTGAATTTATACGCAAGACCGTCGACGTTGAGTTTCGCTCGATCATTGTCTATCGAATAATTATAAAATTTATTCTGATTTTTGTGCGTCTTCGGTCCTTTCCTTAGCTTTGTCCGATTCTTTTTTATTTGATCTGATTGATTGTAGCAATTTAAATACGAAGAGACTGCTGGTCAGTTCGAATCGATTATTTTCTGTGCAGTAATCGTAGCAAAATGAATATATTCTAATTTATACGTGTCCTTTGTCCCACTTTGTGCCCGCTCTTTTTCCCCTACTTTCTACTGTTTCGAGGCATGAATGAATCCTCTGAACTTGTTGCTCTGGCAGTGAATGAAAAGTGAAGTTTAGGATTGGAAAGTGAAATGAAAGTTTCAATTCCTCGCTTGTGTTTCACTTGTGGAAAGAATCTTCATCAGAAGTTTGACATTTTTGATAGACGCAAGTGTTTGTGCTTACATTTAGATTTTAGAAAGAATTTTGAATTGTATATGTCGATTACGTATATTGGTCATTTAAAAAAATCATAAACACTGTTCAAACTTCTAAGGTACAATGAGAAAAATACAATGTTCATCATTTTATCTTTCCCATGCATTACTGTACTATTACTTAGTGCTGGAAGTTATAAATACCTCTTGTCGTAACTTATCAAAATGTTCTGCTCAATGATATAATCCCATTCATCCCCTGTCATTCCCACCCACCATTTACATCTCATAACATAATAATAAAACAGTACTTGACATGATTAATAACATATTAAAAGCATCACCTAGAAGAGATGAATTATTTCATAATATAAACTTTCATGTTTATTAATCCCTTAATGTTTTTGTATTCTAATACTTTTGTATATCGCTTATGCTGTAGGTTGAATATGCAAATTAATATTTTTATAGATATAATTTAAATAATACTCGATAATAGCACTGGATAATATTATATCGAGTACTATTCCTCGAATATTTTACACGTTTTTCCATATTACATAATGGAACATAATTTTTGTCTAAATTACGATGCTTCTAATTAAATTTAAATATAAACGAAAGATTGCTTTCCTTCAAAGTTATTGAAATTCGTAAGAAAAGCGAAAGACAAAACAGAATCGATGTATCGATTAATTCCTTAAAAATTTCTACTCGATAACTGGCCCTTAACATTTCACGAACTATACGCGTTTTAATATTCATGGTTACAAGAAAGTAAGAAGAAAGAAGCCGAAATAGGTCGACGCGTGTTAGCGGCATATTTTTTATTCATGTACCCACTTCAAAGTCGTCTATACGTACCTCACCGACCTAATACGAACAGCTCTCTTTTCGGTCTCCTCCCTTTTATTTCTCTCGCATTTTTCTTCTTCCATTTCCTCCTGCCCCCCCCTCTCTCTCTCTCTCTCTCTCTCTCTCGTTCGTTCCTTTGGCCTGGATATTTTTCGCGTGGTTCGAGCAACGATGAATTTCCGTGCCGCGAAATTGATGACACAAGGGATAATGAAAATTTATCGAGTATAATAGCCGACGTTCTGATCAAAGACCAAGCCAATCCGTGCCTAAAAAAAAAAATTTTTGGATACCGTCAATGAAACTGTATTATATTTACATATAAACTATATTATATATGGGACGCAGGTGTTCTATATTAAACATAGCTAAATATAGGTAAATGCAATTAAATAGAGTTAAATATACCGTAATGAAATATATTTAGTTTATGAAACTTTTCCTAAATTAAATGGGAAAATTATTCGCATAGTTGGAAATTCGTGTAGTATCTATAATAAAAATTTATAAAATAACAAGACAGCTCAGAGGACTTTTCAATATTTTTTATTTCGATATATATACTGCATTTCCATTAATCTTCGTTTCAGATATTTTTAAAAGGTACTTATTAATATCACTTCTAGTCATTTTTTAACATTATTTGATAAAGTTACATTAACAAAATCGTGTTTTTCAATTATACCATTTACTACTCTTTATCTTCATGATTATAATTGATTATACAAGTATCCCATATATCGTAATGAAGCAATTGTGTATAGTTGTAGCATTGTAAAGTTATGACTCTGAGACAACAAAATCGTAAAAATTCTTAAAAAAATTGGCTGACAGAATATCCTACCAAGTATTATTTTCAGCGAAGCAACAGGTTTTGTCAAACGTATAACCTTTATAAATTTCTGACGTAAAGTATTTCAAATCTATCTTCTCCAAAAAGAAGAACGTCGTAGGATAAAATTGTACATTTTAAAATGTACATTGTAAAATTATACATTTTCGATTTATTTCTTCACGTAGAAAATTTTACCTTATCCTTTATAGTACGATTAATGAGACGCACTAAATATTTGAATGCTACGAAACTCGTAAGAACCAGTTGTACTATACTTTAACCAGTTACACATACTAAACGGTATCAAGTAACTTATCGATCAGTATCGCTTTCCTTTAATATGAAAGAACGAAATAAACGTAGAACAGAATTTTTACGAACAGAGAAAGTATTAGGTTGTCCGGAAAGTGTCTTTCTTTCGCAAGCGTGTCTTTACAACGATGCACCTTCGTACAAACGTAAAACCAAGTCTGTGAAATTTATCTCAACAGAACAAATTGGATCGTACGTAATTCGACAAAATAATATAAAACAAAAAAACGTTGTGCGTCTATTATTTCCTCATAAAACGAAAGAAACTTTTTGGTCAAGCTAATAGTTTTCGAAAGATTTACGACTTGTCTATGGAAGACGAGGGATTGAAAGAACGCCGAAGAATGAGGTTCAATGGATGAACCAGGAGGAAGTTCTCGAAGCAGCCGCGAATCGCGAGTACCCCCTCGAAAAGAGATGAAAGTGAATCGAAACTGTAAGACTGTTACGACTTTTCCTCTCCGATATTCGTGAATTGAATCACGGTCAACTCAGCTTGAAAGAGAAGTTCGATTAAAAATCTTCTATTGTTAAATTCCTTAGTCACTCAGGCAGATCCATGCCATTAACTCTTAATTAGTATTCTTGGTACAGCAATAGTTACTCAATTTTAGAGTTTCAATAATATACGTTGATTTATATTTCGTACTTTACGTAATAAGTATCATTGATATTATTTACGGCGTAACACTAAATAATAATTTAAATTTCAATATTGAAATTCTGTAATCATATATTAAAATATTGAAATTGTATACTGAAAGTATTTCATTCTGTTAGCTTAATTTGCTCAGGTGCCACGCTGATCACCTTCATAAATTCAAGCACAGAGAAAAATAACAGAAAACAATTACAAACGCTTTTAAAAATTTACCTTGGAGCCTGTGACTTTTTACAATTCCTTGCGATAGATAATTGCAAATTTGGAAAAATAGATCGTTCGTTTTTTAGCATGCTGAATATTAATTATATGCTTAAATAATTAAATCGAGGAATTTTATATTAATTTTATATTTTTCACAAGGCTGATCAGTTTCTCGTGTGAAAATCTCAATGAAAAGAATTCATATGCTATTGTTAAATTAATCCTCGTCTTAAATCCTCGTTACTGATCTAATTTATACAAAATAAGGTTACACACTTGCAACAATAAAGAAACTATAGAGCGGCGAAGATATCCTCAAAGAAGGAGAGAAGAATCAATTATACGAGCCATTATTCGCCACTTACCTAATCTTAAATCTAACTGCAATTGTCCTTTGTTAATTTTATGATTTCCATTACGCGAATCGAGTTGAGTGTAAAAATTCTGTTTTACGACTAAACCATATTTACGACTAAACGAATCCTTACAAAACATATATATAAACATAAACATATATATAAACATTATAATGCAGAGATTGGAACACAATTCAATTTCGTAGACAGCATGTGTTCGTGATCAATCGACGCGTCAGATAATTTATTATTGAATAAACTGGCCGGTGGCGTCTGCGTTTCATGATTGGCAAGTCGATAACGATACAACCGATAGGTAACCGAAATAAATGTTCTACATCTGCGAAGTAAACGTTGTTCTACTAAGCTTTCGACGAGTGAATATTTCTCTTCTTTCTTTCCATCGATAAATCGCGTATCTCTTAGTAACATTCAACTAAATTTTACAAATTTCACCATAGGCAGAGTAATTCTATAGCCGAAAGATAGAAAAAAAGAAAAAAAATGGAACAGCGAAAGAACCAAGTCAATTTCCCTCTTTCATCCAGTTTCAGAGCGAAATACGACATATATGATATTTTCATGCTTCAATTTACGATCAAAGGATATTCAGAGTCGCAACTTTTTATCGAATCGAAACTCCCAAGCTGCATGTTTCACGCAGAGGAAATGGGAGAAAGAGTTACATAAACACTGATAAGTGAGCCAGTGAGAAGTTAAATTGATCGATTCCATTTTTAAACAAGTTTTTTCGTTCTAAGATCTGATCGACTAAATCGCTACACTCACTGCTGATATTTATTTAAATTTATGTTTTTATAGAGCGCGACGAAGGAGAAGAACCTAGACAGAAATTTATTTTACTTACTGAACTATTAATAGCTGCTAGACTTTGCATATTTGTACACTTTCGCGCGTATTTTTACATCTTTCAATTTACCGTAAAACCTTATTCACATTGAACTCTTCAGAAACCAAACGATTAATCTCAATAGAGTCAACCTTCTTTACAAACAAGGTATTTCTATATTGCAACTATTTTGAAACATATACACGTATGAAATATAAACATATTTTTCATCCTAATTCCGGACACTCTTTTCACATGGATTTCGTCAAAATTATGCGGCCTTGCGATTAAAAGAAATTTTCTCGAGAAGTGTCGCGATTAGGCAACTTATTGGTATTAACAGATTATTAACAGAAAGACAAAATAAACTCCGTTACACAAATCGGATGATCAAGTTTTCGGAGGAGAAAGAGAAAGAGACAGAGAGGGGGGGAGAGAGAGAGAGAGAGAAACAAGATTTATTGAAGGGAGGATGAGGGAACGGAAACACTTTGAGGAAACACTTTGAGCTCTATGCTTCGACCTGTCCAGCCGCCAATCGAATTAGCGTGCCATCCAGCATTGATTTTGCGTCCATATCGTGGAACCATGCCGTATTTATTGTTTACCAGGTTTCCTGTGTCCTATGAATTTCAGTTTTTCCGCAAGATGCCGCAAGATGCAGCTCGTTTTCCTTAGACTCCGATGTGAAATCGCGCGAAAAAGTAAGAATGAAGGCGTTTCCATTGGATCGCGATTGCACTTTATCGTATTAATTAACTCGACATTACAGCGTAGTCCTAGAAAATCGTATTAATCGAGGTAATCCGATGCAATTGATTCACGGCCAGCGTACTGCTACGCATCACGCGAGTCGTTGTCTCAATTATTGAATTGCTCGTTGCAAAGTGTTGTAGCGGAACTTCGGAAACGAAATTAACGATGTAATTGGGGACAGGATGCATTGTAACGTTGGAAAATATTTTAGTTATAACAGCTAATTCGAAGGTTGAAAAATATCGATCGAACTGTTTGCTGGTGTTCGCCCAAGGATTCGAACATGTAGGGGTATAGTGGTTGAACAATTAGATCTGGTCATATCTGTTAATTTTTCTGTCGTTATTGCATAATTCATTGTATTCTTTGGTTTACTATATACACGTATCCCGTTTGATAAATTATATTTCTAATTTTCGTTAATAATATTAATACTTTGCATTCGAAGGTTTCATTTATTCATATTACCAGATACTCCAAGTAATTTCAGTAGAAAGAACGTGTTTTCGTATAATTGGTTAAATATATGCGTAGAATGAAGAGTCATAGCCGCATCACTCATCACCTACTCACTCACTCACTATCATCGCGCAGTGCGATACGATTTTGCTTGGTAGTGTAATATATCTTCGGCCAATACGTCGGTTTATTTTTCTGATTGTATCTTACCTGTTCGTTGCAAGAATACGTGAGATAATTATGATTTGACAGGTTAAGGACAAATTTTTAATTTATTGATTTATTAAATTTTTAAATTATTAATTATTTAATTTATTTGATATTATTAGCGGAACCCTCGATTGCGAAGGGTTATAGTAGCGTCGAATAAAATTGAAATTGTTAATAGATCATTTTCTGATATTATATTTCAATGGATCTTCGTGGAAATTGGAATAATGTCTGATTCTATTATTTATCTTAGAAAACTTGAAAAACTAATTAATTATTCGTATCGAATTAGTAATATTCGTTTGTTTGTAAAATGTACTTGTCAAGATAGTATTATATAAAAATGCTGAATCTCGACAGGTTAATTTCTCATGTGAGTTTTCACGAAGCTTGAAAAAATAGAATTTGTAATTAGTGTTATTTGCAACAGACATTTATTTTCCATGAAACCTATGTAGGTCACAAATATTCCTAGTAGCAATGCGTGTGAACTACATTCGCTTCTCTATGTACGTACATATGTACTCTCAAAATTTCATTAAAATCGTTCTTACGTTATTTTAAAATCCATTCTAAAATCGATTCTATGGTGACAACCAACGGTGTAACTTTATAATTCGACGAAATTTTCCAATGCATTTCAAACAGACAAATTTTTACAATCCCAATATAGAGAAGGTATAAAAATAAAATAGTTATTTTTCTTGCTCGGTTCTAGATGAGAACAATAAAAGTTGCGTGGACAGTGATTAAATTGCTTTAAGGAAAAACCTCCTATTTTTTGTTTTATATATTGACTTTTTGTTGCAATATTTTCCAAGAGCTTCGACTGGCATCGAGTCGTATAAAATCGTAGAAAAAGGCGCTAGTATTCTTTATAGTTGCATAGCTTCCATCATCGCCTGGGTAATAGGCCTCGCTTCGTCTTTGACGCGACAATCTCGTTACCAAGACTTCGATCTTCGAGTTGCTTAATGCGATATCGACATCAGAACGATGCCTCGACGAGCAATTCATCAAAAAAGTTTTTTAAATTTTATTCGTGTAATCTCGAAAGTGACTCGATATTGACCGAGAATAATACGATGTTTCATTTATTTGTCGAAGCTTGGGTGAAAATTTTCCGCCGACAGATTTTTGATTGCAACCAACGACATTTGAAATTACTGACACGAGAAATAGAAATTTATTGTCATAACTAGCAACGTTGTAAATTGTTCGTATTTGCTTTGATACGAAGATGAATTGGAAATTATTAAAATTTAACAATTTAATAGCATTTACAATTATTCGTATTATCTCATTTAATTATATCATAATTGACAATACAGAAGTGTCACTGTTTCTGTATACCTAAATATATTATGTAGTATCGTTTGTTTTTTTACAATAACTGTGCAATTCCATCGTATTGATGCCTCTTCTACTGTAATTCTACTTCTAACTAATTACATTGAATCAACGCCAGTCATTCGCATAATAACAATTCTATTCCCTGATATTCCCAACCCGAAAGCAAATATCCTCTTCCAAATTGTTGCGTATGTATAACCATCCGATTTCTATAGTAATATATTAGCCGTACTGTATTATGTGGATTCTTCGTTGTACGAACGTAAGTAGTCAAGTGAAATTTGTGATGTTCCTTGATCTATGTATGTTACGATCAGTGTGCAACAGGTAACGACAGTTTTCCCGAGTCGTTGCACGTTCAGCAAGAAATTAATCAGCAGTGAAGAAAAATATAAAGTTCCCCTGTATTTCTAACTTTGTACTCTGTAATGTCACGGTTTCTAATCTTTCATCCATAGTTCACACTTTAAGAAAAATTAATCAATTACATTAATTACGTTGCTTAAAATCATCGAATTTATCTAGTCGGTTAAGCGTGTAAAATCGACGAACGGAAGATTATTCAATGAGAAAACTCGACATTACCAAAATGAACGTTTGCCCATGTTGAAGTAGCATTTAAAGGATGAACGTGATACTCAGCGTCGAGTCGAAAACGTTTCGAGTTCGAGTTTCTATTCGCCTCCATATGAACCCATTGAATAATCGATACGAGTTGCTCGTTACACGGTAATTCCTTGCTTGCAAATTTGAAAGCCACTCCCATAGGCCCTGTTAATCGGTCAGACTAGCGCAGAGACGCGTTTCATTTGCTATAATTCGATCTTCGGACGGTTTAGTTATCGTCGCATTTTGACGCTGCTTACCAGCAGATTAATCTCTAGCAAACAATTGATAGGCGTCACAAACAGACCAGTTGCTTCGTAGTTAGCGAGTCTCTGGACGTTCAGAATATGAGGATCCAGCTGATCCACCATTACAATTAATCGGATTAATTCTCACTCCCTCTCGCCAAGGGATATATGTAATTGATTTTCTGAAGCAGGGATGGCTATTCCGATAATATACAGTAAATATAAAATATAGCGAAAATACATAGTAAATCGAATTTTTCCATTTCATTTCTTAACTTTATCTGTTCTCAAGATACATAGCTTTTGCAGTTTTCCGTAATGGGACAGAAAGCGGAACGTCTTTAGGCTACCATCTTTTTCTTTTTACAATTTAAATTCGTTTCTTCAATGTCCGTTAGAACATTTTCCAGCCAATATTTTCTAAAATTTCACACGTATCCTTCCTTCGCTATAAGACGCGAGATACACGTGTACTTCAGCATCGACGTGTCTTCAACTCATCGACGCCTCTTTCTCGGCGTTTCCCATAGTCCGTTTTCCATTCTGTCCGCGTTTCAACCCCCGACCACATTTTCTGTGCAACGTGTACACACATCCAAATATGGGTTGACTGCGACACGGGAAAACTCAGCGTTAGAAACGAACGAAGAAACGCCTAACCATCGTGAAAGCGATGTGAACGCGGAAATCGGACGAGGCGAAGTTAATTTCGACTATCAGCCAGCTTTGGGCAATGAATCTCGACGATTTCCGCGAGCATATTGGACTTATCTTCTCCATCACGCCTTACAATCACGATAACACCTTCTGTTGCGCGCACGTGAACACGCAACCCCCTCGATACCCTCGAAACGAGCGGTCAGAGATCCGTGAACAAGATTGAAATTCGTTACGGTTACGGAAGCCGTTTACGAGCCTATGGATTACGAGGGTCGTTTCGAAGAATGCAGTGAGCGATCCCATGGAGCGTAATTCTTAACCCATTAACGGGCAACGTTGCGTTAGCGAATTTCATCTGTCACCTTTTCCCCAATGAATTTGCGTTATCGAATTCTATTTGTTAACATTATCACCATGACAAGCAATTCCAAGGATGAGCTTCGCGTTTACCTCGTCTCTACTTTTTCTATCTGGATTCTACAATTTCATGAGTTTCAAAGGATGTGGATAAAACGGCATTAAGAGAAACTGTTGGTTGATTCTTCATGGGTTAACGTAGTTTTGAAGAAATTCTTCCAGGAACCGGGAAGAATATTAAACATTGAAATTGGATACAGTACCAATTCTGAGAACTTTGAAAATGACACGGTACCACAATGTCGCTATAGAGACCAATATAATGTTATTCTAGAGGCTTTCACTGCTCGAATTGTCACAATTATTTTTTATACTTCCGATCCTTGATCATGCCAAAGCGTTATTTTTAAAAAATAAAATATATAATAGAAGTGTGTATAGAACTGTTGAAAGGGTCCGTGTAACAGACTTTCGTCGATGATCTATACAACTAAAATTCTTAATATTAAATTCAATTCGTAGAATATTCAAATCTATCTATAGTTTGATCGAATCTTCGATTATAAATCGACGTAAAATTTTTGGATACTACAAGCGTAGCCATCGTTCAGTATCTCGTAAACGTCTGATGAAGAAGTACATGTTACAAGGCTTATACGTCAAATCTATAGAACACCTGAATATAACTGACTTCCCAATATTTCAATATTCCAGGTCCCATAGCTATATCGGATGTCGATTAATACGAAACATGAGAAGTCAACCAATCGATATGTTCAATGGCACGTAATCTTGATAAAAACTGTACAAACTTGCAGTCCTTTCCTTGTTTCTAACGGGAAATTGAATACTTTGTAATTAAATTGTAGAAACAGAAGCAATAAAATGTTGCGTGGCCTGTCGCAATAACGTAACGAATCGATATAATGGTTGCCACAGATTAATTAATTAATATCAATCCCGCGATCATCCATCGCAGCTGTCTTTATTTCCGCGTTGTTTGTATCGAATTCGTCGCGTTTCATCGTGAGAAATCTTCAGCCGTTCCAAAAGTTTCGTAAAGATTAATCCTTCATAATTGAAGAGCGGAAGTAGATAAAGTTGCCAGTATCGAAACTAAAGTTTTCTGGGAAACGACTGTTTATGAGAAATTGTTTGTTTATGGGAATGTTATTTATTAGAAAAATATAACGATATTTGTTTATTACGCATATTATAATACTTTGTATAATTTTACGATATCTCTATTCTATCGTTTCAAAGATCTGTAAATTAACGATAAAAAAAATATCTTCTTTATATCTTAAGAGAAGATATGTAAGTCCATTATGTAGTTTGCTTAAGAAGGTCAGTAGAGATTTTCTTATCTGATGGGATAATTGAGGCAGATTTATCTACGCACATGTTCAAGCACGATGGAGGGAGTTTGCTGGCACATGGTGCACACAGTCTAATTTAGGGAACTAATCGTATAACATACATCATACACAACCTATATCACGTACGAAACGTTAAAAACTGTACGAATTATTATGATTACACTTCCCTTCATATTTAGTGATATTAACCTTCATACAAACAACCTCTTCAAGGAAAAACAAAATTCTTTTTCGAAAATGGCACTTCCAATTCTTCTTATTCTCACTATTTAATTGCTAGCCGTATCAAGTAACAACGAAAAAAATAATAATATCTAAACGTTAAGCAGGTCCATATTTTGGGGGATACAATTAAAAAAGTAAATCGTCGGTGGAATATTGTTTCACCTATCAAGAATTTTGGAAGATATAATTAGAAAGGTACAACCTGGGTAGAAAATTGTACTCCTTATCGAGCATTTTTGAAAATATAATTGAGAAAGTGGAATCTGGATAGAAAATTGTTTTACCTACGAAGCATTATAAAAAGTAAGTTTAATAAAACTATACCTTGGATATTTCATATATTTTTTCATATTATACGCATTCGTTAAAATTTTACACTCCCAAACATCCTGCTATACTTGCACAAAAAAGCGCAGTCTAGTAATATCCCCCTCACTGCTCCTCGCATTTTCTTTCTAATCATCTCTCGTTCGCTTTTCCTGATATTATTCTCAGCGTAAGTTCAGAGTGGCGGTTTTTAAACTCAGGAACGCGCGACTGTTCGTTAAATGAAATATCAAACGTAAGAATTGCCGCAGTCTTAACGCGAGATAATTCATTTCGTGGCACAGAGCGCACGTCGTTGAATATTAATTCATATCTCATATAAGTTGCGAATAAAAAAAGCAGATAAAAGAGGACAAAAATCCGATAATTACCGCGAATCTTTCCGCAATGTCAAGAAATACAAAAGAAATTTGTTTGTAAGCATGCTACTAAGTATTATTAGAAGTACTGTACTTTCGATATTTTACATATTCTTGCATATTTTCTACATTTTTCTGTATTTTTGTATCCTTAAACTTTCCGTAAACGCGTAAACGTCTGCGCTCTGACAATGACAAGGAAGATTCTACTGATAAAAATAAAGCATCGAATTTCACCGAACTCTCAGAAATGTAATTCTCAGATCACATAAATTAAAAAGAAAGAACAAAAGAAAATACAAATATATATATATATATACATACGTAGCCACAATCAATTTGGACCACGACAGATAAAATAGGTAGCAATAATGTCTCCACGAACATTATCATAATTTATTGGAATTTACATAAAAGCCAAAGAATGCTATTGTTTCAATGACACGGCGTTTTGTCGAGTTAGATAAATATGAATTGTGTGTTTGAACAAGTGTTCGGTCGTGTTTCACGCGACGAAAAAGGAAATCACAAGACAAGGTGTCGCCTCGTTGGAAGCAACAAATCGCAATACGAGGGTGGAAATAGGGTGACACCGGGAGGATTACGAGGGATGAGAAATCTGTCGAGAGCGTGAAAGGCTGGCGGTCACCGGGTTTCTCCAGTTCTGTCGCTTTTAACGCCGAGTTCTTCCGCTTCGAGGATAGAAGCTGCGAAATATCGAGGCCATTGTCCAAAGATTTTCAAGAATATCCGATGCAACGTCTTGAAATTTACGAGAGCAAGTCTGATAAATTCTTATCTCTGGTCCATTCGTGGCCAATTTTTTAATACCCTCGTAACTTGTAACGACAAATAAAAATATTGGTACAGGCCAATTTTTTTTGGATAAAATCTTGTGTGAATTTACAAAAAATACGATTCTTGGTTTAATTTTTTTCCCTTATTGTCTTTACATATTTGGAGTTTAAACGCGTTATAAGTACGTTTTTTTCTTTTAACATGATTACGTAGAATTCTTATTCTGAATAAATTATTTGTTTCCGCTTCATAACTGTTTCTAAATTACAGTGCATTTAATCTTGAAATGCACAGTAACATTTTATACTTTTTACGTTCTAAGGAATTTTCAGGATCGGTTAAAAATTAAATTACAGTAATGGTAATACTCAATATTAATATCAGACGTGGATACTTCATTGTTTCGTATAATAATTTGTTATCTTGGCATCGATCAAGGTATTTAATATACAAAGCGTACAGATTAATAAGAATTTTAGTTAATCCTTCTTCTATAGTATTCACCGTTCTTTTCGAGCTCGTACCATTTCAAATAGACTTTCGAATAGATTTCAAAGATTTGTCTGTTCAAATAAAACGCGATCTTTTTTATTTCCCTATCAGTCGTCCCGTTACTGTTCCGTTGTTTCCAACAGATTGCAGATTCGTTTAAAAAACATTTGTAACGAAAAACAAACCCACTCGCAGGAATGTTATTCAATATCGCATTTATAACTTTCATAGACATCCTCCTCTCATTGCTATCATTGTAAACAGATTGAAACTTCGTTTGCAAACACTAGCGATTAAAAAAAAAAAAAAAAGAAGAATTAATCTTAAACAATTTTATCTTGTGTTCCATTTATAATTTTCATAATTGTCTTCCCGACGTTGTATCATTTTAAATGGCTTTTTTCTATCCATCTATGTTGCAGCGAGATCAACGGTCCTAATTACTAAATTGCACGATGTGTTCATACAAATTCACTTTCTATGAACGCGATGAAACGAAATGAAACCTAAGTAGAGATTTGTTTTCTCATCAAGTATAACGAGTTTTATACTTTGGATAGATTGCCTCGTTGTGAGAAGGTCTTAATCGTTTATAATTGCGATTAAGTAATTGCAATAAGTCATATTTTTAAGAAACGTTCTCACATGCTGTCACACACTCTAATTAGAAAAGGATCATGAAACATTCGGTTTATGATATTATTTGTTTGTAAATCTTCCTGCTTCCGGAAACTTTTTTAAATATGAAAATATTTATATACAAAATTAAATATTTTTTTCAATATCAACACTTCTTGCGTTTATGTTGTCCTAGTCAGAATTATATTATTTCGTGTATCCTGTTGCTTTTTATATGATAGTCCTCCCGTTGGCCGCGGATTCGTTATCAAGCCTGAGGCCCTCGTCACTAGTGTCACTATCGACAATAAAGGTACCCCACGCGCGACCGGACGATGAAGAACTTCAACGCAGAACCGCTACCTCCCGCGAGCCCTCCCCGGGAGGGCGCCTCGAGCTCGGACTCGGAGATTCAGACTCGACATATATATTATTATATATATTATATATACTATTATATCTATATAATATATGTATTTATATCTATAAATATATGTATAAATATATCTATTTAAAAAAATAAAGTTGACCTTCATATATCGCCAATAATATCGCGTGCGTAAAAAGAAACTAATTACATTTAATTCTTTTTTTACATTTATTTATTTTTTATTATTATTTTTTTCACAACTAATTATATTTAATTATTACATTTACATACATTTAACTATTATTGCATACATTTACATATATTTAATTATTATTTTTTTCATAATTATATCTCGTTTGAAATATTTTTCGACATAATTAATTGTTTCAAAAACACATATTCCAGCCTTCTAAATGATTTATTTTGCGTATTATACGAATTATTCCATCTATAAATAAATTGTTCTCTCTACACACAAACACGCACACAGTCTGTTAATTACACGAGTTAATTGTAACATTTTTCTCGATAAGTTGACAGAGCAAGGAAAATGAGCGACGAACATACCTACAAACTAATCTACTTCAATGCCCGTGGTCGTGCCGAACATATACGGTACATATTTGCATATACTGGCATCGAGTATACCGACGAGAGGATCCCCGAAGAACTCTGGCCTGAATACAAGGATTGTAAGCGTGAAGAATCGATTTTTACTTTCATCGTTCAACTCTCAGATATCTACCATTTACTCAAACTTTTCTGTATATAAAACTTTCGTTTCACGTGCAGGCTAAACTTACTTAAAGTAAAATTTCATACGGAATAAAGTCGAACTTTTCATTAAGTTTAGCTTCCGTAATATCGTGTTTATCGAATACCAACTTAATTCACTTACGATTCTCGAATTTTTGTGTTGCAATCTTTATTGTTTTGAATGAATCGAAGCATTTCGAATATTTTGAGAAAACCGTAAATAGGTGACTTAAAATAGGAATACAAAAATACTTCTACGTTTCTCGTTAATTTAAAAACTTTTTAGGACTTGTCGGAAAAAAAGGATAAAAAATTGAAATCAGTTCGGAAATGAACAAGAACATAGCTAAAAAGTCGAAAGAACAAAGCAGACATAAAATTCGATCTTCCGTTGCGACATTTCTATCGTAAATAGTATAATAAAAGTTTTACGCAGCATAGTCTTCGATATGATCTTATATGTCGCTTGCAGTAGAGAAACAAAAAATCAACGTAAGTCTGTAAATCAATCCTGTCGGTGTAAAACACAAAATTACGTTCGCAAGAGACATTCGATTTATATTCCTTGCATTTCAATTTTCATTACAAGAACCGTGTACATTTTCTAATATTTTTTCCGTGTCTGGTATTATCTTTTATCCTTGATTTTAAAAACTTTAGGTTCTTCCCAACAGTCAAAAACACGCGATACCCTGTCCATCGTAATCGTAAGAAAAGAAAAAAAGGAGAAAGAAGACATTTCTGTATTTCTTTACTAGGCCATGTTGATTAAAACCGAAATGATTTCGATTCATCTATTCACAAGAACGCAACGGCCTCGGAAGCTGTGTTGTGATTTCCTATCGATCGTTTCCCTCTACACAGTGTTCATATGAGCCATGTTTGTTCTTAGCAATGCCTTATAAAAAGCTGCCTGTGCTGGAGATAGACGGGAAACCGGTAGCGCAGAGTAACGCTGTGGCGCGATACTTGGCGAGGAAGTACGATCTAATGGGAAAGGACGAATGGGATGCGATGATATGCGACGAGCTCGTCGATACTCTTGGAGATTTGAAGCAAGGTGAGTAACTGATGAGATGACTTTGCATTTGTCTCACCACAGAGACAGACGTTCAAGAATTCATTGTGAAAAGACGAGTACAAACAAGATACGTATGTCTTTCCGTTAAGCGAATGTTACAGTTTGTTTGCAACAGTCAGTTTTTAGATTATAGAATCGTAGATAGAATTTAGAGGATAGAAACTTTTAGTAGTCACTTTTAGTTTAGTAAAGTCTTATCGACAATAAGCAGACTACGTTATGATACAACGATTCCAACTAAAGATTTCTATCGACATCACGAATTCGATGGCTTCCAAATTTTCTTCTCTGCAATCTCAGACGCTCAACTCGAAAGAATCTTTTAGATCCCCCGACAAACACTCGACTCAGGTTATCTATTATCGTAATCTTTCTACGGGATTTTTTTTAACTGCGTTGCGTTAACGAATAACGGGATAACATCACGTTTCTCTCAACGCCTTTCAACGTTCTACAACTTTTATTCTTTGCAAATCCCTGTCTCTATATGATAAACGCTGGTTATCCGCGGACGGAGCGAGGACAACGAAGTGTTACTCAATGATCAAAGACAGGAAGATCCTGGTACGCGATAACGTTACTAATTTCCAATTACGATATGTGTGATTACGTAACATCTGCTGTCTGCATAATGCGTTAACGATCTGCGCGTTGATCGCATAAATATAAATCGAAGGGAATGGAATCGCTCGAAACTCATGCAACTATCCGCAGGTGTTTAAAATCGTGTTTTTACACCGC
Organism: Bombus vancouverensis nearcticus; assembly: GCF_051014615.1. Taxonomy (NCBI): domain Eukaryota; kingdom Metazoa; phylum Arthropoda; class Insecta; order Hymenoptera; family Apidae; genus Bombus; species Bombus vancouverensis. The sequence goes on along the minus strand of NC_134921.1, from coordinate 239,123 downwards.
CAACGTAACGTCACGCCAGTCGAATCGAAAAATTATTACTAGACAGAGAAGGTGAACAAAAAACGAGGTAAATAGGCTACCGATTGAATAATATCATAACGATCGTATCTCTGGTTTTTGCTCGTCTTTTATATTTGTTTCAAATGTATAAAATATAATCGTATCGATATCGTCCACGATTAAAGCTATCCATCCGCCATCGACGAGGAACGAACGATTATATTTTATCATTTATGCGAATCCTTCTCTTCTCTTCTTTCTCTATTTACGCCCCTCGCCTTGCTTCGTACCGCCGATGATTCACAATTCGATGCACCTGAACAGCTGGAACGTCGCAGATTTTTCCGTACGATAACAAACGTGTTTTTGATGGCCTGCTTTAAACCGTGACGATCGCCATGACGTGCATCAATTGTCGAATGATGTAGTGCGACGATACTCCTACGCAACTTTTTTTTACGCTGTTTTTCCCTCTATTTTTTCTTCCTGTGTGTTATCACATGATCATGAGATACCTGTATAGAAGATGCAAAGAGTCTGTGAAGAATTTACAGATATTTAAGATTATCATAATGATTAAGCAAAAGCTAAGACGCAAAATATTGCTCAAGATGTAATTATGTAATATTTACTCAATTTCTAGAAGACTGTTTATATCTTGTTGTTATTCTTGATATGGAGATAAATATAGTATACTTTATTAAGACCTAGATAAAAGACTTTTTTCTCGTTTCTCTTCTCTTACTTAATCACTAAGAGTTATATAACGTTTATTCGATAATTCTGCTTCTCCTGACCTTTCCACAAATGGTTGTTTATATCTCGACATTCTTGGTACTTTTAATCAAATTTTAATAACAGTACTTTACTCGTCAGAAGTAAATAAAAAAGCTCTAGGTAGAAGCAAGGATTTACTTACCTTTCCTTTCTCGAATCTCAGTTAGCAATGTTGTTCCTCTTGAAAGATTTTCCAAGTTTCCAAGACAATTTCCACGCTGGTAACATTGTATATATTTCAAGTATCGTGAACCACAGGAACTTATTGAGGCAATATTGAAGAAAGCAAAGAGAATGAAGAAATTGTAGGAACTATGAGAGGCTACTCCTTCTTTCACAACTTATTTTCTCTTCGTTTGGGGGGAAAAACACAAATGAACGTAACGGTTGATTTCATATGCGTTTCAGATATCTGCTACTATCGCATGGAGGAGAATCCTGAAAAGAAGGAAGCGAGGAAGAATCAACTTTTGAACGAAACAATACCATTTTACTTGACTAAATTCGACCAGATTATTGGCAAAAATAAAGGATATATCATTCCTTCTACCGTAAGATTTTTTATCCAAATTTAATGTTAAAATTTTTAGTCTTTGTGCAAACTGGGCCATGTTGTCCATAAAAAATTATTGAAACTTTGTTGCGACAAGACAGCTTTAATTGTTGAGAGCAGAGTGTATCTTTAAAATTCACTCCTGTTAGTTTATGTACAAATGAATTTGCCAAGATTTTCAGCTTTTAGATACTTATTCATGTATCTTCCTCATCAAGTTTGATAGAAATTATTACTATCGTAATCAAAGCAAAGATTAAGATATGTAAAATCATTTCTCTGGATATGACACTCTTGTTTAATGAGTGATAAATGATACCATTCGAAATATCATATTTATATAATATATAATGATACTTATAAGTGTAATCACTTAAGTACAGATATCTGAATATTTCTCACTGTCACTGACATAGATACGTATTATCGTTCCTTAGATTACTTGACCAGTTTATTTCTTTCATCACTGTGTTATTATATAATAATAATAAATAGTCACATTAAATTAATTTAGTATGATTATGTTGTTTAATAATACGTGTTTCATTGCAAAATATTTAGCGATTGAAGGGCTCATAGGAAACATGAAAGTGAAAGAATACTAGAATCTAGAGTTTACGATTTCAATTTCTTTAACGAGATACTTATCATATTACACAATTCCTGTAAATGTATTTGTAATTATATCGCCGAAGAATTGTATTTAATTGAGGTATGAAGTTGTGGAATCGTGAGAATTATTATTTTTATAGAACTGTCTAATTTCCATTCGACATTGATTCAGGATACACATTACTCACCGACGCACTCGCTATAGCGCAAAGACGCATAGCAACACTGGAGGCGGCGGTATAGGCACTCCGAAAAGAGCCGGCCTCGCGCCCCTCCGCGGATGAGAGCAGCTACAGGGCGCATCTCGCTGCAGTCAAACACCATGCAGAGGACATGAGATCCTTGCTGCAGAGACTGGAGGAACGACTGCAGAGAATAGAAAAAGGAGAAGGAAACCACGGTGTCGGAGGCATTCCATGGCCAGGTGTCGGACCACCTCTACATATTCATGCAGGTGGACGCACCTGTACCTGGAATGCCGACGACAAACGACGGACACGGCCCGCCGAGGGATAGGCGCGCTCGCCCACCGCCCAGATGGAAAATAAAAGAAAGGAATGTAGATCTACTCCGGGCGGCTGCTATAGCAACAGCTTGGAGCTGGGAGGCCTCGACAACGACGACCGAAGCAGACGTGGAAGAGGAGGCCGAGAACCTCCGCCAAGCCACGACAGCAATCTGCGACGCATCCATGCCACGGGCCACACCGGGCACGGTGCGAAGCGGAGCAGTTTACTGGTGGAACCCCGACATCGCGGAACTGAGGACGAGATGTGTCCGGGCCCGAAGACAGTACCTAAGGGCCCGCCGCTGGCGACGACGCGACGAAGAAGAAGTCTCCTTGCGCTACCGGGCGTACCGCGCGCTACAGCGCTCGCTACAAAAGGAAATTAAAAAAGCGAAGGACCGTGCTTGGTCCGAACTGGTCGAAACAGTCGAGTCGGTACCATGGGGAAGGCCATACAGGACGGTGACACAGAAACTACGCGCGAAGGGCCCCCTGACAACGACGGAGATGGAACCTGCGCTGCTGACGCGGATCACCGGAACGCTCTTTCCCCCACAAGAAAACAGAGCGGTGGAACGGTCACGGGAAACGACACGACCGCTGGAATGGAGGGACGACTGGGAAGTCACGGAGGAGGAGATATGGGAGGCTACCAGAAGAATGACCTCCCGCAACGTGGCACCGGGCCCGGACGGAATCCCTGGCCGGATCTGGGGGGAAGTGATCGGGGTCATGGCCCCCAGACTCCGGCACCTCTTCACAAGATGCCTGAGGCAGGGAGTCTACCCCCGGGCGTGGCGGACGACGAGACTGGTCCTGCTCCATAAAGAGGGCCAACCGACGACCACGCCGTCAGCGTACCGGCCGATATGCCTACTGGACGAGGTCGGCAAACTACTCGAGAGGGTAGTCGCCGCCCGTTTGGAACGACACATAGCGGGCCAAGTGCCAGGTTTGCGCGAAACCCAGTACGGCTTCCGGAAGGGGCGCTCGATGATTGACGCGGTCAGAAGCGTACGAGCGATTGCGGAGGACATGGTCTCCCGGAAAGGCGTGGCGCTGGCGGTTTCCCTGGACATCGTCAACGCGTTCAATACCATGCCATGGGGCAGGATAGTGACGGCCCTGGAGCACTTCGAGGTTCCCAGCTACCTCGTCCGATTGATCCGAGCCTACCTCGACGACAGGCGGGTGTGTTGCACCAGTAAGGAAGGACAGGAAAAGCGATCCGTCGAGCGTGGCATCCCACAGGGCTCGGTGCAGGGCCCCATACTATGGAACGTTGCGCACGACGAGGTACTGCGATGCCCGCTACCCCAGGCGCGGCCATGATATGTTATGCTGACGACACCCTAATCCTGGTCGAGCGTCGTGGCTGGCGCGAGACGCTGCGCATTGGCGAAATCGCAACGGCCTGTGCGATCCGTGCCGTGAACGAACTGGGCCTAAGAGTCTCCCCTGCGAAGTCGGAGGCCACCTGGTTCTTTGACAGGAAGAGGCGAGGGACACCACCGCCTGGCCTATGCATAAACATGGCAGGTAAAACCGTCCGGGTGGGATCACAGATGAAGTATCTGGGACTCACCATCGACAGCCAGTGGACGTTCGAGCTGCACTTCGACTCTCTGATCCAAGAAGGTGTCAGCGGCTGCCAATGCCCTCTGCGGCCTACTACCGAACATCGGCGGGGCCGGAGACGCGGTGCGCCGACTTTACGAGGGCGTCGTTCGGTCACGAGTGATGTACGGGGCCCCAGTATGGGCGGACGACCTGATGGCAAGCCGTCGCAGCATTCTGCTCCTGAGAAGGTTGCACAGAGTGACCGCCATCAGAATCATTAGGGGATACCGGACGGTGTCTCACGCGTCGGCGTCCACCCTAGCCGCGTCCCCCCCGTGGGAGCTGCGGGCGCTGGCGCTCAAAAAGTGATACACCCGCCGGAGAGAATGGCACCCGGGAGAAGACCCCACCGAGCAGGCGGCTGCAAACGACACAGGAACCGCCGAGGAGGACACATGGAACCTGTGGCGATCCCAACTGATCAACGGGAGAAGCGAACACCGAGGCGCGGAAGCGGTCCTACCAAACTGGGAGGCATGGAGGAGCCGCCACGGCCTCCCACTCACATTCAGGATGAAACAAGTGCTCACCGGACACGGCGTGTTCGGCGAGTTCCTGAAGAGAATAAGGCGAGAGACGACAGACACCTGCCACCACTGCGGAGATGGCAGGGACACAGCGCAGCACACCCTGGAGCTCTGTCCGGCGTGGGAGCTGCCCCGCTACACCCTGCGGCACGCCATAGGAGAAACGTTGACACCCTCAGCGATTGTAGAAGCGATGTTGAGAGGGTCACAGGAATACGAGGCCGTCCGCCTCTTCTGCGAGCGAGTTATGCTCGCGAAGGAGCGAGCGGAAAGGGAGAGAAAAAAAAACCCTCACCCCTGCAGGATAAGACGATGGAGAAGGATGGCAGTCAGACGACCCAGAGCCGCCCCGCCACCACCCCAACGCACTACGACCAGAAGAAGTGACAGCGCTAGGGGCAACGACCTCCCCCTAACGCCTACTCAATAGCCGGCTCGAACAAGAGAACGCGAGAAGGGGGTGCAACTGAAGTTAATTCATAAGAAGTTCCTGGAGCACCCCTGTCACGCGCATAAGATGGTCATCGTGGAGTTTTAGTCGGTAGGAGTCCGACACTACTCTGCTGTTACGCGATTATTGCAGCAGCGGAGTGTCCATGAGGATTTCTCCACGTACAAAGAAAAAAAAGAAAAAAACAGGTTACGAACGTTCGGAACGCGGGATCGAATCCCGGCGACCGAAGTCCGATTTTTATTCCACGATTCTAAATAGGAAGAAAATATAGCAGTACCCCCAGCAGCGACATCTACAGCCACCAACCACAATCATCACGGACTCGACTCATCCTCTACACATTATTTGACTCCAACAATAAAATAAAAACGATCCTCAGTAATCAAACCGCACTTATCAAACGCGTGCTAGACTATGCTAAGACGAATCAACTCGAAAACGTTAGCAACGTCATACGCAAGATTGAAAACCATAACCAGAAAAACGAAATATTGATCTCTTTACTAATTCGGACTGAATCTACCATATCGGAGCTCCATATTAACATCGACGAAACTTTTAACACTATAGTATCAGGAAAACAAGGAATCATAAACCCGCAAATTATGGAACCTAAACAATTCTTAACAACACTCGACCAAATAACGAAGCAAAACTTTATGAGTAATCATATCGATCTTTCAGTTCAAAACTTTCTACTAATTCTAGATCTAAGTAAACTAAAATTATGGACAAATGATAACAAACTCATATATACGATAACTGTATCGTTTAGAGAAGACAACGAATGGAAAATAATAAAAATTTATCCGATACCTTTCAAGCAAAACTCTGTATTTATCGCACCTGTAGTAGACACTGATACTAATCAGCTTAGAACGATACACCTTTGTCGATAGCCACTACTTAAACAAATGAACTGTCACTGACATAGATACGTATTATCGTTCCTTAGATTACTTGACCAGTTTATTTCTTTCATCACTGTGTTATTATATAATAATAATAAATAGTCACATTATATTAATTTAGTATGATTATGTTGTTTAATAATACGTGTTTCATTGCAAAATATTTAGCGATTGAAGGGCTCATAGGAAACATGAGAGTGAAAGAATACTAGAATCTAGAGTTTACGATTTCAATTTCTTTAACGAGATACTTATCATATTACACAATTCCTGTAGATGTATTTGTAATTATATCGCCGAAGAATTGTATTTAATTAAGGTATGAAGTTGTGGAATCGTGAGAATTATTATTTTTATAGAACTGTCTAATTTCCATTCGACATTGATTCAGGATACACATTACTCACCGACGCACTCGCTATAGCGAAAAGACGCATAGCAACACTGGAGGCGGCGGTATAGGCACTCCGAAAAGAGCCGGCCTCGCGCCCCACCGCGGATGAGAGCAGCTACAGGGCGCGTCTCGCTGCAGTCAAACACCATGCAGAGGAGATGAGATCCTTGCTGCACCGACTGGAGGAACGACTGCAGAGAATAGAAAAGGGAGAAGGAAACCACGGTGTCGGAGGCATTCCATGCACAGATGTCGGACCACCTCTACATATTCATGCAGGTGGATCCACCTGTACCTGGAATGCCGACGACAAACGACGGACACGGCCCGCCGAGGGAGAGGCGCGCGCGCCCACCGCCCAGATGGAAAATAAAAGAGAGGAATGAAGATCTACTCCGGGCGGCTGCTATAGCAACAGTTTGGAGCTGAGAGGCCTCGACAACGACGACCGAAGCAGACGTGGAAGAGGAGGCCGAGAACCTCCGCCAAGCCACGACAGCAATCTGTGACGGATCCATGCCACGGGCCACACCGGGCACGGTACGAAGCGGAGCAGTTTACTGGTGGAACCCCGACATCGCGGAACTGAGGACGAGATGTGTCCGGGCCCGAAGACAGTACCTAAGGGCCCGCCGCTGGCGACGACGCGACGAAGAAGAAGTCTCCTTGCTCTACCGCTACGGCGCTCGCTACAAAAGGAAATTAAACAAGCGAAGGACCGTGCTTGGTCCGAACTGGTCGAAACAGTCGAGTCGGTACCATGGGGAAGGCCATACAGGACGGTGACACAGAAACTACGCGCGAAGGGCTCCCTGACAACGACGGAGGTGGAACCTGCGCTGCTGACGCGGATCACCGGAACGCTCTATCCCCCACAAGAAAACAGAGCGGTGGAACGGCCACGGGAAACGACACGACCGCTGGAATGGAGGGACGACTGGGAAGTCACGGAGGAGGAGATATGGGAGGCTACCAGAAGAATGACCTCCCGCAACGTGGCACCGGGCCCGGAAGGAATCCCTGGCCGGATCTGGGGGGAAGTGATCGGGGTCATGGCCCCCAGACTCCGGCACCTCTTCACAAGATGCCTGAGGCAGGGAGTCTACCCCCGGGCGTGGCGGACGACGAGACTGGTCCTGCTCCATAAAGAGGGCCAACCGACGACCACGCCGTCAGCGTACCGGCCGATATGCCTACTGGACGAGGTCGGCAAACTACTCGAGAGGGTAGTCGCCGCCCGTTTGGAAAGACACATAGCGGGCCAAGTGCCAGGTTTGCGCGAAAGCCAGTACGGCTTCCGGAAGGGGCGCTCGATGATTGACGCGGTCAGACGCGTACGAGCGATTGCGGAGGACATGGTCTCCTGAAAAGGCGTGGCGCTGGCGGTTTCCCTGGACATCGTCAACGCGTTCAATACCATGCCATGGGGCAGGATAGTGACGGCCCTGGAGCACTTCGAGGTTCCCAGCTACCTCGTCCGATTGATCCGAGCCTACCTCGACGACAGGTGGGTGTGTTGCACCAGTAAGGAAGGAGAGGAAAAGCGATCCGTCGAGCGTGGCGTCCCACAGGGCTCGGTGCAGGGCCCCATACTATGGAACGTTGCGCACGACGAGGTACTGCGATGCCCGCTACCCCAGGCGCGGCCATGATATGTTATGCGGACGACACCCTAATCCTGGTCGAGCGTCGTGGCTGGCGCGAGACGCTGCGCATTGGCGAAATCGCAACGGCCTGTGCGATCCGTGCCGTGAACGAACTGGGCCTATGAGTCTCCCCTGCGAAGTCGGAGGCCACCTGGTTCTTTGACAGGAAGAGGCGAGGGACACCACCGCCTGGCCTATGCATAAACATGGCAGGTAAAACCGTCCGGGTGGGATCACAGATGAAGTATCTGGGACTCACCATCGACAGCCAGTGGACGTTCGAGCTGCACTTCGACTCTCTGATCCCGAAGGTGTCAGCGGCTGCCAATGCCCTGTTGCGGCCTACTACCCAACATCGGCGGGGCCGGAGACGCGGTGCGCCGACTTTACGAGGGCGTCGTTCGGTCACGAGTGATGTACTGGGCCCCAGTATGCGCGGACGACCTGATGGCAAGCCGTCGCAGCATTCTGCTCCTGAGAAGGTTGCACAGAGTGACCGCCATCAGAATCATTAGGGGATACCGGACGGTGTCTCACGCGTCGGCGTCCACCCTAGCCGCGTCCCCCCCGTGGGAGCTGCGGGCGCTGGCGCTCAAAAAGTGATACACCCGCCGGAGAGAATGGCACCCGGGAGAAGACCCCACCGAGCAGGCGGCTGCAAACGACACAGGAACCGCCGAGGAGGACACATGGAACCTGTGGCGATCCCAACTGATCAACGGGAGAAGCGAACACCGAGGCGCGGAAGCGGTCCTACCAAACTGGGAGGCATGGAGGAGCCGCCACGGCCTCCCACTCACATTCAGGATGACACAAGTGCTCACCGGACACGGCGTGTTCGGCGAGTTCCTGAAGAGAATAAGGCGAGAGACGACAGACTCCTGCCACCACTGCGGAGATGGCAGGGACACAGCGCAGCACACCCTGGAGCTCTGTCCGGCGTGGGAGCTGCCCCGCTACACCCTGCGGCACGCCATAGGAGAAACGTTGACACCCTCAGCGATTGTAGAAGCGATGTTGAGAGGGTCACAGGAATACGAGGCCGTCCGCCTCTTCTGCGAGCGAGTTATGCTCGCGAAGGAGCGAGCGGAAAGGGAGAGAAAAAAAAACCCTCACCCCTGCAGGATAAGACGATGGAGAAGGATGGCAGTCAGACGACCCAGAGCCGCCCCGCCACCACCCCAACGCACTACGACCAGAAGAAGTGACAGCGCTAGGGGCAACGACCTCCCCCTAACGCCTACTCAATAGCCGGCTCGGACAAGAGAACGCGAGAAGGGGGTGCAACTGAAGTTAATTCATAAGAAGTTCCCGGAGCAACCCTGTCACGCGCATAAGATGGTCATCGTGGAGTTTTAGTCGGTAGGAGTCCGACACTACTCTGCTGTTACGCGATTATTGCAGCAGCGGAGTGTCCATGAGGATTTCTCCACGTACAAAGAAAAAAAAGAAAAAAACAGGTTACGAACGTTCGGAACGCGGGATCGAATCCCGGCGACCGAAGTCCGATTTTTATTCCACGATTCTAAATAGGAAGAAAATATAGCAGTACCCCTAGCAGCGACATCTACAGCCACCAACCACAATCATCACGGACTCGACTCATCCTCTACACGTTATTTGACTCCAACAATAAAATAAAAACGATCCTCAGTAATCAAACCGCACTTATCAAACGCGTGCTAGACTATGCTAAGACGAATCAACTCGAAAACGTTAGCAACGTCATACGCAAGATTGAAAACCATAACGAGAAAAACGAAATATTGATCTCTTTACTAATTCGGACTGAATCTACCATATCGGAGCTCCATATTAACATCGACGAAACTTTTAACACTATAGTATCAGGAAAACAAGGAATCATAAACCCGCAAATTATGGAACCTAAACAATTCTTAACAACACTCGACCAAATAACGAAGCAAAACTTTATGAGTAATCATATCGATCTTTCAGTTCAAAACTTTCTACTAATTCTAGATCTAAGTAAACTAAAATTATGGACAAATGATAACAAACTCATATATACGATAACTGTATCGTTTAGAGAAGACAACGAATGGAAAATAATAAAAATTTATCCGATACCTTTCAAGCAAAACTCTGTATTCATCGCACCTGTAGTAGACACTGATACTAATCAGCATAGAACGATACACCTTTGTCGATAGCCACTACTTAAACAAATGAACTGTCACTGACATAGATACGTATTATCGTTCCTTAGATTACTTGACCAGTTTATTTCTTTCATCACTGTGTTATTATATAATAATAATAAATAGTCACATTATATTAATTTAGTATGATTATGTTGTTTAATAATACGTGTTTCATTGCAAAATATTTAGCGATTGAAGGGCTCATAGGAAACATGAGAGTGAAAGAATACTAGAATCTAGAGTTTACGATTTCAATTTCTTTAACGAGATACTTATCATATTACACAATTCCTGTAGATGTATTTGTAATTATATCGCCGAAGAATTGTATTTAATTAAGGTATGAAGTTGTGGAATCGTGAGAATTATTATTTTTATAGAACTGTCTAATTTCCATTCGACATTGATTCAGGATACACATTACTCACCGACGCACTCGCTATAGCGAAAAGACGCATAGCAACACTGGAGGCGGCGGTATAGGCACTCCGAAAAGAGCCGGCCTCGCGCCCCACCGCGGATGAGAGCAGCTACAGGGCGCGTCTCGCTGCAGTCAAACACCATGCAGAGGAGATGAGATCCTTGCTGCACCGACTGGAGGAACGACTGCAGAGAATAGAAAAGGGAGAAGGAAACCACGGTGTCGGAGGCATTCCATGCACAGATGTCGGACCACCTCTACATATTCATGCAGGTGGATCCACCTGTACCTGGAATGCCGACGACAAACGACGGACACGGCCCGCCGAGGGAGAGGCGCGCGCGCCCTCCGCCCAGATGGAAAATAAAAGAAAGGAATGAAGATCTACTCCGGGCGGCTGCTATAGCAACAGTTTGGAGCTGGGAGGCCTCGACAACGACGACCGAAGCAGACGTGGAGGAGGAGGCCGAGAACCTCCGCCAAGCCACGACAGCAATCTGCGACGCATCCATGCCACGGGCCACACCGGGCACGGTACGAAGCGGAGCAGTTTACTGGTGGAACCCCGACATCGCGGAACTGAGGACGAGATGTGTCCGTGCCCGAAGACAGTACCTAAGGGCCCGCCGCTGGCGACGACGCGACGAAGAAGAAGTCTCCTTGCGCTACCGGGCGTACCGCGCGCTACGGCGCTCGCTACAAAAGGAAATTAAACAAGCGAAGGACCGTGCTTGGTCCGAACTGGTCGAAACAGTCGAGTCGGTTCCATGGAGAAGGCCATACAGGACGGTGACACAGAAACTACGCGCGAAGGGCCCCCTGACAACGACGGAGATGGAACCTGCGCTGCTGACGCGGATCACCGGAACGCTCTTTCCCCCACAAGAAAACAGAGCGGTGGAACGGCCACGGGAAACGACACGACCGCTGGAATGGAAGAACGACTGGGAAGTCACGGAGGAGGAGATATGGGAGGCTACCAGAAGAATGACCTCCCGCAACGTGGCACCGGGCCCGGACGGAATCCCTGGCCGGATCTGGGGGGAAGTGATGGGGGTCATGGCCCCCAGACTCCGGCACTTCTTCACAAGATGCCTGAGGGAGGGAGTCTACCCCCGGGCGTGGCGGACGACGAGACTGGTCCTGCTCCATAAAGAGGGCCAACCGAAGACCTCGCCGACAGCGTACCGGCCGATATGCCTACTGGACGAGGTCGGCAAACCACTCGAGAGGGTAGTCGCCGCACGTTTGGAACGACACATAGCGGGCCAAGTGCCAGGTTTGCGTGAAAGCCAGTACGGCTTCCGGAAGGGACGCTCGATGATTGACGCGGTCAGACGCGTACGAGCGATTGCGGAGGACATGGTCTCCCGGAAAGGCGTGGCGCTGGCGGTTTCCCTGGACATCGTCAACGCGTTCAACACCATGCCATGGGACAGGATAGTGACGGCCCTGGAGCACTTCGAGGTTCCCAGCTACCTCGTCCGATTGATCCGAGCCTACCTCGACGACAGGTGGGTGTGTTGCACCAGTAAGGAAGGACAGGAAAAGCGATCCGTCGAGCGTGGCATCCCACAGGGCTCGGTGCTGGGCCCCATACTATGGAACGTTGCGCATGTCGTGTAAAATTAAGGTAAAAATAAGGAACTTGTTAATTTCCGAAAAGGAGATTAAGTTCTTTTTATTTTTTACTCAATTTATACAATTTTTCGGTTCGCGATGATACACTTTCGATACTTGGATTAGTTAAGAATTTTTTTATTAGACTGACTGGATGATTTTGAAGGGAGCATTTATATTCTTCCATTCGTTGGAGTGGGAGAAGGTTTTGTTTATGCTTAGTGTAAAATTCGGAGAACGGCTGGAGTGATCGAATGCCACTCAGGCGGCTGAGAACGGGTGCTGACCGGACGGTCACACGCGATAAGGCCTTCGGAATTTCGGTTTGTTATATACAGTTGCTCGAATTTCGTCTGTGACATTCCCCCCTTCTTAGATTGAACTTGATCCCTCAAGTTTTCTTCAGAAGACTTTTGTGGAATCGGACTTGACGTGGCTTGAAAATTACAGCTGATTCCTCCTCTCCATCTGAGTGGTATGTGTTGGTTGGAATATAGATGTTGGGTGTTAAGCCCAGGGTGAGTGGTACTGGTGGGGCTGTCGCATTGTGGCTGTTGATCACAGTTTCATTTCGGCAGCAAAATAAATTGATACATAATTTGTTCGGTATACATTTCCTGATGCATTTGAATACCCCTATTTTGTTTAATCCATATATACCTAGTATGCCTAATGCTATGTACCCTAATATCTGGAGCGTGGTCAGTCCCCAATACTGTATATTTTTAATTCTGTGTTCGAAATTAAGAGTTTCTATCTCGTCGCCTATTTTATCGATCGTTGTTTTATAGCCTTGTAAATTATCTATTATTTTCGGTGCTCGCTCGAGTTTATCTAATAGATGAGTGAAACTATCGTTTGTTTTGAGCGCTAGGGTTTTTGTTTTGATTTCGTATATGACTTCGTTTTTTGTTTCGCCTATACGCATGTGTTCGTCTTTGTACAATATATCGCAAGAAGTGTTAGCTCTTATGATGGAAGGCTTGTCAAGTTTTTGTAAGGTATGTTTCGTTTGGCAAATTGTGTCTATTTCTATCGGATTTGCTGGTATCGCAATGGAACAGTTGCTAGTTTTGAGCGGTATAAAGCTAATGTCTTCAATCTTAAGTACAGTTATTTGACAATGTTCAATGTGTGGTTTGAAATTTATTATTTCGCTGCGACAATCGGTTTTTGAATTTCTGTCATGGATTGGTAGTGTTTGTTTGCATATAGTGGTTCCGGCTCGATTCTTACAAAGTTTGTTGAAATACTCGATATCAGCGTTTATAAATGAAAGACCTGAAGTTAAATATATCTGATGTTCGACTACTGGAGCCAAAAATACTCCATTTCTTTTACTCGGGATAGGATATACTTGTAATATGTTCCATTCTGTGTTAGAGACTAAAGGTACTATGATTTTGAAAAATATTTTGTCATCTATTGTGAAGATTTTAAGATCACTGATGTCGAGTATGAATTGAAAATGTTCGGTTTTGGCAGAAATCGCGGTGTTGTACATCTGGCTACCTATTGCCTTGGCGTAATTTTCTATGAATTCATTGGGGTCAAGTATTTGTGGACTAATTATTCCTTGTTTGCCTAATATCATGACGTTAAGTATTTCATCTAATTGGAAGTGTAAAGTTTGCATCGCGGTGTCGACTTTCATGATCATCTTAAGCATAGATCTATCGATATTTGCCTGCTGTTGTAATTTTAATATATCACTATATGATCTCTCTAAGTGGTTTAGGTTTTCTGAGTTTACAATTTTTCTAATAAGTGCTGTTTGATTAGCTATTATGGTCTTGATTTTATTATTATCATCGAATAGTTTGTCCATATTTTTGTTTATGAGCGTAAGATCATCATCGTCGAGAGTCCCGAACAGACTTTTCGACACGGAACCTATGATGTTAAGCAAACCTCGTGTGCTCCGGGTATGTGTTAACGCTTTCAAGTGTTTTGCGAGTTGTTTTAGGTTATTGATGCGATTTTGTAATCCGCCTAACTCTTCGACGTATTGTTTGCTGATTGCACGTGAGTCTATTGTTAATTTATATGATTCTATTGCGCTTATCTGTTCGTATATGTCGCTAGTGTCTACTCCTACTATTACATTGGCAGTGTCGCTGTATAAATATCCTTTTCCTATGTTTTCTACGAATACAGAGTTTCCTTCTAATGGTGTAATATTTATTTGCGCGGATACTATTCCGGCAAAGAGGAGCGTCGACCTGGAAAGTAAGGTTTTAAACGATTACCGTGTATCTTTTTGTCTTGAATCAGATAGTATGGAGTACATACTTTATCAATCGTGTACGGTCCTAACCATTCCACATCAAGTTTATGCCTTTTATGATCGTTATGTATTAAAACAGAGTCTCCTTCTTTGAAAACTGATTGAGGTTTTATAATTTTACGTTTTTGATCGCGCTGATATCGCTGTTTACTTTTGATCAATGTTTCGCGAGCGTGTCGGAGTCTAGAGTCCCATTCCTTTTTGCGGAACGTGACTTCGTCTGCGTATGTGCGTTGGGGATTCTTGGATATTGTGGAGGGAAGATTGGCTTGGTGTCCGAATGTGAGTTCGAATGGCGTGTAACCAGTAGAGTCGTGTATCATTGTGTTATATGCAAGGCATACAAAGTTAAGTTGATCGTCCCATTCTTCATCCGAATTTCGCTGTATCGATTTTAACATGTCTGTTATTACTGCGTGTGTCCGTTCTAACGATCCGTTACTTTGTGGGTGGAAGGATGTCGTTTTGATATGTTTGATTTTGAACGCGTCTTCGTACTGTTGCATTAAACTAGATATAAAATTCTGTCCGCGGTCAGTTAATATCTTTTTTGGAGCGGAAAAGATGTAAATGTAATGATTCAAGAGTGCGTTCCAAATTGTTTCCGTTTGCTGAGTTTTTAGTGGTACGAGTATTAAGTATTTTGTCAATTCGTCATGTATGGATAGAATGTACTGATTGCCTTTCTTCGTCTTTTTCAGTGGGCCTAATAAGTCCATAGCAATTTTATCGTTTGGTTCGAGGGGTGTGTCGGTGATACAAGGTTCTTCGCGCGGTCTGATACGTGTAGTTTTAGATGTTTGACAGGTGTCGCATGATTCTATATGTTGTTGTATACGTTTCATCAAATCTGGTACTCTGTGCCGTTCACGAATGCGATCGTATGTCTTTTGTATACCGGGGTGTCCTACTAAATCGTGATTTTCTTTCAATAATTCGTCTATTTCTTCGTCGCTATATGTTTGAATTGGTTCCCATGCAAAATTTAATTCTTTTACGGTGTCGTTCAGGAATAGTAAAATTTGTTTGATCGCGTTCTTTTCGGTCTCTGTGAAACTGTCGTCGCCTATACCTATCTTTTCGTTTATATGAATAATTTCGTTTAATTTAGTTAACCATTCGATTCTGTCGTAATTTCCTAGCTCTGTTTTGAATAATTGATAGAAAGATTTACGGTTCGGAGTCATTTTGAGAATTTTGGGTAACGCGTCGGTAGATTTTTCCCAATCGTGATATTTTTTATCGAGTTCTATGTTCAAATTTTCGCGTCGTCTGGTCAGAACATGTATTCTAGATAGTGCGTCGGCTGCAGTATTATCTTTTCCTTTCGTGTATTCTATGTCGTATTCGTATTCTTCTAGTTCTAATCGCCATCTCATCAAGCGTGATGAGGGGTCTTTGCAATTCTGTAACCATTTTAGTGCTTGGTGATCGGTTCGGATGAGGAATTTCCGTCCTAACAGATATTGTCGGAGGCGTTTCACGGCCCATACTATTGCTAAAAGTTCTTTTTCTGTAGTGGAATAATTTCGTTCCGGTGGGTTTAGAGTTCGCGAGATATAACAACATGGATGTCCGTCCTGTGATAAGATTGCACCTATACCTTCGTTACTGGCGTCAGTCGTTAATGTGAATGGTTTCGCAAAGTCTGGGAATTTTAGTACGGGTGATGAACAGAGTTTGTCTTTTAATGTCTGGAATGCTTCCTGGGTTTTATCTGTCCAATGAAATGGTGTCTCCTTTTTTGTAAGTTCGGTCAATGGTTTCGCGATCTTAGAAAAGTTTCTGATGAACTTACGGTAATAACCTGCTAGTCCTAAGAACGATTTGATGTCTGTGGGATTACGTGGCTGTTTGAAATTGCTAACGGCTTCTAATTTTTTGGGATTTGGCTTTACACCTTCGGCGGTTACTATATGTCCAAGATATTCTAATTCTGGTTTGAGAAATTCGCACTTGTCCGGCTGTATTTTGAGTCCGAGTTCGCGTAGGCGTTGCAATACTATCGCGAGGTTGCTATTGTGCTCTTCAATCGACTGTCCGAATATTATAATGTCGTCTAAATATACGAAGCAATGTTTATTTATGAGTCCTCTTAGCGCGGTATCCATCATGCGTTGAAATGTTGCAGGTGCATTCTTTAAACCGAATGGCATCCTATTGTAATGATAGTGTCCTTGTGGTGTGGAGAATGCTGTGTACTTTTTAGAGTCTATGTCCATTGGGATTTGGTGGAATCCGGAGGATAAATCGAGGGCTGAGAAGAATTTTGCGTTGCCTAGTTGAGATAGTATGTCGTCTATGTCAGGTAATGGATATGCGTCCTGGTCAGTTAGTTCGTTTATTTTTCTGAAGTCTATTACAATTCGCCATTTCTGTTTCCCTGAGGCGTCTGCCTTTTTTGGTACTACCCAGACTGGTGAATTGTAAGGAGAATCAGATGGTTCTATAATGTTCTTTTGTAGCATTTCGTCCATTTGTCGTTTGATTTCTTCTTTATGACATTCAGGCGGTCGGTAAGATTTTGTGTTAATGATTTTATTTTCTTTTAACGTTATTGTGTGTTTAGCAAGATTAGTGCATGGTAATAAGTCGGTCTCTAGATTGAATACGTCGAGGTAGAACAGCAATATCTTTTCGATTGGTTCACGGAGGGTTTTCTCTATATGCGAAAGTCTAACTAAATCTTTAAACGTGGAGACTTGATCATACGTATTTGAATTTTCGATAAAATTAGTCATTTTGGCTGGGCACTCACCACCATTGATAAAGCATATCGTTGTCGGTTTTCCTTCCAAGTAGACTGTTTTTGACACTGCTTGTTTTGGAGGTACGTCGTTTTCCTGTTGCAATAAAAGTATATTATTGTCAAGTTTTAATTGTTGATTCGAGAGTTCAAATTTGAATTTAGATAGGGCTGGCAAACCGAGTATGCCGTCTTCTATAATTGGAAAGTTGTCTTCTACCACAAAAAATTCTAGAGTTTTGCCAAATAGTTTTATCAAAGCGTGTTCGTTGGTTTTAAATTTAGAGTGTCCCATCGAGAATTTCTGTTCTTTTGTTATTCTTGGTCGTAATACGCATCTTCGCTTGAGTATATTAATTCCTGCTCCGCTGTCAATGAGGAATTTATGTCGCTGTCCGTCGGATCGTAAAAGTACTGTGGGTAGTCTTCCTGTTGTGGCGTTAATTCGTAGGTCTGGTCTATTGGTTCCTCTATTTCTTCCTTGTGTGTCTCGAGATTGTGGACTGCTGGTGGTCTCGGAAATTGGCTGGGTGTTCGAAAATTTTTACATTGACTGGAGACATGTCCGATTTGGTTGCATTTGAAGCATTTTAATTGTGTCCTTTGGGCAAGTGGTATTTGTTCGGTTTGTCGGAAGCTTCTTGGCATTGGATTGGGTGTTGGAGTTGGTTTTTTAGTGATCGGATTAGGATTATTGGTTGTTAGTCGTTGCTGCTCAGGAAGTCGTAATCGTTCTATTGGTTTTAGTCGTCGATTTCGATCTTCCTTGAAGAATCGCTCGATGTCGGTGGCTTTCTTTTCGGCTTCAAGGATATTGTATGGTGGATTGGCGAGTAGTAATTGTCCTATTTCGCCTTTCAGGCCTCGGATAAAATCGATCACGGAGTCTTTTAAAACCCTGTCGTTCATAGCTCGTCTAGTAATTTCGTCACGGTATTCGTTCGTTATACTGTATTGTAACTTATTGAGTGCTCTGCGGAACCTGATGATATAACTTTGCACACTTTCGTCGTGACGCTGTCTCGTTTCGCGTAGCTGGTCTTGATGTTCTCTAACAGAGTCTTGGGTGGCTACGTTTCGTCTTAGGGCATCGTACAGGTGTCCGTATTCGTATATCGATATATTGCAGATGGCCATTGCGGCTTTACCCGTGATTTTCCCGATTTTAATCATTTTTAATAGTAACGTGGGTTCGCTACACATGGCTCGTAATTCGCGTACTTCGCGTATGAATTCTTCTACTCCGATATTGTCTTCGCCGTTTAATTGCGGAATACATACTATCGCGTCTTTGGCCCGTAAGCTCGGAGAGGCGAATTGCGGTGGACGGTCTTCGTAAGAGGGATGGTTGTCTTCTTCTGTTCGAATTGGAACGCATGGTGGGGAAGTTCTATCTCTCGCGGCAACAGATTCGTCCATAGTAATAAGGGAGCCTAGTTCTGTAGTAGCGTCGCGTCCTATTTTTATTTTGGAGATATTTTTGCCTAATAGTTCTATTTCCGCGGCACGCTTCTTATTTTCACTGTCGGCCGTCCGTTGTGTCTCTTCTATACGTTGCGCAAGAATTTCAATTTGTTTTTGTATCACGTCGAGTATGGCACGAATCGAATTGTCCGTACCTCCGTTTGTAGAAACGGTTTCAATAGTTTCGACTTTGTCTTTTCGTGATGTGGGCATGATTCTAATTGAGCTTATTGATTCTGAACTACTGTTGCTATTTGAACTCGAAGCGCTTGAGAAACTGGGTTTTCTCACACGGTATCGTGAAAATGAATCCAGATTTTTCAGCTTACCGTAGTAGCTATGGCCGTTGAGGAGTCTCAGGGATGTTTCCTCTCTGGTTGGTTTTAGATTCCGAATCTTATTCGTAGGCTTGCTCTGCGCTGACCGTAGTCCTCTCGTCTAGTTTCACCGTAATGGAACGTTGAAAGTTGCTGCAGGGCCTCGTAGTAGCAAAGATTCGCACTGGGTCCGTTGATCCTTCGATCTTCAATGATGCGCGTACGCCGAAATCGTAATTTCGTTTGCACTGAAGTGAATAGATCCTGGCACGGATCGCCAAAAATGTCGTGTAAAATTAAGGTAAAAATAAGGAACTTGTTAATTTCCGAAAAGGAGATTAAGTTCTTTTTATTTTTTACTCAATTTATACAATTTTTCGGTTCGCGATGATACACTTTCGATACTTGGATTAGTTAAGAATTTTTTTATTAGACTGACTGGATGATTTTGAAGGGAGCATTTATATTCTTCCATTCGTTGGAGTGGGAGAAGGTTTTGTTTATGCTTAGTGTAAAATTCGGAGAACGGCTGGAGTGATCGAATGCCACTCAGGCGGCTGAGAACGGGTGCTGACCGGACGGTCACACGCGATAAAGCGTTCGGAATTTCGGTTTGTTATATACAGTTGCTCGAATTTCGTCTGTGACACGCACGACGAGGTACTGCGATGCCCGCTACCCCAGGCGCGGCCATGAAATGTTATGCGGACGACACCCTAATCCTGGTCGAGGATCGTGGCTGGCACGAGACGCTGCGCATTGGCGAAATCGCAACGGCCTGTGCGATCCGTGCCGTGAACGAACTGGGCCTAAGAGTCTCCCCTGCGAAGTCGGAGGCCACCTGGTTCTTTGACAGGAAGAGGCGAGGGACACCACCGCCTGGTCTATGCATAAACATGGCAGGTAAAACCGTCCGGGTGGGATCACAGATGAAGTATCTGGGACTCACCATCGACAGCCAGTGGACGTTCGAGCTGCACTTCGACTCTCTGATCCCGAAGGTGTCAGCGGCTGCCAATGCCCTGTGCGGCCTACTACCGAACATCGGCGGGGCCGGAGACGCGGTGCGCCGACTTTACGAGGGCGTCGTTCGGTCACGAGTGATGTACGGGGCCCCAGTATGGGCGGACGACCTGATGGCAAGCCGTCGCAGCATTCTGCTCCTGAGAAGGTTGCACAGAGTGACCGCCATCAGAATCATTAGTGGATACCGGACGGTGTCTCACGCGTCGGCGTCCACCCTAGCCGCGTCCCCCCCGTGGGAGCTGCGGGCGCTGGCGCTCAAAAAGTGATACACCCGCCGGAGAGAATGGCATCCGGGAGAAGACCCCACCGAGCAGGCGGCCCCAAACGACACAGGAACCGCCGAGGAGGACACATGGAACCTGTGGCGATCCCAACTGATCAACGGGAGAAGAGAACACCGAGGCGCGGGAGCGGTCCTACCAAACTGGGAGGCATGGAGGAGCCTCCACGGCCTCCCACTCACATTCAGGATGACACAAGTGCTCACCGGACACGGCGTGTTCGGCGAGTTCCTGAAGAGAATAAGGCGAGAGACGACAGACACCTGCCACCACTGCGGAGATGGCAGGGACACAGCGCAGCACACCCTGGAGCTCTGTCCGGCGTGGGAGCTGCCCCGCTACACCCTGCGGCACGCCATAGGAGAAACGTTGACACCCTCAGCGATTGTAGAAGCGATGTTGACAGGGTCACAGGAATACGTGGCCGTCCGCCTCTTCTGCGAGCGAGTTATGCTCGCGAAGGAGCGAGCGGAAAGGGAGAGAAAAAAAAACCCTCACCCCTGCAGGATGTGACGATGGCGAAGGATGGCAGTCAGACGACCCAGAGCCGCCCCGCCACCACCCCAACGGACTACCACCAGAAGAAGTGACAGCGCTAGGGGCAACGACCTCCCCCTAACGCCTACTCAATAGCCGGCTCGAACAAGAGAACGCGAGTAGGGGGTGCAACTGAAGTTAATTCATAAGAAGTTCCTGGAGCACCCCTGTCACGCGCATAAGATGGTCATCGTGGAGTTTTAGTCGGTAGGAGTCCGACACTACTCTGCTGTTACGCGATTATTGCAGCAGCGGAGTGTCCATGAGGATTTCTCCACGTACAAAGAGAAAAAAGAAAAAAACAGGTTACGAACGTTCGGAACGCGGGATCGAATCCCGGCGACCGAAGTCCGATTTTTATTCCACGATTCTAAATAGGAAGAAAATATAGCAGTACCCCCAGCAGCGACATCTACAGCCACCAACCACAATCATCACGGACTCGACTCATCCTCTACACGTTATTTGACTCCAACAATAAAATAAAAACGATCCTCAGTAATCAAACCGCACTTATCAAACGCGTGCTAGACTATGCTAAGACGAATCAACTCGAAAACGTTAGCAACGTCATACGCAAGATTGAAAACCATAACGAGAAAAACGAAATATTGATCTCTTTACTAATTCGAACTGAATCTACCATATCGGAGCTCCATATTAACATCGACGAAATTTTTAACACTATAGTATCAGGAAAACAAGGAATCATAAACCCGCAAATTATGGAACCTAAACAATTCTTAACAACACTCGACCAAATAACGAAGCAAAACTTTATGAGTAATCATATCGATCTTTCAGTTCAAAACTTTCTACTAATTCTAGATCTAAGTAAACTAAAATTATGGACAAATGATAACAAACTCATATATACGATAACTGTATCGTTTAGAGAAGACAACGAATGGAAAATAATGAAAATTTATCCGATACCTTTCAAGCAAAACTCTGTATTTATCGCACCTGTAGTAGAAACTGATACTAATCAGCTTAGAACGATACACCTTTGTCGATAGCCACTACTTAAACAAATAAACTGTCACTGACATAGATACGTATTATCGTTCCTTAGATTACTTGACCAGTTCATTTCTTTCATCACTGTGTTATTATATAATAATAATAAATAGTCACATTAAATTAATTTAGTATGATTATGTTGTTTAATAATACGTGTTTCATTGCAAAATATTTAGCGATTGAAGGGCTCATAGGAAACATGAAAGTGAAAGAATACTAGAATCTAGAGTTTACGATTTCAATTTCTTTAACGAGATACTTATCATATTACACAGTTCCTGTAAATGTATTTGTAATTATATCGCCGAAGAATTGTATTTATTTAAGGTATGAAGTTGTGGAATCGTGAGAATTATTATTTTTATAGAACTGTCTAATGTCCATTCGACATTGATTCAGGATACACATTACTCACCGATGCACTCGCTATAGCGCAAAGACGCATAGCAACACTGGAGGCGGCGGTATAGGCACTCCGAAAAAAGCCGGCCTCGCGCCCCACCGCGGATGAGAGCAGCTACAGGGCGCGTCTCGCTGCAGTCAAACACCATGCAGAGGAGATGAGATCCTTGCTGCACCGTCTGGAGGTACGACTGCAGAGAATAGAAAAAGGAGAAGGAAACCACGGTGTCAGAGGCATTCCATGCACAGGTGTCGGACCTCCTCTACATATTCATGCAGGTGGACGCACCTGTACCTAGAATGCCGACGACAAACGACGGACACGGCCCGCCGAGGGAGAGGCGCGCGCCCAACGCCCAGATGGAAAATAAAAGAAAGGAATGAAGATCTACTCTGGGCGGCTGCTATAGCAACAGCTTGGAGCTGGGAGGCCTCGACAACGACAACCGAAGCAGACGTGGAAGAGGAGGCCGAGAACCTCCGCCAAGCCACGACAGCAATCTGCGACGCATCCATGCCACGGGCCACACCGGGCACGGTGCGAAGCGGAGCAGTTTACTGGTGGAACCCCGACATCGCGGAACTGAGGACGAGATGTGTCCGGGCCCGAAGACAGTACCTAAGGGCCCGCCGCTGGCGACAACGCGACGAAGAAGAAGTCTCCTTGCGCTACCGGGCGTACCGCACGCTACGGCGCTCGCTACAAAAGGAAATTAAAAAAGCGAAGGACCGTGCTTGGTCCGAACTGGTCGAAACAGTCGAGTCGGTTCCATGGGGAAGGCCATACAGGACGGTGACACAGAAACTACGCGCGAAGGGCCCCCTGATAACGACGGAGATGGAACCTGCGCTGCTGACGCGGATCACTGGAACGCTCTTTCCCCCACAAGAAAACAGAGCGGTGGAACGGCCACGGAAAACGACACGACCGCTGGAATGGAGGGACGACTGGGAAGTCACGGAGGAGGAGATATGGGAGGCTACCAGAAGAATGACCTTCCGCAACGTGGCACCGGGCCCGGACGGAATCCCTGGCCGGATCTGGGGGGAAGTGATGGGGGTCATGGCCCCCAGACTCTGGCACCTCTTCACAAGATGCCTGAGGGAGGGAGTCTACCCCCGGGCGTGGCGGACGACGAGACTGGTCCTGCTCCATAAAGAGGGCCAACCGACGACCTCGCCGTCAGCGTACCGGCCGATATGCATAATGGACGAGGTCGGCAAACTACTAGAGAGGGTAGTCGCCGCCCGTTTGGAACGACACATAGCGGGCCAAGTGCCAGGTTTGCGCGAAAGCCAGTACGGCTTCCGGAAGGGGCGCTCGATGATTGACGCGGTCAGACGCGTACGAGCGATTGCGGAGGACATGGTCTCCCGGAAAGGCGTGGCGCTGGCG
Organism: Bombus vancouverensis nearcticus; assembly: GCF_051014615.1. NCBI lineage: Eukaryota > Metazoa > Arthropoda > Insecta > Hymenoptera > Apidae > Bombus > Bombus vancouverensis. The sequence goes on along the minus strand of NC_134921.1, from coordinate 215,436 downwards.
GTTTCCCTGGACATCGTCAACGCGTTCAACACCATGCCATGGGACAGGATAGTGACGGCCCTGGAGCACTTCGAGGTTCCCAGCTACCTCGTTCGATTGATCCGAGCCTACCTCGACGACAGGTGGGAGTGTTGCACCAGTAAGGAAGGAGAGGAAAAGCGATCCGTCGAGCGTGGCGTCCCACAGGGCTCGGTGCTGGGCCCCATACTATGGAACGTTGCGCACGACGAGGTACTGCGATGCCCGCTACCCCAGGCGCGGCCATGATATGTTATGCGGACGATACCCTAATCCTGGTCGAGCGTCGTGGCTGGCTCGAGACGCTGCGCATTGGCGAAATCGCAACGGCCTGTGCGATCCGTGCCGTGAACGAACTGGGCCTAAGAGTCTCCCCTGCGAAGTCGGAGGCCACCTGGTTCTTTGACAGGAAGGGGCGAGGGACACCACCGCCTGGCCTATGCATAAACATGGCAGGTAAAACCGTCCGGGTGGGATCACAGATGAAGTATCTGGGACTCACCATCGACTGCCAGTGGACGTTCGAGCTGCACTTCGACTCTCTGATCCCGAAGGTGTCAGCGGCTGCCAATGCCCTGTGCGGCCTACTACCGAACATCGGCGGGGCCGGAGACGCGGTGCGCCGACTTTACGAGGGCGTCGTTCGGTCACGAGTGATGTACGGGGCCCCAGTATGGGCGGACGACCTGATGGCAAGCCGTCGCAGCATTCTGCTCCTGAGAAGGTTGCACAGAGTGACCGCCATCAGAATCATTAGGGGATACCGGACGGTGTCTCACGCGTCGGCGTCCACCCTAGCCGCGTCCCCCCCGTGGGAGCTGCGGGCGCTGGCGCTCAAAAAGTGATACACCCGCCGGAGAGAATGTCACCCGGGAGAAGACCCCACCGAGCAGGCGGCTGCAAACGACACAGGAACCGCCGAGGAGGACACATGGAACCTGTGGCGATCCCAACTGATCAACGGGAGAAGCGAACACCGAGGCGCGGAAGCGGTCCTACCAAACTGGGAGGCATGGAGGAGCCGCCACGGCCTCCCACTCACATTCAGGATGACACAAGTGCTCACCGGACACGGCGTGTTCGGCGAGTTCCTGAAGAGAATAAGGCGAGGGACGACAGACACCTGCCACCACTGCGGAGATGGCAGGGACACAGCGCAGCACACCCTGGAGCTCTGTCCGGCGTGGGAGCTGCCCCGCTACACCCTGCGGCACGCCATAGGAGAAACGTTGACACCCTCAGCGATTGTAGGAGCGCTGTTGAGAGGGTCACAGGAATACGAGGCCGTCCGCCTCTTCTGCGAGCGAGTTATGCTCGCGAAGGAGCGAGCGGAAAGGGAGAGAAAAAAAAACTCTCACCCCTGCAGGATAAGACGATGGAGAAGGATGGCAGTCAGACGACCCAGAGCCGCCCCGCCACCACCCCAACGGACTACGAACAGAAGAAGTGACAGCGCTAGGGGCAACGACCTCCCCCTAACCCCTACTCAATAGCCGGCTCGAACAAGAGAACGCGAGAAGGGGGTGCAACTGAAGTTAATTCATAAGAAGTTCCTGGAGCACCCCTGTCACGCGCATAAGATGGTCATCGTGGAGTTTTAGTCGGTAGGAGTCCGACACTGCTCTGCTGTTACGCGATTATTGCAGCAGCGGAGTGTCCATGAGGATTTCTCCACGTACAAAAAAAAAAAAAAAAGGTTACGAACGTTCGGAACGCGGGATCGAATCCCGGCAACCGAAGTCCGATTTTTATTCCACGATTCCAAATAGGAATAAAATATAGCAGTACCCCCAGCAGCGACATCTACAGCCACCAACCACAATCATCACGGACTCGACTCATCCTCTACACATTATTTGACTCCAACAATAAAATAAAAACGATCCTCAGTAATCAAACCGCACTTATCAAACGCGTGCTAGACTATGCTAAGACGAATCAACTCGAAAACGTTAGCAACGTCATACGCAAGATTGAAAACCATAACGAGAAAAACGAAATATTGATCTCTTTACTAATTCGAACTGAATCTACCATATCGGAGCTCCATATTAACATCGACGAAATTTTTAACACTATAGTATCAGGAAAACAAGGAATCATAAACCCGCAAATTATGGAACCTAAACAATTCTTAACAACACTCGACCAATTAACGAAGCAAAACTTTATGAGTAATCATATCGATCTTTCAGTTCAAAACTTTCTACTAATTCTAGATCTAAGTAAACTAAAATTATGGACAAATGATAACAAACTCATATATACGATAACTGTATCGTTTAGAGAAGACAACGAATGGAAAATAATAAAAATTTATCCGATACCTTTCAAGCAAAACTCTGTATTTATCGCACCTGTAGTAGACACTGATACTATTCAGCTTAGAACGATACACCTTTGTCGATAGCCACTACTTAAACAAATAAACTGTCACTGACATAGATACGTATTATCGTTCCTTAGATTACTTGACCAGTTTATTTCTTTCATCACTGTGTTATTATATAATAATAACAAATAGTCACATTAATTTAATTTAGTATGATTATGTTGTTTAATAATACGTGTTTCATTGCAAAATATTTAGCGATTGAAGGGCTCATAGGAAACATGAAAGTGAAAGAATACTAGAATCTAGAGTTTACGATTTCAATTTCTTTAACGAGATACTTATCATATTACACAATTCCTGTAAATGTATTTGTAATTATATCGCCGAAGAATTGTATTTAATTGAGGTATGAAGTTGTGGAATCGTGAGAATTATTATTTTTATAGAACTGTCTAATTTCCATTCGACATTGATTCAGGATACACATTACTCACCGACGCACTCGCTATAGCGCAAAGACGCATAGCAACACTGGAGGCGGCGGTATAGGCACTCCGAAAAGAGCCGGCCTCGCGCCCCTCCGCGGATGAGAGCAGCTACAGGGCGCATCTCGCTGCAGTCAAACACCATGCAGAGGAGATGAGATCCTTGCTGCAGAGACTGGAGGAACGACTGCAGAGAATAGAAAAAGGAGAAGGAAACCACGGTGTCGGAGGCATTCCATGGCCAGGTGTCGGACCACCTCTACATATTCATGCAGGTGGACGCACCTGTACCTGGAATGCCGACGACAAACGACGGACACGGCCCGCCGAGGGAGAAGCGCGCGCGCCCACCGCCCAGATCGAAAATAAAGGAAAGGAATGAAGATCTACTCCGGGCGGCTGCTATAGCAACAGCTTGGAGCTGGGAGGCCTCGACAACGACGACCGAAGCAGACGTGGAAGAGGAGGCCGAGAACCTCCGCCAAGCCACGACAGCAATCTGCGACGCATCCATGCCACGGGCCACACCGGGCACGGTGCGAAGCGGAGCAGTTTACTGGTGGAACCCCGACATCGCGGAACTGAGGACGAGATGTGTCCGGGCCCGAAGACAGTACCTAAGGGCCCGCCGCTGGCGACGACGCGACGAAGAAGAAGTCTCCTTGCGCTACCGGGCGTACCGCGCGCTACGGCGCTCGCTACAAAAGGAAATTAAAAAAGCGAAGGACCGTGCTTGGTCCGAACTGGTCGAAACAGTCGAGTCGGTTCCATGGGGAAGGCCATACAGGACGGTGACACAGAAACTACGCGCGAAGGGCCCCCCGACAACGACAGAGATGGAACCTGCGCTGCTGACGCGGATCACCGGAACGCTCTTTCCCCCACAAGAAAACAGAGCGGTGGAACGGCCACGGGAAACGACACGACCGCTGGAATGGAGGGACGACTGGGAAGTCACGGAGGAGGAGATATGGGAGGCTACCAGAAGAATGACTTCTCGCAACGTGGCACCGGGCCCGGACGGAATCCCTGGCCGGATCTGGGGGGAAGTGATGGGGTTCATGGCCCCCAGACTCCGGCACCTCTTCACAAGATGCCTGAGGGAGGGAGTCTACCCCCGGGCGTGGCGGACGACGAGACTGGTCCTGCTCCATAAAGAGGGCCAACCGACGACCTCGCCGTCAGCGTACCGGCCGATATGCCTACTGGACGAGGTCGGCAAACCACTCGAGAGGGTAGTCGCCGCCCGTTTGGAACGACACATAGCGGGCCAAGTGCCAGGTTTGCGCGAAAGCCAGTACGGCTTCCGGAAGGGGCGCTCGATGATTGACGCGGTCAGACGCGTACGAGCGATTGCGGAGGACATGGTCTCCCGGAAAGGCGTGGCGCTGGCGGATTCCCTGGACATCGTCAACGCGTTCAACACCATGCCATGGGACAGGATAGTGACGGCCCTGGAGCACTTCGAGGTTCCCAGCTACCTCGTCCGATTGATCCGAGCCTACCTCGACGACAGGTGGGTGTGTTGCACCAGTAAGGAAGGAGAGGAAAAGCGATCCGTCGAGCGTGGCGTCCCACAGGGCTCGGTGCTGGGCCCCATACTATGGAACGTTGCGCACGACGAGGTACTGCGATGCCCGCTACCCCAGGCGCGGCCATGATATGTTATGCGGACGACACCCTAATCCTGGTCGAGGGTCGTGGCTGGCACGAGACAATGCGCATTGGCGAAATCGCAACGGCCTGTGCGATCCGTGCCGTGAACGAACTGGGCCTAAGAGTCTCCCCTGCGAAGTCGGAGGCCACCTGGTTCTTTGACAGGAAGAGGCGAGGGACACCACCGCCCGGCCTATGCATAAACATGGCAGGTAAAACCGTCCGGGTGGGATCACAGATGAAGTATCTGGGACTCACCATCGACAGCCAGTGGACGTTCGACCTGCACTTCGACTCTCTGATCCCGAAGGTGTCAGCGGCTGCCAATGCCCTGTGCGGCCTACTACCGAACATCGGCGGGGCCGGAGAAGCGGTGCGCCGACTTTACGAGGGCGTCGTTCGGTCACGAGTGATGTACGGGGCCCCAGTATGGGCGGACGACCTGATGGCAGCATTCTGCTCCTGAGAAGGAGGCACAGAGTGACCGCCATCAGAATCATTAGGGGATACCGGACGGTGTCTCACGCGTCGGCGTCCACCCTAGCCGCGTCCCCCCCGTGGGAGCTGCGGGCGCTGGCGCTCAAAAAGTGATACACCCGCCGGAGAGAATGGCATCCGGGAGAAGACCCCACCGAGCAGGCGGCTCCAAACGACACAGGAACCGCCGAGGAGGACACATGGAACCTGTGGCGATCCCAACTGATCAACGGGAGAAGCGAACACCGAGGCGCGGAAGCGGTCCTACCAAACTGGGAGGCATGGAGGAGCCGCCACGGCCTCCCACTCACATTCAGGTGGACACAAGTGCTCACCGGACACGGCGTGTTCGGCGAGTTCCTGAAGAGAATAAGGCGAGAGACGACAGACACCTGCCACCACTGCGGAGATGGCAGGGACACAGCGCAGCACACCCTGGAGCTCTGTCCGGCGTGGGAGCTGCCCCGCTACACCCTGCGGCACGCCATAGGAGAAACGTTGACACCCTCAGCGATTGTAGAAGCGATGTTGAGAGGGTCACAGGAATACGTGGCCGTCCGCCTCTTCTGCGAGCGAGTTATGCTCGCGAAGGAGCGAGCGGAAAGGGAGAGAAAAAAAAACTCTCACCCCTGCAGGATAAGACGATGGAGAAGGATGGCAGACAGACGACCCACAGCCGCTCCGCCACCACCCCAACGGACTACGACCAGAAGAAGTGACAGCGCTAGGGGCAACGACCTCCCCCTAACGCCTACTCAATAGCCGGCTCGAACAAGAGAACGCGAGAAGGGGGTGCAACTGAAGTTAATTCATAAGAAGTTCCTGGAGCACCCCTGTCACGCGCATAAGATGGTCATCGTGGAGTTTTAGTCGGTAGGAGTCCGACACTGCTCTGCTGTTACGCGATTATTGCAGCAGCGGAGTGTCCATGAGGATTTCTCCACGTACAAAAAAAAAAAAAAAGGTTACGAACGTTCGGAACGCGGGATCGAATCCCGGCAACCGAAGTCCGATTTTTATTCCACGATTCCAAATAGGAATAAAATATAGCAGTACCCCCAGCAGCGACATCTACAGCCACCAACCACAATCATCACGGACTCGACTCATCCTCTACACATTATTTGACTCCAACAATAAAATAAAAACGATCCTCAGTAATCAAACCGCACTTATCAAACGCGTGCTAGACTATGCTAAGACGAATCAACTCGAAAACGTTAGCAACGTCATACGCAAGATTGAAAACCATAACGAGAAAAACGAAATATTGATCTCTTTACTAATTCGAACTGAATCTACCATATCGGAGCTCCATATTAACATCGACGAAATTTTTAACACTATAGTATCAGGAAAACAAGGAATCATAAACCCGCAAATTATGGAACCTAAACAATTCTTAACAACACTCGACCAATTAACGAAGCAAAACTTTATGAGTAATCATATCGATCTTTCAGTTCAAAACTTTCTACTAATTCTAGATCTAAGTAAACTAAAATTATGGACAAATGATAACAAACTCATATATACGATAACTGTATCGTTTAGAGAAGACAACGAATGGAAAATAATAAAAATTTATCCGATACCTTTCAAGCAAAACTCTGTATTTATCGCACCTGTAGTAGACACTGATACTATTCAGCTTAGAACGATACACCTTTGTCGATAGCCACTACTTAAACAAATAAACTGTCACTGACATAGATACGTATTATCGTTCCTTAGATTACTTGACCAGTTTATTTCTTTCATCACTGTGTTATTATATAATAATAACAAATAGTCACATTAAATTAATTTAGTATGATTATGTTGTTTAATAATACGTGTTTCATTGCAAAATATTTAGCGATTGAAGGGCTCATAGGAAACATGAAAGTGAAAGAATACTAGAATCTAGAGTTTACGATTTCAATTTCTTTAACGAGATACTTATCATATTACACAATTCCTGTAAATGTATTTGTAATTATATCGCCGAAGAATTGTATTTAATTGAGGTATGAAGTTGTGGAATCGTGAGAATTATTATTTTTATAGAACTGTCTAATTTCCATTCGACATTGATTCAGGATACACATTACTCACCGACGCACTCGCTATAGCGAAAAGACGCATAGCAACACTGGAGGCGGCGGTATAGGCACTCCGAAAAGAGCCGGCCTCGCGCCCCACCGCGGATGAGAGCAGCTACAGGGCGCGTCTCGCTGCAGTCAAACACCATGCAGAGGAGATGAGATCCTTGCTGCACCGACTGGAGGAACGACTGCAGAGAATAGAAAAGGGAGAAGGAAACCACGGTGTCGGAGGCATTCCATGCACAGATGTCGGACCACCTCTACATATTCATGCAGGTGGATCCACCTGTACCTGGAATGCCGACGACAAACGACGGACACGGCCCGCCGAGGGAGAGGCGCGCGCGCCCACCGCCCAGATGGAAAATAAAAGAATGAAGATCTACTCCGGGCGGCTGCTATAGCAACAGCTTGGAGCTGGGAGGCCTCGACAACGACGACCGAAGCAGACGTGGAAGAGGAGGCCGAGAACCTCCGCCAAGCCACGACAGCAATCTGCGACGCATCCATGCCGCGGGCCACACCGGGCACGGTGCGAAGCGGAGCAGTTTACTGGTGGAACCCCGACATCGCGGAACTGAGGACGAGATGTGTCCGGGCCCGAAGACAGTACCTAAGGGCCCGCCGCTGGCGACGACGCGACGAAGAAGAAGTCTCCTTGCGCTACCGGGCGTACCGCGCGCTACGGCGCTCGCTACAAAAGGAAATTAAAAAAGCGAAGGACCGTGCTTGGTCCGAACTGGTCGAAACAGTCGAGTCGGTTCCATGGGGAAGGCCATACAGGACGGTGACACAGAAACTACGCGCGAAGGGCCCCCTGACAACGACGGAGATGGAACCTGCGCTGCTGTCGCGGATCACCGGAACGCTCTTTCCCCCACAAGAAAACAGAGCGGTGGAACGGCCACGGGAAACGACACGACCGCTGGAATGGAGGGACGACTGGGAAGTCACGGAGGAGGAGATATGGGAGGCTACCAGAAGAATGACTTCTCGCAACGTGGCACCGGGCCCGGACGGAATCCCTGGCCGGATCTGGGGGGAAGTGATGGGGTTCATGGCCCCCAGACTCCGGCACCTCTTCACAAGATGCCTGAGGGAGGGAGTCTACCCCCGGGCGTGGCGGACGACGAGACTGGTCCTGCTCCATAAAGAGGGCCAACCGACGACCTCGCCGTCAGCGTACCGGCCGATATGCCTACTGGACGAGGTCGGCAAACCACTCGAGAGGGTAGTCGCCGCCCGTTTGGAACGACACATAGCGGGCCAAGTGCCAGGTTTGCGCGAAAGCCAGTACGGCTTCCGGAAGGGGCGCTCGATGATTGACGCGGTCAGACGCGTACGAGCGATTGCGGAGGACATGGTCTCCCGGAAAGGCGTGGCGCTGGCGGATTCCCTGGACATCGTCAACGCGTTCAACACCATGCCATGGGACAGGATAGTGACGGCCCTGGAGCACTTCGAGGTTCCCAGCTACCTCGTCCGATTGATCCGAGCCTACCTCGACGACAGGTGGGTGTGTTGCACCAGTAAGGAAGGAGAGGAAAAGCGATCCGTCGAGCGTGGCGTCCCACAGGGCTCGGTGCTGGGCCCCATACTATGGAACGTTGCGCACGACGAGGTACTGCGATGCCCGCTACCCCAGGCGCGGCCATGATATGTTATGCGGACGACACCCTAATCCTGGTCGAGGGTCGTGGCTGGCACGAGACAATGCGCATTGGCGAAATCGCAACGGCCTGTGCGATCCGTGCCGTGAACGAACTGGGCCTAAGAGTCTCCCCTGCGAAGTCGGAGGCCACCTGGTTCTTTGACAGGAAGAGGCGAGGGACACCACCGCCCGGCCTATGCATAAACATGGCAGGTAAAACCGTCCGGGTGGGATCACAGATGAAGTATCTGGGACTCACCATCGACAGCCAGTGGACGTTCGACCTGCACTTCGACTCTCTGATCCCGAAGGTGTCAGCGGCTGCCAATGCCCTGTGCGGCCTACTACCGAACATCGGCGGGGCCGGAGACGCGGTGCGCCGACTTTACGAGGGCGTCGTTCGGTCACGAGTGATGTACGGGGCCCCAGTATGGGCGGACGACCTGATGGCAGCATTCTGCTCCTGAGAAGGAGGCACAGAGTGACCGCCATCAGAATCATTAGGGGATACCGGACGGTGTCTCACGCGTCGGCGTCCACCCTAGCCGCGTCCCCCCCGTGGGAGCTGCGGGCGCTGGCGCTCAAAAAGTGATACACCCGCCGGAGAGAATGGCATCCGGGAGAAGACCCCACCGAGCAGGCGGCTCCAAACGACACAGGAACCGCCGAGGAGGACACATGGAACCTGTGGCGATCCCAACTGATCAACGGGAGAAGCGAACACCGAGGCGCGGAAGCGGTCCTACCAAACTGGGAGGCATGGAGGAGCCGCCACGGCCTCCCACTCACATTCAGGATGACACAAGTGCTCACTGGACACGGCGTGTTCGGCGAGTTCCTGAAGAGAATAAGGCGAGAGACGACAGACACCTGCCACCACTGCGGAGATGGCAGGGACACAGCGCAGCACACCCTGGAGCTCTGTCCGGCGTGGGAGCTGCCCCGCTACACCCTGCGGCACGCCATAGGAGAAACGTTGACACCCTCAGCGATTGTAGAAGCGATGTTGAGAGGGTCACAGGAATACGTGGCCGTCCGCCTCTTCTGCGAGCGAGTTATGCTCGCGAAGGAGCGAGCGGAAAGGGAGAGAAAAAAAAACTCTCACCCCTGCAGGATAAGACGATGGAGAAGGATGGCAGACAGACGACCCACAGCCGCTCCGCCACCACCCCAACGGACTACGACCAGAAGAAGTGACAGCGCTAGGGGCAACGACCTCCCCCTAACGCCTACTCAATAGCCGGCTCGAACAAGAGAACGCGAGAAGGGGGTGCAACTGAAGTTAATTCATAAGAAGTTCCTGGAGCACCCCTGTCACGCGCATAAGATGGTCATCGTGGAGTTTTAGTCGGTAGGAGTCCGACACTGCTCTGCTGTTACGCGATTATTGCAGCAGCGGAGTGTCCATGAGGATTTCTCCACGTACAAAAAAAAAAAAAAAGGTTACGAACGTTCGGAACGCGGGATCGAATCCCGGCAACCGAAGTCCGATTTTTATTCCACGATTCCAAATAGGAATAAAATATAGCAGTACCCCCAGCAGCGACATTTACAGCCACCAACCACAATCATCACGGACTCGACTAATCCTCTACACATTATTTGACTCCAACAATAAAATAAAAACGATCCTCAGTAATCAAACCGCACTTATCAAACGCGTGCTAGACTATGCTATGACGAATCAACTCGAAAACGTTAGCAACGTCATACGCAAGATTGAAAACCATAACGAGAAAAACGATATATTGATCTCTTCACTAATTCGAACTGAATCTACCATATCGGAGCTCCATATTAACATCGACGAAATTTTTAACACTATAGTATCAGGAAAACAAGGAATCATAAACCCGCAAATTATGGAACCTAAACAATTCTTAACAACACTCGACCAATTAACGAAGCAAAACTTTATGAGTAATCATATCGATCTTTCAGTTCAAAACTTTCTACTAATTCTAGATCTAAGTAAACTAAAATTATGGACAAATGATAACAAACTCATATATACGATAACTGTATCGTTTAGAGAAGACAACGAATGGAAAATAATAAAAATTTATCCGATACCTTTCAAGCAAAACTCTGTATTTATCGCACCTGTAGTAGACACTGATACTATTCAGCTTAGAACGATACACCTTTGTCGATAGCCACTACTTAAACAAATAAACTGTCACTGACATAGATACGTATTATCGTTCCTTAGATTACTTGACCAGTTTATTTCTTTCATCACTGTGTTATTATATAATAATAACAAATAGTCACATTAAATTAATTTAGTATGATTATGTTGTTTAATAATACGTGTTTCATTGCAAAATATTTAGCGATTGAAGGGCTCATAGGAAACATGAAAGTGAAAGAATACTAGAATCTAGAGTTTACGATTTCAATTTCTTTAACGAGATACTTATCATATTACACAATTCCTGTAAATGTATTTGTAATTATATCGCCGAAGAATTGTATTTAATTGAGGTATGAAGTTGTGGAATCGTGAGAATTATTATTTTTATAGAACTGTCTAATTTCCATTCGACATTGATTCAGGATACACATTACTCACCGACGCACTCGCTATAGCGAAAAGACGCATAGCAACACTGGAGGCGGCGGTATAGGCACTCCGAAAAGAGCCGGCCTCGCGCCCCACCGCGGATGAGAGCAGCTACAGGGCGCGTCTCGCTGCAGTCAAACACCATGCAGAGGAGATGAGATCCTTGCTGCACCGACTGGAGGAACGACTGCAGAGAATAGAAAAGGGAGAAGGAAACCACGGTGTCGGAGGCATTCCATGCACAGATGTCGGACCACCTCTACATATTCATGCAGGTGGATCCACCTGTACCTGGAATGCCGACGACAAACGACGGACACGGCCCGCCGAGGGAGAGGCGCGCGCGCCCACCGCCCAGATGGAAAATAAAAGAATGAAGATCTACTCCGGGCGGCTGCTATAGCAACAGCTTGGAGCTGGGAGGCCTCGACAACGACGACCGAAGCAGACGTGGAAGAGGAGGCCGAGAACCTCCGCCAAGCCACGACAGCAATCTGCGACGCATCCATGCCACGGGCCACACCGGGCACGGTGCGAAGCGGAGCAGTTTACTGGTGGAACCCCGACATCGCGGAACTGAGGACGAGATGTGTCCGGGCCCGAAGACAGTACCTAAGGGCCCGCCGCTGGCGACGACGCGACGAAGAAGAAGTCTCCTTGCGCTACCGGGCGTACCGCGCGCTACGGCGCTCGCTACAAAAGGAAATTAAAAAAGCGAAGGACCGTGCTTGGTCCGAACTGGTCGAAACAGTCGAGTCGGTTCCATGGGGAAGGCCATACAGGACGGTGACACAGAAACTACGCGCGAAGGGCCCCCTGACAACGACGGAGATGGAACCTGCGCTGCTGACGCGGATCACCGGAACGCTCTTTCCCCCACAAGAAAACAGAGCGGTGGAACGGCCACGGGAAACGACACGACCGCTGGAATGGAGGGACGACTGGGAAGTCACGGAGGAGGAGATATGGGAGGCTACCAGAAGAATGACTTCTCGCAACGTGGCACCGGGCCCGGACGGAATCCCTGGCCGGATCTGGGGGGAAGTGATGGGGGTCATGGCCCCCAGACTCCGGCACCTCTTCACAAGATGCCTGAGGGAGGGAGTCTACCCCCGGGCGTGGCGGACGACGAGACTGGTCCTGCTCCATAAAGAGGGCCAACCGACGACCTCGCCGTCAGCGTACCGGCCGATATGCCTACTGGACGAGGTCGGCAAACCACTCGAGAGGGTAGTCGCCGCCCGTTTGGAACGACACATAGCGGGCCAAGTGCCAGGTTTGCGCGAAAGCCAGTACGGCTTCCGGAAGCGGCGCTCGATGATTGACGCGGTCAGACGCGTACGAGCGATTGCGGAGGACATGGTCTCCCGGAAAGGCGTGGCGCTGGCGGTTTCCCTGGACATCGTCAACGCGTTCAACACCATGCCATGGGACAGGATAGTGACGGCCCTGGAGCACTTCGAGGTTCCCAGCTACCACGTCCGATTGATCCGAGCCTACCTCGACGACAGGTGGGTGTGTTGCACCAGTAAGGAAGGAGAGGAAAAGCGATCCGTCGAGCGTGGCGTCCCACAGGGCTCGGTGCTGGGCCCCATACTATGGAACGTTGCGCACGACGAGGTACTGCGATGCCCGCTACCCCAGGCGCGGCCATGATATGTTATGCGGACGACACCCTAATCCTGGTCGAGGGTCGTGGCTGGCACGAGACAATGCGCATTGGCGAAATCGCAACGGCCTGTGCGATCCGTGCCGTGAACGAACTGGGCCTAAGAGTCTCCCCTGCGAAGTCGGAGGCCACCTGGTTCTTTGACAGGAAGAGGCGAGGGACACCACCGCCCGGCCTATGCATAAACATGGCAGGTAAAACCGTCCGGGTGGGATCACAGATGAAGTATCTGGGACTCACCATCGACAGCCAGTGGACGTTCGACCTGCACTTCGACTCTCTGATCCCGAAGGTGTCAGCGGCTGCCAATGCCCTGTGCGGCCTACTACCGAACATCGGCGGGGCCGGAGACGCGGTGCGCCGACTTTACGAGGGCGTCGTTCGGTCACGAGTGATGTACGGGGCCCCAGTATGGGCGGACGACCTGATGGCAGCATTCTGCTCCTGAGAAGGAGGCACAGAGTGACCGCCATCAGAATCATTAGGGGATACCGGACGGTGTCTCACGCGTCGGCGTCCACCCTAGCCGCGTCCCCCCCGTGGGAGCTGCGGGCGCTGGCGCTCAAAAAGTGATACACCCGCCGGAGAGAATGGCATCCGGGAGAAGACCCCACCGAGCAGGCGGCTCCAAACGACACAGGAACCGCCGAGGAGGACACATGGAACCTGTGGCGATCCCAACTGATCAACGGGAGAAGCGAACACCGAGGCGCGGAAGCGGTCCTACCAAACTGGGAGGCATGGAGGAGCCGCCACGGCCTCCCACTCACATTCAGGATGACACAAGTGCTCACCGGACACGGCGTGTTCGGCGAGTTCCTGAAGAGAATAAGGCGAGAGACGACAGACACCTGCCACCACTGCGGAGATGGCAGGGACACAGCGCAGCACACCCTGGAGCTCTGTCCGGCGTGGGAGCTGCCCCGCTACACCCTGCGGCACGCCATAGGAGAAACGTTGACACCCTCAGCGATTGTAGAAGCGATGTTGAGAGGGTCACAGGAATACGTGGCCGTCCGCCTCTTCTGCGAGCGAGTTATGCTCGCGAAGGAGCGAGCGGAAAGGGAGAGAAAAAAAAACTCTCACCCCTGCAGGATAAGACGATGGAGAAGGATGGCAGACAGACGACCCACAGCCGCCCCGCCACCACCCCAACGGACTACGACCAGAAGAAGTGACAGCGCTAGGGGCAACGACCTCCCCCTAACGCCTACTCAATAGCCGGCTCGAACAAGAGAACGCGAGAAGGGGGTGCAACTGAAGTTAATTCATAAGAAGTTCCTGGAGCACCCCTGTCACGCGCATAAGATGGTCATCGTGGAGTTTTAGTCGGTAGGAGTCCGACACTGCTCTGCTGTTACGCCATTATTGCAGCAGCGGAGTGTCCATGAGGATTTCTCCACGTACAAAAAAAAAAAAAAGGTTACGAACGTTCGGAACGCGGGATCGAATCCCGGCAACCGAAGTCCGATTTTTATTCCACGATTCCAAATAGGAATAAAATATAGCAGTACCCCCAGCAGCGACATCTACAGCCACCAACCACAATCATCACGGACTCGACTCATCCTCTACACATTATTTGACTCCAACAATAAAATAAAAACGATCCTCAGTAATCAAACCGCACTTATCAAACGCGTGCTAGACTATGCTAAGACGAATCAACTCGAAAACGTTAGCAACGTCATACGCAAGATTGAAAACCATAACGAGAAAAACGAAATATTGATCTCTTTACTAATTCGAACTGAATCTACCATATCGGAGCTCCATATTAACATCGACGAAATTTTTAACACTATAGTATCAGGAAAACAAGGAATCATAAACCCGCAAATTATGGAACCTAAACAATTCTTAACAACACTCGACCAATTAACGAAGCAAAACTTTATGAGTAATCATATCGATCTTTCAGTTCAAAACTTTCTACTAATTCTAGATCTAAGTAAACTAAAATTATGGACAAATGATAACAAACTCATATATACGATAACTGTATCGTTTAGAGAAGACAACGAATGGAAAATAATAAAAATTTATCCGATACCTTTCAAGCAAAACTCTGTATTTATCGCACCTGTAGTAGACACTGATACTATTCAGCTTAGAACGATACACCTTTGTCGATAGCCACTACTTAAACAAATAAACTGTCACTGACATAGATACGTATTATCGTTCCTTAGATTACTTGACCAGTTTATTTCTTTCATCACTGTGTTATTATATAATAATAACAAATAGTCACATTAAATTAATTTAGTATGATTATGTTGTTTAATAATACGTGTTTCATTGCAAAATATTTAGCGATTGAAGGGCTCATAGGAAACATGAAAGTGAAAGAATACTAGAATCTAGAGTTTACGATTTCAATTTCTTTAACGAGATACTTATCATATTACACAATTCCTGTAAATGTATTTGTAATTATATCGCCGAAGAATTGTATTTAATTGAGGTATGAAGTTGTGGAATCGTGAGAATTATTATTTTTATAGAACTGTCTAATTTCCATTCGACATTGATTCAGGATACACATTACTCACCGACGCACTCGCTATAGCGAAAAGACGCATAGCAACACTGGAGGCGGCGGTATAGGCACTCCGAAAAGAGCCGGCCTCGCGCCCCACCGCGGATGAGAGCAGCTACAGGGCGCGTCTCGCTGCAGTCAAACACCATGCAGAGGAGATGAGATCCTTGCTGCACCGACTGGAGGAACGACTGCAGAGAATAGAAAAGGGAGAAGGAAACCACGGTGTCGGAGGCATTCCATGCACAGATGTCGGACCACCTCTACATATTCATGCAGGTGGATCCACCTGTACCTGGAATGCCGACGACAAACGACGGACACGGCCCGCCGAGGGAGAAGCGCGCGCGCCCACCGCCCAGATCGAAAATAAAGGAAAGGAATGAAGATCTACTCCGGGCGGCTGCTATAGCAACAGCTTGGAGCTGGGAGGCCTCGACAACGACGACCGAAGCAGACGTGGAAGAGGAGGCCGAGAACCTCCGCCAAGCCACGACAGCAATCTGCGACGCATCCATGCCACGGGCCACACCGGGCACGGTGCGAAGCGGAGCAGTTTACTGGTGGAACCCCGACATCGCGGAACTGAGGACGAGATGTGTCCGGGCCCGAAGACAGTACCTAAGGGCCCGCCGCTGGCGACGACGCGACGAAGAAGAAGTCTCCTTGCGCTACCGGGCGTACCGCGCGCTACGGCGCTCGCTACAAAAGGAAATTAAAAAAGCGAAGGACCGTGCTTGGTCCGAACTGGTCGAAACAGTCGAGTCGGTTCCATGGGGAAGGCCATACAGGACGGTGACACAGAAACTACGCGCGAAGGGCCCCCTGACAACGACGGAGATGGAACCTGCGCTGCTGACGCGGATCACCGGAACGCTCTTTCCCCCACAAGAAAACAGAGCGGTGGAACGGCCACGGGAAACGACACGACCGCTGGAATGGAGGGACGACTGGGAAGTCACGGAGGAGGAGATATGGGAGGCTACCAGAAGAATGACTTCTCGCAACGTGGCACCGGGCCCGGACGGAATCCCTGGCCGGATCTGGGGGGAAGTGATGGGGGTCATGGCCCCCAGACTCCGGCACCTCTTCACAAGATGCCTGAGGGAGGGAGTCTACCACCGGGCGTGGCGGACGACGAGACTGGTCCTGCTCCATAAAGAGGGCCAACCGACGACCTCGCCGTCAGCGTACCGGCCGATATGCCTACTGGACGAGGTCGGCAAACCACTCGAGAGGGTAGTCGCCGCCCGTTTGGAACGACACATAGCGGGCCAAGTGCCAGGTTTGCGCGAAAGCCAGTACGGCTTCCGGAAGCGGCGCTCGATGATTGACGCGGTCAGACGCGTACGAGCGATTGCGGAGGACATGGTCTCCCGGAAAGGCGTGGCGCTGGCGGTTTCCCTGGACATCGTCAACGCGTTCAACACCATGCCATGGGACAGGATAGTGACGGCCCTGGAGCACTTCGAGGTTCCCAGCTACCACGTCCGATTGATCCGAGCCTACCTCGACGACAGGTGGGTGTGTTGCACCAGTAAGGAAGGAGAGGAAAAGCGATCCGTCGAGCGTGGCGTCCCACAGGGCTCGGTGCTGGGCCCCATACTATGGAACGTTGCGCACGACGAGGTACTGCGATGCCCGCTACCCCAGGCGCGGCCATGATATGTTATGCGGACGACACCCTAATCCTGGTCGAGGGTCGTGGCTGGCACGAGACAATGCGCATTGGCGAAATCGCAACGGCCTGTGCGATCCGTGCCGTGAACGAACTGGGCCTAAGAGTCTCCCCTGCGAAGTCGGAGGCCACCTGGTTCTTTGACAGGAAGAGGCGAGGGACACCACCGCCCGGCCTATGCATAAACATGGCAGGTAAAACCGTCCGGGTGGGATCACAGATGAAGTATCTGGGACTCACCATCGACAGCCAGTGGACGTTCGACCTGCACTTCGACTCTCTGATCCCGAAGGTGTCAGCGGCTGCCAATGCCCTGTGCGGCCTACTACCGAACATCGGCGGGGCCGGAGACGCGGTGCGCCGACTTTACGAGGGCGTCGTTCGGTCACGAGTGATGTACGGGGCCCCAGTATGGGCGGACGACCTGATGGCAGCATTCTGCTCCTGAGAAGGAGGCACAGAGTGACAGCCATCAGAATCATTAGGGGATACCGGACGGTGTCTCACGCGTCGGCGTCCACCCTAGCCGCGTCCCCCCCGTGGGAGCTGCGGGCGCTGGCGCTCAAAAAGTGATACACCCGCCGGAGAGAATGGCATCCGGGAGAAGACCCCACCGAGCAGGCGGCTCCAAACGACACAGGAACCGCCGAGGAGGACACATGGAACCTGTGGCGATCCCAACTGATCAACGGGAGAAGCGAACACCGAGGCGCGGAAGCGGTCCTACCAAACTGGGAGGCATGGAGGAGCCGCCACGGCCTCCCACTCACATTCAGGATGACACAAGTGCTCACCGGACACGGCGTGTTCGGCGAGTTCCTGAAGAGAATAAGGCGAGAGACGACAGACACCTGCCACCACTGCGGAGATGGCAGGGACACAGCGCAGCACACCCTGGAGCTCTGTCCGGCGTGGGAGCTGCCCCGCTACACCCTGCGGCACGCCATAGGAGAAACGTTGACACCCTCAGCGATTGTAGAAGCGATGTTGAGAGGGTCACAGGAATACGTGGCCGTCCGCCTCTTCTGCGAGCGAGTTATGCTCGCGAAGGAGCGAGCGGAAAGGGAGAGAAAAAAAAACTCTCACCCCTGCAGGATAAGACGATGGAGAAGGATGGCAGACAGACGACCCACAGCCGCCCCGCCACCACCCCAACGGACTACGACCAGAAGAAGTGACAGCGCTAGGGGCAACGACCTCCCCCTAACGCCTACTCAATAGCCGGCTCGAACAAGAGAACGCGAGAAGGGGGTGCAACTGAAGTTAATTCATAAGAAGTTCCTGGAGCACCCCTGTCACGCGCATAAGATGGTCATCGTGGAGTTTTAGTCGGTAGGAGTCCGACACTGCTCTGCTGTTACGCGATTATTGCAGCAGCGGAGTGTCCATGAGGATTTCTCCACGTACAAAAAAAAAAAAAAATGTTACGAACGTTCGGAACGCGGGATCGAATCCCGGCAACCGAAGTCCGATTTTTATTCCACGATTCCAAATAGGAATAAAATATAGCAGTACCCCCAGCAGCGACATCTACAGCCACCAACCACAATCATCACGGACTCGACTCATCCTCTACACATTATTTGACTCCAACAATAAAATAAAAACGATCCTCAGTAATCAAACCGCACTTATCAAACGCGTGCTAGACTATGCTAAGACGAATCAACTCGAAAACGTTAGCAACGTCATACGCAAGATTGAAAACCATAACGAGAAAAACGAAATATTGATCTCTTTACTAATTCGAACTGAATCTACCATATCGGAGCTCCATATTAACATCGACGAAATTTTTAACACTATAGTATCAGGAAAACAAGGAATCATAAACCCGCAAATTATGGAACCTAAACAATTCTTAACAACACTCGACCAATTAACGAAGCAAAACTTTATGAGTAATCATATCGATCTTTCAGTTCAAAACTTTCTACTAATTCTAGATCTAAGTAAACTAAAATTATGGACAAATGATAACAAACTCATATATACGATAACTGTATCGTTTAGAGAAGACAACGAATGGAAAATAATAAAAATTTATCCGATACCTTTCAAGCAAAACTCTGTATTTATCGCACCTGTAGTAGACACTGATACTATTCAGCTTAGAACGATACACCTTTGTCGATAGCCACTACTTAAACAAATAAACTGTCACTGACATAGATACGTATTATCGTTCCTTAGATTACTTGACCAGTTTATTTCTTTCATCACTGTGTTATTATATAATAATAACAAATAGTCACATTAAATTAATTTAGTATGATTATGTTGTTTAATAATACGTGTTTCATTGCAAAATATTTAGCGATTGAAGGGCTCATAGGAAACATGAAAGTGAAAGAATACTAGAATCTAGAGTTTACGATTTCAATTTCTTTAACGAGATACTTATCATATTACACAATTCCTGTAAATGTATTTGTAATTATATCGCCGAAGAATTGTATTTAATTGAGGTATGAAGTTGTGGAATCGTGAGAATTATTACTTTTATAGAACTGTCTAATTTCCATTCGACATTGATTCAGGATACACATTACTCACCGACGCACTCGCTATAGCGAAAAGACGCATAGCAACACTGGAGGCGGCGGTATAGGCACTCCGAAAAGAGCCGGCCTCGCGCCCCACCGCGGATGAGAGCAGCTACAGGGCGCGTCTCGCTGCAGTCAAACACCATGCAGAGGAGATGAGATCCTTGCTGCACCGACTGGAGGAACGACTGCAGAGAATAGAAAAGGGAGAAGGAAACCACGGTGTCGGAGGCATTCCATGCACAGATGTCGGACCACCTCTACATATTCATGCAGGTGGATCCACCTGTACCTGGAATGCCGACGACAAACGACGGACACGGCCCGCCGAGGGAGAGGCGCGCGCGCCCACCGCCCAGATGGAAAATAAAAGAATGAAGATCTACTCCGGGCGGCTGCTATAGCAACAGCTTGGAGCTGGGAGGCCTCGACAACGACGACCGAAGCAGACGTGGAAGAGGAGGCCGAGAACCTCCGCCAAGCCACGACAGCAATCTGCGACGCATCCATGCCACGGGCCACACCGGGCACGGTGCGAAGCGGAGCAGTTTACTGGTGGAACCCCGACATCGCGGAACTGAGGACGAGATGTGTCCGGGCCCGAAGACAGTACCTAAGGGCCCGCCGCTGGCGACGACGCGACGAAGAAGAAGTCTCCTTGCGCTACCGGGCGTACCGCGCGCTACGGCGCTCGCTACAAAAGGAAATTAAAAAAGCGAAGGACCGTGCTTGGTCCGAACTGGTCGAAACAGTCGAGTCGGTTCCATGGGGAAGGCCATACAGGACGGTGACACAGAAACTACGCGCGAAGGGCCCCCTGACAACGACGGAGATGGAACCTGCGCTGCTGACGCGGATCACCGGAACGCTCTTTCCCCCACAAGAAAACAGAGCGGTGGAACGGCCACGGGAAACGACACGACCGCTGGAATGGAGGGACGACTGGGAAGTCACGGAGGAGGAGATATGGGAGGCTACCAGAAGAATGACTTCTCGCAACGTGGCACCGGGCCCGGACGGAATCCCTGGCCGGATCTGGGGGGAAGTGATGGGGGTCATGGCCCCCAGACTCCGGCACCTCTTCACAAGATGCCTGAGGGAGGGAGTCTACCCCCGGGCGTGGCGGACGACGAGACTGGTCCTGCTCCATAAAGAGGGCCAACCGACGACCTCGCCGTCAGCGTACCGGCCGATATGCCTACTGGACGAGGTCGGCAAACCACTCGAGAGGGTAGTCGCCGCCCGTTTGGAACGACACATAGCGGGCCAAGTGCCAGGTTTGCGCGAAAGCCAGTACGGCTTCCGGAAGCGGCGCTCGATGATTGACGCGGTCAGACGCGTACGAGCGATTGCGGAGGACATGGTCTCCCGGAAAGGCGTGGCGCTGGCGGTTTCCCTGGACATCGTCAACGCGTTCAACACCATGCCATGGGACAGGATAGTGACGGCCCTGGAGCACTTCGAGGTTCCCAGCTACCACGTCCGATTGATCCGAGCCTACCTCGACGACAGGTGGGTGTGTTGCACCAGTAAGGAAGGAGAGGAAAAGCGATCCGTCGGCGTGGCGTCCCACAGGGCTCGGTGCTGGGCCCCATACTATGGAACGTTGCGCACGACGAGGTACTGCGATGCCCGCTACCCCAGGCGCGGCCATGATATGTTATGCGGACGACACCCTAATCCTGGTCGAGGGTCGTGGCTGGCACGAGACAATGCGCATTGGCGAAATCGCAACGGCCTGTGCGATCCGTGCCGTGAACGAACTGGGCCTAAGAGTCTCCCCTGCGAAGTCGGAGGCCACCTGGTTCTTTGACAGGAAGAGGCGAGGGACACCACCGCCCGGCCTATGCATAAACATGGCAGGTAAAACCGTCCGGGTGGGATCACAGATGAAGTATCTGGGACTCACCATCGACAGCCAGTGGACGTTCGACCTGCACTTCGACTCTCTGATCCCGAAGGTGTCAGCGGCTGCCAATGCCCTGTGCGGCCTACTACCGAACATCGGCGGGGCCGGAGACGCGGTGCGCCGACTTTACGAGGGCGTCGTTCGGTCACGAGTGATGTACGGGGCCCCAGTATGGGCGGACGACCTGATGGCAGCATTCTGCTCCTGAGAAGGAGGCACAGAGTGACCGCCATCAGAATCATTAGGGGATACCGGACGGTGTCTCACGCGTCGGCGTCCACCCTAGCCGCGTCCCCCCCGTGGGAGCTGCGGGCGCTGGCGCTCAAAAAGTGATACACCCGCCGGAGAGAATGGCATCCGGGAGAAGACCCCACCGAGCAGGCGGCTCCAAACGACACAGGAACCGCCGAGGAGGACACATGGAACCTGTGGCGATCCCAACTGATCAACGGGAGAAGCGAACACCGAGGCGCGGAAGCGGTCCTACCAAACTGGGAGGCATGGAGGAGCCGCCACGGCCTCCCACTCACATTCAGGATGACACAAGTGCTCACCGGACACGGCGTGTTCGGCGAGTTCCTGAAGAGAATAAGGCGAGAGACGACAGACACCTGCCACCACTGCGGAGATGGCAGGGACACAGCGCAGCACACCCTGGAGCTCTGTCCGGCGTGGGAGCTGCCCCGCTACACCCTGCGGCACGCCATAGGAGAAACGTTGACACCCTCAGCGATTGTAGAAGCGATGTTGAGAGGGTCACAGGAATACGTGGCCGTCCGCCTCTTCTGCGAGCGAGTTATGCTCGCGAAGGAGCGAGCGGAAAGGGAGAGAAAAAAAAACTCTCACCCCTGCAGGATAAGACGATGGAGAAGGATGGCAGACAGACGACCCACAGCCGCCCCGCCACCACCCCAACGGACTACGACCAGAAGAAGTGACAGCGCTAGGGGCAACGACCTCCCCCTAACGCCTACTCAATAGCCGGCTCGAACAAGAGAACGCGAGAAGGGGGTGCAACTGAAGTTAATTCATAAGAAGTTCCTGGAGCACCCCTGTCACGCGCATAAGATGGTCATCGTGGAGTTTTAGTCGGTAGGAGTCCGACACTGCTCTGCTGTTACGCGATTATTGCAGCAGCGGAGTGTCCATGAGGATTTCTCCACGTACAAAAAAAAAAAAAAGGTTACGAACGTTCGGAACGCGGGATCGAATCCCGGCAACCGAAGTCCGATTTTTATTCCACGATTCCAAATAGGAATAAAATATAGCAGTACCCCCAGCAGCGACATTTACAGCCACCAACCACAATCATCACGGACTCGACTAATCCTCTACACATTATTTGACTCCAACAATAAAATAAAAACGATCCTCAGTAATCAAACCGCACTTATCAAACGCGTGCTAGACTATGCTAAGACGAATCAACTCGAAAACGTTAGCAACGTCATACGCAAGATTGAAAACCATAACGAGAAAAACGATATATTGATCTCTTTACTAATTCGAACTGAATCTACCATATCGGAGCTCCATATTAACATCGACGAAATTTTTAACACTATAGTATCAGGAAAACAAGGAATCATAAACCCGCAAATTATGGAACCTAAACAATTCTTAACAACACTCGACCAATTAACGAAGCAAAACTTTATGAGTAATCATATCGATCTTTCAGTTCAAAACTTTCTACTAATTCTAGATCTAAGTAAACTAAAATTATGGACAAATGATAACAAACTCATATATACGATAACTGTATCGTTTAGAGAAGACAACGAATGGAAAATAATAAAAATTTATCCGATACCTTTCAAGCAAAACTCTGTATTTATCGCACCTGTAGTAGACACTGATACTATTCAGCTTAGAACGATACACCTTTGTCGATAGCCACTACTTAAACAAATAAACTGTCACTGACATAGATACGTATTATCGTTCCTTAGATTACTTGACCAGTTTATTTCTTTCATCACTGTGTTATTATATAATAATAACAAATAGTCACATTAAATTAATTTAGTATGATTATGTTGTTTAATAATACGTGTTTCATTGCAAAATATTTAGCGATTGAAGGGCTCATAGGAAACATGAAAGTGAAAGAATACTAGAATCTAGAGTTTACGATTTCAATTTCTTTAACGAGATACTTATCATATTACACAATTCCTGTAAATGTATTTGTAATTATATCGCCGAAGAATTGTATTTAATTGAGGTATGAAGTTGTGGAATCGTGAGAATTATTATTTTTATAGAACTGTCTAATTTCCATTCGACATTGATTCAGGATACACATTACTCACCGACGCACCCGCTATAGCGAAAAGACGCATAGCAACACTGGAGGCGGCGGTATAGGCACTCCGAAAAGAGCCGGCCTCGCGCCCCACCGCGGATGAGAGCAGCTACAGGGCGCGTCTCGCTGCAGTCAAACACCATGCAGAGGAGATGAGATCCTTGCTGCACCGACTGGAGGAACGACTGCAGAGAATAGAAAAGGGAGAAGGAAACCACGGTGTCGGAGGCATTCCATGGCCAGGTGTCGGACCACCTCTACATATTCATGCAGGTGGACGCACCTGTACCTGGAATGCCGACGACAAACGACGGACACGGCCCGCCGAGGGAGAAGCGCGCGCGCCCACCGCCCAGATCGAAAATAAAGGAAAGGAATGAAGATCTACTCCGGGCGGCTGCTATAGCAACAGCTTGGAGCTGGGAGGCCTCGACAACGACGACCGAAGCAGACGTGGAAGAGGAGGCCGAGAACCTCCGCCAAGCCACGACAGCAATCTGCGACGCATCCATGCCACGGGCCACACCGGGCACGGTGCGAAGCGGAGCAGTTTACTGGTGGAACCCCGACATCGCGGAACTGAGGACGAGATGTGTCCGGGCCCGAAGACAGTACCTAAGGGCCCGCCGCTGGCGACGACGCGACGAAGAAGAAGTCTCCTTGCGCTACCGGGCGTACCGCGCGCTACGGCGCTCGCTACAAAAGGAAATTAAAAAAGCGAAGGACCGTGCTTGGTCCGAACTGGTCGAAACAGTCGAGTCGGTTCCATGGGGAAGGCCATACAGGACGGTGACACAGAAACTACGCGCGAAGGGCCCCCTGACAACGACGGAGATGGAACCTGCGCTGCTGACGCGGATCACCGGAACGCTCTTTCCCCCACAAGAAAACAGAGCGGTGGAACGGCCACGGGAAACGACACGACCGCTGGAATGGAGGGACGACTGGGAAGTCACGGAGGAGGAGATATGGGAGGCTACCAGAAGAATGACTTCTCGCAACGTGGCACCGGGCCCGGACGGAATCCCTGGCCGGATCTGGGGGGAAGTGATGGGGGTCATGGCCCCCAGACTCCGGCACCTCTTCACAAGATGCCTGAGGGAGGGAGTCTACCCCCGGGCGTGGCGGACGACGAGACTGGTCCTGCTCCATAAAGAGGGCCAACCGACGACCTCGCCGTCAGCGTACCGGCCGATATGCCTACTGGACGAGGTCGGCAAACCACTCGAGAGGGTAGTCGCCGCCCGTTTGGAACGACACATAGCGGGCCAAGTGCCAGGTTTGCGCGAAAGCCAGTACGGCTTCCGGAAGCGGCGCTCGATGATTGACGCGGTCAGACGCGTACGAGCGATTGCGGAGGACATGGTCTCCCGGAAAGGCGTGGCGCTGGCGGTTTCCCTGGACATCGTCAACGCGTTCAACACCATGCCATGGGACAGGATAGTGACGGCCCTGGAGCACTTCGAGGTTCCCAGCTACCACGTCCGATTGATCCGAGCCTACCTCGACGACAGGTGGGTGTGTTGCACCAGTAAGGAAGGAGAGGAAAAGCGATCCGTCGAGCGTGGCGTCCCACAGGGCTCGGTGCTGGGCCCCATACTATGGAACGTTGCGCACGACGAGGTACTGCGATGCCCGCTACCCCAGGCGCGGCCATGATATGTTATGCGGACGACACCCTAATCCTGGTCGAGGGTCGTGGCTGGCACGAGACAATGCGCATTGGCGAAATCGCAACGGCCTGTGCGATCCGTGCCGTGAACGAACTGGGCCTAAGAGTCTCCCCTGCGAAGTCGGAGGCCACCTGGTTCTTTGACAGGAAGAGGCGAGGGACACCACCGCCCGGCCTATGCATAAACATGGCAGGTAAAACCGTCCGGGTGGGATCACAGATGAAGTATCTGGGACTCACCATCGACAGCCAGTGGACGTTCGACCTGCACTTCGACTCTCTGATCCCGAAGGTGTCAGCGGCTGCCAATGCCCTGTGCGGCCTACTACCGAACATCGGCGGGGCCGGAGAAGCGGTGCGCCGACTTTACGAGGGCGTCGTTCGGTCACGAGTGATGTACGGGGCCCCAGTATGGGCGGACGACCTGATGGCAGCATTCTGCTCCTGAGAAGGAGGCACAGAGTGACCGCCATCAGAATCATTAGGGGATACCGGACGGTGTCTCACGCGTCGGCGTCCACCCTAGCCGCGTCCCCCCCGTGGGAGCTGCGGGCGCTGGCGCTCAAAAAGTGATACACCCGCCGGAGAGAATGGCATCCGGGAGAAGACCCCACCGAGCAGGCGGCTCCAAACGACACAGGAACCGCCGAGGAGGACACATGGAACCTGTGGCGATCCCAACTGATCAACGGGAGAAGCGAACACCGAGGCGCGGAAGCGGTCCTACCAAACTGGGAGGCATGGAGGAGCCGCCACGGCCTCCCACTCACATTCAGGATGACACAAGTGCTCACCGGACACGGCGTGTTCGGCGAGTTCCTGAAGAGAATAAGGCGAGAGACGACAGACACCTGCCACCACTGCGGAGATGGCAGGGACACAGCGCAGCACACCCTGGAGCTCTGTCCGGCGTGGGAGCTGCCCCGCTACACCCTGCGGCACGCCATAGGAGAAACGTTGACACCCTCAGCGATTGTAGAAGCGATGTTGAGAGGGTCACAGGAATACGTGGCCGTCCGCCTCTTCTGCGAGCGAGTTATGCTCGCGAAGGAGCGAGCGGAAAGGGAGAGAAAAAAAAACTCTCACCCCTGCAGGGTAAGACGATGGAGAAGGATGGCAGACAGACGACCCACAGCCGCTCCGCCACCACCCCAACGGACTACGACCAGAAGAAGTGACAGCGCTAGGGGCAACGACCTCCCCCTAACGCCTACTCAATAGCCGGCTCGAACAAGAGAACGCGAGAAGGGGGTGCAACTGAAGTTAATTCATAAGAAGTTCCTGGAGCACCCCTGTCACGCGCATAAGATGGTCATCGTGGAGTTTTAGTCGGTAGGAGTCCGACACTGCTCTGCTGTTACGCGATTATTGCAGCAGCGGAGTGTCCATGAGGATTTCTCCACGTACAAAAAAAAAAAAAAAAGGTTACGAACGTTCGGAACGCGGGATCGAATCCCGGCAACCGAAGTCCGATTTTTATTCCACGATTCCAAATAGGAATAAAATATAGCAGTACCCCCAGCAGCGACATCTACAGCCACCAACCACAATCATCACGGACTCGACTCATCCTCTACACATTATTTGACTCCAACAATAAAATAAAAACGATCCTCAGTAATCAAACCGCACTTATCAAACGCGTGCTAGACTATGCTAAGACGAATCAACTCGAAAACGTTAGCAACGCCATACGCAAGATTGAAAACCATAACGAGAAAAACGAAATATTGATCTCTTTACTAATTCGAACTGAATCTACCATATCGGAGCTCCATATTAACATCGACGAAATTTTTAACACTATAGTATCAGGAAAACAAGGAATCATAAACCCGCAAATTATGGAACCTAAACAATTCTTAACAACACTCGACCAATTAACGAAGCAAAACTTTATGAGTAATCATATCGATCTTTCAGTTCAAAACTTTCTACTAATTCTAGATCTAAGTAAACTAAAATTATGGACAAATGATAACAAACTCATATATACGATAACTGTATCGTTTAGAGAAGACAACGAATGGAAAATAATAAAAATTTATCCGATACCTTTCAAGCAAAACTCTGTATTTATCGCACCTGTAGTAGACACTGATACTTTTCAGCTTAGAACGATACACCTTTGTCGATAGCCACTACTTAAACAAATAAACTGTCACTGACATAGATACGTATTATCGTTCCTTAGATTACTTGACCAGTTTATTTCTTTCATCACTGTGTTATTATATAATAATAACAAATAGTCACATTAAATTAATTTAGTATGATTATGTTGTTTAATAATACGTGTTTCATTGCAAAATATTTAGCGATTGAAGGGCTCATAGGAAACATGAAAGTGAAAGAATACTAGAATCTAGAGTTTACGATTTCAATTTCTTTAACGAGATACTTATCATATTACACAATTCCTGTAAATGTATTTGTAATTATATCGCCGAAGAATTGTATTTAATTGAGGTATGAAGTTGTGGAATCGTGAGAATTATTATTTTTATAGAACTGTCTAATTTCCATTCGACATTGATTCAGGATACACATTACTCACCGACGCACTCGCTATAGCGAAAAGACGCATAGCAACACTGGAGGCGGCGGTATAGGCACTCCGAAAAGAGCCGGCCTCGCGCCCCACCGCGGATGAGAGCAGCTACAGGGCGCGTCTCGCTGCAGTCAAACACCATGCAGAGGAGATGAGATCCTTGCTGCACCGACTGGAGGAACGACTGCAGAGAATAGAAAAGGGAGAAGGAAACCACGGTGTCGGAGGCATTCCATGCACAGATGTCGGACCACCTCTACATATTCATGCAGGTGGATCCACCTGTACCTGGAATGCCGACGACAAACGACGGACACGGCCCGCCGAGGGAGAGGCGCGCGCGCCCACCGCCCAGATGGAAAATAAAAGAATGAAGATCTACTCCGGGCGGCTGCTATAGCAACAGCTTGGAGCTGGGAGGCCTCGACAACGACGACCGAAGCAGACGTGGAAGAGGAGGCCGAGAACCTCCGCCAAGCCACGACAGCAATCTGCGACGCATCCATGCCGCGGGCCACACCGGGCACGGTGCGAAGCGGAGCAGTTTACTGGTGGAACCCCGACATCGCGGAACTGAGGACGAGATGTGTCCGGGCCCGAAGACAGTACCTAAGGGCCCGCCGCTGGCGACGACGCGACGAAGAAGAAGTCTCCTTGCGCTACCGGGCGTACCGCGCGCTACGGCGCTCGCTACAAAAGGAAATTAAAAAAGCGAAGGACCGTGCTTGGTCCGAACTGGTCGAAACAGTCGAGTCGGTTCCATGGGGAAGGCCATACAGGACGGTGACACAGAAACTACGCGCGAAGGGCCCCCTGACAACGACGGAGATGGAACCTGCGCTGCTGTCGCGGATCACCGGAACGCTGTTTCCCCCACAAGGAAACAGAGCGGTGGAACGGCCACGGGAAACGACACGACCGCTGGAATGGAGGGACGACTGGGAAGTCACGGAGGAGGAGATATGGGAGGCTACCAGAAGAATGACTTCTCGCAACGTGGCACCGGGCCCGGACGGAATCCCTGGCCGGATCTGGGGGGAAGTGATGGGGTTCATGGCCCCCAGACTCCGGCACCTCTTCACAAGATGCCTGAGGGAGGGAGTCTACCCCCGGGCGTGGCGGACGACGAGACTGGTCCTGCTCCATAAAGAGGGCCAACCGACGACCTCGCCGTCAGCGTACCGGCCGATATGCCTACTGGACGAGGTCGGCAAACCACTCGAGAGGGTAGTCGCCGCCCGTTTGGAACGACACATAGCGGGCCAAGTGCCAGGTTTGCGCGAAAGCCAGTACGGCTTCCGGAAGGGGCGCTCGATGATTGACGCGGTCAGACGCGTACGAGCGATTGCGGAGGACATGGTCTCCCGGAAAGGCGTGGCGCTGGCGGATTCCCTGGACATCGTCAACGCGTTCAACACCATGCCATGGGACAGGATAGTGACGGCCCTGGAGCACTTCGAGGTTCCCAGCTACCTCGTCCGATTGATCCGAGCCTACCTCGACGACAGGTGGGTGTGTTGCACCAGTAAGGAAGGAGAGGAAAAGCGATCCGTCGAGCGTGGCGTCCCACAGGGCTCGGTGCTGGGCCCCATACTATGGAACGTTGCGCACGACGAGGTACTGCGATGCCCGCTACCCCAGGCGCGGCCATGATATGTTATGCGGACGACACCCTAATCCTGGTCGAGGGTCGTGGCTGGCACGAGACAATGCGCATTGGCGAAATCGCAACGGCCTGTGCGATCCGTGCCGTGAACGAACTGGGCCTAAGAGTCTCCCCTGCGAAGTCGGAGGCCACCTGGTTCTTTGACAGGAAGAGGCGAGGGACACCACCGCCCGGCCTATGCATAAACATGGCAGGTAAAACCGTCCGGGTGGGATCACAGATGAAGTATCTGGGACTCACCATCGACAGCCAGTGGACGTTCGACCTGCACTTCGACTCTCTGATCCCGAAGGTGTCAGCGGCTGCCAATGCCCTGTGCGGCCTACTACCGAACATCGGCGGGGCCGGAGACGCGGTGCGCCGACTTTACGAGGGCGTCGTTCGGTCACGAGTGATGTACGGGGCCCCAGTATGGGCGGACGACCTGATGGCAGCATTCTGCTCCTGAGAAGGAGGCACAGAGTGACCGCCATCAGAATCATTAGGGGATACCGGACGGTGTCTCACGCGTCGGCGTCCACCCTAGCCGCGTCCCCCCCGTGGGAGCTGCGGGCGCTGGCGCTCAAAAAGTGATACACCCGCCGGAGAGAATGGCATCCGGGAGAAGACCCCACCGAGCAGGCGGCTCCAAACGACACAGGAACCGCCGAGGAGGACACATGGAACCTGTGGCGATCCCAACTGATCAACGGGAGAAGCGAACACCGAGGCGCGGAAGCGGTCCTACCAAACTGGGAGGCATGGAGGAGCCGCCACGGCCTCCCACTCACATTCAGGATGACACAAGTGCTCACTGGACACGGCGTGTTCGGCGAGTTCCTGAAGAGAATAAGGCGAGAGACGACAGACACCTGCCACCACTGCGGAGATGGCAGGGACACAGCGCAGCACACCCTGGAGCTCTGTCCGGCGTGGGAGCTGCCCCGCTACACCCTGCGGCACGCCATAGGAGAAACGTTGACACCCTCAGCGATTGTAGAAGCGATGTTGAGAGGGTCACAGGAATACGTGGCCGTCCGCCTCTTCTGCGAGCGAGTTATGCTCGCGAAGGAGCGAGCGGAAAGGGAGAGAAAAAAAAACTCTCACCCCTGCAGGATAAGACGATGGAGAAGGATGGCAGACAGACGACCCACAGCCGCTCCGCCACCACCCCAACGGACTACGACCAGAAGAAGTGACAGCGCTAGGGGCAACGACCTCCCCCTAACGCCTACTCAATAGCCGGCTCGAACAAGAGAACGCGAGAAGGGGGTGCAACTGAAGTTAATTCATAAGAAGTTCCTGGAGCACCCCTGTCACGCGCATAAGATGGTCATCGTGGAGTTTTAGTCGGTAGGAGTCCGACACTGCTCTGCTGTTACGCGATTATTGCAGCAGCGGAGTGTCCATGAGGATTTCTCCACGTACAAAAAAAAAAAAAAAGGTTACGAACGTTCGGAACGCGGGATCGAATCCCGGCAACCGAAGTCCGATTTTTATTCCACGATTCCAAATAGGAATAAAATATAGCAGTACCCCCAGCAGCGACATTTACAGCCACCAACCACAATCATCACGGACTCGACTAATCCTCTACACATTATTTGACTCCAACAATAAAATAAAAACGATCCTCAGTAATCAAACCGCACTTATCAAACGCGTGCTAGACTATGCTAAGACGAATCAACTCGAAAACGTTAGCAACGTCATACGCAAGATTGAAAACCATAACGAGAAAAACGATATATTGATCTCTTCACTAATTCGAACTGAATCTACCATATCGGAGCTCCATATTAACATCGACGAAATTTTTAACACTATAGTATCAGGAAAACAAGGAATCATAAACCCGCAAATTATGGAACCTAAACAATTCTTAACAACACTCGACCAATTAACGAAGCAAAACTTTATGAGTAATCATATCGATCTTTCAGTTCAAAACTTTCTACTAATTCTAGATCTAAGTAAACTAAAATTATGGACAAATGATAACAAACTCATATATACGATAACTGTATCGTTTAGAGAAGACAACGAATGGAAAATAATAAAAATTTATCCGATACCTTTCAAGCAAAACTCTGTATTTATCGCACCTGTAGTAGACACTGATACTATTCAGCTTAGAACGATACACCTTTGTCGATAGCCACTACTTAAACAAATAAACTGTCACTGACATAGATACGTATTATCGTTCCTTAGATTACTTGACCAGTTTATTTCTTTCATCACTGTGTTATTATATAATAATAACAAATAGTCACATTAAATTAATTTAGTATGATTATGTTGTTTAATAATACGTGTTTCATTGCAAAATATTTAGCGATTGAAGGGCTCATAGGAAACATGAAAGTGAAAGAATACTAGAATCTAGAGTTTACGATTTCAATTTCTTTAACGAGATACTTATCATATTACACAATTCCTGTAAATGTATTTGTAATTATATCGCCGAAGAATTGTATTTAATTGAGGTATGAAGTTGTGGAATCGTGAGAATTATTATTTTTATAGAACTGTCTAATTTCCATTCGACATTGATTCAGGATACACATTACTCACCGACGCACTCGCTATAGCGAAAAGACGCATAGCAACACTGGAGGCGGCGGTATAGGCACTCCGAAAAGAGCCGGCCTCGCGCCCCACCGCGGATGAGAGCAGCTACAGGGCGCGTCTCGCTGCAGTCAAACACCATGCAGAGGAGATGAGATCCTTGCTGCACCGACTGGAGGAACGACTGCAGAGAATAGAAAAGGGAGAAGGAAACCACGGTGTCGGAGGCATTCCATGCACAGATGTCGGACCACCTCTACATATTCATGCAGGTGGATCCACCTGTACCTGGAATGCCGACGACAAACGACGGACACGGCCCGCCGAGGGAGAGGCGCGCGCGCCCACCGCCCAGATGGAAAATAAAAGAATGAAGATCTACTCCGGGCGGCTGCTATAGCAACAGCTTGGAGCTGGGAGGCCTCGACAACGACGACCGAAGCAGACGTGGAAGAGGAGGCCGAGAACCTCCGCCAAGCCACGACAGCAATCTGCGACGCATCCATGCCACGGGCCACACCGGGCACGGTGCGAAGCGGAGCAGTTTACTGGTGGAACCCCGACATCGCGGAACTGAGGACGAGATGTGTCCGGGCCCGAAGACAGTACCTAAGGGCCCGCCGCTGGCGACGACGCGACGAAGAAGAAGTCTCCTTGCGCTACCGGGCGTACCGCGCGCTACGGCGCTCGCTACAAAAGGAAATTAAAAAAGCGAAGGACCGTGCTTGGTCCGAACTGGTCGAAACAGTCGAGTCGGTTCCATGGGGAAGGCCATACAGGACGGTGACACAGAAACTACGCGCGAAGGGCCCCCTGACAACGACGGAGATGGAACCTGCGCTGCTGACGCGGATCACCGGAACGCTCTTTCCCCCACAAGAAAACAGAGCGGTGGAACGGCCACGGGAAACGACACGACCGCTGGAATGGAGGGACGACTGGGAAGTCACGGAGGAGGAGATATGGGAGGCTACCAGAAGAATGACTTCTCGCAACGTGGCACCGGGCCCGGACGGAATCCCTGGCCGGATCTGGGGGGAAGTGATGGGGGTCATGGCCCCCAGACTCCGGCACCTCTTCACAAGATGCCTGAGGGAGGGAGTCTACCCCCGGGCGTGGCGGACGACGAGACTGGTCCTGCTCCATAAAGAGGGCCAACCGACGACCTCGCCGTCAGCGTACCGGCCGATATGCCTACTGGACGAGGTCGGCAAACCACTCGAGAGGGTAGTCGCCGCCCGTTTGGAACGACACATAGCGGGCCAAGTGCCAGGTTTGCGCGAAAGCCAGTACGGCTTCCGGAAGCGGCGCTCGATGATTGACGCGGTCAGACGCGTACGAGCGATTGCGGAGGACATGGTCTCCCGGAAAGGCGTGGCGCTGGCGGTTTCCCTGGACATCGTCAACGCGTTCAACACCATGCCATGGGACAGGATAGTGACGGCCCTGGAGCACTTCGAGGTTCCCAGCTACCACGTCCGATTGATCCGAGCCTACCTCGACGACAGGTGGGTGTGTTGCACCAGTAAGGAAGGAGAGGAAAAGCGATCCGTCGAGCGTGGCGTCCCACAGGGCTCGGTGCTGGGCCCCATACTATGGAACGTTGCGCACGACGAGGTACTGCGATGCCCGCTACCCCAGGCGCGGCCATGATATGTTATGCGGACGACACCCTAATCCTGGTCGAGGGTCGTGGCTGGCACGAGACAATGCGCATTGGCGAAATCGCAACGGCCTGTGCGATCCGTGCCGTGAACGAACTGGGCCTAAGAGTCTCCCCTGCGAAGTCGGAGGCCACCTGGTTCTTTGACAGGAAGAGGCGAGGGACACCACCGCCCGGCCTATGCATAAACATGGCAGGTAAAACCGTCCGGGTGGGATCACAGATGAAGTATCTGGGACTCACCATCGACAGCCAGTGGACGTTCGACCTGCACTTCGACTCTCTGATCCCGAAGGTGTCAGCGGCTGCCAATGCCCTGTGCGGCCTACTACCGACCATCGGCGGGGCCGGAGACGCGGTGCGCCGACTTTACGAGGGCGTCGTTCGGTCACGAGTGATGTACGGGGCCCCAGTATGGGCGGACGACCTGATGGCAGCATTCTGCTCCTGAGAAGGAGGCACAGAGTGACCGCCATCAGAATCATTAGGGGATACCGGACGGTGTCTCACGCGTCGGCGTCCACCCTAGCCGCGTCCCCCCCGTGGGAGCTGCGGGCGCTGGCGCTCAAAAAGTGATACACCCGCCGGAGAGAATGGCATCCGGGAGAAGACCCCACCGAGCAGGCGGCTCCAAACGACACAGGAACCGCCGAGGAGGACACATGGAACCTGTGGCGATCCCAACTGATCAACGGGAGAAGCGAACACCGAGGCGCGGAAGCGGTCCTACCAAACTGGGAGGCATGGAGGAGCCGCCACGGCCTCCCACTCACATTCAGGATGACACAAGTGCTCACCGGACACGGCGTGTTCGGCGAGTTCCTGAAGAGAATAAGGCGAGAGACGACAGACACCTGCCACCACTGCGGAGATGGCAGGGACACAGCGCAGCACACCCTGGAGCTCTGTCCGGCGTGGGAGCTGCCCCGCTACACCCTGCGGCACGCCATAGGAGAAACGTTGACACCCTCAGCGATTGTAGAAGCGATGTTGAGAGGGTCACAGGAATACGTGGCCGTCCGCCTCTTCTGCGAGCGAGTTATGCTCGCGAAGGAGCGAGCGGAAAGGGAGAGAAAAAAAAACTCTCACCCCTGCAGGATAAGACGATGGAGAAGGATGGCAGACAGACGACCCACAGCCGCCCCGCCACCACCCCAACGGACTACGACCAGAAGAAGTGACAGCGCTAGGGGCAACGACCTCCCCCTAACGCCTACTCAATAGCCGGCTCGAACAAGAGAACGCGAGAAGGGGGTGCAACTGAAGTTAATTCATAAGAAGTTCCTGGAGCACCCCTGTCACGCGCATAAGATGGTCATCGTGGAGTTTTAGTCGGTAGGAGTCCGACACTGCTCTGCTGTTACGCCATTATTGCAGCAGCGGAGTGTCCATGAGGATTTCTCCACGTACAAAAAAAAAAAAAAGGTTACGAACGTTCGGAACGCGGGATCGAATCCCGGCAACCGAAGTCCGATTTTTATTCCACGATTCCAAATAGGAATAAAATATAGCAGTACCCCCAGCAGCGACATCTACAGCCACCAACCACAATCATCACGGACTCGACTCATCCTCTACACATTATTTGACTCCAACAATAAAATAAAAACGATCCTCAGTAATCAAACCGCACTTATCAAACGCGTGCTAGACTATGCTAAGACGAATCAACTCGAAAACGTTAGCAACGTCATACGCAAGATTGAAAACCATAACGAGAAAAACGAAATATTGATCTCTTTACTAATTCGAACTGAATCTACCATATCGGAGCTCCATATTAACATCGACGAAATTTTTGACACTATAGTATCAGGAAAACAAGGAATCATAAACCCGCAAATTATGGAACCTAAACAATTCTTAACAACACTCGACCAATTAACGAAGCAAAACTTTATGAGTAATCATATCGATCTTTCAGTTCAAAACTTTCTACTAATTCTAGATCTAAGTAAACTAAAATTATGGACAAATGATAACAAACTCATATATACGATAACTGTATCGTTTAGAGAAGACAACGAATGGAAAATAATAAAAATTTATCCGATACCTTTCAAGCAAAACTCTGTATTTATCGCACCTGTAGTAGACACTGATACTATTCAGCTTAGAACGATACACCTTTGTCGATAGCCACTACTTAAACAAATAAACTGTCACTGACATAGATACGTATTATCGTTCCTTAGATTACTTGACCAGTTTATTTCTTTCATCACTGTGTTATTATATAATAATAACAAATAGTCACATTAAATTAATTTAGTATGATTATGTTGTTTAATAATACGTGTTTCATTGCAAAATATTTAGCGATTGAAGGGCTCATAGGAAACATGAAAGTGAAAGAATACTAGAATCTAGAGTTTACGATTTCAATTTCTTTAACGAGATACTTATCATATTACACAATTCCTGTAAATGTATTTGTAATTATATCGCCGAAGAATTGTATTTAATTGAGGTATGAAGTTGTGGAATCGTGAGAATTATTATTTTTATAGAACTGTCTAATTTCCATTCGACATTGATTCAGGATACACATTACTCACCGACGCACTCGCTATAGCGAAAAGACGCATAGCAACACTGGAGGCGGCGGTATAGGCACTCCGAAAAGAGCCGGCCTCGCGCCCCACCGCGGATGAGAGCAGCTACAGGGCGCGTCTCGCTGCAGTCAAACACCATGCAGAGGAGATGAGATCCTTGCTGCACCGACTGGAGGAACGACTGCAGAGAATAGAAAAGGGAGAAGGAAACCACGGTGTCGGAGGCATTCCATGCACAGATGTCGGACCACCTCTACATATTCATGCAGGTGGATCCACCTGTACCTGGAATGCCGACGACAAACGACGGACACGGCCCGCCGAGGGAGAAGCGCGCGCGCCCACCGCCCAGATCGAAAATAAAGGAAAGGAATGAAGATCTACTCCGGGCGGCTGCTATAGCAACAGCTTGGAGCTGGGAGGCCTCGACAACGACGACCGAAGCAGACGTGGAAGAGGAGGCCGAGAACCTCCGCCAAGCCACGACAGCAATCTGCGACGCATCCATGCCACGGGCCACACCGGGCACGGTGCGAAGCGGAGCAGTTTACTGGTGGAACCCCGACATCGCGGAACTGAGGACGAGATGTGTCCGGGCCCGAAGACAGTACCTAAGGGCCCGCCGCTGGCGACGACGCGACGAAGAAGAAGTCTCCTTGCGCTACCGGGCGTACCGCGCGCTACGGCGCTCGCTACAAAAGGAAATTAAAAAAGCGAAGGACCGTGCTTGGTCCGAACTGGTCGAAACAGTCGAGTCGGTTCCATGGGGAAGGCCATACAGGACGGTGACACAGAAACTACGCGCGAAGGGCCCCCTGACAACGACGGAGATGGAACCTGCGCTGCTGACGCGGATCACCGGAACGCTCTTTCCCCCACAAGAAAACAGAGCGGTGGAACGGCCACGGGAAACGACACGACCGCTGGAATGGAGGGACGACTGGGAAGTCACGGAGGAGGAGATATGGGAGGCTACCAGAAGAATGACTTCTCGCAACGTGGCACCGGGCCCGGACGGAATCCCTGGCCGGATCTGGGGGGAAGTGATGGGGGTCATGGCCCCCAGACTCCGGCACCTCTTCACAAGATGCCTGAGGGAGGGAGTCTACCCCCGGGCGTGGCGGACGACGAGACTGGTCCTGCTCCATAAAGAGGGCCAACCGACGACCTCGCCGTCAGCGTACCGGCCGATATGCCTACTGGACGAGGTCGGCAAACCACTCGAGAGGGTAGTCGCCGCCCGTTTGGAACGACACATAGCGGGCCAAGTGCCAGGTTTGCGCGAAAGCCAGTACGGCTTCCGGAAGCGGCGCTCGATGATTGACGCGGTCAGACGCGTACGAGCGATTGCGGAGGACATGGTCTCCCGGAAAGGCGTGGCGCTGGCGGTTTCCCTGGACATCGTCAACGCGTTCAACACCATGCCATGGGACAGGATAGTGACGGCCCTGGAGCACTTCGAGGTTCCCAGCTACCACGTCCGATTGATCCGAGCCTACCTCGACGACAGGTGGGTGTGTTGCACCAGTAAGGAAGGAGAGGAAAAGCGATCCGTCGAGCGTGGCGTCCCACAGGGCTCGGTGCTGGGCCCCATACTATGGAACGTTGCGCACGACGAGGTACTGCGATGCCCGCTACCCCAGGCGCGGCCATGATATGTTATGCGGACGACACCCTAATCCTGGTCGAGGGTCGTGGCTGGCACGAGACAATGCGCATTGGCGAAATCGCAACGGCCTGTGCGATCCGTGCCGTGAACGAACTGGGCCTAAGAGTCTCCCCTGCGAAGTCGGAGGCCACCTGGTTCTTTGACAGGAAGAGGCGAGGGACACCACCGCCCGGCCTATGCATAAACATGGCAGGTAAAACCGTCCGGGTGGGATCACAGATGAAGTATCTGGGACTCACCATCGACAGCCAGTGGACGTTCGACCTGCACTTCGACTCTCTGATCCCGAAGGTGTCAGCGGCTGCCAATGCCCTGTGCGGCCTACTACCGAACATCGGCGGGGCCGGAGACGCGGTGCGCCGACTTTACGAGGGCGTCGTTCGGTCACGAGTGATGTACGGGGCCCCAGTATGGGCGGACGACCTGATGGCAGCATTCTGCTCCTGAGAAGGAGGCACAGAGTGACAGCCATCAGAATCATTAGGGGATACCGGACGGTGTCTCACGCGTCGGCGTCCACCCTAGCCGCGTCCCCCCCGTGGGAGCTGCGGGCGCTGGCGCTCAAAAAGTGATACACCCGCCGGAGAGAATGGCATCCGGGAGAAGACCCCACCGAGCAGGCGGCTCCAAACGACACAGGAACCGCCGAGGAGGACACATGGAACCTGTGGCGATCCCAACTGATCAACGGGAGAAGCGAACACCGAGGCGCGGAAGCGGTCCTACCAAACTGGGAGGCATGGAGGAGCCGCCACGGCCTCCCACTCACATTCAGGATGACACAAGTGCTCACCGGACACGGCGTGTTCGGCGAGTTCCTGAAGAGAATAAGGCGAGAGACGACAGACACCTGCCACCACTGCGGAGATGGCAGGGACACAGCGCAGCACACCCTGGAGCTCTGTCCGGCGTGGGAGCTGCCCCGCTACACCCTGCGGCACGCCATAGGAGAAACGTTGACACCCTCAGCGATTGTAGAAGCGATGTTGAGAGGGTCACAGGAATACGTGGCCGTCCGCCTCTTCTGCGAGCGAGTTATGCTCGCGAAGGAGCGAGCGGAAAGGGAGAGAAAAAAAAACTCTCACCCCTGCAGGATAAGACGATGGAGAAGGATGGCAGACAGACGACCCACAGCCGCCCCGCCACCACCCCAACGGACTACGACCAGAAGAAGTGACAGCGCTAGGGGCAACGACCTCCCCCTAACGCCTACTCAATAGCCGGCTCGAACAAGAGAACGCGAGAAGGGGGTGCAACTGAAGTTAATTCATAAGAAGTTCCTGGAGCACCCCTGTCACGCGCATAAGATGGTCATCGTGGAGTTTTAGTCGGTAGGAGTCCGACACTGCTCTGCTGTTACGCGATTATTGCAGCAGCGGAGTGTCCATGAGGATTTCTCCACGTACAAAAAAAAAAAAAAATGTTACGAACGTTCGGAACGCGGGATCGAATCCCGGCAACCGAAGTCCGATTTTTATTCCACGATTCCAAATAGGAATAAAATATAGCAGTACCCCCAGCAGCGACATCTACAGCCACCAACCACAATCATCACGGACTCGACTCATCCTCTACACATTATTTGACTCCAACAATAAAATAAAAACGATCCTCAGTAATCAAACCGCACTTATCAAACGCGTGCTAGACTATGCTAAGACGAATCAACTCGAAAACGTTAGCAACGTCATACGCAAGATTGAAAACCATAACGAGAAAAACGAAATATTGATCTCTTTACTAATTCGAACTGATTCTACCATATCGGAGCTCCATATTAACATCGACGAAATTTTTAACACTATAGTATCAGGAAAACAAGGAATCATAAACCCGCAAATTATGGAACCTAAACAATTCTTAACAACACTCGACCAATTAACGAAGCAAAACTTTATGAGTAATCATATCGATCTTTCAGTTCAAAACTTTCTACTAATTCTAGATCTAAGTAAACTAAAATTATGGACAAATGATAACAAACTCATATATACGATAACTGTATCGTTTAGAGAAGACAACGAATGGAAAATAATAAAAATTTATCCG
Organism: Bombus vancouverensis nearcticus; assembly: GCF_051014615.1. NCBI lineage: Eukaryota > Metazoa > Arthropoda > Insecta > Hymenoptera > Apidae > Bombus > Bombus vancouverensis. The sequence continues at coordinate 175,134 of NC_134921.1, read as the reverse complement.
ATACCTTTCAAGCAAAACTCTGTATTTATCGCACCTGTAGTAGACACTGATACTATTCAGCTTAGAACGATACACCTTTGTCGATAGCCACTACTTAAACAAATAAACTGTCACTGACATAGATACGTATTATCGTTCCTTAGATTACTTGACCAGTTTATTTCTTTCATCACTGTGTTATTATATAATAATAACAAATAGTCACATTAAATTAATTTAGTATGATTATGTTGTTTAATAATACGTGTTTCATTGCAAAATATTTAGCGATTGAAGGGCTCATAGGAAACATGAAAGTGAAAGAATACTAGAATCTAGAGTTTACGATTTCAATTTCTTTAACGAGATACTTATCATATTACACAATTCCTGTAAATGTATTTGTAATTATATCGCCGAAGAATTGTATTTAATTGAGGTATGAAGTTGTGGAATCGTGAGAATTATTATTTTTATAGAACTGTCTAATTTCCATTCGACATTGATTCAGGATACACATTACTCACCGACGCACTCGCTATAGCGAAAAGACGCATAGCAACACTGGAGGCGGCGGTATAGGCACTCCGAAAAGAGCCGGCCTCGCGCCCCACCGCGGATGAGAGCAGCTACAGGGCGCGTCTCGCTGCAGTCAAACACCATGCAGAGGAGATGAGATCCTTGCTGCACCGACTGGAGGAACGACTGCAGAGAATAGAAAAGGGAGAAGGAAACCACGGTGTCGGAGGCATTCCATGCACAGATGTCGGACCACCTCTACATATTCATGCAGGTGGATCCACCTGTACCTGGAATGCCGACGACAAACGACGGACACGGCCCGCCGAGGGAGAGGCGCGCGCGCCCACCGCCCAGATGGAAAATAAAAGAATGAAGATCTACTCCGGGCGGCTGCTATAGCAACAGCTTGGAGCTGGGAGGCCTCGACAACGACGACCGAAGCAGACGTGGAAGAGGAGGCCGAGAACCTCCGCCAAGCCACGACAGCAATCTGCGACGCATCCATGCCACGGGCCACACCGGGCACGGTGCGAAGCGGAGCAGTTTACTGGTGGAACCCCGACATCGCGGAACTGAGGACGAGATGTGTCCGGGCCCGAAGACAGTACCTAAGGGCCCGCCGCTGGCGACGACGCGACGAAGAAGAAGTCTCCTTGCGCTACCGGGCGTACCGCGCGCTACGGCGCTCGCTACAAAAGGAAATTAAAAAAGCGAAGGACCGTGCTTGGTCCGAACTGGTCGAAACAGTCGAGTCGGTTCCATGGGGAAGGCCATACAGGACGGTGACACAGAAACTACGCGCGAAGGGCCCCCTGACAACGACGGAGATGGAACCTGCGCTGCTGACGCGGATCACCGGAACGCTCTTTCCCCCACAAGAAAACAGAGCGGTGGAACGGCCACGGGAAACGACACGACCGCTGGAATGGAGGGACGACTGGGAAGTCACGGAGGAGGAGATATGGGAGGCTACCAGAAGAATGACTTCTCGCAACGTGGCACCGGGCCCGGACGGAATCCCTGGCCGGATCTGGGGGGAAGTGATGGGGGTCATGGCCCCCAGACTCCGGCACCTCTTCACAAGATGCCTGAGGGAGGGAGTCTACCCCCGGGCGTGGCGGACGACGAGACTGGTCCTGCTCCATAAAGAGGGCCAACCGACGACCTCGCCGTCAGCGTACCGGCCGATATGCCTACTGGACGAGGTCGGCAAACCACTCGAGAGGGTAGTCGCCGCCCGTTTGGAACGACACATAGCGGGCCAAGTGCCAGGTTTGCGCGAAAGCCAGTACGGCTTCCGGAAGCGGCGCTCGATGATTGACGCGGTCAGACGCGTACGAGCGATTGCGGAGGACATGGTCTCCCGGAAAGGCGTGGCGCTGGCGGTTTCCCTGGACATCGTCAACGCGTTCAACACCATGCCATGGGACAGGATAGTGACGGCCCTGGAGCACTTCGAGGTTCCCAGCTACCACGTCCGATTGATCCGAGCCTACCTCGACGACAGGTGGGTGTGTTGCACCAGTAAGGAAGGAGAGGAAAAGCGATCCGTCGAGCGTGGCGTCCCACAGGGCTCGGTGCTGGGCCCCATACTATGGAACGTTGCGCACGACGAGGTACTGCGATGCCCGCTACCCCAGGCGCGGCCATGATATGTTATGCGGACGACACCCTAATCCTGGTCGAGGGTCGTGGCTGGCACGAGACAATGCGCATTGGCGAAATCGCAACGGCCTGTGCGATCCGTGCCGTGAACGAACTGGGCCTAAGAGTCTCCCCTGCGAAGTCGGAGGCCACCTGGTTCTTTGACAGGAAGAGGCGAGGGACACCACCGCCCGGCCTATGCATAAACATGGCAGGTAAAACCGTCCGGGTGGGATCACAGATGAAGTATCTGGGACTCACCATCGACAGCCAGTGGACGTTCGACCTGCACTTCGACTCTCTGATCCCGAAGGTGTCAGCGGCTGCCAATGCCCTGTGCGGCCTACTACCGAACATCGGCGGGGCCGGAGACGCGGTGCGCCGACTTTACGAGGGCGTCGTTCGGTCACGAGTGATGTACGGGGCCCCAGTATGGGCGGACGACCTGATGGCAGCATTCTGCTCCTGAGAAGGAGGCACAGAGTGACCGCCATCAGAATCATTAGGGGATACCGGACGGTGTCTCACGCGTCGGCGTCCACCCTAGCCGCGTCCCCCCCGTGGGAGCTGCGGGCGCTGGCGCTCAAAAAGTGATACACCCGCCGGAGAGAATGGCATCCGGGAGAAGACCCCACCGAGCAGGCGGCTCCAAACGACACAGGAACCGCCGAGGAGGACACATGGAACCTGTGGCGATCCCAACTGATCAACGGGAGAAGCGAACACCGAGGCGCGGAAGCGGTCCTACCAAACTGGGAGGCATGGAGGAGCCGCCACGGCCTCCCACTCACATTCAGGATGACACAAGTGCTCACCGGACACGGCGTGTTCGGCGAGTTCCTGAAGAGAATAAGGCGAGAGACGACAGACACCTGCCACCACTGCGGAGATGGCAGGGACACAGCGCAGCACACCCTGGAGCTCTGTCCGGCGTGGGAGCTGCCCCGCTACACCCTGCGGCACGCCATAGGAGAAACGTTGACACCCTCAGCGATTGTAGAAGCGATGTTGAGAGGGTCACAGGAATACGTGGCCGTCCGCCTCTTCTGCGAGCGAGTTATGCTCGCGAAGGAGCGAGCGGAAAGGGAGAGAAAAAAAAACTCTCACCCCTGCAGGATAAGACGATGGAGAAGGATGGCAGACAGACGACCCACAGCCGCCCCGCCACCACCCCAACGGACTACGACCAGAAGAAGTGACAGCGCTAGGGGCAACGACCTCCCCCTAACGCCTACTCAATAGCCGGCTCGAACAAGAGAACGCGAGAAGGGGGTGCAACTGAAGTTAATTCATAAGAAGTTCCTGGAGCACCCCTGTCACGCGCATAAGATGGTCATCGTGGAGTTTTAGTCGGTAGGAGTCCGACACTGCTCTGCTGTTACGCGATTATTGCAGCAGCGGAGTGTCCATGAGGATTTCTCCACGTACAAAAAAAAAAAAAAAGGTTACGAACGTTCGGAACGCGGGATCGAATCCCGGCAACCGAAGTCCGATTTTTATTCCACGATTCCAAATAGGAATAAAATATAGCAGTACCCCCAGCAGCGACATTTACAGCCACCAACCACAATCATCACGGACTCGACTAATCCTCTACACATTATTTGACTCCAACAATAAAATAAAAACGATCCTCAGTAATCAAACCGCACTTATCAAACGCGTGCTAGACTATGCTAAGACGAATCAACTCGAAAACGTTAGCAACGTCATACGCAAGATTGAAAACCATAACGAGAAAAACGATATATTGATCTCTTTACTAATTCGAACTGAATCTACCATATCGGAGCTCCATATTAACATCGACGAAATTTTTAACACTATAGTATCAGGAAAACAAGGAATCATAAACCCGCAAATTATGGAACCTAAACAATTCTTAACAACACTCGACCAATTAACGAAGCAAAACTTTATGAGTAATCATATCGATCTTTCAGTTCAAAACTTTCTACTAATTCTAGATCTAAGTAAACTAAAATTATGGACAAATGATAACAAACTCATATATACGATAACTGTATCGTTTAGAGAAGACAACGAATGGAAAATAATAAAAATTTATCCGATACCTTTCAAGCAAAACTCTGTATTTATCGCACCTGTAGTAGACACTGATACTATTCAGCTTAGAACGATACACCTTTGTCGATAGCCACTACTTAAACAAATAAACTGTCACTGACATAGATACGTATTATCGTTCCTTAGATTACTTGACCAGTTTATTTCTTTCATCACTGTGTTATTATATAATAATAACAAATAGTCACATTAAATTAATTTAGTATGATTATGTTGTTTAATAATACGTGTTTCATTGCAAAATATTTAGCGATTGAAGGGCTCATAGGAAACATGAAAGTGAAAGAATACTAGAATCTAGAGTTTACGATTTCAATTTCTTTAACGAGATACTTATCATATTACACAATTCCTGTAAATGTATTTGTAATTATATCGCCGAAGAATTGTATTTAATTGAGGTATGAAGTTGTGGAATCGTGAGAATTATTATTTTTATAGAACTGTCTAATTTCCATTCGACATTGATTCAGGATACACATTACTCACCGACGCACTCGCTATAGCGAAAAGACGCATAGCAACACTGGAGGCGGCGGTATAGGCACTCCGAAAAGAGCCGGCCTCGCGCCCCACCGCGGATGAGAGCAGCTACAGGGCGCGTCTCGCTGCAGTCAAACACCATGCAGAGGAGATGAGATCCTTGCTGCACCGACTGGAGGAACGACTGCAGAGAATAGAAAAGGGAGAAGGAAACCACGGTGTCGGAGGCATTCCATGCACAGATGTCGGACCACCTCTACATATTCATGCAGGTGGATCCACCTGTACCTGGAATGCCGACGACAAACGACGGACACGGCCCGCCGAGGGAGAGGCGCGCGCGCCCACCGCCCAGATGGAAAATAAAAGAATGAAGATCTACTCCGGGCGGCTGCTATAGCAACAGCTTGGAGCTGGGAGGCCTCGACAACGACGACCGAAGCAGACGTGGAAGAGGAGGCCGAGAACCTCCGCCAAGCCACGACAGCAATCTGCGACGCATCCATGCCACGGGCCACACCGGGCACGGTGCGAAGCGGAGCAGTTTACTGGTGGAACCCCGACATCGCGGAACTGAGGACGAGATGTGTCCGGACCCGAAGACAGTACCTAAGGGCCCGCCGCTGGCGACGACGCGACGAAGAAGAAGTCTCCTTGCGCTACCGGGCGTACCGCGCGCTACGGCGCTCGCTACAAAAGGAAATTAAAAAAGCGAAGGACCGTGCTTGGTCCGAACTGGTCGAAACAGTCGAGTCGGTTCCATGGGGAAGGCCATACAGGACGGTGACACAGAAACTACGCGCGAAGGGCCCCCTGACAACGACGGAGATGGAACCTGCGCTGCTGACGCGGATCACCGGAACGCTCTTTCCCCCACAAGAAAACAGAGCGGTGGAACGGCCACGGGAAACGACACGACCGCTGGAATGGAGGGACGACTGGGAAGTCACGGAGGAGGAGATATGGGAGGCTACCAGAAGAATGACTTCTCGCAACGTGGCACCGGGCCCGGACGGAATCCCTGGCCGGATCTGGGGGGAAGTGATGGGTGGTCATGGCCCCCAGACTCCGGCACCTCTTCACAAGATGCCTGAGGGAGGGAGTCTACCCCCGGGCGTGGCGGACGACGAGACTGGTCCTGCTCCATAAAGAGGGCCAACCGACGACCTCGCCGTCAGCGTACCGGCCGATATGCCTACTGGACGAGGTCGGCAAACCACTCGAGAGGGTAGTCGCCGCCCGTTTGGAACGACACATAGCGGGCCAAGTGCCAGGTTTGCGCGAAAGCCAGTACGGCTTCCGGAAGCGGCGCTCGATGATTGACGCGGTCAGACGCGTACGAGCGATTGCGGAGGACATGGTCTCCCGGAAAGGCGTGGCGCTGGCGGTTTCCCTGGACATCGTCAACGCGTTCAACACCATGCCATGGGACAGGATAGTGACGGCCCTGGAGCACTTCGAGGTTCCCAGCTACCACGTCCGATTGATCCGAGCCTACCTCGACGACAGGTGGGTGTGTTGCACCAGTAAGGAAGGAGAGGAAAAGCGATCCGTCGAGCGTGGCGTCCCACAGGGCTCGGTGCTGGGCCCCATACTATGGAACGTTGCGCACGACGAGGTACTGCGATGCCCGCTACCCCAGGCGCGGCCATGATATGTTATGCGGACGACGCCCTAATCCTGGTCGAGGGTCGTGGCTGGCACGAGACAATGCGCATTGGCGAAATCGCAACGGCCTGTGCGATCCGTGCCGTGAACGAACTGGGCCTAAGAGTCTCCCCTGCGAAGTCGGAGGCCATCTGGTTCTTTGACAGGAAGAGGCGAGGGACACCACCGCCCGGCCTATGCATAAACATGGCAGGTAAAACCGTCCGGGTGGGATCACAGATGAAGTATCTGGGACTCACCATCGACAGCCAGTGGACGTTCGACCTGCACTTCGACTCTCTGATCCCGAAGGTGTCAGCGGCTGCCAATGCCCTGTGCGGCCTACTACCGAACATCGGCGGGGCCGGAGAAGCGGTGCGCCGACTTTACGAGGGCGTCGTTCGGTCACGAGTGATGTACGGGGCCCCAGTATGGGCGGACGACCTGATGGCAGCATTCTGCTCCTGAGAAGGAGGCACAGAGTGACCGCCATCAGAATCATTAGGGGATACCGGACGGTGTCTCACGCGTCGGCGTCCACCCTAGCCGCGTCCCCCCCGTGGGAGCTGCGGGCGCTGGCGCTCAAAAAGTGATACACCCGCCGGAGAGAATGGCATCCGGGAGAAGACCCCACCGAGCAGGCGGCTCCAAACGACACAGGAACCGCCGAGGAGGACACATGGAACCTGTGGCGATCCCAACTGATCAACGGGAGAAGCGAACACCGAGGCGCGGAAGCGGTCCTACCAAACTGGGAGGCATGGAGGAGCCGCCACGGCCTCCCACTCACATTCAGGATGACACAAGTGCTCACCGGACACGGCGTGTTCGGCGAGTTCCTGAAGAGAATAAGGCGAGAGACGACAGACACCTGCCACCACTGCGGAGATGGCAGGGACACAGCGCAGCACACCCTGGAGCTCTGTCCGGCGTGGGAGCTGCCCCGCTACACCCTGCGGCACGCCATAGGAGAAACGTTGACACCCTCAGCGATTGTAGAAGCGATGTTGAGAGGGTCACAGGAATACGTGGCCGTCCGCCTCTTCTGCGAGCGAGTTATGCTCGCGAAGGAGCGAGCGGAAAGGGAGAGAAAAAAAAACTCTCACCCCTGCAGGATAAGACGATGGAGAAGGATGGCAGACAGACGACCCACAGCCGCTCCGCCACCACCCCAACGGACTACGACCAGAAGAAGTGACAGCGCTAGGGGCAACGACCTCCCCCTAACGCCTACTCAATAGCCGGCTCGAACAAGAGAACGCGAGAAGGGGGTGCAACTGAAGTTAATTCATAAGAAGTTCCTGGAGCACCCCTGTCACGCGCATAAGATGGTCATCGTGGAGTTTTAGTCGGTAGGAGTCCGACACTGCTCTGCTGTTACGCGATTATTGCAGCAGCGGAGTGTCCATGAGGATTTCTCCACGTACAAAAAAAAAAAAAAAAGGTTACGAACGTTCGGAACGCGGGATCGAATCCCGGCAACCGAAGTCCGATTTTTATTCCACGATTCCAAATAGGAATAAAATATAGCAGTACCCCCAGCAGCGACATCTACAGCCACCAACCACAATCATCACGGACTCGACTCATCCTCTACACATTATTTGACTCCAACAATAAAATAAAAACGATCCTCAGTAATCAAACCGCACTTATCAAACGCGTGCTAGACTATGCTAAGACGAATCAACTCGAAAACGTTAGCAACGTCATACGCAAGATTGAAAACCATAACGAGAAAAACGAAATATTGATCTCTTTACTAATTCGAACTGAATCTACCATATCGGAGCTCCATATTAACATCGACGAAATTTTTAACACTATAGTATCAGGAAAACAAGGAATCATAAACCCGCAAATTATGGAACCTAAACAATTCTTAACAACACTCGACCAATTAACGAAGCAAAACTTTATGAGTAATCATATCGATCTGTCAGTTCAAAACTTTCTACTAATTCTAGATCTAAGTAAACTAAAATTATGGACAAATGATAACAAACTCATATATACGATAACTGTATCGTTTAGAGAAGACAACGAATGGAAAATAATAAAAATTTATCCGATACCTTTCAAGCAAAACTCTGTATTTATCGCACCTGTAGTAGACACTGATACTATTCAGCTTAGAACGATACACCTTTGTCGATAGCCACTACTTAAACAAATAAACTGTCACTGACATAGATACGTATTATCGTTCCTTAGATTACTTGACCAGTTTATTTCTTTCATCACTGTGTTATTATATAATAATAACAAATAGTCACATTAAATTAATTTAGTATGATTATGTTGTTTAATAATACGTGTTTCATTGCAAAATATTTAGCGATTGAAGGGCTCATAGGAAACATGAAAGTGAAAGAATACTAGAATCTAGAGTTTACGATTTCAATTTCTTTAACGAGATACTTATCATATTACACAATTCCTGTAAATGTATTTGTAATTATATCGCCGAAGAATTGTATTTAATTGAGGTATGAAGTTGTGGAATCGTGAGAATTATTATTTTTATAGAACTGTCTAATTTCCATTCGACATTGATTCAGGATACACATTACTCATCGACGCACTCGCTATAGCGAAAAGACGCATAGCAACACTGGAGGCGGCGGTATAGGCACTCCGAAAAGAGCCGGCCTCGCGCCCCACCGCGGATGAGAGCAGCTACAGGGCGCGTCTCGCTGCAGTCAAACACCATGCAGAGGAGATGAGATCCTTGCTGCACCGACTGGAGGAACGACTGCAGAGAATAGAAAAGGGAGAAGGAAACCACGGTGTCGGAGGCATTCCATGCACAGATGTCGGACCACCTCTACATATTCATGCAGGTGGATCCACCTGTACCTGGAATGCCGACGACAAACGACGGACACGGCCCGCCGAGGGAGAGGCGCGCGCGCCCACCGCCCAGATGGAAAATAAAAGAATGAAGATCTACTCCGGGCGGCTGCTATAGCAACAGCTTGGAGCTGGGAGGCCTCGACAACGACGACCGAAGCAGACGTGGAAGAGGAGGCCGAGAACCTCCGCCAAGCCACGACAGCAATCTGCGACGCATCCATGCCACGGGCCACACCGGGCACGGTGCGAAGCGGAGCAGTTTACTGGTGGAACCCCGACATCGCGGAACTGAGGACGAGATGTGTCCGGACCCGAAGACAGTACCTAAGGGCCCGCCGCTGGCGACGACGCGACGAAGAAGAAGTCTCCTTGCGCTACCGGGCGTACCGCGCGCTACGGCGCTCGCTACAAAAGGAAATTAAAAAAGCGAAGGACCGTGCTTGGTCCGAACTGGTCGAAACAGTCGAGTCGGTTCCATGGGGAAGGCCATACAGGACGGTGACACAGAAACTACGCGCGAAGGGCCCCCTGACAACGACGGAGATGGAACCTGCGCTGCTGACGCGGATCACCGGAACGCTCTTTCCCCCACAAGAAAACAGAGCGGTGGAACGGCCACGGGAAACGACACGACCGCTGGAATGGAGGGACGACTGGGAAGTCACGGAGGAGGAGATATGGGAGGCTACCAGAAGAATGACTTCTCGCAACGTGGCACCGGGCCCGGACGGAATCCCTGGCCGGATCTGGGGGGAAGTGATGGGGGTCATGGCCCCCAGACTCCGGCACCTCTTCACAAGATGCCTGAGGGAGGGAGTCTACCCCCGGGCGTGGCGGACGACGAGACTGGTCCTGCTCCATAAAGAGGGCCAACCGACGACCTCGCCGTCAGCGTACCGGCCGATATGCCTACTGGACGAGGTCGGCAAACCACTCGAGAGGGTAGTCGCCGCCCGTTTGGAACGACACATAGCGGGCCAAGTGCCAGGTTTGCGCGAAAGCCAGTACGGCTTCCGGAAGCGGCGCTCGATGATTGACGCGGTCAGACGCGTACGAGCGATTGCGGAGGACATGGTCTCCCGGAAAGGCGTGGCGCTGGCGGTTTCCCTGGACATCGTCAACGCGTTCAACACCATGCCATGGGACAGGATAGTGACGGCCCTGGAGCACTTCGAGGTTCCCAGCTACCACGTCCGATTGATCCGAGCCTACCTCGACGACAGGTGGGTGTGTTGCACCAGTAAGGAAGGAGAGGAAAAGCGATCCGTCGAGCGTGGCGTCCCACAGGGCTCGGTGCTGGGCCCCATACTATGGAACGTTGCGCACGACGAGGTACTGCGATGCCCGCTACCCCAGGCGCGGCCATGATATGTTATGCGGACGACACCCTAATCCTGGTCGAGGGTCGTGGCTGGCACGAGACAATGCGCATTGGCGAAATCGCAACGGCCTGTGCGATCCGTGCCGTGAACGAACTGGGCCTAAGAGTCTCCCCTGCGAAGTCGGAGGCCACCTGGTTCTTTGACAGGAAGAGGCGAGGGACACCACCGCCCGGCCTATGCATAAACATGGCAGGTAAAACCGTCCGGGTGGGATCACAGATGAAGTATCTGGGACTCACCATCGACAGCCAGTGGACGTTCGACCTGCACTTCGACTCTTTGATCCCGAAGGTGTCAGCGGCTGCCAATGCCCTGTGCGGCCTACTACCGAACATCGGCGGGGCCGGAGACGCGGTGCGCCGACTTTACGAGGGCGTCGTTCGGTCACGAGTGATGTACGGGGCCCCAGTATGGGCGGACGACCTGATGGCAGCATTCTGCTCCTGAGAAGGAGGCACAGAGTGACCGCCATCAGAATCATTAGGGGATACCGGACGGTGTCTCACACGTCGGCGTCCACCCTAGCCGCGTCCCCCCCGTGGGAGCTGCGGGCGCTGGCGCTCAAAAAGTGATACACCCGCCGGAGAGAATGGCATCCGGGAGAAGACCCCACCGAGCAGGCGGCTCCAAACGACACAGGAACCGCCGAGGAGGACACATGGAACCTGTGGCGATCCCAACTGATCAACGGGAGAAGCGAACACCGAGGCGCGGAAGCGGTCCTACCAAACTGGGAGGCATGGAGGAGCCGCCACGGCCTCCCACTCACATTCAGGATGACACAAGTGCTCACCGGACACGGCGTGTTCGGCGAGTTCCTGAAGAGAATAAGGCGAGAGACGACAGACACCTGCCACCACTGCGGAGATGGCAGGGACACAGCGCAGCACACCCTGGAGCTCTGTCCGGCGTGGGAGCTGCCCCGCTACACCCTGCGGCACGCCATAGGAGAAACGTTGACACCCTCAGCGATTGTAGAAGCGATGTTGAGAGGGTCACAGGAATACGTGGCCGTCCGCCTCTTCTGCGAGCGAGTTATGCTCGCGAAGGAGCGAGCGGAAAGGGAGAGAAAAAAAAACTCTCACCCCTGCAGGATAAGACGATGGAGAAGGATGGCAGACAGACGACCCACAGCCGCCCCGCCACCACCCCAACGGACTACGACCAGAAGAAGTGACAGCGCTAGGGGCAACGACCTCCCCCTAACGCCTACTCAATAGCCGGCTCGAACAAGAGAACGCGAGAAGGGGGTGCAACTGAAGTTAATTCATAAGAAGTTCCTGGAGCACCCCTGTCACGCGCATAAGATGGTCATCGTGGAGTTTTAGTCGGTAGGAGTCCGACACTGCTCTGCTGTTACGCGATTATTGCAGCAGCGGAGTGTCCATGAGGATTTCTCCACGTACAAAAAAAAAAAAAAAAGGTTACGAACGTTCGGAACGCGGGATCGAATCCCGGCAACCGAAGTCCGATTTTTATTCCACGATTCCAAATAGGAATAAAATATAGCAGTACCCCCAGCAGCGACATCTACAGCCACCAACCACAATCATCACGGACTCGACTCATCCTCTACACATTATTTGACTCCAACAATAAAATAAAAACGATCCTCAGTAATCAAACCGCACTTATCAAACGCGTGCTAGACTATGCTAAGACGAATCAACTCGAAAACGTTAGCAACGTCATACGCAAGATTGAAAACCATAACGAGAAAAACGAAATATTGATCTCTTTACTAATTCGAACTGAATCTACCATATCGGAGCTCCATATTAACATCGACGAAATTTTTAACACTATAGTATCAGGAAAACAAGGAATCATAAACCCGCAAATTATGGAACCTAAACAATTCTTAACAACACTCGACCAATTAACGAAGCAAAACTTTATGAGTAATCATATCGATCTTTCAGTTCAAAACTTTCTACTAATTCTAGATCTAAGTAAACTAAAATTATGGACAAATGATAACAAACTCATATATACGATAACTGTATCGTTTAGAGAAGACAACGAATGGAAAATAATAAAAATTTATCCGATACCTTTCAAGCAAAACTCTGTATTTATCGCACCTGTAGTAGACACTGATACTATTCAGCTTAGAACGATACACCTTTGTCGATAGCCACTACTTAAACAAATAAACTGTCACTGACATAGATACGTATTATCGTTCCTTAGATTACTTGACCAGTTTATTTCTTTCATCACTGTGTTATTATATAATAATAACAAATAGTCACATTAAATTAATTTAGTATGATTATGTTGTTTAATAATACGTGTTTCATTGCAAAATATTTAGCGATTGAAGGGCTCATAGGAAACATGAAAGTGAAAGAATACTAGAATCTAGAGTTTACGATTTCAATTTCTTTAACGAGATACTTATCATATTACACAATTCCTGTAAATGTATTTGTAATTATATCGCCGAAGAATTGTATTTAATTGAGGTATGAAGTTGTGGAATCGTGAGAATTATTATTTTTATAGAACTGTCTAATTTCCATTCGACATTGATTCAGGATACACATTACTCACCGACGCACTCGCTATAGCGAAAAGACGCATAGCAACACTGGAGGCGGCGGTATAGGCACTCCGAAAAGAGCCGGCCTCGCGCCCCACCGCGGATGAGAGCAGCTACAGGGCGCGTCTCGCTGCAGTCAAACACCATGCAGAGGAGATGAGATCCTTGCTGCACCGACTGGAGGAACGACTGCAGAGAATAGAAAAGGGAGAAGGAAACCACGGTGTCGGAGGCATTCCATGCACAGATGTCGGACCACCTCTACATATTCATGCAGGTGGATCCACCTGTACCTGGAATGCCAACGACAAACGACGGACACGGCCCGCCGAGGGAGAGGCGCGCGCGCCCACCGCCCAGATGGAAAATAAAAGAATGAAGATCTACTCCGGGCGGCTGCTATAGCAACAGCTTGGAGCTGGGAGGCCTCGACAACGACGACCGAAGCAGACGTGGAAGAGGAGGCCGAGAACCTCCGCCAAGCCACGACAGCAATCTGCGACGCATCCATGCCACGGGCCACACCGGGCACGGTGCGAAGCGGAGCAGTTTACTGGTGGAACCCCGACATCGCGGAACTGAGGACGAGATGTGTCCGGGCCCGAAGACAGTACCTAAGGGCCCGCCGCTGGCGACGACGCGACGAAGAAGAAGTCTCCTTGCGCTACCGGGCGTACCGCGCGCTACGGCGCTCGCTACAAAAGGAAATTAAAAAAGCGAAGGACCGTGCTTGGTCCGAACTGGTCGAAACAGTCGAGTCGGTTCCATGGGGAAGGCCATACAGGACGGTGACACAGAAACTACGCGCGAAGGGCCCCCTGACAACGACGGAGATGGAACCTGCGCTGCTGACGCGGATCACCGGAACGCTCTTTCCCCCACAAGAAAACAGAGCGGTGGAACGGCCACGGGAAACGACACGACCGCTGGAATGGAGGGACGACTGGGAAGTCACGGAGGAGGAGATATGGGAGGCTACCAGAAGAATGACTTCTCGCAACGTGGCACCGGGCCCGGACGGAATCCCTGGCCGGATCTGGGGGGAAGTGATGGGGGTCATGGCCCCCAGACTCCGGCACCTCTTCACAAGATGCCTGAGGGAGGGAGTCTACCCCCGGGCGTGGCGGCCGACGAGACTGGTCCTGCTCCATAAAGAGGGCCAACCGACGACCTCGCCGTCAGCGTACCGGCCGATATGCCTACTGGACGAGGTCGGCAAACCACTCGAGAGGGTAGTCGCCGCCCGTTTGGAACGACACATAGCGGGCCAAGTGCCAGGTTTGCGCGAAAGCCAGTACGGCTTCCGGAAGGGGCGCTCGATGATTGACGCGGTCAGACGCGTACGAGCGATTGCGGAGGACATGGTCTCCCGGAAAGGCGTGGCGCTGGCGGATTCCCTGGACATCGTCAACGCGTTCAACACCATGCCATGGGACAGGATAGTGACGGCCCTGGAGCACTTCGAGGTTCCCAGCTACCTCGTCCGATTGATCCGAGCCTACCTCGACGACAGGTGGGTGTGTTGCACCAGTAAGGAAGGAGAGGAAAAGCGATCCGTCGAGCGTGGCGTCCCACAGGGCTCGGTGCTGGGCCCCATACTATGGAACGTTGCGCACGACGAGGTACTGCGATGCCCGCTACCCCAGGCGCGGCCATGATATGTTATGCGGACGACACCCTAATCCTGGTCGAGGGTCGTGGCTGGCACGAGACAATGCGCATTGGCGAAATCGCAACGGCCTGTGCGATCCGTGCCGTGAACGAACTGGGCCTAAGAGTCTCCCCTGCGAAGTCGGAGGCCACCTGGTTCTTTGACAGGAAGAGGCGAGGGACACCACCGCCCGGCCTATGCATAAACATGGCAGGTAAAACCGTCCGGGTGGGATCACAGATGAAGTATCTGGGACTCACCATCGACAGCCAGTGGACGTTCGACCTGCACTTCGACTCTCTGATCCCGAAGGTGTCAGCGGCTGCCAATGCCCTGTGCGGCCTACTACCGAACATCGGCGGGGCCGGAGACGCGGTGCGCCGACTTTACGAGGGAGTCGTTCGGTCACGAGTGATGTACGGGGCCCCAGTATGGGCGGACGACCTGATGGCAGCATTCTGCTCCTGAGAAGGAGGCACAGAGTGACCGCCATCAGAATCATTAGGGGATACCGGACGGTGTCTCACGCGTCGGCGTCCACCCTAGCCGCGTCCCCCCCGTGGGAGCTGCGGGCGCTGGCGCTCAAAAAGTGATACACCCGCCGGAGAGAATGGCATCCGGGAGAAGACCCCACCGAGCAGGCGGCTCCAAACGACACAGGAACCGCCGAGGAGGACACATGGAACCTGTGGCGATCCCAACTGATCAACGGGAGAAGCGAACACCGAGGCGCGGAAGCGGTCCTACCAAACTGGGAGGCATGGAGGAGCCGCCACGGCTTCCCACTCACATTCAGGATGACACAAGTGCTCACCGGACACGGCGTGTTCGGCGAGTTCCTGAAGAGAATAAGGCGAGAGACGACAGACACCTGCCACCACTGCGGAGATGGCAGGGACACAGCGCAGCACACCCTGGAGCTATGTCCGGCGTGGGAGCTGCCCCGCTACACCCTGCGGCACGCCATAGGAGAAACGTTGACACCCTCAGCGATTGTAGAAGCGATGTTGAGAGGGTGACAGGAACACGAGGCCGTCCGCCTCTTCTGCGAGCGAGTTATGCTCGCGAAGAAGCGAGCGGAAAGGCAGAGAAAAAAAACTTTCACCCCTGCAGGATAAGACGATGGAGAAGGATGGCAGTCAGACGACCCAGAGCCGCCCCGCCACCACCCCAACGGACTACGACCAGAAGAAGTGACAGCGCTAGGGCCAACGACCTCCCCCTAACGCCTACTCAATAGCCGGCTCGAACAAGAGAACGCGAGAAGGGGGTGCAACTGAAGTTAATTCATAAGAAGTTCCTGGAGCACCCCTGTCACGCGCATAAGATGGTCATCGTGGAGTTTTAGTCGGTAGGAGTCCGACACTACTCTGCTGTTACGCGATTATTGCAGCAGCGGAGTGTCCATAAGGATTTCTCCACGTACAAAAAAAAAAGGTTACGAACGTTCGGAACGCGGGATCGAATCCCGGCGACCGAAGTCCGATTTTTATTCCACGATTCTAAATAGGAAGAAAATATAGCAGTACCCCCAGCAGCGACATCTACAGCCACCAACCACAATCATCACGGACTCGACTCATCCTCTACACATTATTTGACTCCAACAATAGAATAAAAACGATCCTCAGTAATCAAACCGCACTTATCAAACGCGTGCTAGACTATGCTAAGACGAATCAACTCGAAAACGTTAGCAACGTCATACGCAAGATTGAAAACCATAACGAGAAAAACGAAATATTGATCTCTTTACTAATTCGGACTGAATCTACCATATCGGAGCTCCATATTAACATCGACGAAATTTTTAACACTATAGTATCAGGAAAACAAGGAATCATAAACCCGCAAATTATGGAACCTAAACAATTCTTAACAACACTCGACCAAATAACGAAGCAAAACTTTATGAGTAATCATATCGATCTTTCAGTTCAAAACTTTCTACTAATTCTAGATCTAAGTAAACTAAAATTATGGACAAATGATAACAAACTCATATATACGATAATTGTATCGTTTAGAGAAGACAACGAATGGAAAATAATAAAAATTTATCCGATACCTTTCAAGCAAAACTCTGTATTTATCGCACCTGTAGTAGAAACTGATACTAATCAGCTTAGAACGATACACCTTTGTCGATAGCCACTACTTAAACAAATATAAACGAACGGCAATCATCGACATTTGTAAGGGAACTCAGTCAAGTCACAATAGAATCAGTTCACCTGAATGTAGAATCGAATTAACTAATAATCAACAGACAGTCAAAACCTGCCCAACTGCTGTATTCAAGTTGGAAGAATCGACGTTCGTACCCTTACAGACAGAATATCATTATATCATTATCATTAGGAAAAATGTGCAGATCGACGTATCGTGTAAATCGCATAAAATCTTAGAAATCAGACAACCGAGTTTAATTAGCAGCAAAACTGGAGTTCGACTCGAGACGTCGTTGCTTGCGGACGTGTTTGCCGTGAGCTCCCGCTCGTGTGCATAAGGCTAGTTGTAATAGTAGTTGGTTAGGGGTAGATGTGTCATATCGTGGGTGGAATTAGTTTAAAGGAAACATGAGAAATACCAATTTTTAACGAGCTAGATAGTGATGGATAATTCCCATTTGAGATGAATTAGGGTGTCGTGGGTACGTACAGTGATTTTAGTTTATTGTTGACTTGAATAAGATGAGAGGGTTTAACGGATGCAAGAAGTCACAGGCTAAATTGGAAGGCGTAGCAGGGCTAAAATCGATATAACAATTAATGTTATTGAGTGAGTAAGCGTTTCGTGGATTTTAATTGAAGTTAAAGTGAGCTAAATTAATATTAGGTTAATCTATTGGCTAAATTAAAGGAAATAGAAATTAGAATTTGACTAGGATAGGAAATGAAATAAAGTGTAATTACGGTTCGGGAACTATAACAAATGAATAACTACGAGTCACATGTTAAGATGAACGTAGGTTATAGACAGAAGTCTGGTTCGCGACGCAATTGAGAGCGGACATGTTGGTGGATCGCTCTCGCTAGCTAGGTGTTTGACAATATACGATGACACATGCGTGTGAAAATGCAAGCAGGATTGCTAAGGATTTGGGGTGAATTACAAGGGGGTGTGAGTGGAATAATATTGAGACGATATCAGAGTGCATGCATATGGAGGCGACAAGGATTATAATCATATGATCGTTTGAGTACAATTAAAGTGGGAGAAACATGAAGCGTGGCGGTCAATATTGGCATGATAAGTTGTAGGGGAATAGCTGTTAAATTAACTCGAGTACAGCAGCAGCAGCGTAGGATAAAAAAGTGTGTGATGCATTAACGGCTCATTGGTGATGGTGTCTATGATGGATAGCGGTGAATAAGTAAAAGGAGGAGTAATATAATATGTGAGTGTTAGCATACGCTGGTGATCTTCAAACGAAACAAGGGAAAAAGAACGAGTAGCATACATTATATGAATAAATATGTCGGGTTTACATTAGAATTAGGGTTAGGGGCGTGAAACGAATCCTCGCTTGCCTTACGCGTTGTCGTTATGCAATAGAGAAGACATTGACTAGTGCAAATACGATTATAATAGAACCGGACAAGTAGCCGTGGTGATTAGATACTCGAGAAACTAATGACAATGATCCTAGGTTCAATAACGAATCGGCGGTCGACGGGATGATAGATGAACGTACTCACAAAATCTAAGTCGGACGCGTAATATTCACTGGTCGTAAAGAGTTACTCCTTTCATCAATGAGATCGCGAGCGAGAATGCCCTTCCCGTCCCGATGATGCCACAGAGGAAAACTATAATGGGGTGTGTCTAAGGGCACGAGATCATCGGATTCGTCGAGGAAAGCCTTCGTTTAGGAAGTAAGGGAAATTGACGTTGCTGCTAATTGGTCAATCTCCATATCGGTGGTTAGAAAAAGATGCTAGCCGCCCTCGAGGGAAAGTTGCTAGTGGGAGACGCCGCTCGTTGAAAAATATGTCTCCCCTATCTTCCCGTAGTTGGGACAAAGACTGTTTGTCTGTTTGAAGGACTTTAGTTAACTAAACCTTAAGATTTATAACGGGCCCTCGGGCTAGCCGAACATGTACTGCGGAGACGCATCGACATCTGGCAATCATCTTACTCGAAGAATAGGGTCTGCGTGTGGCGAGCCACGGGACAGAAACCGTTGGAATGTTTACTGTCGCGTGTCGCCACGAATATTTCTTTTAAGGAGATCTATAGAATTACTCCATACCTTTGTTAGACAAAGCGTTCATCCCGTGACCGCGGCTACGTTCGGCGACTGACTGTCGCCTCGAGCCCAAGCTCATTATCACAACTCTCGAACAATTACAATCGGATTGAATAACTACAATTGTTCAATTACAGCTATATTAGACTCTAGGTTACAATGTTGCGGGATTATCCAAAATTCCAAAGGCTCCGGTGTTCTTTCATCTCCGACATATAATTATATAATGACTCATTGAAAATCAGCTTTCATTTTTTGTTGATAGTATGGTAAGAAAATGTGAAGTTCGAACGCTTGTAACGATTGCCTGAGTTGCGTCATCCTTGGTTTTAGGAAAAGATAGGGAAGTCACTCAAGGGTGTCGCGGCTTCGATGTCTTTCGTAGCTGTGACGCGGAGGCCACTCGGTTGTTCTTTGAACAATCGTCAACGTGGACGAACGTCAAAGCGAAACCACGCGAATTCGGCATTTCCGATAATACGGAACACTGTAAACGCGACTGCGTTGAATTCGTTCGATTAATTCCTAGCAGTATCTATAAACAGTGAACCTAAGGCCCCATACACAACTGCATACGCTAGGTTGTGAGAAATAATAACTATATAAGTATGTAGCGGCACATGAGTTAGAGAACGATGCAAATCGAGAGCAACTCATATTATTGTTTTGCCTCGTGACACTTACACAGTCTTGACGTACATGTAACGTCAACAAATATCTCCAACAGACTCAGGAAACCTGAACCGCCTTGCACACGACACCGACTCCCAAAACAAAGGAATATGAATTCGGCACATAGGCATAAGATAAACGAACATCTAGAAGGGCTGAGTCTTGATCGAGTCTTTCAGTCTTTCGGTAACGGTCAAATCGCACACTTGTAATCCTATTATAAAATAAAGGTACCTCGAACTCTGGTTCAAGAACCCAACATTTTTTTATTATTATTTTCCCATTATTTTTACGTGACATTTTGGCGATCCTGCCAGGATCCATTCGCTTCAGTGTAAACGAAGTTACGATTTCGGTCTACGGACATTATTGAAGATCGAAGGATTCGAACTACTTGTGTTATGAACTTTGGTGCCAATAATTTACCACGGTGGACCAAATCAACGGGGCCACTGTCAGCATAGAACAAATCAACAGAACGAGTTTGACACTCAAACAACACATTTGAACGCGCCACAGAGGAAAACACCGCAAGGGAACCTCATTCTACGAACTTACGTATCAAGGTGAGAAAAGTCGGAATTCTTTTAAACAATATAGAACGCGAAAAGTTAGTTTCTCTAGTAACTCTGGCGAAGAGACAATATGAACAACAAGAAAGACTCAAAAGCCGAGACAAGTTTACCCTCTACAAGTGGAGTCCAAAATAAAACGGGATCACTCGATTCCTCTACCAGAGCAATTTTAGACTTAATACAGAGACAGAACGAAGAATTTCGACAACAATTTAACGAAATAAAGAATGCTTTAAAATTAGCGAACGAAGAAAATAGAAAACGCGCTAACGAAATGGAAATATTAGGTAGAAACCTCTCTCGTGTTAAACTACCACAAATAAACGTAAAATCAACTGAATTCGGTTCTATGATGACTGACGATGACGATAATATATCAGTATTAAAACACGATACTAATCCACCTCCACCTATGCCACAAAAGCCACCAACATATGTCCAACCATCCAATCCAACAGCTGCAAACTCTGGAAATCTAAAAGCTGTTTAGTATCTCCGATACTAAACGGAGAAAACGATATAAGTGTAGAAGATTTTATTCGTGAAATAAAAGAAATGAGAATGATGTGTAGCGAACAAACGTTATTATTAAAAATGATCAAAATAGAGAAAATTGTAGGAAAAGCCGCAATGACAATCCGTAATATCCATATTAACGAATTCGAAACTCTGTACGAAGGATTAAGACGTAACGTAGCTACTCAAGCATCAGTAAGAGAACACCAAGATCAGTTAAGAGTGATAAAGCAAGGAATAACCGAAAGCGTGCAAAATTATAACATTAGATTTCGACGTGTTTTCAACAAACTTCAATAAAGCATTACCAATGAATATAAAGACGAACTAACTCGATGAGCGATGAACGATCGACTATACATGGTTTCTGTGATTGACTATGTAAGAGGCCTTCATTCAGAAATAGGACACGTGCTATTGGCTAATCCCCCCCCCCCAAACATCATCGATGCAGAAAAAAAGGCAATGGACGTGGAAAAATACTTTCGCGAAGACAACGCTCGCAGACGGATGACACGACAAACAACCACTCCACCATCTTATCGTAACCAGACGTCTCGTCCAGTAGGTAACCGCTTCACGATTACAAGTAACATGAATAACAAAACTCCACCCACACAAAACATTCAACCAAGAATGAATAATTTTACAAAGCTTGAAAATCGACCATTAAACGAAAGGCCACAAACGAAATGTTTCAAATGCAATCGATTGGGACACCTTGCCAATCAATGCCAAAATTTTCGAATACCGCCTCAAACAAAAGCCCCTCCAGGAATAAACCACATTCAAGAACAATCAGAATTAACAATGCTACCTCAGGAAGATTATCCACAATACGACTACAATTACCAGGACGACCAGTATTGCGATTTTTCGTTGACTCGGGAGCAGGAATCAACTTGCTTAAACGAGGATGCTACCCAGGAAGAACAATAATACCAGACACATAGAAATTCTCCATGGAACATTCCAAATACGAATCCAATTCCAAAATTAAACTAAATTTATTCAACAAAGAGATAGAATTTTCCTTAGTAGATGATAATTTCCCTATCATAGAAGACGGCATATTAGGCTTACCCGGTTTAAATCAATATCGATTCGAACTCTCCAATAAAACATTAAAATTAGATAATAATACCCTTCTGCTGCAGCAAGAACCAACCCTCGCATCGGGAGAAATCGTTCAAAAAATTGTATACTTCGACGGAAAGCCAACGCCAGTATGCTTTATCAATGGTGGTAAGTTTTCAGTCCAAATTTCTAACATTATTGAAAATATAAACACTGTAGATCAAATCGAAAAATTCAAATCTTTGATTCGACTATCGCACATAGAAAAACCTCTTAGAGAACCTATGTAGTATTTTCGTCTGTACCTACTTAAATTATATTTATCTTATTTTCCTTTAAGCATTCGTGAACGTAGTGGTAATGAACTTCAATGTGTTTAGAATTTTTTGTGAAATTTCCGTACTTTGCTATACTTATCGCTCCAGAGTTATCGTCATAAATTTTTACAGGGTTATTGTCTAGATTTACATTGAAGACCTTCATAATTTCTCTAATAGACATTAATTCACTCACCGCTTCCGATAGAGCTACATACTCTGCATACGTCCAGGCTTTTGTCACACACCTTTGTTTTTTAGATTTCCAACCGATTACATTTCCATACAATTTAATTACATATCCAGAAGTAGATTTCCTATCTAAATGATCTCCTGCCCAATCAACGTCCACATAACAATCTATCGTTTCATACTTTTCATTCCTTTTCTAATGTAACCTTAAATCTTTAATATTAAATATTTCAATATTTCGGTACAAATATTTCAATATTCGCAAAGCATATTTAAAATGTGTCTCGCTACAACAATCTTGAAATCTACTTAAGATAATTCACACTATAACTTATATTGGGTCTGGTATTTGTACTAATATACAGCAATGCACCAATTAAGTTCTTGTATCCAATGTCATTTCTATTTATCTCAGCGTTTTCAATTTTTAAATTTGTTTCCGTTGGTGTACAGTACAATTTGCTGTTTTGTAATTTATATTTGTTCGCTAATGATTCAATGTATTTCGTTTGGCTTAGTTTCATTTCATTTTTTATATAATCATACTCTATATTTATTCCAAAATATTCTTTTACTTCACTTAAATCTTTCATTTTAAATTTATCAGGTAATAGCTTCTTTACATTTTGTATCCTTTTTTTGTTTTTACTACAGATTAACAAATCGTCTACATATATTAGCAAATAAACAACATTTTCCCCCTCTCCATGAGTATATAGGAACAACTCTATGTTATTCTTCTTAAAATCCAATGTCGTCACATACCTATCAAAACACTCATACCAGTCCCTCGGACTTTCTTTTAACTCATAATGCGCTTTCGATAATTTACAAACTCTATTCGTTCCGTCTGCATATCCCTTTGCTTGATTTACATATACCTCCGAACTTACTTCGCCATTTAAAAAGGCAGTTTTTACATCCATTTGCTCAATGATTAATCCATTTTGACAACAATATGATAGAAGAGAAGAGAATATATGTCATCAACGACTACGTTTCTTTGTTGAAATCCTCTTACCACTAATCTAGCCTTATACCTGTCATCTGATTTTCTCGTGTAAACCCATTTTACATCTAATACTTCTTTGCCTTTTACCCTCTCTACCAATTTCCAAGTTTTGTTTTTATAGAGACACTCTATTTCTTTATCCATAGCCTGTTTCCAATCTTCACTATTTTCACAACAAATCGCCTCCTCAAATGTACAAAGGATATCTACTCTACAATAATTTGCGTGAATCTCACTACTGTTTTCCTTTTCTGGATACCTTACTGGAGATTTCTTATTACGTGTAGATCTCCTAGGAATCTTTAAGCTTTCAGAACTATTATCATTTTCATCTTCTCTACTTTCTAACTCTTCCTTATTCATGCTGTCCAATAAATAATTATCTTTACTATCATCGCTAACTGCATCGAATGAATTCTCCTCAAAACCGATACATTTTTTGTCTGTTTCTACGACCTCTACATGTCGCTACTGTTATTTTTACACCTAATAGGACTCTCTAACCTACTTCACTATATCCTAACAGAATTCCCATATCTGCCTTCTTATCCCATTTAGAAACTCTTTTTTGTTCTGGCCTTCTTACAAAAACTTTACTTCCATATAGATACAAATTTTCAACACTTGGTTTTCTCTCGAAGAATATTTCAAAAGGTGTCTTTCTCTCTGCAGTGTTTGCTAGTCTTCGATTTTTCAAGTACGCCGCTGTACATACTATTTCCGGTCAGTACTTTTTATGTACTTTCGCTTCCGTTAACAAGCAACGCGCCATGTCCATCACTGTTCTATTATACCTTTCCGCTGTCCCGTTTAATTCATGTACGTAGGTTGGACAATTATTTATTATGATACCTTTATCCCTAGCAAATTTATAAATTCGATTGTTTAAGTATTCTCTTCCATTATCGCATCTTAATACTTTTAACCTCTTGCCCGTTAAGTTCTCAACTTCATTTACAAACTGTACGAGAGAATGAAAGACCTTATCTTTTGATTTTATACAATAAATCCTAGCTATTTTACTATAATCATCGATAAATAAAATAAAATATTTCTCTTCATTTAATCCGGTAGTCTTAAAGATACCGCACACGTCCGTATGAATAATTTCCATTATCTCCCTAGCCCTAGTTCGATTATTTTTGAAAGATAAATTATGAATTTTACTTTCTATATACACCTTACATTTCAACAATTCCTTTTCAAATTTATTCGGTATGCCTGTCACTAGCTGCTCTTTACTTGCCCAAAATATTTAAGTATCTAAAATTTACGTGTCCTAGCATCCTATGCCATCTTTCCTTTTTACTCATCACTACGTTCGCCACTGTTTACTAAGTGCTTCTTCCTTTCAATATACTTTTCATTTTATATGTACCATTCTCTTTGACCGCTAAAGCTGTAAGTTTATTGTTCTCATCTATTATTTTTGCAATATTTCCTTTTGAAATAACCATATTATTATTATCCGTTAACTTGCCGAAACTAATCAAGTTTGCGGACATTTTTTTCACATAAAAAACTTTATTCATATTTATTTTATTTCGTTTTTCAAATGCTTCAAAATAGCTTATAACATTTCATTCTTTTGTTGCCTTTATCGATCTATTATCGCCCAAATATATATTTACCGGTTCTTTAAGGTCGATAGATTTATCAAAATAATTTACATCGTTAATAATGTGATCGGTACAACCGCTATCTAATAGGCATGTTATTTCGTTACCACTTATCTCGTTCATCTCGCTGCTGTGTGCTGCGTGCGCTGTTGCCATCCATGTGCCTGCTCCTGAGTTGCCATATTCGCTCGTGCTGGCTGCTGATTGACGATGGAAGTTTCCACGCTCCCTGTTCGTATTGCCTTTGTTTCCTCTTCCTCTGCTGCGACCACGTGTTGACCCACGCCGATAACTGTTACTGCTTCCCGCTTGGACGCCATTTTGACACTCTCATGCAAAATATCCCACTCTTCCACATTTGAAGCATCCTTCCTTTTTTGCAGCAAAGGCATTAGTTTTCATTTCTCCTCGATTAGACTTATCTTTCTTTTCCGCTATTTCTATTTTATTCTTCACGCACGCTACCGTTTGTTTCTCTTCTTTCACTGCATCTATTATATCCGCTATGTAGCTATACTCTTCGGGTAACGTATTGTTTTCGCACGTTCGCGGGGAGACGCGATCTCGAAGTGCGCGCCAACGGGAGTCGTAAATTCCCGTTACGATTTGCTAATCAACGCCGCGAATCGCTCGATCCCTTATTTCATTTAGGATAATAAGGGTAGTTAAATGAAGGATAACGCTGTTGCTAACAGGTTATTATATATTTTCACAAACCAACAACTTCGGTGTAACACAAAATGAATATTTGTCATGAGATGACTACGAATGAGTGCGACCTGAGTCTCTAGACGGATTATCGTGTATACTGATGGATTTGTTGACTCACTGTATTCGAATTGCTGACCGCTTGACGAGATGCTTGATTGAAACTGCCTGATCTTCGGGTGTAAACCCGGTCGAAGGATGTTGACTGTTCGAAGGATGTTGACTGTTCGAAGGATGTTGACTGTTCGAAGGATGTAAAATCAGTGATGTTCGGAGACGATGCTGTGGCGGAGGAAAGCTAAGGATGGATGTGTCTAGCGCACGGGACCATCGGATTTGTTGGTGACGATTTTGACTAAGGGAGTGAGGGAAATAGTCTTCGTTGTTAATTGGTTAAACGAAGGATCTTAACCGCCCTCGAGAGAAAGTGGTTCGTGGGAGGAAAGTTGCATCATACGTGAGGAAAACCAACTTTCCCTTGTCAAGCTGTAGTAGACAAAGGTCTTTAGAAATGCTTTGGAAACAGACGTTTGTTCAGTTTGAAGGCCTCGACTAGGAAATTCCTAAGATTTATGGAAGATACTTGAGACTATTGAGGGTACGCAGTGAGTATCCGAAGACATCTGGTTGCCATCTTGCCCGCGGTGCGTGGCCTGGGCTAGGTAGAGTGTTACGCGACGTAACACGTATTTATCATGTAATTCAGCTTTTCCCTCTCACTCACTTTTGCGCCTGCACCTTTTAATTCATTTATTAATTTTTCAAAATCGCTAAAAAACGATGCTGAATCACTGTATTTATCAAGACTTATCTTCTCCAATCTCCTTCTGCACACGATCTAGTGCCGTCGATTCTTTCAAGTACACTTCGTCGAACTTTTTCATTATTTCATACGCTGTTTTTTCTTCCCTAATATATTCTAATTGTCTATTTGAGAAGGCACTGTAAATTATATTTATCGTCTTCAGATCCTTTTTATCCCAGTCTGGATTGTCTGTTTCAGTCTTCACTCTAGTTATAACAATATCACATTCTTTATATCTCAGAAACATTGTTATTCTTTTCTTCCACATACCGTAACCCTCACCATCAAATATCGATAGCATAATTTCCGATCTCTCCATTTTAATTGATTTCCTATTCTTTACTCAAGCGTTCCTACGTGCTTGAAGTATTTTTTCTTTTATTTTATATTCTTTGAACGTTTCTTCCCTTACTAAACTCGCAAGACTAAAAACCACGCACTAAATAGCTTGCAAAACTAGTAACCACGCTCTGCTACCATGCTAAGGTATAGAGAGGATTCGAAAATACAAATAGTTTACTTTATTTCGCACACAACAGCTATTCATATATATATTACACTCTGAAGACTTCGATAACCTTCTTGCACGCACGCTTGTTGTCAACCACCTCCTCTAGATTCTCCTAACAGCCTCCAATCGTCTTTTGTCTCTACTGAGACCTGGACGCCCTCTGACGCTTACACAGTGTAAATGTATCATCTACCTAACAAGATCATCAACGTAAAATCCTACCGTCCTCCCGAACATCATAAAACCGAAATAAATAAACAGATGACTGAAATGTTAAACAAAGAGATTATAGAACCCTCCGACTCCCCCTATAACTCTCCTGTCTGGATCGTTCCAAAGAAAATCGACGCATCAGGGAAACAAAAGTGGCGAGTAGTGATTGACTTTAGGAAGTTAAACGAACTAACAGACCAAGACGCGTATCCACTACCTGACATTGACGATATACTATCACAGCTAGGAAATGCGAAATATTTCTCCTCTTTAGACTTATCCTCAGGGTTCCATCAAATACCCATGGACGAGAATTCAAAGAAATACACTGCATTTAGCACACCACAAGAACACTTCCACTATAATAGAATGCCATTCGAGCTCAAGAACGCACCTGCTACCTTTCAAAGAATGATGGATACCACGTTAAGAGGTTTGATTAACAATCATTGTTTCGTTTATCTCGATGATATCATTATATTCGGGCAATCGATAGAAGAACATACTAAAAACTTAGTCATTATATTCCAAAGACTCGGGAAAGTAGGTCTAAGAATACAACCAGATAAATGTGAATTCTTAAAGCCCGAATTAGAATATCTAGGACATGTAGTGACAGCAGATGGAGTAAAACCTAACCCTAAAAAGATAGAAACAGTAAAGAATTTCAAACTACCAAAAAATCCTACTGATGTAAAATCATTCCTTGGGCTAGCTGGATACTATAGAAAATTTATTAGAAACTTCTCTAAAATTGCCAAACCTCAATCTATTTTTAAAGAAGGACATTTAGTATTAATTCTTAACGATCATAAAGAACACAAGATAGATACTGAATGGCCAGGGCCATACACCATTGAAAAAGTGAAAAACCCCTTATTATGAAATAATAGTAAATCACTCGATTAGGAAAATACATGGTAACCGTATTAAACCTTACTTTCCAGGACGATCTTCACCTTCTTCATAGTTAGCTAAGCTAAACGTTATACCCCTTAACGGTAGTTCTATATATCAAGAAAAATTAGCTCATGCATACTTATATAGCGAATCTGTAAACGTAATTATAGGTTTAGACATTAAGGATATATATGCAAAACTCAGCGAAATTAAAAGATTTAGACTAATGTTAACAGAACATTTTAAAAGTGAATGCCCGTATTCCAATGAAATGATTACACGCGCTCGCAAAAGAAATTTAGACAATTTAATCATGCATATTAAATTTATGACACACACTTGTTACCGAAGAGGGTCATTGAATTTTGTTGGATCCATTTCTAGAAGTCTATTTGTAACTCTGGATAACGATAATTTAGAATTAATGAATAAAAATATAGATAAATTTTTTGATGAAAACAATAACTTAAAAACCAATATAACTTACAAAACAAATCTCAAAACTATAGCTTTACCCTTAACTGACAGTCTAGAAGAAATCCTAACAAAAATTGAAAACGCTCCAAAAATCATTAATAATGTATAATCGTATAGAATGCACCTCAATCAAATTACCAACGAAGTAAACTCTCTTAATTATGAACATAGAATTAGAAGTCTTAAGAAATAGGAACTAAGTGTCTTATAAATTATTAGTTATATTCATCTAGCATTACTAGGAACATATGTATATTTAACAAAATAGGATTATTCGATATTATAAGCAAATGCCTACCTTCCAAATTATGTATTCGTGTATTATGTTGTAAAACCAAAGAAAAAAAAAAGACACAGGTATAAGCAATATCTCTAGACCAATAGAGACACCTAGCGCACCTTTAAACACATATTCCACACCTGAAATACAACCATTAGGAGAATTACCTGAAGACACCAATTCAGTCATCCTCGAAGCAAGGCATGTAAGATTCCAAAAGGGCATACAAAAGGAGGCACTACACCGAAAATAAGAGTCTGGAGGACCAGCCGCACTCTAACACTGGGGGAATGTAACGTCAACAAATATCTCCAACCGACTCAGGAAACCTGAACCGCCTTGCATACGACACCGACTCCCAAAATAAAGGATTATGAATTCGGCACGTAGGCATAAGATAAACGAACATCTAGAAGGGCTGGTTCTTGATCGAGGCTTCAGTCTTTCGGTAACAGTTTAATCGCACACTTGTAATCCTATTATAGAATAGAGGTATCTCGAACTCTGGTTCAAGAATCCAACATTTTTTTATTATTATTTTCCCATTACTTTTACGTGACAAGCAAAGCGTAACGATAAACAAACTCCGGGCAAAACAATGTTGCCGCTACGTGCAATCGTCAACCGAGGTTGAATTTAAAGTTTTCGATACTCCCCCGAGTATAAATAAAAGAACACGATCGTTAAGACAGTTAGTATCGAACATTCTTATAGCGAATTAATATCGAACGAACGTAAGCATTACCTTGTATACACATATCGAGCAACACTAAGCGAACGACGACTAATTCTGTACTGCAAATAATTTTAAATACATTTGACTACACTAAGTATCAACTCGTCTGGTCATTAATCAACAACGCGTTTAATCGTCCTCCACATACATGTTGTATAAGCTACTATGTGTATATTTATTTATGTTTCCCATAGTACAGACGTATTCCTTATTTTATTGTAGCTGTGTAATTTCAGTAGTCTTGCATAAAGGACATCTGTTTTGTTGCAATTGTATCAGCTATTAATTGTAATACTTGAAGCGTTTGTATCTAATCGTCATGCATCTGTGGTGGCACTCGACCATGGAACTTTCCAACGGCTTCGCGACACAAAGCGCTATACCTTCAAAGCGTAAAGCCGACACGCCTAATGTACCATCGATATCCCTACAGTTCTTTCGCCGAATATTCGGAAGAATGCATACGCGGCAACCGTTGCGGACATCTAATAAACGCGTGCGTAGTGGAGATATCGAGGGACAACAAAGAAAAGAATCCATTTGGTTTCGAATCAAAGATTCATTCTGCCCCGAGCTGCGGAGTGCGAAAGGTTAAGCGTCATAGCGAAGCAAACGCAATTAGAGATACGTGATTATTGACTCTTGATAGTTAATCGTTAATCGTTAATTGTTGTTCATCGTTAATCGTTAATTGTTTTTGATCGTTCATCGTTAATCGTTAATTGTTGTTGACAGTTAATCGTTAGTCGTTAATTGTTGATCATAAATTGTTGACTGTTGATTGTTAATAATTTAATTAACTTTTTTGTTGAACATCAAGAGTATTTCTTGTGGGCACCTTCACCCACTATCCACCTCACATCGTTATTCTACATACGGAAGGCAAGATTGATATCAAGTTCGAAGGACAGACCGCAGAAGTCTGGTCTCTGCTATTACCACGAGACCTTTCGAGACCGCGCAAGGAAGTGCCGGGCCCCTTGCAACTGGACCCAGTGAAACGAGACCAGCCGTCCGTAAACGCGGCATGTGGCGATGGCTTTAGTATCCCGTCGCATTTTCGTGACGGACAGGGCACCAAGGATCTCTTTCCTCGTGAACACCGGTGTCAATATAAACGTATACCCGTGCAACAAACTACGCGGATCCGCGAACAAAGATACGTACGAGCTGTTCGCGGCGAATCGAGTGGTCGAAGCAAACCGAAAACGCCTTTCGCGAGTCAAAACGCGTCGTCTTTGACGCCACAATGTTAGTGTCACGACCGGCATACTTCAAATCCGATGGACTGACGATGGAGATAAAGATGTGGCGGCACTCGGCGACAATCGGCGGCAATATCGCTGAAGTGTCTAATGAACCATCAACATCCCAACGGTCCTTCCGCCGAAGGTTCTAGAAGAAAGAGCACGTGGCAACGGTCGCGGACGCCTAGCAAATGCAAATGCATGGTGGGGATGTTGAGGGATGACAAAAGAAAGTAATCGGATTCGATCGAAAGTCAAATCATAAGAGCTTCAGTCTTGGAAAGTCACGCCTAGAGTTTGGAAGTGGATTGTAAAGTGAATTGTTGTTAGAAAAAAAATAAAGTTTCTTTTTTTTATTTTTCACCTTAAATTTCTTTTTTTATTTTGTTATTTTACGTGACATTAGCGCATCCGGTATCGGCAACAGCGCGTGAACGACAAATGGCAGCCGCTAGGATTCGTTACAAAATCTTTGTCTCCCGTGCGATTAATTCTGTATTTGGAATAATTTTAAATATATTTGACAATATCAAGTATCAACTCGTCACGTCATTATTTAAATCATCCACCACAAATCCAAAAACAGAATAAGGAAAACAGAGAAAAGAACAAATAGAAAATTAAGTTGCTAACATGTTTTCTATAATAATATTTTAACATCAATATTGTAATACGCAATGTGAAAATGAAAAAATTGGAAGCAACCGAACTACGGATGAAACTAAATCACTTCGCTGCTTGTAAAGATAACTTTTAGTGTTATAAACATAAGTCAAGTAGCAAAGAGCATAAATTGAATTTACCCAAACTCTTCTTGAAATCTGACAAAATGATTCTTTATTTTGTCAAAAAAATCTTTACGTATTTTCCATTCCCATTCGTCGCTTTTTTCAGTGACGTGTTTATCGCTACGTCGAAACTCCGTCGGGTAGCAGTTAATTTCATTTAAAGTAGAAAACTATTCAGAAACGTGTATACGTTACACAGCAACAAACCAGTCACCCTGTTATTACCTCGTTCTCAACAGTTCAAATTTCAGGGACAACCGACTACTTAGTATCGACCCAGTACGTCATATTTACTCGCCAAAAGTATTGTAAACGAAAATTGTAACCAGACGTGCCGTTAGTAACTACCATTTTTCGCGAAACTTCTTTTTCATTTGGCGGAAATTTAAACAAACCCCGAAACACCGTGGCGTTTTGCAACTGTCTTTAATCCTTTAAGATAAAAAAGATTGACGCAAAATTTTGACGGGATGAAATTTCACGATATATTCAGGTGAAACGATGCGAAATTAGAGCGAAGCTTATAATGGGAATATAGTTTGCTTGTCTGTTGTCATAAAATGAGATATGCAGAATATATTAAAAAATAGAGTATATGTAATACGAAACTTTATATTATTCATGTTATTATGGACAAAATATCACAATATGTTCATATATTTAAATCTCCTCCGAAAAAGATTATTGTATGTAGAACACAGTTTAACTGTATTTTGAATTCTTGTTTATCAGATCACAATTGATAAGTTGATATTAGGATGATTATCCTCATTTGAAACAATTTTGTGACTGTTACTTGTCAATATACTTTATATCTTATGTACATTTTAAATATAGTACGCAAACTCGAAGTTACAAGGAACATTAATAAAAATTCAATATTTCAATAACGCCTTTCATGATTATAATTAAATATTTTTTCAAAATGTCGCATCAGTGTTACATCTAGCACCCCCTCCCCCACACACAAAAGTTTACCAATTTATAATATATGTACTAGGAGATTGACAAGTTACGATTTACAGGTTATATAGAATTCTATTTTATGATTTTATAATTTTTCGTTAAATAGAATAATCAAATAACTTGCAATTAGTAAAATTTAATTTGTTTTATCGTCAAACTTGTGCAAGGGAACATATTAATGCTGGTAACTTTAGTGACTTGCAAAATTTCAATAGTGCAAGACAGGCCAGATATTCAATTGCAATTGGTTGCTATCCATATTTTCATCGGTCTTACAATAACCTTATGTTATCAATTATGAATTAAAAAGTTAATGAAATCA
Organism: Bombus vancouverensis nearcticus; assembly: GCF_051014615.1. Classification (NCBI taxonomy): domain Eukaryota; kingdom Metazoa; phylum Arthropoda; class Insecta; order Hymenoptera; family Apidae; genus Bombus; species Bombus vancouverensis. Next base: position 142,152 of record NC_134921.1, on the reverse strand, counting down.
CAACTCACCCAAGGCCAATGGGTATGACTTCTTTTCGAAGATCGATTGAAATCTCGAGATTGTTGTTTGAGATATTCAGTTACCACAAGACAAAAACACCACTCCATTACAGCCGACGTAAACAAAACATGACAGATTCTTCCAATTCTCGGACAACAAACATAGGCTTACATACTTACTGTTTTAAAGTCACAGTCTGTCGTTGAACTTTCGCCAAGTAACTTGATACGTACATATACACGTCCCTCGAAATCAGTTTTCGACGAAAATACATACGTGACATGTTATGTTGCAACCGAACGTGAATTTCTCGCGGGAAATAGCCTGATATCGTTTATTTATGCGTCTCTCAAATACGAATTTTACTATACACTTCGTTTAAGGCACGCCATTTTGCAAAACGATTATCGAAAGATTACTGCTTACATCGAGATCAAGAATAGATTCGCAGGAAGCTGGATGCCGCGATTTCTTCCCGCGCTTTACTTTCTTCCGAAGTTGTGTGTTACGCCGGGCGACCCTCTGCCTGGCCCAGGTCACACACCGCGGGCCAGACGGACACCAGATGTCCGCTCTTCCGTACGGCGTACCCTCAATAGCCTTAAGTATCTTCCATAAATCTCAGGAATTTCCTAGTAGAGGTCCTTCAAACCAAACAAACGTGTTTCCGAGGAATTTCTAAAGACTCTTGTCTACCACGGCGTGACAAGGGAAAGTTAGTTTTTTACATTTCCTCTCCTAAATATCTTATAGTGCTACGTCCACTAATACATTGAATCCAATTACAAGAGCTCTGCTCTAACGTACATATCTATCTTATCTTCGTGCGATAAGTGATTATCTCTCTATCTATGCTCATCAGTGTAATCTAAGTGTTGGAAATATATAATTTATAATTCTGTGAATCACAGTGTTATACAAACTCAATCACCCCTATTATCTCACCGGAAATCAGGGGATCGATCAAGTCGTGGTGTCGATTGTTATAATCGTAACGGGAATTTACGACTCCCGTTGACGTCTCTCCTAGCGACTACGTCTCCCCGCGATTGGTCGAATAAACAAGGTGATTGGTTGATTTCCTGCTGCCATATTCGGTTTCGCCGAGAATCGTGAACACGTACGCTGGAAGCAATGCGGAGTAATTATTTAATTTATTTCATAATATTATTTAACATATATCGTGAAAAGTTCTGAATATTCGGATTCTTCTGTTATCGTTTCATCGTATGTTAGCATTATCAGCTCTCGATATCGAATGACAAACAGAATTTTTCTCATACAAAGTAAGTCACATTAAGTATATGTATATGTATAGTCGAAGCAATGCAATTAAAAATTTTTCCATTTTAATTGGAATTATTTATCACAGACATTTTACCGAGCATTCATTTTATAAATCTTATACATATATATATGTCGGAGATGAAAGAACACCGGAGTCTGTAATTGAACAATTGTAGTTATTCAATCCGATTGTAATTGTTCGAGAGTTGTGATAATGAGCTTGGGCTCGAGGCGATAGTCAGTCGCCGAACGTAGCCGCGGTCACGGGATGAACGCTTTGTCTAACAAAGGTATGGAGTAATTCTATAGCTCTCCTTAAAAGAAATATTCGTGGCGACACGCGCCAGTAAACATTCCAACGGTTTCTGTCCCGTGGCTCACGCAGACCCTATTCTTCGAGTAAGATGATTGCCAGATGTCGATGCGTCTCCGCAGTACATGTTCGGCTAGCTCGAGGGCCCGTTATAAATCTTAAGGTTTAGTCAACTAAAGTCCTTCAAACAGACAAACGGTCTTTGTCCCAACTACGGGAAGAAAGGGGAGACATATTTTTCAACGGGCGGCGTCTCCCACTAGCAACTTTCCCTCGAGGGCGGCTAGCATCTTTTTCTAACCACCGATATGGAGATTGACCAATTAGCAGCAACGTCAATTTCCCTTACTTTCTGAACGAAGGCTTTTCTCGACGAATCCGATGATCTCGTATCCTTAGACACACCCCATTATAGTTTTCCTCTGTGGCATCATCGGGACGGGAAAGGCATTCTCGTTCGCGATCTCACTGATGAAAGGAGTAACCCTTTACGACCAGTGAATATCACGCATCCGACTTAGATTTTGTGAGTACGTTCATCTATCATCCCGTCGACTGCGGATTCGTTATTGAACCTAGGATCATTGTCATTAGTTTCTCGAGTGCCTAACTACCACGGTTACTTGTCCGGCTCTATAATAATCGTATTTGCACTAGTCAATGTCTTCTCTATTGCATAACGACAACATGTAACCCAAACGAAGATTCGTTTCACGCCTCTAATCCTAATTCTAATGTCCGCTCCGACATATATATATGCAATATATATATATATATGTCGGAGATGAAAAGAACACCGGAGCCTTTGGAATTTTGGATAACCCCGCAACATTGTAACCTAGAGTCTACTATAGCTGTAATCAAACAATTGTAGTTATTCAACCCGATTGTAATTATTCGAGAATTGTGATAATGAGCTTGGGCTCGAGGCGACAGTCAGTCGCCGAACGTAGCCGCGGTCACGGGATGAACGTTTTGCCTAACAAGGTATGGAGTAATTCTATAGCTCTCCTTAAAAGAAATATTCGTGGCGACACGCGACAGTAAACATTCCAACGGTTTCTGTCCCGTGGCTCGCCACACGCAGACCCTATTCTTCGAGTAAGATGATTGCCAGATGTCGATGCGTCTCCGCAGTACATGTTCGGCTAGCCCGAGGGCCCGTAATAAATCTTAAGGTTTAGTTAACTAAAGTCCTTCAAACAGACAAACAGTCTTTGTCCCAGCTACGGGAAGATAGGGGAGACATATTTTTTAACGAACGGCGTCTCCCACTAGCAACTTTCCCTCGAGGGCGGCTAACATCCTTTTCTAACCACCGATATAGAGATTGACCAATTAGCAGCAACGCCAATTTCCCTTACTTTCTGAACGAAGGCTTTTCTCGACGAATCCGATGATCTCGTGTCCTTAGACACACCCCATTATAGTTTTCCTCTGTGGCATCATCGGGACAGGAAAGGCATTCTCGCTCGCGATCTCATCGATCAAGGAGTAACGCCTTCGCGATCAGTGATTATTTTCAGACTTAGACTTTGTGTGAACGTTCTGTCGTCATCCCGTTGGCCGCGGATTCGTTATTGAGCCCGAGAACATCGTCACTAGCGTCGCGAGTGCCGAACCGCTGTGATCAACTGTTAAGACTGTAATAATTCTATCATTGCAATAAACTACGCCTGTGTGTACTGTATCAATGGCTAATCCTCGAGAAGATTCATTTGACGCCCACAACCCCATTCCCAGTGATGATCCGACATCAGAAGTGGGATTCGAACGGTTGCGAACGCTGGAAGGGCAGGTCGCTACCATGAGCAACCTGATGCATACGCTAATGCAACGACCAAATACGGGAATCACCAAATTCCCACATTTTAACCCAGAAGTCGCAGGCGCCGACCCAGCCGCGTGGTGCGCGGCTGTTAGCATGGCCATGGAGGACAACCCCCTGCGAGGTGGCGCGCTATACTCTGCCTTAAGTGACTCTCTACAGGGTTCTGCAGCACATTGGCTGGCGCGAACAACGGGAAACGGAGAAATTACTTGGCCTAAAGTTAAGGAACGATTCCTTACACAGTTCGGTGGCCGAGAGACGACGTCCTCATCGTTAATCAAGGTATCCAGGGAACCGCGGGGAGCGGGCGAATCCACGGGGGCGTTTGCCGGCCATGTCCGCTCCCTCCTGCAGATGCGGTGGCAACATTCTACGCTAGACGAAATACTTAACGCTGTCACTCTCTACATATTAATTCCACACGACCAACGTCTTAAACGACTGGCCCTCACGAGCGATATCAGAACGGAGGACCAATTCCTGAGCGAAATGCGACCCTTTTGTTACGAAGAAGAGTCGACATCTTCGCCGAGATATGCACCGGCGGAACCCGAAGCTAAGCGACGCAAGTTATCGGGCCACCAGACGAGGTGTCATTACTGTGGTACTCTCGGACACAGAATCAAGGACTGCCGCAAGAGGATGCAGGGCGAACAACAGAGGGATGCACGACGCCAGGAAGGAAACCGACCGGCCGCACCGTCCAAGGTGGTCTGCTACAGGTGTCATGCGGAAGGCCATATCGCACCTAACTGCCCGGCACGACGGGACGGTAGACCAGGCCTCAAGGATGAGCGTAAAGTCAACTCCTGCGTGGTGGAGTCCCCAGCCGGTAGTCTAAGTCATCTGGGTGAGTCGTTCCCATTTTACTTCGATTCCGGAGCCGAGTGCTCATTAATTAGAGAATCTGTCGCTCCGAAATTCTCCGGAAGGAGAACGACAGATATAGTAGTTATGCGAGGAATAGGAAACACCTGCGTTAAGAGTACCTCCCAGATCTTATCTACGGTGCGCATTAACTGTTTTACATTGGAGATAACCTTCCACGTTCTGGCCGATAGTCACTTACATTATGATATCATGATTGGCCGCGAGATCTTAAGCCAGAGTTTTGATGTAACTATTACACGGAATAGCGTCGATATTTGTAAAACGAAGACTATTAATGCCTGTAGTAAAACCTCCGAGGACGAGATCAATATCAATGCGGTTGACACTGACGTAGTTGGCAACGATAAAAGTCGGTTAATTTCTGTCCTCGAGAAATTCAAAGATTCATTCATTACGGGCTTCCCACGTACTCGCGTAAGCACGGGCCAGTTAGAAATACGGTTAATCGATCCTAATGTTACCGTGCAAAGAAGCCCCTACCGACTTAGCGAAGAAGAGCGTAGGATAGTGCGTGAGAGAATAGACAAGTTAATTAGAGCAAAAATCGTGAGGCCGAGCAGCTCGCCGTTCGCGAGCCCTGTCTTACTTGTAAAGAAGAAAGACGGCTCAGATAGACTGTGCGTAGATTTTCGGGCACTAAATAAAAATACGGTCGCGGACCGGTATCCCCTACCCCTCATCGCGGATCAAATCGCGAGATTGCAGAAGGCGAGATACTTCATTAGCCTGGACATGGCCAGCGGATTCCATCAAATTCCCATTCATCCTAATTCGACGGAATATACGGCGTTCGTTACACCCGACGGGCAATACGAATACGTGACTATGCCGTTCGGTTTGAAAAACGCACCATCCGTTTTCCAAAGGGCCATTCTCAACGCCTTAGGCGACCTCGCGTATTCGTTCGTTGTTGTTTACTTGGACGACGTCCTAATTATCGCCGACTCAATAGATCAAGCTCTAGAAAGGTTGAGCACCGTATTAGATACCCTCGTGAAAGCCGGATTCTCCTTTAACTTTTCGAAATGCTCCTTTTTAAAGACATCGGTACTCTACTTGGGATACGTAATCCGTAACGGAGAAGTCCGTCCAAACCCGGGTAAAATACAAGCCTTGAGTTCTTTACCTGCACCGTCCACCGTCACACAACTTAGACAATTCATAGGTTTGGCCTCTTATTTCCGAAGCTTCGTTCCCAAATTTTCACAAGTAATGAAACCCCTGTACGCACTTACCTCGAGTAACAAGAATATACCTTGGACGGATAGGCACGAACAGATAAGACAAAAGGTAATTTCCGTTCTGACTGACGCGCCGGTTCTGATGATATTTGACCCCAATTACCCCATAGAACTACATACGGACGCTAACTCGGAAGGATATGGAGCCATTCTAATGCACAGGGTCGAAGGCAAAAATCGAGTAGTGGAGTATTATAGCAAAAGGACTAGCCCTGCGGAATCTAGGTATCATTCCTACGAATTGGAAACGTTAGCAGTTGTAAACGCCGTCAAACACTTCCGTCATTACTTACACGGACGAGAATTTCTCGTCGTCACCGATTGCAACTCCCTGAAAGCATCCAGTAGTAAGGTACACTTGAACGACAGGGTTTACAGATGGTGGGCTTACCTGCAAACTTTTACCTTCGACATTATGTACCGGGAAGGTAAACGAATGGCCCACGTAGATTTCTTTTCGCGAAATCCCGTAGACTTGGATCGCAGTACGTTTAGCAAAATCGTAGAGAAAGAAATTAACCTAACCGAAATCTCCGACGATTGGCTACTAGCGGAACAACGTCGCGACCCACAAATTGCCGAGATCGTCGATAAATTACAGAACGAAGAGCTCGCGGAAGATGTCGCGAATACGTATGAGTTACGGTCCGGCACCCTTCACCGTAAAATACAGAGAAAAGGTAGAACTCTCTGCCTGCCCATCGTTCCGAGAGGGTTTAGGTGGTCTGTTATTAACCATGTGCACCAGTCCATTATGCACTTAGGTTGGGATAAAACGCTTGAGAAACTGTACGAGTATTACTGGTTCGAAGGAATGGCGAAGTATGTTCGCAAATTCGTAGAGAACTGTCATGCTTGTCGAGTTTCAAAGGCGAGTTCGGGTAGAGTACAAGCCGAACTACACCCCATACCTAAGACCAGTATACCTTGGCATACGGTTCATATGGACATAACGGGCAAACTAAGCGGTAAAAACGATTCGAAGGAATACGTCGTTGTGTTGGTCGACGCCTTCACCAAGTTCGTATATTTGCACCATACCCGTAAGTTAGACTCCGTTAACACCATTAAAGCGCTTAAGTCCGCTATATTTTTGTTCGGCAGTCCCTGCCGGATAATAGCGGATCAGGGAAGATGTTTTACGGGCAAAGAATTTCGCGACTTTTGTCAAAGTAAACACATAAAACTCCATTTAATTGCGACCGGAGCTAGTAGGGCCAACGGGCAGGTAGAGCGTATTATGAGTACGCTAAAAAACATGTTCACAACAATAGAAACCACCGGGCGGTCCTGGCAAGACGCGATCGGGGAAATACAACTAGCCTTGAATTGTACCACCAACCGCGTGACTAAGTCAAGCCCGTTGGAACTACTAATCGGTAAAACAGCGAGACCCTACGGCTTATCCCTACCCGACAGTATCGAAGAAAGAGAGGTAAATATCTCCCATGTAAGACAGCAGGCGATAAAGAATATAGAAGCAAGCGCCAAATACGATAAGGATAGGTTCGACGAAAACAAAGCTAAAATAGTTAGGTTCAACCTTGGCGATTTCGTATTACGCAAGAACGAGGAACGGAACCAGACGAAGTTAGATCCGAAATTCAGGGGTCCGTTCGTAATAGCAGAGATTTTGGAAGGAGATAGATATACCCTAAAAACCTTAGACGGCAAACGATCATATAAGGACAGACACGACAGACTGAGAAAGATGCCAGAAGGTTGCGTCCCTGCTGAGTTAGACGTCTGCGGTGATGACGACGGCGGTGATAATAACGATGCAAGTACACTGACCTCAGAGGATCATTAACACTGCGTTGTGGTCATAGTAATACACCGAGTGGTTTTATGTGCTTTTGTTGTAACCCGGTGAGTGGGTTGATGTGCTTTTGTTGTAACCCGGTGAGTGGGTTGATGTGCTTTTGTTGTAACCCGTTGAGTGGGTTGATGTGCTTTTGTTGTAACCCGTTGAATGGGTTGATGTGTTTCTGTTGTAGCCCGTTGAGTGGGTTGATGTGCTTTTGTTGTAACCCGTTGAGTGGGTTGATATGCTTTTTGTTGTAACCCGTTGAGTGGGGTTACGTGCTTTTGTTGTAACCCGTTGAGTGGGGTTACGTGCTTTTGTTGTAACCCGTTGAGTGGGCTTACGTACTTTCTGGGTGTAATGCACCCAACGTGGCAATATGATCCAACAAACTGAGGTTCACCAGTGTACGAAATCGAAAATGATCTGTTATGTCATTACGGTCTGACTGGCGACTCACAGAACGCACCTGACACTTTGAGTACAAATTATAACATTACAAATTCCTATTCTCTTTTATTTTTCTGTTGTCAAACCTCCGAACGAAACTTTGTTATTGCACTGGACCCTTGACTTACTTAGACATTTAGTTAAATCGTAAACAATGTCGGTTGTAGCGAATCTAATGTAAGAAATACGATATTTTAGTTACACACGAGGACGTGTGATAGTCAGGATGGCCGTGTCGGAGATGAAAAGAACACCGGCGCCTTTGGAATTTTGGATAACCCCGCAACATTGTAACCTAGAGTCTACTATAGCTGTAATCAAACAATTGTAGTTATTCAACCCCATTGTAATTATTCGAGAATTGTGATAATGAGCTTGGGCTCGAGGCGATAGTCAGTCGCCGAACGTAGCCGCGGTCACGGGATGAACGTTTTGCCTAACAAGGTATGGAGTAATTCTATAGCTCTCCTTAAAAGAAATATTCGTGGCGACACGCGACAGTAAACATTCCAACGGTTTCTGTCCCGTGGCTCACGCAGACCCTATTCTTCGAGTAAGATGATTGCCAGATGTCGATGCGTCTCCGCAGTACATGTTCGGCTAGCACGAGGGCCCGTTATAAATCTTAAGGTTTAGTCAACTAAAGTCCTTCAAACAGACAAACGGTCTTTGTCCCAACTACGGGAAGAAAGGGGAGACATATTTTTCAACGGGCGGCGTCTCCCACTAGCAACTTTCCCTCGAGGGCGGCTAACATCCTTTTCTAACCACCGATATAGAGATTGACCAATTAGCAGCAACGCCAATTTCCCTTACTTTCTGAACGAAGGCTTTTCTCGACGAATCCGATGATCTCGTGTCCTTAGACACACCCCATTATAGTTTTCCTCTGTGGCATCATCGGGACAGGAAAGGCATTCTCGCTCGCGATCTCATCGATCAAGGAGTAACGCCTTCGCGATCAGTGATTATTTTCAGACTTAGACTTTGTGTGAACGTTCTGTCGTCATCCCGTTGGCCGCGGATTCGTTATTGAGCCCGAGAACATCGTCACTAGCGTCGCGAGTGCCGAACCGCTGTGATCAACTGTTAAGACTGTAATAATTCTATCATTGCAATAAACTACGCCTGTGTGTACTGTATCAATGGCTAATCCTCGAGAAGATTCATTTGACGCCCACAACCCCATTCCCAGTGATGATCCGACATATATATATATAGATATATATATCGTACATAAAACAAAATACATCTAAAAAATAATAATAATAAGGAACCTCTGATGGAAATGCTTCCGCAAACATTGTCCGAACGACGATCACCGAAGCCTAGGGAAACAACAAAAAAGGAAAAAACATTAAAATCGCAAAAACAACCATAATATGCGAATATCCAAACTTACGAAAAATAACTCGAAGAAGGAGGTCCTTGTTGTGGGAGAGCAGCGGAATTGCGCGTGTTGCCCGAGCAAACATCGAGGTGATAATGATGCTGCAGCCGCCGGCCCTTGCACGCGCCGAAGAAATACGGGTAATTCCCGCGGTACAAAACATAGAAGTTTCTCGCGGAAAAGACTAGATCAGCATGGAATGCTTCAAGCCTCCTAGACACTAGCTCAGCAGAAGCACAGGACCGATAAAAACTAAGTCGAAATACGGAATTTACATTTTGTCACGTACGATTCCAAGAAACCCAAACTGCAACATCCCGATTCCCACGGATGCGTACCCCCAGTGGACCACCACCCCGTGGGGGATGGCATTATAAATAAGCGAAGCAACATAGAGCAGCGCTCATTATTATTCTGGTGAACATTCTTATTACGCTCATTATATTTTGTGTTCATTGTTATTACGGATCATTCGTATTACGTTCATTATTCTTGCGTTCATTATTATAGTGATCATTGTTATTACCGTTCATTATTCTTGTGCTCATTATATTTTGTGTTCATTGTTACTACGTTCGTTATTGCGCTCATCATTGCGTTTAGAAATCTTGTATAGTATTTTGCGTTTCGGGGTCTTTAGTTTTTCGGTCAAGAAAAGAGAACCGCGACTAAGTAAAAGAAAGATTTTATCTTTGAAGTCCTCATTTCATCGCTTAGACAGAAACGCGCATTGTAATTGCGGTATTAATCCAGTTAGTAAATTGTTCAGTCTGTATCGAAATAGATAAATAAAGTAAAAGTTGATAGTAAACTATATTCGAGTTCAAGTAATAAACCCAACAAAAACTTCGACGACCACCGGAGCAGCTGAGGTAATGGCACCAGACAGCACCTACTCCTCAAGGTAAGAAAATTAATTTTGAAAATTTCCTTCTTCTCTGATAATCTCGTTGCCCTCGAGAATCGAATTAGAACTTCCTATCATCGATCTCGTTTTATTTTCGTGAACGGTTTTGAAGATAGAATCATTGTTTAAACTTTAAACAAAGGAGTTGTCCGCTGTGTCGGCTTGTGCGAACGGTATTTTCAGCTACTGAAACACCCACTGATCTTCGCATTCCTCCTCCCATTGTTGGCAAAATATTGTCCGTCTTTGGGCAAGGCTTGCGAAATCACACAAGTCCCGCACAGAGAGGACCATTAAATACATCGTCGGGGTCAATCGAAAATTAAGAACAATACCGGCATTGCTATTAACCGATATTCTTGCCATCATTGCATGCGATTGTAAGAGAGAAATAGCAGAATAATTTCCCTTCGAAAATTTAACCAAAGGATCGTTCGCTGTGTTGGCTTGTGCAAACGGTGTTTTCGATTATCGAAAACACCCATCGATCTTCGCATTCCTCCTCCCACTGTTGGTAATATATTACCCGTCTTTGGGCAAGGCTTGCGAAATCACACGAGTCCCACACAGAGAGGATCGTTAGAATCATCCTCGATTATTAAACTCAAAAGGCAAGAAAATCATGGTAACAGAATCCATCGTAGTAAATGAATTGAGTTTCGGTTCTAACGGCAAACTACTACAGCGAAATTAAAAGAGAAGAAGAAGTCAAACGTAAAAATAAATTTATATAAAACAACGAAAAATCTCACATTCCTATCCAATCCAGCAACGCTAAAATATATATATCCGGCTAATAAAATATATATATAAAGGTAATAATCTAAGCAATTCTACATTCAAATAAAAATCCGTTTAACGAGGACAAATATTTATTGTTCCCAGCTTTAATCCTCTCCCGTGCCAATATCCCTGCACATAGCAGGTTAGCCGAAAAGTGGAAATCGTTTACCAGTTGCATTAAGCGTCAGTTAACGCTACCCATTAAACGAAAAAAAATAATAAAAAATAAAATATTTTGAAATAGTCCTTAGACTATTTCTGGTGGCAGCAACTACCGTATTAATTAGAAATCTAAATCAGTATTACATACACAATAATATCAATTCAGTTTATTTCCCTTCAGATTAAATTCAAACTCGAACGAAAAAAAAAATTTTTTCAGTAAAATTTAAACTTAAGATTTGATCGATTTAAACAAACAAATTGATACGTAACATTAGAGATTTAAATTTTTGGTGGCAGCGGTGGGATCCGCTTCACGGAGGATTAAAGTTGGTTTAAACGGTTCGATTCGCTCCACAAAGAATTAAAGTTGTTACGATTATCGATAAAATATATACCTAAGAAATAATGTCGACTAAATTAGAATCGTTGGACAAAGACATGATCTTGATGTTGTCGGAAAAACTTAAAGCATGGGATGCGAATTTTCGCGACATGAGTACAACAATGAATAAATTACAAGACGATGTGCGTTCACTGAAAATAAAAAAAGAAATCAAGACACCCGTATCATCGCCGATAATTTCCCAAGCGACAATACCGATAGAAGTTAATCCCCAACCAATTAAGATTAAAAGATGCAATAGAGACAGTACCAGTGTTCGACGAACATCGACCCTCGGTATTTCGATTTTTAAGAGCATGCGAGCGCGCACGAAACATGGTTCCTAGGCATCAAGAATCTCAGTTAGTAAAATTATTAACGAATAAGCTTCGCGGACACGCATTTCTCGCCATAGAAGACACAGAAGTAATAAGTTTAAACGATTTCGGGAATAAATTAAAAGATATGTTCGGTCCGGGAAAAACGGTTAACGAATATAAAGGGGAATTAGCTACAATATTTCAACGACCGGGAGAAGATATTTTGGACTAGATAGAACGCGTCAAAGATCTCAGACTGGCGATAATGAACGGGGAAAGGTACGAGTACGGCACCGTATTTCAAGATAGGATAGATCGAGACACGAGGGAAGCTTTCGTTAAGGGGCTTCCAAACGAGGTGTATTTACGAGTAAAGATAGCAGGATACCAATCCTTGGACGATGCGTACCGCCAAGCCGTGAAAGCAACACGAGAACTAAAACAAGTGAACAATAGAATTCGATACCAACGTTCGACACCTTCGAATAATTATAACCGAAACAACCGCCAGAACTGGAGATTTGTACCGCCGTCGCGGAAACATCTAAACAACCCGGGAATAGAAGAAAATGTTAGAAAAGAAGCAAGAGCAATAATTTGGGAAGAAAAATGCATAAATAAATACCTCGATAGAGATCTAAATCAAAAGAGAGATGCTGATCATTTCAACCAATCAACTTTTCAATGCAAACACCATTCCGTTGCTGTGATAAGGGATAATGTCACGTTAAATAATAAGAGGACGCACGGTGCCATAGACAGGATCATGAGTGAGAAATTTCCTGAGTTACCAAACAAGATAAATAATATTAGTGCCAAAGAACTTTCAGACGAAGCAGAAACTAGGAAATTGAACGACGAGACGACAGGCAATGCTTATCCACTGCATAATATCACAGAGATATTGGACCCGCTGGGAAGTGCGAATTGCCTCTCCACGTTCGACTTGGCAAAGATACAAAAGCAAGACTCCACGAATTTCGTGAATGTCTCAACCATAATAGGAAAAGAGATAGCGAGTGTATCTCACTCAAAAACTTCTATAAAACCATCAGAAGGAAACTTTATCGAACTCAAAGCCAAATCATTAAATTGCAAGGAAGATCACACTATAGAAAATAAAAATATAGCTATCCCTAAATCCAAAACAGAATCTATAAGCAAAAAAGTTTGTAATAAAAATTCAAAGAATAATTCCAAATCTACCAAAAATATTCCTAAATGTTCCATACAAATAAATAATAATTTAATTATAATAAGCACTTCCAGTGAAACTATTCATCCTGAAAAGGTAGAGAAAAATAAAGGTGTTGTGAATAAAGTAAATAAAGAAGGAAAAAGGGTAACTAAGGAAAAGGATTCTAAACATTTTCAAGCTGAAGAAACGCAAGTTCAACGAGCCCAGAGAAATCAAAAGGGAGAAAATAGGGAATCACCAGTTGAAGATATATATAAAAACTTGAATACACTAGCCATTGGATTATAATTGGATTAAAAATACTTTATTGGTTACTACATCTAATATTTGACGTAGGTAACATAGTAGGTAGTGCTGATCTTATGATTCCCCCAGGAAAATATAGATGGTATCACGCTATACTATATACAAAATATTTTTGGGTTAATATGGCTGCGGCACTTTCAAAAATTTGTATTTTCAATGCTATTAGCAAGCAATTGGATAATTGGATCGATGTCAGTAAACTTGCGTCTTGGCGCAAAATAAAAACTAAAATGAAGGAAAGGAAAATTCTCCCCGCACGAATTAGTTTTGGACATCTAGCCAGAGAACCTACTGGTGAAGTAATAATCGAAGAGAACATGGAACCAACATACTCAGAATATCTCGAAGATCTGTTCAATAAAATTTACACCGTACAACGAATGGCAAGAGAAAATTTGATAAAATCCAAACTAAGATCAAAGGAATATTACGATCGATGAATCAACCCTCAAGATTTTAAAATAGGAGATTCGATATATTTACTAAAAGAACCTAGTAAAGGAAAATTCTCCGATCAATATACTGGACCACACAAAGTGCTAGAAATCTTGCAGAACCAAAACGTCAAGATTGAAGTAAAAATGGGATTCCGCGAACGGTGCACTTAAACAAGTTAAAACTAGCGCATAATCGAAATAAACAATGAATAAAGTGATTTCAGTGGGCAACGTAGTGCCGTAGTGTATGTTGCAGTGCTGTTCGTCGAATGACACAGATAGCGAAAACATAAAAGAAAAGAAAAGGAAAATTATTATATGTGATTCAATTATTGTTTAAATATAAAACGTGTTAACTCAATGAATAATTAACTAGTGAAAGTGAAAGTTACCTTGTGAACAAGTGATCAACATACAAGAAAGTGTACGTGCAAGTATAGGTTATGGATCGTTGTTCGTGGTACATAATGTACGACAGCTACCTAAAATAAGTGAATAAATTAGTTTCAATCGTCTCAGTGCAAAATACAAGGTTACTAAATGTTATAACTATATTGTGGATAAATCAAAAGGAGGTGTGACACTGTTCGTCGAATAATACAGATAGCGAACACCTAAAAAGAAAAAAAAGAAAATTATCATGTGTACTCCAATCATTGTTTGAATATAAAACGTGTTGATTCAATAAATAATTAAAAGAGTGAAAGTGAAAGTTACCTTGTGAACAAGTAATCATCATACGAGAAGGTTTACGTGCAAAATAGGTTATGGTTCCCTGTTTGCGGAACACCATGTACAACAGCCAGCTGAAAAATAAATGAACAAATTAACTTCAATTGCCTTAATGCAAAATACAACAGTACTAAATGTTATAACAATACTGTGGAAGCATGGCACTGTTCGTTGAATAACACAGATAGCGGAAACTTGAAAAGAAAAGGTTTATTACGAGTGCTCCAATTACTGTTTGAACGCAAAACGTGTTAGTTCAACGAATAACAATGAAAGTACAACCTACCTCGTGAACAATTAATCACTATACAAGGAAGTGTACATGCATGAATTTCGCAGGTTAATAAGAAGAAATAAAATAGCTGATAAAGTATAGAAAGCTGTTAGAAAATAATCAAGATAGATTAATTGAGAGTTAGTAATAAATATAACCGGAGTAAAAGGATATTTTGTTATGCATTAATCTACGTAGTATTGTTATGTTATTTTGTAATGCCCAATAGGGGTCGCACATACAATGCATTATACACATATTGAATTAAATAAATTAAACACCACCTTTATGACCACAGATATAAGACGATTGAAGGCAGCCGTAGTAGAAGGCAGCCGTAGTAAGTATCCAAGGCATATCAAAGAATCGGATGATGTTGTGGGAACGATCCAGGTAAGTGACGCAGCATCGAAAGAGCAGAATCTGAAGAATTACAGACAATGTTAATCTAACAAATAAATTTTAATCATTAATAAGGGTACTAATTCATATCATGCATAAAATAATAACAAATAGCAAGTACAAGCAATAATAAATTAATAGGGAAAATAAGAAAGGTTAATAAACACAGAAATGGGTTAGAAATTACAATGTCAATCTAACAAATAAAATTTAATCACTAATAAGGAAACTAATTCATATCATACACAAAATAATAACAAATAGCAAGTACATGCAATAATAAATTAATAGGGAAAATAAGAAAAGTCAATAAACACAGAAATAGGTTAGAAATTAATCAAGATAGACTAACTAAATATTAACAACAAGACATGACTGAACTCGGTGCAAAGGAATAAAGTTATGCTACACGAAAATAACTGGTAACACAATACACAAAACATTAACTAAATTAAACAAGACTTACATAAATGCAAGTCACGTATAATCAAAACAATAACTATTGAAATTCGGTAACAATACAATCCATGCTATCACATTAAAGTAGCACACGGTATTGACACAGACAATATCATGAAATACAAAACAATATTACAAAAACACTACTAAATAAAATTATAATGATTAACAATTAATTAGCTATTTCAACAACACGTTACTGTTGACATTAAACCAACGCCATACCAAAGAGACACGCGAGCGGCCATGTTGAAAAATTCGTCGCACATACAAATAATAGCCAATGCAATGTAATACAGCATCATAATAGCAATGTTAGGTACTAATAAAAAAAAAACAAACAAAAAAAGAGAGAGATAAGGAAAATATATATATAATAAATAACAACTAACATAATCATAACATATTATATATATTATATTATATACAGAGATACAGTCTTCGTACAAAGGAACAGGTCCGAACGAAACTTATAAAAAATAAAAATAAATAATATATATATACATTAACTATTTTTGTATGTGTGTGCAGAACGGATGGCGAATTCATCAACCATTCTCTGAACGACGGATGGAAATACATGTAGGTGTTGTCCAGACGTTTCATGAGGAATCCAGAGAGCATTTTGAATCTTTGCAGAAAATCCTCCCATGCATGATCGTTACAATAATCTGACTCATCTCGAAAGAAATTTTTTTAGTCCAAGGAATAGCAATCCGCACCGTAGAACTGTAAGGCACCTGTACGCCACCCACGAAACCAAATACTTTTGCTATCCACCTGTAAACAAACAACATTTATAACTATACATATAATTCTCACTTATATCTACCAATATATATACACGCATGTTGTAAAGTAGGCGATATTTATAACACTCACTTTCATTGATAATGCAAGTGACTCATAAAAATAAGCCGTCATATTTACCATTACACGCACATATATATATATTCAAAGACAAGCTATATTTGTAATATCTATTCCTATTGATAATATATACTTATATATTCATAACAATAAAACAAATCTCATCTATACTACTTACCAATACGTATGCATATATGTATATAATTATAACCCAAGTAGCATTCATAATATTTATTTTCACTGATAACATGTACGTAAAACCTAAAATAAAACAAAGGTTTTAACAATAAGAAAAAAAAAGAGAAAAAATACATATAAATATAAAAATTTTCTTTTTCTATATATATATATGTCGGAGATGAAATGAAAACCGGAGCCTTCCCTATGCAATTTTGAGGAGGCCTTTTAATGCTTTAGCCCAGATTTTATCATAACTGTAATTAAGTAATTGTCATCTGTAATTGTTTGACATTTGTGAAAAGCGAAAGTGGGTTCGAGGTGACAACTGGTCGCTGAACGTAGCCACGGTCACGGGATAAACGTTTTGCCTGACGAAGGTGTGGATTGGTTGTATTGTTCTCCCTAGAAATCACATAGAATTGTACTTTAGAAATGTCGATATAATGGGACACACGTTGTATGAGGAATTAATCTCCAGACAGAAACTGCCTAGCAACGGCGTTTGGATCTTTCTCGATGTTTCCAAGGAGTATATAACAAACTTTTGACAGATATTGCCTAGCAACAACGATTGGAACCTTCTCGATGTTTCCAGAGAATATAACAAACAAATGCAGTCGTATTACGAAAAAGATTTTAATCAGAGAGGCATTCGTGTGATCGCCTTGGAAAGTGATACATCAAGTAATTTTTTCCGAGTGATTCGGCAAACGTATTTTTTTGTGTTATAAAAATTGTTTAAAGTTTTCCCGTTGACCGTGGATTCGTTTGAATCCCGGATCATTGTTTATAGCGTAAATTAAATTTAATATTTGTAAATTTATCAATCGTTAATTTTCATTATTCGTTAAATTAGTAAATCGTAAGATATATTATTCGTTTCTTTTATTGTTCGATAAAACTTATTATTCTTTAATCTAATTAATAATTTAATTTATCATTTGTTAATCAATCATATCATTTATAAAAATTCATTATTCATAATATTTGTAAAACCTTGTTTATTCGTGTAAATATATTCTCTGTTTTGTAAAACAATGGCTAATTCAAACGAAGAGTCGTTACGCGCCTTAAATCTTAATGTTAACCCGACATATATATATTAATAATAATAAAAGGTTATTCTTATTTCTAATAATTATACCATGATATACCGACACAAAGACGCACCACACAGAAGAAACTAATAGAGAACGCTTTAAGCTTGGCAAACTTACCGCCCGACGAATTTGCATACACCATAACCAAAACCCAGGACACATGGCTCTGATCACAGGAGAAGCGGTCCATATAGTCGAATGCATTCCGGTATCACACCACAGGAACTCCGCCCGGACGTGCGCCAAACGTCGCGATATTCAGCACCATCGTCGTTGGCCACGAGCGGAATATATACCCAAAAAGACCTCGACGCACTACGGGACCACGTCATGTTCCCGGCAGAAAAATCTGCAGTCTTGAACACATTGGCCAGAGGAGCGACAGGAAAAACAATCGTCCCTGGAACAGTAAACATCCTGGGAATGATGGACGAAAACACATTAAGGACAATAGCGAAAAATACCGTATCAAGCTTATGGACTGGTTTCATGGAATTTGGAACTGTCAGTGCAGCAATATTTGGAATACTCGTAATGTTTAAATTAATCAAGACGATAATAGATATAGCCATATACGGATACCAGTTACGTGAAACTTACGGATGTGGAATCGCCCTATTAGGAGCAATATGCGGCTCAGTCACCCACCTGCTACTATATCTCAAAGGAAGACGAAATATCGATGATCAAACATCACAACCTCAAGGGATATCGATAACACCGGTAGTCACTCAACAACCAACGACATCTACGTCCGCCTTGAGCGAACTCAGAGACACCATCAGTCAAATTTCCTTTGGAAATTTGAACTCCAAGGGCGGGGGTGTCACGTCCCGCGCTCCGCACGCGCCGTAACAAGAACAAGAAAACCATTCTATACAAAACGCGCGAATAAGGATTTGAATGCACAAACGAACACACGGCGCTACGAAACTAAAGGAAGGATTAACAAAACGAGGGCGACTAATAGATCCAACCAATAAACAAAACACATATACACACAACTCTAAATAAACCTACCAATAACCGACTTGCAATTTGAAAACTTGTGGTTCAATATAATATAAATCCAACCAGTATAAAATAAAATAAATAGAACCAGCTAATGGATTGAACGAGTTACGAACCAAACAAATAAACCAGGAAATAAGAATAACTACAAAAGGGGAAATAATTGAAACGCCAGGAATACATGTATATATAAATATATTTTAATCAATCAACTTGGAGAGTTGCATATAAGTATAAACATATATGCCAGACATGTAATAAACTAGTAAATATTAGAGACAGTACTTCCAATACTATGCAACAAATACAATATTATCAATTTATGAAATATAAGTATATATGAAGTCAAAAACTAATAGTCTAACGAATACATAAAACATACAATATTGTATTATTAAAGAAATAAAAGTTACATTGTCAGAAACATATATATATGTGTGCGCATTCTATCAAACAGTAATCTAAGATACATACTTAAAACTAGCCTACATTCTGGTAAAGAGTTATAAAATAAGAACTACATTACGAAACATGCATGTCTATATATAAATATATATAATCTATATTCTAAACTAAATTACTACTAATGTGTGCGCATTCTACATTATTAAATCAAATTAGTAATCTAAGATACATACTTAAAACCAGCCTACATTCCGGTAAAGAGTTATAAAATAAGAACTACATTACGAAACATGCATGTCTCTACATAAATATATAAATAATCTATATTCTAAACTAAACCACTACTAATAATCTACAAAAGAAATAGAACACACAACGCAACACTTGGGACTAAGCGACAACCTATCGATAGGCCAAACGCTCAAAATAATTAACACCGCAACGACTTGAGGAATTCTATTATCAAACACAAGTATGTAAACACACATTAAACACACAATAATCTAGAAACAAAACCTTCAATACTATGTTGCCACAATACAAGATATATATGTATATATGAAATCAAATGATTGACACATAACCTCAAATACACAACATTATATCGCTAAGGAATCTAAATGAAAATCACATTGCCAGAAATATATACATATATACGTGTGCGTGTGCGTGTTCTATCTTATTAAATGAAGTTAATATAAAATAAATATCGTATGATAATAAATAAATAAATTTCGTATGAATACTACACTGCCAGAAGAAATATGCATATGAATACGTATATGTCGGAGATGAAAGAACACCGGAGCCTTTGGAATTTTGGATAATCCCGCAACATTGTAACCTAGAGTCTACTATAGCTGTAATTGAACAATTGTAGTTATTCAACCCGATTGTAATTGTTCGAGAGTCGTGATAATGAGCTTGGGCTCGAGGCAACAGTCAGTCGCCGAACGTAGCCGCGGTCACGGGATGAACGCTTTGTCTAACAAAGGTATGGAGTAATTCTATAGCTCTCCTTAAAAGAAATATTCGTGGCGACACGAGACAATAAACATTCTAACGGTTTCTGTCCCGTGGCTCGCCACGTGCAGACCCTATTCTTCGAGTAAGATGATTGCCAGATGTCGATGCGTCTCCGCAGCACATGTTCGGCTAGCCCGAGAGCCCGTTATAAATCTTAAGGTTTAGTTAACTAAAGTCCTTCAAACAGACAAACAGTCTTTGTCCCAACTACGGGAAGATAGGGGAGACATATTTTTCAACTAGTGGCGTCTCCCACTAGCAGCTTTCCCTCGAGGGCGGCTAACATCCTTTTCTAACCACCGATATGGAGATTGACCAATTAGCAGCAACGCCAATTTCCCTTACTTTCTGAACGAAGGCTTTTCTCGACGAATCCGATGATCTCGTGTCCTTAGACACACCCTATTATAGTTTTCCTCTGTGGCATCATCGGGACAGGAAGGGCATTCTCTCGCTCGCGATCTGATCGATCAAGGAGTAACGCCTTCGCGATCAGTGATTATTTTCAGACTTTGTGTGAACGTTCGGTTGTCATCCCGTTGGCCGCGGATTCGTTATTGAACCTAGGATCATTGTCATTAGTTTCTCGAGCACCTAACTACCGCGGTTACTTGTCCGGTTCTATAATAATCGTATTTGCACTAGTCAATGTCTTCTCCATTGCATAACGACAACGTGTAACCCAAACGAAGATTCGTTTCACGCCCCTAACCCTAATTCTAATGAAAACCCGACATATATATATATATGTGTGTGTGTGTGCGTATGTTTTATATTATCGAACACTCTATAAAATAAACTACTCAAAACAATAAATAACGCTATCGAAGAATTACAAAACATTAGTCATATTAAAATGACACACAACATAAATATATATATATATGTATATTCACACGAACAATACTATTGTCACTTTAAACAATATTAATAAATAAATGTTCTAATTGCGGTAGAATAAGGAAAAACGAGCGACAGACGGAAAATTACTTCGATATCAAACAAAACTAAAGACCCGCCACTATAACTTTACTGATAACATTTATGAGCAGCCATGTTAGATTTACACGTGCGCATCGGAACAACTAACGCGCGTCATGGCGACAGGAATATTAGGGATTAATGGAAGTCAGGCGCGAGAAACAAATCATGAAAACACATTGTTAACATTTTTCTTTAATAAATTCTATGCGCAACTACACTGTCAAATACAAATGTAAAAAAATATATATATAGATATATTATTAATTAAAAAAAAGGGGGGAAATATAAAATTAAATATATTTAACAAACATAAAATAGATAACCTTAACATTTAAAATGTATATATATATATATATATGTCGGAGATGAAAGGAAAGCCGAAGCCCTTCCTTGGAAATTTTGGGAACATCCTCTAGTACCTTAGCCTAGATTTTATTATAGTTGTAATTGTTTAAGATTTGTAATAAGCGAGATTGGGTTCGAGGTGACAATCGGTCGCTGAACGTAGTCACGGTCACGGGATGGATGTTTTATCTAACGGAGGTCTGGAGTGGTTGTATGTGTTTTCCGAGAAATGTGGTTGTGGCGGCATGCGGCCTCGAGAGCGGGCCGAGCCACGTGTGATGTTGCCTCGGAGGTGCCGATGCAATGGGACATACATTGTATTTAGTAATCAAAACTCCAGGCGGAAACTGCCTAGCAACGGCGTTTGGAACTTTCTCGATGCTTCCAACGAGTGTGCCTAGCAACGGCGTTTGGAACCTTCTCGATGCTTCCAAACGGGTATAGAAAACAAAATGCAATCGTACAGGGAGAAAAATCTCCACGAGGCTGGCATTCTTGCGATTGCCTTGGAGAGTGATACATCGAGCATTTTCGACGATCGCATTTGCGTCTAAGTTAGTTTCGCTTAGTAAGGAGTTATCCCGGTGACCGTGGATTCGTTTGAACTCAAACATTGCTAATAGTATTATTTAATTTAATTATTCGTAGATCGTATTATTCATTAGGCTTAGTGTTTGTTAGACTTATTATTAGTTGTACTTATTATTTGTTAAGCTTAGTGATAGACCTGTATATACGTGTAAATAAAATCTCGGCTTTGTGAAACGATGGCTAGTCCACATGAAGGGTCGTGATCCGACATCAGAAGTGGGATCAGAACCGTTTAAAGTGCTACAAGAGCAAATGGACCTTATGCGCGAGTTAATTCAGACGCTAGCGCACAAACCGGGGGAGCAACGACCGAGTACGGAATCTAAGGATGCAACGTTACCACGTTTTGACCCCGAAGGCGCGGGCGCCGATCCATCCGCGTGGTGCTCTCATGCTGATCTGATTTTGAAAGACCACCCGATGCAAGAGAGTGCGTTACTTTCCGCTCTAAATCGCGCCCTAAGGGGTTCTGCTGCGCATTGGCTTTCACAAATGGTGCGCGGTGGAAAGCTTACCTGGCCAACGTTTAAGGAACAATTTCTTTCGCGTTTTGGTGGCAGAGAGACAGCCGCTTCGGCGTTAATAAGGATATCCAGAGAACGACCGTCGGAGACTGAATCTCCGGGAGCGTACGGTAGTCGCCTCCGCTCCATGCTGCAGATGAAGTTGCAAGATCTAACGATGCCCGAAGTGATCAATGCCCTCGCCCTTTATATGCTGAGTTCACAAGATCGACGCTTTCGGCGACTAACGCTCGCGAATAATATCAGGACGGAGGACCAATTTCATGATGAAATGAGGATTCTCCCTTACAACGATCAGCCGACATTTTCGCCAAGAAATTCACTAACGGAACCTGAAGCTAAACGCAGCAGGCTATCAGTTCCTCGGATTAAGTGCTACCGCTGTGGTGCTCACGGACATAGGAGAACGGAGTGTCGCCTGCAAACACAAACGGGGAAGGAGCAGGATATACGAAACCCGAAGGAAAAACGACCAGCCGCATCGTCGAAGGTGACCTGCTTCAAATGCCACGAGGAGGGACATATCGCGCCTAATTGCCCATCATCGCGGAAAAGAAACTACGATTCCATTGACGAACGCCGGATCGACTCCTGTGTAGTAGAAGCTCCGGCTGGTAGATTAAGCCATCTGGGTGAGTCGTATCCATTTTACTTTGATTCTGGGGCCGAGTGTTCGTTAATCAAAGAGTCCCTAGCCTCGAAATTTTCGGGTAAAAGAATAACCGATGTGGTAGTGATGCGGGGGATCGGGAATACTTGTATTAAGAGTACACTTCAGCTTTTGTCCACTGTTCGTATTAACGATCTTACATTGGAGATAGTTTTTCATGTCCTTGCTGACGATTACCTAAAATACGACATCATGATTGGTCGCGAGATTTTGAGCCAGGGATTCGACGTAAATATCGCGCAAGATAGCCTCGTTATTTGTAAAACAAAGGTCGTTAACGCTTGTGGTAAAGTCGCGGAAGATGCGGTCAACATTAACGAGGTTGACACTGATGTGGTCGGTAACTATAAAGATCGATTAATCTCTGTTCTCGAAAAATTTAAAGAATCATTCATTACGGGTTTCCCGCGTACTCGCGTCAGTACGGGCCAGTTGGAAATACGGCTAATCGATCCCAACGTCACCGTGCAGAGAAGCCCTTACAGGCTTAGCGTGGAAGAGCGAAGAATAGTACGCGAGAGGATAGACGAATTAATTAAAGCGCAAATTGTAAAACCTAGTAATTCGCCGTTCGCGAGCCCTATAATACTCGTGAAGAAGAAGGACGGCTCAGACAGATTGTGCGTAGACTTTCGAGCGCTGAATAAAAATACGGTCGCGGATCGGTATCCCTTACCCCTTATTGCTGACCAAATCGCGAGATTGCAGAGTGCGAGATACTTCATTAGCCTGGACATGGCTAGCGGATTTCACCAGATTCCCATTCACCCTAACTCGACGGAATATACTGCGTTCGTTACCCCCGACGGTCAATACGAATACGTGACGATGCCGTTTGGGTTGAAAAATGCACCAGCCGTTTTCCAGAGAGCCATTTTCAAGGCCTTAGGCGACCTCGCTTATTCGTATGTCGTTGTTTATTTGGACGACGTTCTAATAATCGCCGACTCAATAGATCAAGCTCTAGAAAGGTTGCACACTGTACTAAACACTCTCGTAAACGCCGGATTTTCTTTCAATTTCGCTAAATGTTCTTTTCTGAAGACGTCGGTACTTTATTTGGGATATGTAATTCGTAACGGAGAAGTTCGTCCAAACCCGGGAAAAATACAAGCTTTGAATTCTTTACCTGCACCGTCGACCGTCACACAGCTTAGGCAGTTTATAGGTTTGGCCTCTTACTTCCGAAAATTTATTCCTAAATTTTCGCAAGTGATGAAACCCTTGTACGCACTCACTTCTAGTAACAAGCACATAACTTGGACGGACAGGCACGAAAAGATAAGACAACAGATAATTTCCGTTCTGACCGACGCGCCGGTGTTAATGATATTTGATCCCAATCGTCCCATAGAGCTACATACCGACGCTAGTTCGGAGGGGTATGGAGCTATTTTAATGCATAGAGTCGAAAAGGAAAACAGAGTCATCGAATATTATAGTAAAAGGACCAGTCCCGCGGAATCTAGGTATCATTCGTACGAACTGGAGACACTAGCAGTAGTAAGCGCCGTTAAGCATTTCCGACACTACTTACATGGACGGAAATTCTTAGTAGTTACGGACTGTAATTCTTTGAAAGCCTCCAGCAACAAAGTAAACTTAAACGACCGGGTTTATAGGTGGTGGGCTTATTTGCAAACATTCGATTTTGACATCATGTATCGAGAGGGTAAACGAATGGCCCACGTAGATTTCTTTTCGCGAAACCCCGTAGACTTGAATCGCCGTATGATAGACAAGGTCGCAGAGAAAGAGATTAATCTGGCCGAGATCTCCGAAGACTGGCTATTAGCGGAACAACGTCGCGATCCGCAAATCTCCGAAATCGTTAATAAATTACAGAACGAAGAGCTCGCGGAAGATATCGCGAATACCTACGAACTGCGATCCGGTACACTTTACCGTAAAGTACAACGAAAGGGCAGAACCCTTTGCTTACCCATTGTTCCGAGAGGTTTTAGATGGTCCGTCATCAACCATGTGCATCAGTCAATTATGCACTTAGGATGGGATAAAACGCTCGAGAAGCTCTATGAGTATTATTGGTTCGAGGGAATGGCGAAGTATGTTCGCAAGTTTGTCGAGAACTGCCATGCTTGTAGAGTTTCGAAGGCTAGT
Organism: Bombus vancouverensis nearcticus; assembly: GCF_051014615.1. Classification (NCBI taxonomy): domain Eukaryota; kingdom Metazoa; phylum Arthropoda; class Insecta; order Hymenoptera; family Apidae; genus Bombus; species Bombus vancouverensis. The sequence goes on along the minus strand of NC_134921.1, from coordinate 116,753 downwards.
TCAGGTAAAATACAGGCTGAACTGCATCCTATACCTAAGACCGGCATACCGTGGCATACGGTGCATATGGACATAACGGGCAAGCTGAGTGGCAAGAATGACTCGAAAGAGTATGTCGTCGTCTTGATCGATGCCTTTACGAAATTCGTGCACTTATATCACACACGCAAATTGGATTCGCTCAGCGTTATCAAGGCACTTAAGTCCGCCGTGTTTTTGTTCGGTAGTCCCTGTCGGATAATAGCAGATCAGGGTAGATGTTTCACGGGCCGGGAATTTCAAGAATTCTGTGCAAGCAAACAAATCAAAGTTCATTTGATCGCGACCGGTGCAAGTAGGGCCAATGGGCAAGTAGAACGTGTTATGAGCACGTTAAAAAATATGTTCACAACGGTAGAAACGACCGGGCGTTCATGGCAAGACGCGATCGGGGAGATGCAATTGGCTTTGAATTGCACCATCAACCGCGTAACCAAATCGAGTCCTTTAGAGTTATTGATTGGTAGAGCAGCAAGACCGTATGACTTATTACTACCTGATAACATCGAGGAAAAAGAAATAGATATCTCCAGTGTAAGACAACAGGCAATAAAAGAGATGGAAACTAGTGCTAGGTATGACAAAGAGAGATTCGATAAAACCAAAGCTAAAGTAGTTAGGTTTAATCCTGGTGATTTGGTACTACGCCAAAATGAAGAAAGGAACCAGACAAAATTGGATCCAAAATTCAGGGGTCCGTTTGTGATATCGGAGGTCCTGGAAGGAGACCGATATACCTTGAAAACACTGGATGGGAAAAGGTCATACAAGTACAGTCATGACAGGTTAAGGAAAATGCCGGATAGTCGCATTCCTGCGGAGTTGGATGTCTGTTGTGATGACGAGAACAGTGACCATGGCGATGTGAGTACCCCGATCCCAGAGGATCGTAGAATTATATGAGCCCAGGTGCGGCCATGGGACGGAGTTCAGTGCGGTCAGGCACTGGGAGTGACGATGTCACGAAGCTGGGAGCCGGTTTAGTACCGACAGCGACGATGTCACGAAGCTGGGAGCCGGTTTAGTACCGACAGCGACAATGTCACGAGGTTGGAGCTGGTTTAGTACCGATAGCGACAATGTCACGAGGTTGGAGCTGGTCTAGTACCGACAGCGACAATGTCACGGATTTGGAGCTGATCTAGTACCGACAGCGACGATGTCACGAAGCTGGAGCTGGTCTAGTACCGACAGTGACAATGTCACGAGGCTGGAGGCGGTCTAGTGTTGACAGCGATCGTGTTACGAAGCTGGTTATGTAACGAACTTTGAGAGTATGTGCGATTCGAAGGATGAGACCCATTTGGGTGTGAAATCGAGAATGGTCCGTCATGTCATTACGACCCGACTGAAAGCACGCAGAATGCAACTGGCACTTTGAATGCTAATCACAATGACACTAATCTTGTTTCCTTTTGTTTTGTTAACGAAGGTACACCCGAGGACGTGTGATAGTCAGGATGGCCGTGTCGGAGATGAAAGGAAAGCCGAAGCCCTTCCTTGGAAATTTTGGGAACATCCTCTAGTACCTTAGCCTAGATTTTATTATAGTTGTAATTGTTTAAGATTTGTAATAAGCGAGATTGGGTTCGAGGTGACAATCGGTCGCTGAACGTAGCCACGGTCACGGGATGGATGTTTTATCTAACGGAGGTCTGGAGTGGTTGTATGTGTTTTCCGAGAAATGTGGTTGTGGCGGCATGCGGCCTCGAGAGCGGGCCGAGCCACGTGTGATGTTGCCTCGGAGGTGCCGATGCAATGGGACATACATTGTATTTAGTAACCAAAACTCCAGGCAGAAACTGCCTAGCAACGGCGTTTGGAACTTTCTCGATGCTTCCAACGAGTGTGCCTAGCAACGGCGTTTGGAACCTTCTCGATGCTTCCAAACGGGTATAGAAAACAAAATGCAATCGTACAGGGAGAAAAATCTCCACGAGGCTGGCATTCTTGCGATTGCCTTGGAGAGTGATACATCGAGCATTTTCGACGATCGCATTTGCGTCTAAGTTAGTTTCGCTTAGTAAGGAGTTATCCCGGTGACCGTGGATTCGTTTGAACTCAAACATTGCTAATAGTATTATTTAATTTAATTATTCGTAGATCGTATTATTCATTAGGCTTAGTGTTTGTTAGACTTATTATTAGTTGTACTTATTATTTGTTAAGCTTAGTGATAGACCTGTATATACGTGTAAATAAAATCTCGGCTTTGTGAAACGATGGCTAGTCCACATGAAGAGTCGTCGGGCGCCCAAAATTCGAATCGTGACCCGACATATATATATGTCGGAGAGGGAAGAACACCGGAACACCTAGAACTTGGAATAGTCCAGCAACAGTGTACTCCAGGGTCTACTATAGCTGTAGTCAAACGATGACAGTTAGCTAATCCGATTGTAATCGTTCGAGACTGGTGATGGTGAGCTTTGGCTCGGGGCGACGGCCCGTCGCCCAACGTAACCGCGGTCGACGGGACGGGCGCTTTGTCTAGCAAAGGTATAGAGCGACAGTATGACCTCCAGTACAGGAAGTATCGGGCAGTAAAACATTCCAACGGGCCCCTCAGACAATGAATACCCAAAGTTGAGGCACTTGCGCGACACGAGTACCGCTAGCCCGAGGACCCGCCATAAAACCTAGGTCACTTCCGGCAATTAAGAGTTTCCTAATGGACAGGCAGGTTGGTTCCAAAAGCGACCGATGGAGACACGGGGGTCGGGCATCCTCGGGACGGGCACTGGGGCATTCTTGCTAGAGATCTGAGCGAGGAAGCACGGAGCGTCTTACGATCAGGAGCAGTGCACGTTTGAGTTCTACTAAGCATATCTATCACCCCGTCGGCCGCGTATTCGTAACCGAACCGGAGACCATCGTCATCAGTACCGCGAGCATCTAACCCCGGGTTGATCGCCGGTTCTGTACTCTCGATATTTGCGTTAATAAACGGTGTTTGCGTAATATCGCAACGATGGCTGCCCCTCAGGGCAACTCGCCGAACGCCCCCAACCTGATCCTCAATGCAACCCCGACATATATATATATGTCGGAGCGGACATTAGAATTAGGGTTAGGGGCGTGAAACGAATCTTCGTTTGGGTTACACGTTGTCGTTATGCAATGGAGAAGACATTGACTAGTGCAAATACGATTATTATAGAACCGGACAAGTAACCGCGGTAGTTAGGTGCTCGAGAAACTAATGACAATGATCCTAGGTTCAATAACGAATCCGCGGTCGACGGGATGATAGATGAACGTACTCACAAAATCTAAGTCGGACGCGTAATATTCACTGGTCGTAAAGAGTTACTCCTTTCATCAATGAGATCGCGAGAAAGAATGTCTTTCCCGTCCCGATCATGCCACAGAGGAAAACTATAATGGGGTGTGTCTAAGGACACGAGATCATCGGATTCGTCGAGAAAAGCCTTTGTTCAGAAAGTAAGGGAAATTGGCGTTGCTAATTGGTCAATCTCCATATCGGTGGTTAGAAAAGGATGTTAGCCGCCCTCGAGGGAAAGTTGCTAGTGGGAGACGCCACTCGTTGAAAAATATGTCTCCCCTATCTTCCCGTAGTTGGGACAAAGACTGTTTGTCTGTTTGAAGGACTTTAGTTAACTAAACCTTAAGATTTATAACGGGCTCTCGGGCTAGCCGGACATGTACTGCGGAGACGCATCGACATCTGGCAATCATCTTACTCGAAGAATAGGGTCTGCACGTAGCGAGCCACGGGACAGAAACCGTTGGAATGTTTACTGTCGCGCGTCGCCCCGAATATTTCTTTTAAGAAGAGCTATAGAATTACTCCATACCTTGTTAGGCAAAACGTTCTTCCCGTGACCGCGGCTACGTTCGGCGACTGACTGTCGCCTCGAGCCCAAGCTCATTATCACGACTCTCGAACAATTACAATCGGGTTGAATAACTACAATTGTTCAATTACAGCTATAGTAGACTCTAGGTTACAATGTTGCGGGATTATCCAAAATTCCAAAGGCTCCGGTGTTCTTTCATCTCCGACATATATATGTCGGAGATAAGAGGACACCGGTGCCTTCCCTCTGAAACCTCGGGAAAATCCATAAAAACATTGTAATTAAAATCTACAGTTGTAACTAAACGATTTGCCGTCATTCTAATCAATTGTATTTGTTTGAGACTTGTGACAATGAGCTTGGACTCAAGGCGACAATTAGTCGCCGAACGTAGCCGCGGTCAACGGGACGAACTCTCCATCTAACAAAGGCATTAAGTAATCCTATAGCTATCCTTAAAAGAAAGATTTGTAGCGGCACATGGCAGTAAACATTCCAACGGTTTCTGTCCCGTAGCTCGCCACACGCAGATCCTATTCTCCGGGCAGGATGTTTACCAGATGTCGACGCGTCTCCACAGTACGTGATCGGCTAGCCCGAGGACCGTCATAAACACTAATATCTAGTTACATAAATCCTTCAACAGATACACAGTCTTTGTCCCAGTTACGGGAAGACAGGAGAGACCTATTTTTCCACGAACGACGTCTCCCACTAGCAACCCTCCCTCAAGGGCGGCTAGCATCCTTTTCTAACTACCGATATGGAGATTGGCCAATTAGCAGCAACGTCAATTTCCCTTACTTTCCGAACGTAGGATGTCCCCGACGAATCCGATGATCTCGTGTCCTTAGACACACCCCGTCATGGTTTTCCTCTGGGGTATCACCGGGACGGAAAGTCATTCTCTCTTGCGACCTCACCGACAAAAAGAGATTAACGCCTTACGGTCAGTGAATATCAACACAGAATCCGACTTAGATTTTTGCGAGTGCGTACGACTACCGTCCCGTTGTCCGCGGACTCGTTATCGAACCTAAGACCATTGTCACTAGCGTCGCGAGTATGTGGTCATTGTGAGTTTGTGTCAACTCTGTAACAATTTCGTGTGTGTCAATAAAAATAACTTCAGTGTAAAAGAAAACATGGATAGCTTCAGTGAGGAATCCTTACCTGTCCCAAGCCCCCGCCACGAGGACGACTCGGGCCCAGACTCGGAACTTGACTCGACATATATATATGTCGGAGATGAAAGAACACCGGAGTCTGTAATTGAACAATTGTAGTTATTCAATCCGATTGTAATTGTTCGAGAGTTGTGATAATGAGCTTGGGCTCGAGGCGACAGTCAGTCGCCGAACGTAGCCGCGGTTACGGGATGAACGCTTTGTCTAACAAAGGTATGGAGTAATTCTATAGCTCTCCTTAAAAGAAATATTCGTGGCGACACGCGACAGTAAACATTCCAACGGTTTCTGTCCCGTGGCTCGCCGCACGCAGACGCTATTCTTCGAGTAAGATGATTGCCAGATGTCGATGCGTCTCCGCAGTACATGTTCGGCTAGCTCGAGGGCCCGTTATAAATCTTAAGATTTAGTCAACTAAAGTCCTTCAAACAGACAAACAGTCTTTGTCCCAACTACGGGAAAATAGGGGAGACCTATTTTTCAACGAGCGGCGTCTCCCACTAGCAACTTTCCCTTGAGGGCGCCTAGCATCTTTTTCTAACCACCGATATGGAGATTGACCAATTAGCAGCAACGCCAATTTCCCTTACTTTCTGGACGAAGGCTTTTCTCGACGAATCCGATGATCTCGTGTCCTTAGACACACCTCATTATAGTTTTCCTCTGTGGCATCATCGGGACGGGAAAGGCATTCTCGCTCGCGATCTCACTGATGAAAGAAGTAACCCTTTACGACCAGTGAATATTACGCATCCGACTTAGATTTTGTGAGCCCGTACATCCACTATTCCGTTGACCGCGGATTCGTTATTGCACTTAGGATCATTGTCATTAATTTCTCGAGTATCTAATTACCACGGTTACTTGTCCGATTCTATAATAATCGCAGTTGCACTAGTCAATGTCTTCCCTATTGCACAACGGCAATGTGTAATCCAAATGAAGATTCGTTTCACGCCCCTAACCCTAATTCTAATGTAAACCCGACATTCATAATGTAAAAAATGTATATGTAATACAAAAAGAATGTAGAATATAGGTACTAATGTTTAATCTGATTTTCTGTAATTTTGACAGTTTTGTAATCTTTTATTTTTATATTTTTATATTTTCTATATCTTTGTGCTCTTGTATTTTTTATATAATTCTATATTCAAGTAACAGTATAAAAAGGATACGAAAAGTATGGAATGGCAATGCATGTAACGGTACGTGAATGTTACGCGTGCGCAAGATAACCAGGAGAGGTTGTATAGGAATCAAGAGGTCGTTGGACAAAGAGAACGTTTTTTAGCATTACCTTATGTTTAAGACATTCATATATTCTGCAGATATTAGTTCCTATCAGTATACCCACGTCGTTATTAACAAGATGTTTATGTATTTCCATTATCTTTGCTCTAAAGTTCACTGTTATTTTGGGAATTTGTTAAAAAATCTCTTAATCCTTTTAGGAGATGTATCACTCTAAACTGAGATCTAAACTCAGATCACAGGTTTTTTTTATTTTATAGATTAGATTCACAATTTGTCCAGTTTGGACATTTGGTAGAATTTTTTAGCTGTTAGATTATTATGTGGGTAGCTACCCCCAGTGGGATACCATCTTCGTGTTTGTTTGGTTGTGTCCTTTGTGAGGTCTGCTGGGTATTTCCCTTTCAGCCTTCTATCCATGTTTGAGGTGTTGATCGTTTCCGCAGCTAGCCAGTTTGGCTGTGTTCCTATTCTTTCTTTGTATTTTTCTGCGTGTCTGCTAATTTTCTCTTTGACCATTGGTATTCCCAGGTCCTTCTGTATGCCTTCGTTTCTAACGTACCATGGGGCGTTTACTATTGTTCTAAGAATTTTAGCTTGTACTGTCTCTATTTTGTTTATATGGCTCATTGCCGCTGCCCCCCATAGTGGTATTCCGTACGTCCAGATTGGTTTTATGATCGTTTTGTATATTTTTAATTTATTTTCTATGCTTAATTTGGATTTTCGACTTGTTAGCCAATGCATTTGTCTCCTTGTTGTCTGTATTTTGTCTATTATTGATTTAGTATGCTGTTTCCATGTGAGTTGTGTTTCTAGGTGGTCTAGTCCTAGGTATTTGACTTGCCTTGTTTGCGGTATGTGCGTGCCGTTCAGTAGGATGTTTGATGGTGTCTGTTTTCGCAGTGTGAATGTAATATGGTTGCATTTATCGGGGTTTGCTTTTATTTGTTTATCTTGCAGCCACTTTTCTATTTTTGTGATATGTTCTTGTAGTAATTTGACTGCTGTTTCTGGGTTAGTGTGCCTGACTAGTACAGCTGTGTCGTCCGTGAGTGTCAGTATTTTGCTATTGGTAGTTGTTGGTATGTTTTGTGTATAGTATTGATCCTAAGACGCTTCCTCGCGGAACTCCTGCCTTGATGTCTTTAACTTCAGAGTATGTGTCCTTGATTTTTATTACGAAGGTTCTGCTGCTTAAGTAAGATTTTATTAATTGGTATATTTGCTCCGGAAATTGTTTCCTGATTGTTTGTAGTAGGCTTTCGTGGTTTATTTTGTCAAATGCTTTATCTATGTCCATAGAGAGGGCTGTACAGTATTGTTTGTTTTCTAATGCTAGTATTATTTCTTTAATGAGCCTGTGCATTTGCTCTATAGTGGAGTGTATGTTTCTGAATCGAAATTGGTGATCTGGTATTAATTTTTCCTTCTATATTATTGGTTTTATGCGGTTGCATATTATTTCCTCTAGTATTTTGGAAAACACAGGAAGTAGTGATATTGGTCTGTAAGATGCAGTTTGGTGTGGTTCTTTGCCTGGTTTAGGTAACATTATGTCCTGTGCTAGTTTCCACAGTTTAGGAAAGTATTGGATTCTTAGTATTGCATTGAATATTATTGTCATTAGTGTTATCGCTTTTGGCGGAAGGTTTTTCAAGATTTTACCATTGATTAGGTCGATTCGTGGTGCTTTATTGTTTTTTGTTTTCTCGATTATGTTTCTAATTTCTTGTGCTGTTGTTTTAGGTATGGTATAGTGGTTGTCAGTTGAGGTACTAGTGGTAAACGCATCCTCGTCCGTATGACATTTGGGGTTGCTGTTGTTGATATTATGTGGTATAAATGTGTTTCAAAGGTGGTTGGAAAATTCTTCAGCTTGCTCTTCGTTGCTTCTTGCCCATGTGTTGTCTGCCGTCCTGATTGCTGGGACTAGTTTTATTGGTTTCTTTTTTTTTCGTGGCTTTCCATAGGGAGTAGTTGGAGTTCTCGTGAGCAGAGAGTGACTCCATGAATTTTGTGAATTCGTTATTGTTGTGCACTTTTATTTTGTTTTTTATTTCCTTTGCAAGTTTGTTTAGGTGTTTTTTGTTTTCTCGTGTTCTATGTTTTTGCCATTTTGCTTTCGCTTTTCTTTTTTCTCTAATTTTTTCAAGTATGTCTGATGGAATTATTTTTGTTTGTCTGTTGGTTGGTTCAGGTATAGTGGTTGTCCATGATGCTTCTTGGATAGTTTCTGTCAATGGTGTTACTGCCTGTTCGACGTGTTCGGGTGTTTCCAATGGGATGCTGCAACTGGTTTTGCTCTCGATTATTTCTTTAAAAATTTGCCATTTGGTTGTCCTGTTGCATAGTGTCCCTGGATTGCTATAAAGTATTAATTTGTTTCTGTAAGCAATTGGGCTGTATGCAATGAGGCTGGGTGTTATTTTTAGTTTATTTGCGTTTAGTCCCTTTGTAACTGCAAAATCGAGTAGGCCAGGTATTTTGCTCAGGTCTGTCGGCCAGTATGTCTTCCTGTGGATAATATATTGAGGTTGTTGTTAATGTATTTTTCCAGGGTTCTACCTCGAGGTGTGGTAATTCTTGATCCCCATAGCGTGTGGTTTGCATTGTAGTCTCCCGTTGCGATATACTTGTCACCTAAGTGTTGAAAGTACTCTTCCCACGTTTGTGATGTCATTTTGTGTCGCGGTGGTACATATACTGCTGACAACTGTAAATGGTTGCTGCTAGTTTGTACAGTAACGGTGGTTGCTTGTATATATTCCTTACTAGCTTGGCTGTGTTAGTGGTGTTTAATGTCGTTTCTTATTATTACTGCGGTCCCTCCGTGTAATTTTCCTGAGGGATGCTTGGTATCATATATTCTGTAGTACGGTATTTTTATGTAACTTTTTATAGTGAAGTGTGTTTCCGATACGAGTAGTATGTCGATATTATTATTATACAGGAATGTTTTAGTTTCTAGGGCCCTTTGTTATAGTCCGTTAGAGTTCCATGCTGCTATTTCAAGCATGTCCATTTTTATTTTTTACTTAGCAAGTTTGTGAGTAGTTGTAACATGACTGTTGTTTGTTGTACTTGTTGCCTTAGTATTGTGTTTTTCTCACGTACCATTTTTCTTAATATCTCTGTACCTTTAATGGATTGTTTGAGCATTTCTTTGATTTCTGTATCGTCTTCGGTGTTGTTGCTTTGATTCTGTTTGTTTGTGGGCGTTGTTTGTCTAATGTTTTGGGTTACTTGCGCGTAGCTGCGGTTTCCTTGGGGATCGGTGTTTCCGTTTATAGCTTTTGGTTCATTTTATGCTTTCAATGTTGCTTAATTATCCGTTATACTTTGTTGTGGTTGGTAGTTATTGATTGATCTATTGCCAAGTGGTGGAAACTGTTTACGTTGTGATTGTTTTCTGATTTCGCATCCTTTATAGCTGGCTGGGTGGTTTCCATTACAGTTGTAACATTTTACTTCATTTATTTTCCCTACGTATGGACAGTGTGTTGTTAAATGCTTCGTATCGTATCTTGTCATATTGTTTATTGCTCTTGTTTGGTGACCAATTTTTGCTAATTCGTCACTTAATTTTTTTTGTGTTAGTTTTTGAATGTAGTCCTCTTATAACTATTTCGTAGCTCCTTTCCGTTTTCAGCTGATATGTGTGGTACACAGCGTTTTTTCTTTTAATTCCTTTATCACTTTCCTATAATTTTCTGGGGTGTTTATTTGAATTTTTACTTGTTCTAATTTTGTTTGTTTTATTGTGTAGTTTTCCTTCCCAACTATATCGTTTAGTCGATCAATAAGCGGGTCTATTATCTGGGCGTCGACAAATATTGGTGGTGGTTTTGTAGTTTGCGTTGATTTAGTTGTGTTTTTGGTTGTTGGGTCGTCTATTTCTTTCGTAAGTGAGCTGAAGGAGTTTCTTAATGGTAATTCTTGCAGCCATCGCTGCTTTTCTGTATCTGAATTTCCTGTTATTTTTCGTTTCTTGTTATAACTTGCCACCTTCCAGCTTTCATCCTGTTGGGTTAATTCGTTATTGGTAATATTCTCTTCATTGTTTGGTATTGTTTCCATATCAACTTCGTTTGTAGCTGAGCATTCCTGTTCTTCGTTTATTGGTTGGCTTGGTTTTGATATGTTTGTTGTTTTATTTATGTAGTATTGTTCGTCTTTGTTAATTATTTTTATCGGTGGGATGTGCTTTTTCGTTTTAGTTTTGCTTGTAGTCTTCTTAGTAGAAGACACGAGTTTCCACCATTTAGCTATGGGCGTTGCCGTTCGTAACTTTCTCTTCCCCACTTGCCGCACTTTTTCTGAAGCACTGTTTTACACGTCCGTTTGGCTCGGTTGCTCTGGCAGAACTCGATTTACAACATTGAGAACATTTATATCGAAAATTCTTTCTCGCATGAAGCTTCTGTATTAATACAAAAGGCACGAATTAAGATATATGATTGTTCACAAGTATTAGAGCACTTGCTGATCTTATAGATTTTATAGAAAATGTGATACATGATTGACCAAGATTATTAAGAAAATGAAGTTTACATCCGTATGAGATTAACGATCCGAAACACACACTTTGTGAAAATTCGTGACAGTTGGAGGAAAAGTAATGAATTAACGATTATGTGACAGCAATTAAAATCCGTCGATCTAAGGTCTTTATTAAATTAAATAGTTCAAAATTGTTTACATATTAGGTGATCCCATAAGTTTTTGTGTATATATTTATACACTTTTGTGTATATATTTCATGTGTCGATTTCTAAACATACGGCGATAAGGGACCAATGCACTTGAGCTTAGCTGATCGAGAACAGGCTAGAGTAGATCTTCGTGGGCATAAGATCGTAATATAGTGAACACAGTGACTTCTAACAGTAAAAAATCACGAGTGAAATGCGTATCCATTTTCGACATCTCATGTTATATGAATTTCGGAAAGAAAGTTCGGTAACAATTGCCAGGAAAAACATATGTGCTGTTTACGGAGAAAATCCGCTTTCATCTCGCACCTATAGGAAGTGGTTCCAACGTTTTAGAGCTGGGAATTTCTGTTTAGAAGAGGAGGTACGCTCCGGGCGTCCTCCTCAGACAGACGGAGATAAAATTCGGGATCTTGTTGAAAAATCACCAAGTTTGACAGTTCAAGAGATGTCAAATGTCCTGAAAATACCTAAGACAACGATTCATAGGTGTTTAAAAAAAATGGGGATGGTGTCAAAGTTGAACGTTTGGGTGCCCCATGAACTTACGGAACGGAACCGTCTTGAACGAACGACAACGTGCATGTTATTAATTGCACGTAATAAACGTGAACCATTCCTTAAACGCCCCTGGTAACTGGTGATGAAAAGTGGATACTTTTCGAAAACCCTGAACGGAAACGTAGCTGATCCCAACGAAATCAGCCACCTGAACGCTGTGCAAAACCAGGGTTACATCCACGTAAAGTTCTTTTGTGTGTATGGTGGGATTATAAAGGAATACTCTATTTTGAACTTTTATCTAGTGGTGATACCATTAATTCAGACAAATATTGCGCTCAGTTAGAAAAATTAAGGGAAGCACTAGCTGAAAAACGGCCAGGTTTAGTGAATAGGAACAACGTTATCTTCCACCACGACAATGCTAAACCGCATGTCGCGAAAAGCGTTACAAAAAAATTGTCTGAATTTAATTGAAAAATTTTACCACATCCCCCATATTCCCCAGACATTGCCTCATCTGATTACCACCTGTTCAGAGCATTACAACACTTTTTAGTAGCTAAAGAATTTGAAAATATTGACACTCTCAAAAATAGCATAGAAAATTATTTTAAAGAAAAACAAGAGAACTTTTATCGAGACGGAACCTACCAGAAAAATGGGAAGAAGTTGTACAACGAGAGGGGGATTACATTTTTTCATGAAACTGAAAGGTATGTAAACGATCTTAACATATATAACCTCTCGAAAAACGGCACGAACTTATGGGATGACCTAATAATTAAACAACTATAAATATATCAAAAGATTATAATAAAAGAATGTAATAGAATATCTAATGTCCGTACTTGTAAATACAACGAAAAACGTAACGTGTAGATTGCAGATGTTTATGAATGTAAAATTTGCGAAAAGCATATGAAAGTTATACACATAAAATATACAAATATTGATATATGCACGAAAACTATGCGTATATGCACAAAGATATGTACAATTTATGAGTAATATGTCTAATATTGATTTATTAACGTTATGTGAATTGATACAAAAGGATATTTAACAATTTCGTTTTAAATAAAAATCTATTTATGACGACGCGCCAAAATTCGCATTACGATAAATTACGATAAATTATAAATTACTTTTCCGTATCTGCAGCACTCGAATTGTACAAGTAATGTGTGCGTTTGAGGGCCCGACCTTTTGGTCTACCGCGCCATACCTGCAGTAAAAACGCATACTGGTTTCGCATTTAGATGTTCGCGTTCGACTTGGGAATGGCGCGCATAAATGGTCGGCGCGCGACTTGCCCTCTCCTTGCGGATCATTGGACAAGTTAAACCTACCCTTTCGGGCGGCAGCTCGCTTAGCTGGCGCCACGCGATACCTGCCACCATATAGCTCGGTCCCAGCAGGTTGGCTCTCCAGCCGATTATTCCTGCTCGGCAACCATTTTGTATGCTTACCGCTTGCACCGACGGTCACAGGTTTCCTCTCCAGCTCGCACGCTTCGTGCTTTTTTCTGCGCCCCGGTTCTTCGTTACTGTTGTTTTCTTGGTTCTATCTTGTTTATTGTTCTATCTTTGATCCAGTGTTCTGTTTGTTGTATCCGTTTATTTCTTCGTTGCGATTCTTTGTTTGGTTGTTGTTGTTGTCTCTATAAACTTGAAATATAAATGCAATTTCCTTTTAAATACAGTAACGAGGTTTATTCAATTTCGATAACATTGTATTAGTAAGATATCGAAGCTAGCAACTTTTCGTTGAAGTTTATTTTATATTTCTTAAATTATTCGGGTAAAGATAACTCCACACTGACGGCCTATTGTCCACAGACAGATGTCGTAGTAATCGGCGGACAATGTCTGTCAGTGAAACTTAAGGCGCGTACGGGCAGACTACAGGCGTCTGTAGACATTGCCTGCCGACAACACATGCCAAAACATGTATATAAACTGCCTGCAAGCAACGTCGCTTGTCCACTAGAAGTTTGCCGGGTATCACTGCGTATCGATGAGTCGAAGATGCCTTGGAGATGCAACACACGGATCGTTTAAATCTACCTGTAATCCAATCAAGCTAGCCTAAAAAAAAGACAAATTCAACATTAAATTGTATCGGACATTTTGCTACAACGCTCAACTGATAGAAATCATGCTCAGTAACAAATATATGTCTTTGCTAACTTTCTAAATATATGTAGGCGACGTTTTAAATTGCTAGTAGTTGAAACAAACAATATGATATATTTTTGAGTGATCTATAAGGATTTACAGGCCCACTGGGAAATCTTATTAGTGTTCTCTTGCACTATGTATTAAAGCGCATCAACACCGATAGAAGCACTGTACACGCGATATCGTCGCAGTGTCTCCTGAAAATCGGCGATAAGTCGCTCGAAACTTTACTGGAAACTTTCTCCATGTTCTACTGACAATCACATAGCATGTGTCATTGCTGGAATTTGATAAATTTGGTTGAGAACACGAAAGAATTTTCCGTTTACAGTAAAGCAAGGGACTATCGAGTTGGAACAATTCGTGTTTGAAAATAGCGTTCTATGCTAAAATAGCGGTGGAAATTATACTACATGTAAAAGTGAGTCATAAAAACAAATACAATTTTCTTATTTTCTATCTTTTTTACTTTTATCGCAAGTTTGATTTCTATACATATAACTGTTTTCAATTTAAGGAGGAACTTATTTTCTTAAGGGCTTTTCATACAAATTTGAAAAATAACTGTTGTTTTTGATCCCTTATCTCTATCTTTATCCTTCTATTTTTGTGAGACTGTATCGGTTATTTATTCTTAATTTTTACAATCCGAAGTCTAATTTATGTGCCGTATTAATTTTCTGTGAATAATTTAGAGATATGTGAAATCTTGCTATATATATATACTGTTTGGTACCTATTAGAAGTGCGTTCGATCTAATGTGGAAAATTCGTAATTTTAATAAAATAGTTTCAAATTGCTAAGGCTGGGGCAAACTAAGAAGTTTCTGGAATATACAGGGTAGTAAGTCGCTTCGCAAATATGTGTACATCGGGACAATATGTTACATATGTAATCCCTTACACAGTTTCATATTATCTTGTAAAATAATCATTCTTCTTTTAATATCAGTTGGTTTTTGTATTTTTATTTCATTTATCTCATAGATTATAATTCCTTTAGGAAATTTTTGCAAAAATTTTCGCTGGAAATTTTCAGAAAACCTTATTCCTGAACAAAATTTGTTTTGTACTACGAACTGTCGCATTTAAATAAGAAAAATTCTATTTATGTAATTTTGTTATTAAGCTTGTTCATATCTAACTTCAAATTATCTGTAGCTTGTTTATAATTAATTAAGTTTGAAATGTTTGTTTGTTAGTTATTACAAAAGGGTCATAGTTAAGTTTTTGAGTTGTGCTCAGGTTATTATAACTTCAGTTATTATGCTCTGAGCGTCATGTTTCTTAATAAAATTCTTTAGTCTCAATAATCAATTTTCTCTGTTCATAAAGATGGTGGTTGTTTATTTTAAGAATTTTGTTCTTAATTCCAAATATTGCGGACATTCTTTTATTATGCATTAGTTGGTATCCAATCTTCTTGGATAGGACGTATTGCATATTCCATTTTTATTTGTTTTATATTTTATCCTGTTTCCTAGACTCACTGCACAATCACGTTTGTCTCTCTGCTAATCTAACTTGTACTATTATTCTTTTAGTTATTAACAATAATTTCATATCTAAGCAACTCACTTCAATTATGTTTTCTGAGTCGTTAGTATATTTATATACTTCACCGTTGATAATCCTGTAGATTATTCTATTCTCTCCGTTTATTACGCCCCAAGGCTTACTATAGGCCGTGTTCCTAACCGTCGCAAACAGATCGTCTTACATGACCGTCGAGATATACACAAAGTAGCGATAAACGCATAGTTGTCGTCAAGCAGCGAGTTCCAGAAACATCTATTCGCCTTCGGTGCGTTATTTTATCCGCATAAAGAAGCTGGTATACGTGATCATAGGCGCGAACGGTGGCGTGATCCGAGCGTAGTGGGGGTCGTCTTCCAGAGAAGACAACGAAAAGGATCGAAGAGTAATCGGTCCCTTCTGAAGAGTCAAACGTTATAAATTGCTTAGTCTAACGAATTCATTGAGAGATATCGCAAAGTCGGGTCGAATTCCTATAACATATCAACTGTATTTATCGCTAAATAATTTGTGACGTTTTTATTATTACATTCATTATTTTTAAATATACAAGCTATATTAACCTGTTAATACAGTGTTAAATTCATTGAACCACCCCTATTATCGTAACAGAAATCAGGGGATCGATCAGTTCGTGGCGTCGGTTATCTAATTGCAACGGGAATTTACTACTCCCGTTGACGTGCTTTCTCGCGATCGCGTCTCTTCGCGAATGCTCGAATAAACACGGATTGCTTTTTAACTAAACATATTCATATCCTGTTTTCTCAAAATCGAAAGCTTAAAACATCCATTCTTACTGATGTTATTTCAATTATATTTATATCGCGTTATTTCAATTATCTAATATATTTTTTACTTTTTTCATGTAAAATCATCATTTTACCAATTGTACCATAATTATTAGGAAGCTCTGTTAGAATTTAATCTTGGAATTAAGATTAATAATCTGTGGAAGACACAATGTTTGTGTTGAAACAATATAATGTGATATTTATTAAACAATTATTACAGGAATTATAAGTGTGTGTGTTCTGGAATGTAGACAGTTGACTGACTGGCACAGACACAGACACAGACTGACTGGCTTAGTGACCCATGGCCCTTGAAAAGGTTTTGAACCCCACTCTCTATGCAGTAATGAGTGTGACCTGTGTGGGTGTCTGTGTGGCGTCACATGTGCCGCAGAACCTTCTAGTAGCTTCTCGACGTGCCCATCGGGAATGTTCCATCCATATTCCTACGCTTCTTCCGCCGAATTCTCGAAAGAGCATGCACGTGCTAGCCGCCGTGGTACATCTCACGAACGCACGCTAATGAGGATATCGCTGAACAACGAAGGAAAGAATCCGTTCGATCAATCACCTCATCTGTATGCGATTAATATCGTTGCATTCCAACAAACTCTGAACAATAACTTAAACACGAAACTGTAATTTGTGTCTTTATAATTTGCAACGTTGTTAAAATTTTGTATCTCCCTTTGCAAATGCAAATAATTTAAATGAAAAAATACATGGTTTTTAAATCGTTTCTCTTATATTCGTAATAATAATTTCGTTCTACAGTGAATGCATTTATTATTCAACGACGTGATTTTCGGTTGTTTATTGGAAAGTTATAATGCTGCTGATCTATAGAATTAGTACTGACTGTTATAGTAATATGCACAGCGAGTCATTTGTAATAAATTGTAATTACTTGTAATGTATATCGATTGTAATTACTCGTAAACCACTCAATTCATAAATGCATACATATGTGGCGGCACTCGACAGCACAAATACGACAACTCGACACTAACTAATACCAGACAACGACAGCGCAGTGGTTAGCGCCTCAAGTTACGAACGTTCGGGATCTGGGTTCTTAAATCCCGGCGACCGTAGTCCGATTTTTCTTCCACGATTCTTAAATGAAAAGAAAATACAGCAGTACCCTAGCAGCGACATCTACAGCCAGCAGCTACAATTATCATTTGTGTCTTTGTTCTCTCCTAAAGGCCGTCCAAGGGACTTGAAAATGCAAAGAAGAAGTGCTGCAAGAACATAACAAATATATTTACAAACCAAAACCAATTCATTACAACGCTCATCCTTCAATTACATCCTCCGTCGCGAAAATCCTCCGCTTCCTTTCTGTCAATCCATCTTGCCCATATGTGGTTCCATAGCTGCTGAATCGTATATAGACAAACAACAACTTGAGTAAGCAAGGGGGATGGATGTAGAGCCGACAAATAAAGGAAAAGGAGAGAGAAGTGTTTCGTCCTTGAGTTTATCATATTGTGGTGGCCGGGGGATTCAACGCTATGTCCTCGATTCGCTCTAAGTACTCAGGTTCTAGACACCCTTGGAGGGCGGTAGATTTTTCTTCATCGCCCGCGATGCTCGCCGCCGCGAGCTATCTCTCTAGTAAGGAGAACCATAGCACTATCTTCTAGGGCATCGTCAAAGGCACGCGGACTTTTCACTGGTCGTAACTGTTTTATTCTTGTTTGACATATCGTTAGCGCGCCCAGAATCACGATAATTGAAATCTCATTAGCTCGATCACGTCGGGGTCACTTACACCTCACATATTTCAAATAAAATCTGCATAATTCTGAAGGAAACACAACTACATTTGGGTTATCTTGTTTTCACAGAAACCTGAGAATTGCTCAGAGTATTTTAATAAAATATTCAACTACTTTAAAACGCAAAAAATAGTTTATTGTATGGAATATATAGAGTGGGTCACGCAATTGTTTCGGCATAATTGAAAATTCGAAATGTGTAGCTTTAAAAATATTGCAGAGGAAAAATCGGATTCGTCGAGGACAACCTTCGTTCAGAAAGTAAGGGAAATTGGCATTGCTGCTAATTGGTCAATTTGTATATCGGTGGTTAGAAAAGGATGCTAGCCGCTCTCGAGAGAAAGTCTCTAGTGGGAGACGTCGTTCGTTAAAAAATAGGCGTTTCGATCGTTCGCGGAGAGACGCGATCGCGAGATAGCACGTCAACGAGAGTTGTAAGTTCCCGTTACGATTAAATAATCGACGCCACGAACTGATCGATCCCCTTATTTCGATTATGATAATAAGGGTAGTTCAATGAAATTCCACAGAATTAACACAAATAAATTAATGTTTATTTCAACAACTTATTAACTAGAAAGATATAAATGGAACAAAAAAAAATGTAACTGCGTTTTGGTTGATAAGTAATGCGCGACATATCAGATGTGTAGACGGTTCGACTTCTCGAAAAGTTCTGAACGCCTTTCGATTTTTTTCGTTTTTTCTGGAAGGCGACCCCCACTACGTTCGGATCACGCCACATTCTTTTACTGCGAGGTAAAATACGGGCCACGAGTCGACGTTTCTGGAAGTCGCCCTGCTTAATGAACCATGCGCTTGCCACTACAATGTTTGTTTGCCGGGCAGACGCGACGATCCGTCTGCGACATTATAGTGCCGCAATCGATAGTTAAGAATATGACCTATGGTAAGCCGCATGGCGTAACATTCTCCCCCCCGTTGAGAGGGTACCGATCAAACTAGCGAGGTGTGGTTGAAGTTCCCATCTTATTTCGTCTCGGTGGCTAGTTGTTCGGGTTTCTCGAGATCGGGTTGAATTGGCAGTGGGACAAGCCTTTTGACGCCCCGATCCAAAATGCTCTTTGCCGTCTGAACTGTAGCTGTCCGGATGACACCATCGGCGCCTGGATGAACCTTGATAACTCGGCCCAGAGGCCAATGCATGGAGGGAACGTTGTCCTCTCCGAGGATGACGATTGTGCCCTTTTGGATGCTGTGTCCACCCTTGCTCCATTTATTGCGGTTGGTTAGCTCGTTCAAATACTCCTTATGCCAGCGGTTCCAAAAATGTTGTTTAAGCTGTTGGATATGCTGCCATTTGGAGAGTCGGTTCGATGGAATGTCCCTGAAATCTGGATCACGTAAGCACATTAATGAATCGCCAATGAGGAAATGTCCGGGAGTGAGGGCTAGGAGATCATTTGGATCGGTGGAGATAGAAGTTAGCGGGCGGGAATTGAGGACTGCTTCTATTTCTATGATAAGAGTATTACGGTGTTAAGCTCATATGTTTCTGTTTCTCCACTCGCGCTGCGCCATAATATCCTTTGATATTTCCGATCCTCTGGTCGTACGAGGAATTGCCGATACATTTTCTCGATGTCGCCAGTGAGTACGTACTGATGAGCCCGGAATCTAATTAATATACAAAATAAATTGTGAATTGATTCGAGAATATAGGATTTCCCCATTTTCATGATTATCGTGATTTTTGTATAAATATATTTTTTAAGATACTAATAATTAGGTACTTATAAATTAGTATTATCAATTATTTTGCATTTATAATTCCGCCTCTAGTATAAGTGTTAATTGAAAACTAACTTTATGTTTCAAAAAGTACTAGCAAAGTCGTTGAGTAACAAGCCACTGATGCTAACACAAATAGCATTGTCGTAATTAAATATTTCTAAATATTCATTTTTCATTTTGAACCTGTAGAAACAATTTATTATATATACTGTTAGCTAAGTAATTGCATATTTAATTAAGTCGAAATATAAAACTTAGTTATTTTGATAATTTAGAAAATAAAAAACTGACAAACATTTCAATTTAATTTATGGTTGAAACAGAAGACAGTTATTTTTCATTAATTGAAATATTGCAATGCAGAGTACTTTCCAAAATACGCCGAGAGTATTCCTGATGGTGAAACGAGCGTTGCTTCATCGAACGCAGCTAAAGAAAACAACATCTATGTAGTTGCTGGTACGATGCCTGAAATAGAGGGCGATAAATTGTACAATACCTGTACTATTTGGGGTCCCGATGGAACTTTGATAGCAAAACACCGAAAGGTAAGTAATATATTCCTTTATGGCTTTGAATTTGAAAATATTGGGGTGAAGAAAGTGACTCTATCTAGGAATAATTTAGGAATATACATATGTACATACGTATACTATAACCAATTCTATAATTTACGGTTTATAAAATACGTTATGATACGGGAAACGCCCATTTTTGTTGTAATGTGTTTGTTGTTGTATAAATTTTTCACATACTTAAAATATTATTATACTTATTTTTTCTCCTTTTTAAACATTATTAAATGATAAGATTTTTTAATAAAAGAAAGTGATAAAAACGCTGTCAGTTATTAAATAAAAAATAATTAAAGTTTAGGAGTTGGTAACTTTGATATTAAATTACAAAAGTTGCAGCAATAGAATTAGCGACTACATTTTTATGTTATTAGGTACATCTATTCGACATCGACATTCCTAATAAGATTACTTTTCGAGAGAGTGATTCACTCAGTCCTGGTAACTCCCTAACGACGTTCGATGTGAAGGGCTGCAAAATAGGTATTGGCATTTGCTATGATATTAGATTCGAGGAAATGGCACGCATTTATCGGAACAAAGGTACAGTAACTTAATCGATCAATACTTAACTAGCAAAAAATTAAATATCTTTCTTAAATATATTCTATATAAAATTAATATAATCTGTAACTCTGTATAAAAAGAAGCTTAATTTAAAAAACCAGTATATTTGCTGAAAATGAAACAAATAAAAGAATTAAAAGCACAATAAGAGGACTGTCCTCGCATATTCAGAAATGATGGAATGTGAACCGTGCAACTACGAAGTTAATTGGTATTCGGTGGCTTCATATTTCCTGCTTCTCTGGGTTAGGTTGCCAAATGCTGATATATCCAGCGGCATTCAATATGACCACTGGACCACTGCACTGGTCATTACTTCAGCGTTTCAGAGCGAATGATAATCAATTATACGTTGCCTGCATATCACCGGCTCGTGTTCCTTAAGCAAGTTACGTCGCATGGGGACATACACAGTTGACCAATCCCTGGGGAAAGATTCTTTACGATTTGGAAACTCAAGAGAATATGGCAGTCACCGATATCAAAAAAAAAAAAACTGGCGAACCGTGTGTTACCACAACGAGACACGCGATGCTATTTGTCGCTTTAAATTGTGCCGCAACTCGTTTTTGAGATCTTTGCCAGGGGCGCGTTAAAATATGCTGAAAATATATTTCTGGCTTTTCTGGGGTTTAACTGAAATATGACAAATAACGTTGTAAAACATATGTACTTATGACTTACAGAGTAATTGAGTGTACAAAATATATAGTATACAAAATAGCCAGCGATTTAGGGCTTTAAAAGATTAAAAGAAAAGAAAAGAAAAGAAAAGTAGAAAGATAATATGTTGTGGCAGTCTAAGTCGATCTAAGAAAATAGATAAAGGGAGGGAGGGGCAAAGCTAGTTAATCTGGAAAGAATCCAAGCGTCAATTTCAAGCATTTACAGAGAATCAAGCGGGCTGGTTAAAGTCGTGAGTTGAGCAATCCCGCGTTAGGTTCAATCAGGTTAGTCCCACGCGAAATTGATCCAACCATGCGAAAACGAGTGTATTCTGATTTCTGTCGCAGATACTTCTGGCTAGTGCAGTACCTACACGGTGGTTGTTGAAATAGCCGCTTCTCATCTATTTTCCGCAGCGCGGACATCATCCTTTGATCCCTTACGACTAACGAAGTTTTCGAAGATGTACGGTAGCTTGAGATTCTACTTGAAAATGATCATGATTGCGGTCTGTGTGCCGTCTGCTCTTCTTTTTGTCCTTCCGTTAAAGACTGATAAGTTGATACTGATTAATTATGCGATCGAAACCCTATATAATGGCTACAAAAATGCCGCTAATATAATATTCCTTCTTTCTTGTATCTGTCTGCCTCTCAGGTCGTTTTACTAATTACAATAAGTAATTTCGACTTCTTTGCGCTCTTTTTTAACGCATTCGAGACCGAAAGAAATTCATATCAGTCAGTAGGCAAGGGTATAATATACATATTTTATATATAACTTATGTAGTAATGTGTTACGCCATGCGGCTTGCCATAGATCATATTCTTAACTGTCGGTCGCGGCACTATAATGTCGCGGACGGATCGTCGCGGCTGCCCGGCAAACAAACATTGTAGTGGCAAGCGCATGGTTCATTAAGCAGAGCGACCTCCAGAAACGTCGATTCGTGGCCGTTATTTTATCTGGCGTAAACGAATGTGGCGTGATCCGAACGTAGTGGGGGTCGCCTTCCAGAAAAAACTAACAAATCGAAGGGCGGGCAGAACGTTTCGAGAAGCCAAACAGTCAATACATATCTTATATCGCGCATTACGTAGTTACATTTCTTTTGTTGTTCCATTTATATCTTTCCAGTTAATAAGTTATTGAAATAAACGTTAATTTATTAGTGTTAATACAGTGCTATATTCATTAAACCACCTCTGTTATCCTAAACGAAACAGGGGAACGACTATTTCGCGGCGTCGATTAACATGATCGTAGCGAGAATTTACAACTCTCGTTGACGTGCTATCTCGCGATCACGTCTCTCCGCGAACGGTCGTAACATAATGTATATATCATGTTAATTTCATATTTTTTTCAATATAGAATTATTATATATGTCGGGTTTACATTAGAATTAGGGTTAGGGGCGTGAAACGAATCTTCGTTTGGGTTACACGTTGTCGTTATGCAATAGAGAAGACATTGACTAGGGCAAATACGATTATTATAGAACCGGACAAGTAACCGCGGTAGTTAGGTACTCGAGAAACTAATGACAATGATCCTAAGTGCAATAACGAATCCGCGGTCAACGGGATAGTGGATGTACGGGCTCACAAAATCTAAGTCGGATGCGTAATATTCACTGGTCGTAAAGGGTTACTCCTTTCATCAGTGAGATCGCGAGCGAGAATGCCTTTCCCGTCCCGATGATGCCACAGAGGAAAACTATAATGGCGTGTGTCTAAAGACACGAGATCATCGGATTCGTCGAGAAAAGCCTTCGTCCAGAAAGTAAGGGAAATTGGCGTTGCTGCTAATTGGTCAATCTCCATATCGGTGGTTAGAAAAAGATGCTAGCCGCCCTCGAGGGAAAGTTGCTAGTGGGAGACGCCGCTCGTTGAAAAATAGGTCTCCCCTATTTTCCCGTAGTTGGGACAAAGACTGTTTGTCTGTTTGAAGGACTTTAGTTGACTAAATCTTAAGATTTATAACGGGCCCTCGAGCTAGCCGAACATGTACTGCGGAGACGCATCGACATCTGGCAATCATCTTACTCGAAGAATAGGGTCTGCGTGTGGCGAGCCACGGGACAGAAACCGTTGGAATGTTTACTGTCGCGTGTCGCCACGAATATTTCTTTTAAGGAGCGCTATAGAATTACTCCATACCTTTGTTAGACAAAGTGTTCATCCCGTAACCGCGGCTACGTTCGGCGACTGACTGTCGCCTCGACCCCAAGCTCATTATCACAACTCTCGAACAATTACAATCGGATTGAATAACTACAATTGTTCAATTACAGCTATAGTAGACTCTAGGTTACAATGTTGCGGGATTATCCAAAATTCCAAAGGCTCCGGTGTTCTTTCATCTGCGACATATGTGTTGTTTAAATGTGTGGACTAAACGCCTTAATTCCGTTGGAGATTCCTTGGTTATCCTTGGATAATCAATTATTTCCATGCAGTGATTGAAAGCTGTGTATCGTGGACATTCGAAACTCTCCTTGAGAACTGCTATAGCCTGACTGTAGTTTACATTACTAAGGGGTTAACGCGTTTAAACACTCGGCTGCTTTCCTTGCAGGGCGGACTGCAGGTAATGGAATTTCTGTATGTCCGTGAGACTAGGATTTTTATCGATTGTGGAAGAAAAGGTATCATAAAACGTGTTCCATTTTTCTAGGCTTCCGTCAAAAGTAGGGAGCCGAAGATCTGGTAATTTAATGGCTATTGGATTTAAACTTGCGGATGATGCACAGGTTGGAAGGTTTATGGATGTCGACGGCGAAGCTGCTTGCGCGTTCCTCAGAAGATTTTGTAGCTTTGTGTCTACCGCGACGTACTGATCCCTTATTTCGAAGCCGCGCGCTTGTTCCTCCTCGTCTAATACTTCTAACTCGAGTTGGATCGCTTCGAATTGATTCGCAACTTCGGTCAGTTGTTTCTCGTAGTTCGTTAATAAGGAGTTTTGCTGACTCCCGGATTGCTCGTACTCGTCCAGTCGGTTCGATAAGTATGTGAATCGGCCGCTACAATAGCCTCGTCTCCGACACAGGGAGATGAGTTGGTCTTCGCTCGTCATCGTTGCCGAGGATAGGAGATGGTCGAAATAAGGAACGAGCTTACCTTACTGTCGTGCGGCGTGAGGTCGCGTGTATGTTTGGTGAGGAACGCCTTGTTCCTTCCCGACGGCCACTCGTTCGGTTGTATTCTTAAGTTGTGAAATTCGTTGCGTTGATGACTGTCCAGCTGCGGCGGAAGGCTGCGTGGTTGCGTTCCCTTGCCAATGGGATGTGCTTCTTCGAAGATGACGCGCCTGACGTCACTGGTTTCGCTGTAGTGGTTGCTCCCGCTCCCGCTGCTGGTTTTGATAAAGTCACGTGGCACTGTGTGGTCACTGGTAAGTGCACTCTTCACTGGCACGTGATCCGGCTCGAAGGACCAAATATTACGACCGTTCGCGGAGAGACGCGATCGCGAGATAGCACGTCAACGAGAGTTGTAAATTCTCGCTACGATCATGTTAATCGACGCCGCGAAATAGTCGTTCCCCTGTTTCGTTTTGGATAACAGAGGTGGTTTAATGAATGTAACACTGTATTAACAGGTTAACATAGAACAATATATTTTACAATAATCTGATGAAGATGTTACAGAAATTTGACTCGACTTTGATCTCTAGATAAATTCGTTTGCTATTGGTCTGATATGTTCGGTGTGTCACGTTTGACTCGTCAGAAGGAACTGCCCGCCCTTCGATTATTTTCGTCTTTTCTGGAAGGCGACCCCCACTACGTTCGGATCACGCCACATTCTTTTACGCGAGGTAAAATAACGGCCACGAGTCGACGTTTCTGGAGGTCGCCCTGCTTAATGAACCATGCGCTTGCCACTACAATGTTTGTTTGCCGGGCAGCCGCGACGATCCGTCTGCGACGTTGTAGGACCGCGAGCGACGGTTAGAAAATACAGCCCGTGGTAAGCCTCGTGGCGTAACAGTAGTCTATATAAAAAAAAATCTTACTAATAAAATTATTATACGATTTCCTGCGTGCACGACGCTCGAGGAATAAACGAAAGTGTAATTTTCATTTTCAAGGTTCGCGTCACGAAACATACGCATTTACGGATACATCTCACCACATAGTATCGTATTGTGATTGCAGACACGTGTTTGATCGGTAAAAACGGGACACGCCGTCGGTGAACGCTTGCACGTCAAGTACAGGACGTGAATTTTTGCGTTTCGTCCTCCAGGCCGCGTGAGAAGAAACACTAGACAGGCCTCTGATTCATCGCACGGGATACGGGACACTGCCATTGTTCCAGACGCACACAGATAGGCCACGCATGGACGAATGAGAACTTATATTCCGGCACAAGGATAATCTTGATTGAGGATAGCGTCGCCAGATTATAGAAATTAATGGTAATCATCGTTCGACCGCGAATCCCGCGAATTCCCAGCTACCAGGAAAATGCTTGTTTTTCTTTTCTTTATCAATACCTAAGTAAGTTTGAAAAGTTACATGTACAACAGCAACAATGTAAATATGGATGCTGTTGACATTTAGGAGGGAAAATGTCGATGACTATGAGAGTCCTCTTTCCATCATATGTATAGTTCGGATTAAAGGATATTTGTATCTCAATGTTTATTTGCACTTTTAGAAGTTTCTCTTTGTGTATTTTGTTTGACTTCCGGATTTTCAAAGATAACAGTATCTTAAGGATACAAACTTTAAACGTATATATTTTTCACACCTTGTTCGACCTTCGGGTTGAGTAAAGTACGGATTATGTACAAAGGTATTTAAAGCGTTATAAATCACGGATTTACCCAACGTGGCATAAAACGAAAACTCTACTCACCAATGTCCTTGATACGAAGTCTTGACGAGTTTCACAGTGAAGAGGAACTGTATAGCGCACACGAGGAGACAGCAGAGGTTTAGGGAGAGGGCGAGTGCGCACAGCGCTAACGTCACCTCGTAGACAATCGTATACTCTTCCGGGCTGATCAGGCTACTCGGCGTCACCGTTAACGGTGAGATCTTCAGCAAGAAGATCAACGAGAGTAGCGCCAGTAACAACGACACTAGACACAATAAACCCAAACTGGTCAACGTCTCTTTCGCGCCAACCTCGTGGTCCTTGTGATTCCTTGACAGGGACGACGACCAGGAAGCGTTCAAGGGGTACGCCGTGGAACCGGGACCGGTTAACTGTCCCCCGGTAGTCGTACCCTGAAGAGCAGGTGCAGGCGAAGGTGTCGCCTGACTGGATAATCTGGACAGTCTCGAGATATCAAAGCCTCCATTCGCTTTAGGTCTGTTGCCCTGGTGCAGCGGCGCCGGGGATATCACCCCCAATGTAGTCGACAGATTATTATTATTGTTATTGTTA
The DNA here is from genome assembly GCF_051014615.1 of Bombus vancouverensis nearcticus. Classification (NCBI taxonomy): domain Eukaryota; kingdom Metazoa; phylum Arthropoda; class Insecta; order Hymenoptera; family Apidae; genus Bombus; species Bombus vancouverensis. The sequence goes on along the minus strand of NC_134921.1, from coordinate 89,974 downwards.
TTCCCACCGGCAACAGGACTGACGCTGTTCACAGAATGCTTCGACGTGGACAACGTGGACAGATTAAGAGCGTGCGAGTGATTCAATCGTTGAGAAAGATTGTTCACGCTCAACTGAGAATGATTCAAAGGGTGTCTGTGAGTGGAAGATGGCGTGGTGGCAGCCTGATGCACGTTGGCTCTTTGATGGACCACCGAGTCGTAAACGTCGACTCCCCGTCCTTGGCTCCCCCCTGTCGTTCCACGAACGTTGCTGTTTTGGTTGTAATGATGGTGTTGCTGTTGATCCTGTTGGTGACCAGAATGATGGTGGTGGTGGTGGCCGCCGTGCAACGAGTCCGAGCTCGCCTGGTAGTTATTGTGCTGGTGCCTGGAGCCCGCTGACGACGGTTGCCCCGTCAGGATATGCTTCAGCATTACTCGACGCTGGAATGCCTGAAGAAGACTGCGCTTCTTCTTGCTTCTCTACATGGCGCTACGTGGGACTCGCTTCTGAGCACGTCTTTCTCGTTGGAGGTTTCTTCTTTCTTTTCTTTCCCAGTAGAATTTTTACACAATTCTTTCTCCCTTTTATCATTAAATTACCTTTAATTCTTAACGACCTTTAATCTTTGTCTCTTCTTTCCTATATATATATTTTTGTTTACTTTTCTCCGTAGCGAATTTTGTCTTTCTGACGCAGGATTAGGTTCCTGGACTTAGGGAGTTGCTACACGCCAGCTCCACCATGGCGACGGCATTCACTAGGCAGCCTAGATAGCCACCTTTCAGCTCACGCTTCGGGACACTTTTTTCGCTGAGATTCTCCGCGATGAGGCATGAAAGCAGAGACCACCGTCTGCGGAGGCATGATTATTCTATTGTTCCTTTTAACGAGTAATCGTTTTACTCGAGTCCTCTTACTAAACCGTAAGTACAAAAGACTATTATACTTAGATAGGTACTTGGTCTCAAGAACCAACTTATTTTGGTCTTTCGATTAAGTTCTTAATTAAATGCTCAATTAGATATTCATAAATATATCTTCATAATATTTCCCTCATCTATTTCTTTGACATTCTAGCAACCTCGTTAAGACGTCCGCCACTTCAACTTCTATCTACAAGTGGCAAAAACTGAAGCTGACCTTCTTCATGGAGAAACATGCCGGAAATGGCATCCGCACGTGTGAATAATTATACTCAGTGTCCAGGTAGTTCTTTCGATCATCCGATAGAAGTCGTTTCTGTTTTTCAGAGTTCGTTCACGCCTCCAGAATGTAAAAATATCCAAGGAAGTACCATTAGGAAGCAATGAAATTCAGAGCTTCTGTGGTTATTCCTTTTTCTGATTGTTTCTTTTCTTTGCCCAAAATGGATGATTTCTATATCAAATTGTTTATTCGTATTTTTTTTAATATTCCTTGAGATTTTCAATCAACTCGATTTCGAATTTCTTAGCACCCGATCTTCTGGTTGACGTCGTTAAGAAAGAGGAACGAGTGCACAGGAAGCATGGTCGGCGTGAGCATGATTAGATCTGCCCGATGACCTTGCCAGTGATAATAGCGGTTCGTTAAGGTGGTTGCAGTCTTGGTTTGCTTCTGTTTCGATTTCCAGCGAACTCGTCAGCCGGCATGGCTTCAGAGATGCTCCCCCTGAAACAAGTCGAAGGGAAATAATTAATGGACTCTCTGTTCGATTGTACGTGGATGACAAGCTGACCGTAAAAAGAAATATACAAATACGATTAGAAAATATAATCCGAACCCCTTTCGGTTTGATCTGAAGGTTTCTTTTTCTAGACGGAACCAAAGATTCTTATCTGGTTTATGGTGAGCTAAGGAACTCTTTGAAAACAGCATTTATAACTTTCGAAAAAGAGACAGGTATTTCTTGCGCGAACAATTGAATAATTAATTCGTTCTCTAAATATCCTTATTTGTTGTTCCTAAAATACATAATGATTGGAAGCTTCTTACGGGAAGCGCAATCAGCCGCTGATATCATTGAAGTCGAAACGCCATTAAAACCATATTACGATTCGCATGCGACATGCTCCATTCATGAAAACACAAAAGCAATAAACAAGTACAAATCAACGAAATAAATCCTCCGAGAACGAGACGTTACAGGAATTATACCATTGCGAGGATACAAAAGACTTGCTCATGAGCTACTTCCTTCAAGTAGTTGAGCGGTGTATTTTCCGGTCGTTAACTTCCATATAATGGGATATTAAAGAGTACGGACACAACGCTGCTATTTTTCAACTGTTCATTATCAAATTACGCAGCGGGAATCGTTGCAACGACAAAACTGTAACGACTCGTACCTGCGTATCTTCCATTTAGCTACGGTAAACGCTGACTTGTCTGCGTTTTTTTTTTTCACTTCCTCGTTACGGAAACCAGGAAAAGTGATTCACAATACAGTTTCTAACTGTACTTCTCGCGATTCTTCCTTAGAAACAAGCAATTGCTTCTTTTCAATTTCCTAAACCTATAATAAAACAGTCCATTCCTTGAATAGAAATTAACTTTAAAACTTTAGGCGCATACATTGTACGTATCGTATGTATGTATTTTGATTTGAAAAGAAACGCGGCAAACGCCTTTAAAAAGACGTTAGGTTTTCAACACCTTAACTAACTTAATTCCAGCGAGTCGTAAATCTGCTGCATCTCCAACATCTGAATATCCATCTTTTACAATGACTTGTTCTCCAACTTATTAAAATTACATCTCCCCCGTTGCACCGACCTTCTTTAAAGGTTCCCGCGGCAGGTTGAACCCGCATCACGTATCTTCCCTCTTCCTTCCACCCCTGTTCCCTTTCTCTTTCTATCGGACGGGAAGAGCGGGAACGCTTAAAACGCGCGAATCACGCGAGCGCCTCACGATTTGCGAAACATCACGTGAAAATCACCGATCCGATCTCCGTGCGCGCGGTGCACCGTGGGGGTAACGATTAAATCGACAGGATATACTTTATTGGCTATTCCGTTATTACAGGCTGTAGTTGGCGGGGAAATAGTCATTATGGATCGATGAACTCCATTGTAACAACGCACCTTCGAATTGCATCGGAAACGCTTCTGTATTGCGTGCACCGTATAACCTATCATCGTCTGTTTAGGGTAAATCAGTGGATCGGAAGTTACGTTTCTATGTTTCTCGCCTGTCAGTATAACACTGTGCAAGAGATACAGCAAGATCCTAAAATCATTCGAGTACAAGTAGCGTAAAATGGTCGTTTAAATTTCAATAAATTAACTATTCATACGTTAATTGTACGCGGTCAGGATTAAGGGGTACGGCGATGGAGAAGATTTTGTTAGCTAGATGTTGAGTAAATAATCGAAGATGATAATTTTATAAATGTTTCGTATTTATGATGATGGAAAAGATTTAATTTGAGTTACGTTACGTTTGAATAAGATAGACTTTTCCAAGAGTGGAGGATTTGTAGAGATAGTGGACGTAATAGTAGTATGATTTAATACTTGATGTGTCTTTTTTTTCTTTGACATATAGGTCACTGTGGGGAGTAATATTGATCTAGATATAACTATCTTTTCTGAGAAGTACGTATATGCTTATGGGAACTATGTTTGGTTAATCAATAGAGCCATTCTTTTGAGAAATTGAATCTAGAAGAATTCGACGATACTTTGCCTTGTTTCAATAGTACATCATTTTAAAGAAACGCCTGCGATTATAGTATATAATAGCACATAGGTATATGCAAAATTGCATTTTCAAATAATTAAATCAAAAATATAGGAATGTATCAATGGGAAGAATATTTGTTAAAGATCTTTCCTTTTTAATCAAATTCGTCCAACAACCCCATTCTCGCAAACATAAAATGAACGGTGCCTTTCTCAAAGAAACAAGAAGAAAATTGCTGTCGTTCTAAAGTTCTTCTCCATTGCTAAACTACCGTTCGTGTTTCTAGTTACACTCCAATTATTCGATTGTAAGAAGCAAGCAATCCCTCCATCCAAGGGCTAGATATAGTTTCTCGAGTAGTTCTCTTCAATACCGTTATATCGATGAACTCTTTTTGAATAAAGTTCACATTTATAAAGCAAACACAATAAAATACGACAGGACAATTGTAATCGATAAATAACATTTTATTAGGATATTATAAGAAGCTAAGATATCGAGTTCTAATTGTGAATATCAAGCGCTCGTCGTTCGAGGAGATTACCAATATTTTCTTCCTTAACAATATTAATTACGAAGTTTCGATACCGTTTATGACATTAAGATCTCTTAATAAAGTTGTATCGTTAAAATCTTACTGTTCCTAGGGAAAATATATAGTTAATATATATAGTTAAATATATGTCGGAGATGAAAGGACACCGGAACCTTGGGATAGCCCCGCAACATTGCAATCTAAAGGCCACTATAACTGTAACTAAACTATTGTAGTTATTCAATCCGATTGTAATTGTTCGAGATTAGTGACGGTGAGCTTTGGCTCGAGGTGACAGTCTGTCGCCCAACGTAGCCGCGGTCAAGGGATGAACGCTTTGCCTAACAAAGGTATGGAGTAATTCTATAGCTCTCCTTAAAAGAAATATTCGTGGCGACACGCGACAGTAAACATTCCAACGGTTTCTGTCCCGTGGCTCGCCACACGCAGAGCCTATTCTTCGAGTAAGATGATTGCCAGATGTCGATGCGTCTCCACAGTACATGTTCGGCTAGCCCGAGGGCCCGTTATAAATCTTAAGGTTTAGTTAACTAAAGTCCTTCAAACAGACAAACAGTCTTTGTCCTAACTACGGGAAGATAGGGGAGACATATTTTTCAACGAGCGGCGTCTCCCACTAGCAACTTTCCCTCGAGGGCGGCTAGCATCTTTTTCTAACCACCGATATGGAGATTGACCAATTAGCAGCAACGTCAATTTCCCTTACTTCCTAAACGAAGGCTTTCCTCGACGAATCCGATGATCTCGTGTCCTTAGACACACCCCATTATAGTTTTCCTCTGTGGCATCATCGGGACGGGACGGGCATTCTTTTACGCGCTCCCGTCGACCAAAGAGTAACGTCTTTACGCTCAGCAATTATTTTTACGAGTCAGACTTAGATTCAGCGAGAACGCCCATCTGTCATCCCGTTGGCCGCGGATTCGTTATTGAACCGGAGACCACTGTCACTAGTGCCGCGGACGTCTCACTGCCGTGGTAGATTGTCAAACCTGTGTTATTCATACCTGTGTCAATAAATCGTATCTTCGTTACACCGCAACGATGGCTACCTTCAACGAAGACTCCTCAAATACCGACAACCCTATCCCCCCTGCTTCTCCGACATATAATTAATTAAAAAGGGGGAAATATAATTCTGTAATATCGTAGAATAGCTTTGATTGAAGATCGGCTGAAATTAGAAAACACCGTGTACGTCGTCTTTTTGTAGTTTGTTTACATCCAAGAGCGCCTAGTAACAGTGACGCGAGAAAAGATAAACAGCGTCAAAACAGAAGTACGGTTTCATATTTCAAGGAGTGGCAATCGAGAGGCCAGAGCATGTGAGCCAGAAAGTGTGTGCGTGTGCGTGTGCGTGTGCGTGTGCGTGTGTGCGTGCGTGTGTGTGTGTGTGTGTGTGTGTGTGTGTGTGTGTGTGTGAGAGAGAGAGGACGAGAGCAAGAGCGAGCACGACCGAGCAGGAATGCATTGGCGAGGGTCAGAGTTGATCGAGACGTCGAAGCATAGAGTCGTTAGAATTGTCGAGTGTTAGAGTTGCCAGTGAGAGAGAGAGAGAGAGAGAGAGAGAGAGAGAGTTACCAAATATAAAAAATACGAGCGTTGCATTTAGTTTTCCTGTTAATCAAACATCGTTTCTCTGTCTAACTAATATCTGTATTTTCAATCCATTATTAATAAATTATAATTAATCGGACAAAATTACACCTTTAATATATTCCGATATTACAATAACTTACCTTTTTCTACGTCAATGGACACGAAAGACGTTGAGTGAGGAATTAGAACAAGTGTGGATCGTTGGAAACCACTATGCTGCGGTCTACCATTCGTTTTACCCTATATATACCACGGAACAAAGGATAATTTTCACCGGCTTGGCTATGGCTACTGGTGTGGATCCAAGTATTCGGGCCATACTAGACGCTATGCAGAAGCAGAACGAAATCAAGTTAAGAAAACTGTTAAAGGAGACTATTAAAGCAGCGACTGATTTCCGTTGAGATAATAGGGGTGATTGAGTTTGTATAACACTGTGATTCACTGAATTATAAATTATATATTTCCAACACTTAGATTACACTGACGTAGAGAAATAAATAGTTAACAACTTGTCGCACGAAGATGTGATAGATATGTACGCTAGAGCAGGGCTCTTATAATGGAAATTAATGTATTAATGGACTTAGCACTATAATATATTTAGGAGAGAAGATGTATGTTCGACAACACCAAGAACCGACAAAAGATTTTCGTGAAGTATGCGACTCTCGCGCTATGTGTAGACTGCCGCGTTAGGCGTTAGTTTTTAGACTGTCTGTCGCTCTTTTTCTAATACGGAAGAAAAGTTCGGTGTGGGTGTGCCCCTGTGCCTAAAGAACGCGGATTCGTTGTTCCCACTTTCGTTAGGAAAAGTGAGGGTAACGAACCGCGGTGTCGATTGGTCATGACCTGCACTACTGCTCGAAGGGATGAGTAGGAAGTCTCCTACCATCGTGGTGGATAGATGACTGTGTGCGTGAGGAAAACATAGCTTGTTTTATTAGAGGGCTATTCGGATTTTCCTAATGGGTGCATACCCGCTTTCTCCGTGTTTTAAGTACGCCTAATAAACCCAAGGACCTCTCTAAAAACCGACTGTGTTTCGAGAATATTTTTAAGCTTTAGAAATTCTTCAAGACAAACGGATTGAAGACACATGGCGAAACAATACAGGGAAGTGAAAGTTATGGTGGGTCCTTAGGTTTATTGAGGGTCGAAGTGACGTTACGCAGGCTGGTTGTTGTCCGGTGGCGCGAGCTGGCGCGGGCTGGCGTGCAGATGTTTTAGGCGGCGTAACAACAAGGAAGATCCTAGAAAATGAGAAGGGTGGATTAGAAGAACGAAGAAAACTCGAAGAAGATACAAAAGAAGAAACTACAGAGACAGAAGTCAATTCAAAAGGTATATTAAATAATAAGTGCGATTTACTTGATACCGAAAGAGCTATTGAAATTAATGATACGGTTCAAGATATTAAATTTACTGAAGGTAGAAGCCGCACTCAAAATGATATGGAAGATGTAGTAGAAGATTCACAAGAATTATCTAATAAAAGTAAGTTATCAGAAATAAGGATTGCACTTAACAAAATTGAATATACAAAAACTATTTTACGGAATAAAAAGAATTCATTAGAAAGAGAAAGAGGAGTAAGGGGAAAGAAGAAAATGTACAGACAGAAATTATTTCAAAAAATATATCAGATGATAAATGTGATTTGCTTTAGAAAAAAAAAAAAAAATATTATCCACAAACTACATTAGGAATTTATCTATTTTAGTGAGGAGAAAGAGAAAGGATAGAGGAGTTGATCAATAGACTGTGGATTTTGAAGCGTTTATGAAAAACTTACAATTTTAATAAAATATTCAATGTAAAGTCTTTGTTATAATATTCAGATAGATAGATGAAAAAAATACTGAATTTGCATAATTACTCATGGCTTATTGATCAATCATGCGACTCGTTCAGAGGTAACTCGAGTTGTAAAGGCGACAATTTATTAAAAATGGTATATCTGACGTACGATGCATTTGCTCATGTTAAACTATTTAAATAAGTATAAAAATCACGCGAAAAAAAAATCTACTGAAAATAATGTTGAACTAGTTAATAATAACAAATCATATAGTGAAACACAAACCTTAAATCAAGATTTTAAGTTCAAAAAAAAAAAAAGAAAGAAGAAGAAAGAAGTTGATAAAATGACAGCAATAAAATGACCAAAAATTGAATTACGATCCCGAGCATCAACTCGCTGATCTTCAAGTAGAATGTTCCGACAAAGACAGGACGACACAAGAGTTCGAGAAGCACATAGAGGACATGAAGGAGGAAGTGCAAAAATTAGAATTGCAACTCGACGAGTTACAAAAAAAAGAAAAACACACACGCACGTAAAAAGAGTTCAATCTTTTGGAATACAAATGGAAGAACTAACAATAAAATTAGAAGAAATAACACAGAAGAAATAAGTCACCAATATGAAATTGTCTGATGGCTGATGTTGATCGTTGACGTTTATAATGATTGAATTTCGTCCACGGCGCCATCTGGATCCTTGTTGAAAAATTCAAATAGCCGCAACAGCACCATTGAGCTCATCACGTTTGTTGGTGAGTCGAGGAGCTGGAGGATTTCTCATCCTCAAGGACATAAATTTCACCGGTTCCGGTAATGTTTTTTACATGGTCCAAGCATTCGAAATCACAACATCGCTTTCCAAGACGAAATTTCCTGCATGGCTGTAGTAAACAGAAATCGATCAATTGTACAGATCAATCGTCACTCGACTGCTCGAGAATTCAGGTCATCCAGAGAATAGAATAGAGACGTGGAAAAATGTAGTGCGATCATCGCAGTGGGAGGAAATAGGGGGATAGGGACCAAATGAATGAACGAGATGTTAAGGACAACTGACGACAAGTTCTTCTTTTGTCGAGAATTGCATGTTTGTGAATGGTTTGTGGGTGGTTAGGTGGAGAGAATTGAAGAGTTTGGAGGTGACTGGAAGAGTGTTTTGGGCAAGGTAGATTGCAGAATGGTTGCGGTAGCATTGTGTTAATTATGGGTTTGTACATGTAATCTTTGTATGTATCACTACATAGAACCTAACGTATATTTTTAATAATACATCAGAGTTTTAGTTATTTCATAGCTATGAATTTTATACTCTATAATCTTGACGTTTTATTTCACAGAAGCGTTTGAATATCCATAAAAATTAAATGAACCAATGTATTCATTATCTTATAGAGAAGATATATTATTTTTAATTATGTTCCAATTATTTATCATGATCCTGATTTCCTTATTCTGAAAATTTGAAAGGAAGTTTTGTAGTTTGATACTTTCAGCGACAAAGGGTCAATATTGCTTTAGTATATTTCGTCACATATACATGTATATCTATATATCCACCGAAAATGCGCTCTTGTAGACAAACGCTCGATTCGCGTCATAGCTTTTAAAGCTTGTCGCATCTCAATCAGTTGGAAAAAGTTTTTCCTGTAGCATATTTTATTTTTACGAACCAACAAGGTCTTTGTTTATTTCCTTCTTTTTTTTGCTCTAATTCCCCCATTGTTTTTTCAAGGATAGTATTTCAGAGCCATTAGTCAAGTTCATTGTAACAATAAACGTACGTTTCGGAAACATTTTGTGCTGTGAAACAGAATACACTAAAGTTTGAAGGTCACATCGATTTTCGAAAGTTTATAAATGGAGGTGTATGACAGTATCACCAGCTGTTGCTGTCCCCAAGCGCCAAAATACGTTCTGACTACTATTTTATGTATCTCACAGAAGTATGTCTTCATTCATCATCTCCCATGCCATCCACCAACGTGTTCTTAACATGTTATCTCCTAGTAAAATATTGATGTTGAGTCAGATATCCAACTGAATAATCTTTTCGGTGTCTACTATAAGACATTTAAAACCAAGGCTCGTACACACGTGTGCTTATACGTCAGATGTAATACTTAACAGGAAACCTGCTTATATTAATATTAAATTTATGCATAGTAGGATGTTCGACCTTTGTAAAAATGAAATTATAATACATACAGTTTCACCGTGGAAAAGTGAATCTTTCTAGCATGTCCACGCAAATGCAGGGTAGGGGAGGACTGTGCATGCACCAAACAACTTTACGTTCGTAATTTTTCACACAAATGTACAACTGTAGGGAAAAAATTATCTCTGATTTTTCGGATGTTAGGAATCGACAATATCGCATAACGGAATGCTGTGTTCTACGTATTCTATTTTTGTTACGAAAGTGGTACAAACGAAGTCCACATAAGAATAGTACAACAAAATCGGTTGAGGTTAGGTTATCGTGCAGATATCGCGGCTTTTGCATTGGAAATCACGCAACTGCCAGTCTCGTCGTTCCTTGTAAACGAAAGAAAGGTATTGTAATCGGTCGGAATTAACATAAAACTAGTCGCATGCGACCATATGGCCTGAATGTTCAATAAACGAGAGTAGAGCGCGAGCTATGTGATTCTAACCGTTTAGGCGGAAACTAATGATTGTAACCAGAGCCGAGATATATGCCAATATTACTTTGTTCGACAAAGCGTATAAGATGAGGAGAGAATCGCGATAAGGTAGAACAAGAGACAGATATTCTCTACGTAAAGCAAGTCTGTCAACTAGATTGAAATCCTATAGCTATAACTACAGTGAATCCATATTCTGGCGAATTGTCTTTTCACAAATGAAGCTTCTGAAGAACGGAATTGATACAATAACTACTGTTCATTCGTAACTACTGTTGTAAGAATCTATATATTTGTCTATCTATATCTATATATATCGATCTATATATATTTGTCAGAATGTCATTTTATCAAAAAACCCATTCTCTGTAATCATAGTTTAACGAAGCATAATTAATAGAAGAGGTAGAGCGTTAAGTGGAGATGATTTAATCACAGTTAAGTAGATAAATCTCTATATTAGTCTCTTTAATTAAAATGTTCTACGTTTTATTTGCGTCATTTTTTTCCTTCATCCAATTTAAAATGTTTAAATAACAATAGCCTATACAATATAATTTTATGTAAAAAAATTGATTGTACCATGTTTATTACAGATATTTAACATTTTTGTGTACATACAAAATTTAAATTATACCTCGCTTGAGAACAAAAATTCTATTTGTTTTCCTAACATGTACTAATAATTATTGATCAAAATAGAAAAAGCTGGAGGAGATTACTTAGGAAGATTACTTAGCATCTCATATTCCTGTCAAGGCTCGAACGTTTTATCTTCCTTTAGATTTTCCTAAGTTTCCATTTCTCTGACTTGCTATTTGAGTTAGCTTAGTATACGTGCTATACATAAGTATGTATAGTGTCATGATCGCGACAGTCTTGAGTTACCCACGCTTTATCCTCTGTAAACTATTTATAAAAGAAGAACAAATTACATGTTAGAACTTTCATTCAATTTACCAATACAAATAATTTTAAACAAGAAAAAAGACCTAATGCAGTGGTTTCAACTTAAACATATCCAACAGTTATTTACGAATAAATAGTATAAATCTTTTAGCAACATGAAATTCGCGATATTTATTCAAATATTTATATTTACAGTGCGGCATCAGCAAAGAAAACGTGTTTATCGAAACGTGCGCTATCGATTTTATGATTTTGCCACGCAAACAGGGAAATTGCAACTCAAAATTGAATTCGCACTGCAAAGCGTTGACGTTACGATATCAATTACATACTTCAAAAACACCGAAGGTATCACACGGAATCAGAGAGATTCTATGAGAAGTTAAACGCATAGTCACCCTATTGGGAATAGGATTGCTTTGATTCGAGCTCAAACATAGGGAAAGCTGAAAGAATCTTTTGCGGATCTTCCTTCTTCTCTACATTGGATTTTATACAAAACGACTTTAACCTTTTCAAGGAAATACGGAAATAAGGATTTTAGATAGAGAGATTTATCTGGAAGGAAATGGATAGAAAACGTAGAACCAGTTCTTGTTGGTTGAAAGATTTTTTCTCTTCGCAGAGATTCAAGCTTTAAAGAACGATCAAATATGTGCGCAGCTGACTTACGAGTGAAGTTATTATTAAAAAAAATTGTTAGTTCAATTATCATAAGTTTAAAGATATGTAGATATTGTATTTACATATCGAAAATCAGACAGCAATATTAATTAACACACCTAGTCAAACGCACACGTACTTTAAAACCGTGCTTTAAAATCGATATTCGCTGAAACAATACATCGCTCTGCGCTTCCAATTTGTTTTCGCACGAAGAATCAGTCCACTCATTGTTACCGTCACCATCTCTACCGTAATCTATATTACTCGAATAAATTCTATATCTTGATTGGAAAATCACATATTTTAACGAACTTCCCTATTTTTTGTTTTTTATGACTTTAACTGGCAATTTCCATAATGTTCTATAACTTGACAACAGACTGATAATATTTCAGGATATATATACATACATCATGTTTTTGAGGATTCTGTAGTAAAATAATTATAGTTGGGGAGTCCAACTTCCCAAACCGCGACAAACATATTTCACACATCCACGACGACTTTACAAGCAGACCCCTCGCGGTTTTGGGAAATCGATGAAGGACCCTCAATTAAACATATCTCAGAGGGCAGATCGACGATGCGAAGAACACTTCCAAGCCCACACCCGACGCACCAGCGAAGGACGATACATCGTCGCTCTACCTTTCAATGATCAGCTTCAGTCACTCGGATCCTCTAAAACGCTGGCAATTAAACGACTCGCCTCACTCAATCGCCGATTCCAGCACGACAAACGCTTCGAATCAGAATATCGAACGGTAATACAGGAATACCTGGCATTGGGACACATGACGAAGGTCAATGTCAACCACTCCGACGACAACGGATACTATTTACCCCATCATGGCGTGACCAAAGCATCGAGTCAAACCACCAAACTCCGTGTAGTTTTCGACGGATCGGCACCAAGCACTGCCGGAACCTCCCTAAACGATACACTTTACACAGGACCCAAGTTACAGGAAGATTTATTTTGTATATTAATTAGATTCCGCGCTCATCAGTACGTACTGACTGGCGACATCGAGAAAATGTATCGGCAATTCCTCGTACGACCAGAGGATCGGAAATATCAAAGGATATTATGGCGCAGCGCGAGTGGAGAAACAGAAACATATGAGCTTAACACCGTAATACTCTTATCATAGAAATAGAAGCAGTCCTCAATTCCCGCCCGCTAACTCCTATCTCCACCGATCCAAATGATCTCCTAGCCCTCACTCCCGGACATTTCCTCATTGGCGATTCATTAATGTGCTTACGTGATCGAGATTTCAGAGACATTCCATCGAACCGACTCTCCAAATGGCAGCATATCCAACAGCTTAAACAACATTTTTGGAACCGCTGGCATAAGGAGTATTTGAACGAGCTAACCAACCGCAATAAATGGAGCAAGGGTGGACACAGCATCCAAAAGGGCACAATCGTCATCCTCAGAGAGGACAACGTTCCCTCCATGCATTGGCCTCTGGGCCGAGTTATCAAGGTTCATCCAGGCGCCGATGGTGTCATCCGGACAGCTACAGTTCAGACGGCAAAGAGCATTTTGGATCGGGGCGTCAAAAGGCTTGTCCCACTGCCAATTCAACCCGATCTCGAGAAACCCGAACAACTAGCCACCGAGACGAAATAAGATGGGAATTTCAGCCACACCTCGCTAGTTTGATCGGTACCCTCTCAACGGGGGGAGAATGTTACGCCATGCGGCTTACCATAGGTCATATTCTTAACTATCGATAGCGCCACTATAATGTCGCAGACGGATCGTCGCGTCTGCCCGGCAAACAAACATTGTAGTGGCAAGCGCGTGGTTCATTAAGCAGGGCGACTTCCAGAAACGTCGACTCGTGGCCCGTATTTTACCTCGCAGTAAAAGAATGTGGCGTGATCCGAACGTAGTGGGGGTCGCCTTCCAGAAAAAACGAAAAAAATCGAAAGGCGTTCAGAACTTTTCGAGAAGTCGAACCGTCAACACATGTGGTATGTCGCGCATTACTTATCAACCAAAACGCAGTTACATTTTTTTTGTTCCTTTTATATCTTTCTAGTTAATAAGTTGTTGAAATAAACATTAATTTATTTGTGTTAATTCTGTGGAATTTCATTGAACTACCCTTATTATCATAATCGAAATAAGGGGATCGATCAGTTCGTGGCGTCGATTATTTAATCGTAACGGGAACTTACAACTCTCGTTGACGTGCTATCTCGCGATCGCGTCTCTCCGCGAACGGTCGAAACAAAATGATTCACTAAAAACTGTCCTGAATTCCTAAGAATTTATTTACCGCAAAACTGACAAAGTGTTTATTTAAAAAATGAGGTTGAAGGTAGTCCTTTTCTTTCATTTCATTCATTTTCATTTTCTTTCTTAAGTATGGCTAACACAATATCTAATCAATTAAAATTTTATATTTTCACGTGAAAAGTTTCTTTAGATAATTATTATCAACATGATGACTAACTCTTACGGATTAATACGTGTCTGTAGGGCAATCCGGTGGACTTGATCGGCTTTTTACTTCGAAAGTTGAGTAATCGGTGTCGCTTTCTTACGCATCTTTGAACTGTATAAATGTTTTAAAATTGTTTGATCCAGAATGTACCACACCGGACAATCAAGAAGGCAGGTGCCTTGACTACAGAAAATGTAAACCTCTGCAAGAAATATGGCAGATACAGTACCGTACAGCCACCGATTTTTATAGACGATCAGTGTGCAGATACCAGGGCAATGTTACGATCGTTTGCTGTCCGAACGATCCAAACAAAGAGAAGAGAGAAATTTTAATAAAAACTGTGTACAAGTATAAGGCTTTGCGACCACCATACTGTGGTTTTAGCAACGTCTCTCATACCAGGGTGGTCGATGGTAAACCAGCTGAACTTGGTACGTTTTATGTCTTTCTTTCCGATTAATAATAAGCCATTTACTGCAAAGAATGAACTTTAAAGGCATTAAACAGCACATCAATGTACATTTCAATTAGACTAAATAATAATGCTATGATTTCATCGGTAGTAACTTTACTTATTAACTTGAATTATTTCTTTCTTTTACTTCATGTTAGGAAGAGTATCTTTTTGCTTGAAATAAAGAATTGATATAGGAGTAATAATATGGATAGAGATCAAAAACTGTTAGGGCAGAAATTACACGTTTGAACTTTATAGTTCAGTATAGTTCAAATAGAAATTATATAGAATTATTTGATAATTTGCATTCCACTGGAATAAAAATTTAATTTCTGTCTTTATCAAATCTGTATTTCAGAGTATTTGTACGTATGTACTTATCGTCTGCTGTATGATCGAATATCGAATAGGTAATAATCGTTGTTACTCGTTATGTGAGAAAAAATTATGTATATTCACAACTATGACTATTGCATTTTAGGCGCTTGGCCATGGATCGCTGCATTAGGTTTTCGTAATCCCCGAAACCCAGACAAACCACTATGGAAGTGCGGAGGTTCCCTGATATCGGCTAGGCATGTTTTGACCGCAGCACATTGTGCACATATGGATGGAATAGAAAACATACACAATCATAATATTGCCATTCTTAGATTGGTGGAGGAATTGCCATTTTCGAGTAAGTCCTCAAATATATATATATATATATATGCTATTGAGTATTACTGAAGTATCATATCCTGAAATTTCTTACTGTACACATATATTGTGTCATAAAGCATGTACAATTCTTTCTCATACTTTTGGTCATTCGTTTCCTGCATTTTCATTTATTCTTTTATTTTTCAGGGTACGTATATCCCATTTGTACGAAAGAGCCCCTACGAAAGAGCAACTTCGTCGGCTATAACCCCCTTGTTGCTGGATGGGGAGCATTAAGATATAGTAAGTGATATCAATTTTATAATAAAATTAAACAGTTCCAGTCTTAAATATCTTTCTTATTTTCTTCGTAGGACGACCACGACGTAATGCATTAATGGAAGTACAAATGCCAGTGATTAAGAACGCCGAATGCAAAATAGCTTATTCCAAATTTCCTAATGCACCTGATATCACTGATGGTATAATATGCGCCGAACATGCTCAGGGTGGAGAGGATTCTTGTACGGTAATTAAGTTACAGAGTTACTACAAACTATACGGTATCTGAAGACACGTTAATTCGAATTAACATCAAATCGACGTCTTAAACATTAGAAATAATAGATAAACACAATTTAATAATCTTGCCCACTTCTCACACCTCATTGTGGTATTTAATCTAATTTCCTTCTAATCTTAGTTTTGCTCAAAATACATATAACATGTACATTATAAATTGGAGTATTTCAATACACAAATCAATAGAAGATTATTACTGTATATAAGTATAATTTCAATACAATTCGATCGATATATTTCGGTATCTTTGATTAAAAATTTAACGATCCTTTCAGGCTGACCGCGGCGGACCACTGCTGATACAACATGAATGAACCTCGTATTTAATAGGTATTGTGTCTTATGCTTATAAGTGCGGCACAGCTGGGTATCCCAGCGTTTACACTAGGGTCACATCGTACCTTGACTTCATTCTCCAAGCGATGCAATAATATGATATTACTGTTCCATAAATATCATTGTGTAAAAAACGTAAAGTTGGATTTTCTTATTGTGGAGATAAGAAACAGCTCAAACTTACATTGTTTTGTACGTTACAAATTATAGGCTTAAAATGTACGAAATGTAACTTTGAAACGACACTAATTTTTTACGCACGATAAACCTCCACGACTTAGGTATGTAAAGATGATAAACGTATATTAATTCTATTAATTTGGTAATAATAAACCAACTTTCTGAGAAGTTCTGTAAATTTCGTTTCTGTTGTATCAAGAGAATAATGGAATATTCCACTTAGATCGTATACTTCTTGTATGTACATACAAAATTTTCCGGCTAATCTAAAACACTTCATAAGATAGAGAGCTTCTGGAAATTCGGACACAGAGAGTGCATAAAATACAAGATAAGTCTCGTGTCTTTCAAAATTATTTTTTATTCGCTAAAAACGTCCTGTGTACTCATGCAATCACATGCAACCTTGAAACTTCACTTATTTTTTATCACTTTCCAATTCAATACACTGTTTCTGCATTTTTGACTATATGTAAGAGAAATTTCCATTCAGCCAAAGGTGTACTTACAGATTATAGATTCCTATACGACTCTCGGTAAAAATTTATCCGCACTCCAGATAGTTAAAACTTCTGTCGACCGTATTGATCCATCTGCACTCTTCGTATGACGTCAATATCTGTTCAGTGCTGCTGCGTAGGTTTCATTGTGTTACGTCGATTCGTTTGTGACCGTTGCGCGAGTAATAGCGCTTTGCAATGGCGATTTGCAGGAAAACGGTGCAGGATGCTGTGATTCGTTTCTTGCGGTCGGAGGTTTTGTTTGATGCCTATATTTATCAAAGATTTAATGCACATTATGGAGAAAGTGTTTTGTCACGAAGTGTGTTTGAATGGGCACAAAAGTTCAAAGAAGATCGCACAAGTGTTATGAAAAAACAGCTGGACGCCCGTCCACATCCACGATGACAACATTGAACGTGCTCATGAACTTATGCTCTATGGAATAGACGAGTGACGCTGGATAATGTGGCAAATCATTTGCAAATCAGCCACGGCTCTGCTTATGCAATAGTGCACGACAGATTTGGGTTTTAAAAAGTTTGTGCGAGATGGATGCCGAGAAAGCTGATGAAAAGGTGAAGACGACGATGCATTCGTGGTTCGCAGCTCAGCCCAAAACATTTTTTAACGAGAAAATACGAAGGTCCTTCAGCAAATGGACAAAGTGTATACAGAAATTGAGTGATTATGTCAAAAAATGATGTATGTCTTTTTTGACAATTGCTTAAAATAAATTCTACACCGACAGAGCGGGTAACTTTTTACTCACCCTCGTAAGACACTTAAATTTCCAATCTATTATGATGAATAAAAGAGCTTATACTATTAAATCTAATTGTATTTTGTTGCATGAGAGTACACGTGTATGTGATGTACATTACCTTTATATCCCCTTGAACGCTTCAATATTGCGCATATATACTATATTTTGTACAGCTTCTATAAAATTTTGTATGTTTGTTTAGGCTGTTAATCCAGAGGCTGGAGTACAAAGAAGTGGCACAATGATGTGGGCTGATGACATTTATAATTATCAAGGAATCACCCCTACATTCGCTCAGGTATATATCGTTGACTATAATGTATTTAACATATATGATTGTTAGAATATTAATAATTAATTTTTAATTCTATCAGAATTTTAACGAAACTGTCCCTTGGGAAGGAAGAACTGATACCTTGATATCACGGTTTGTACATCCTATATATACGACAAATTTTAGAACATTATATAACGAAGAACCAGATCGTCGTGGCCATGTGATGTGAATAAAAGGACTTGAATTTGATGATATTTTTATAATGTTAGATAACATAACTAAGTATCTTCACAGTAAGATAGGATGACATGGTTTACATGATCTTAATGTTGTTCACTTGAGTGATGATATTATAAGGAAAAGTGTAATATCACAGGTAGGATGATTCATAATTTAGAACTACTAACTCATGTATGTATTAAAAATTAAAGAAATATATTAAATTTTATAGGATATTTATGTTTAGTAACCAGTAATTCAGAGATTGGTATTCATTACTATATATTGGTATTCGTTACTATAACGAGGCTGTAGAAACGCACCCTTCCTTCTTTGCAAATGGTCCTGTATTTATGTCTAAGCCGAAACTGGAACCTCTGAATAATTTAGATTTATTCTTGTCATTTTCTAAAATACTTATCTACAGTATACCATAAGGAATGATACCGTATCACACCTAATCAAGTGCCTTAAGAAACATCAACAGGATATCACAGTAATCCCTTATCGACTGATATGTAAGTAAAAGTTATGTGTCATTGTTATACACAGTTATGTGTTAGTGTTATACACAGTTATTTATCATTTTCTATTAATTCAGTTGTAGCCACTACAATATCTATGACACCGGTAGTAATTATAAGATCAATAATGATGTTCTATAAGAGGAAATGATGATTAGGAACAAAAACTTACAGGTAAGTCAGAGTATATGTTATTTGCCATTTGAAAAGAAAGTTACTAACTTAGAATTTTTTGATAAATAATAATTGTGCAAAATATATTGGATTTCAAATTTGTCAAAAATTGAAATTTAAGAAGCATTGTAATAATATAACATTAATATTTTGATTTTTCAGGAGATATCATGCGGTGGATGGATAATATGTAAAAAATATTAAGCAGTATATGAATTTTCATATTGCGTAGAGATAACAAAATGAATTTTAAAAAATGTCGACATGGTAATAAGAAATAGCATCATGACAAAGAATATATAAACACAGTTTCATTTTTTATAAATAAAAATTTGTTGTTCCAGATTTTGAAATATAGTGAAACGTTTAATTAGTATCTTAATATCTTTAAATAATTATTATTTTAGAATCAATTGTAATTGTATCATACGTACTTTCGTGCAAGAACATATGTAATTTTGAAGTAGTTATTATTAGGAAATTGTTAGACGCGAACAGTATGCGAAAAGTTAGTATGCAGTGTAATAATTATCAATCAAAACACAAGAATTAAATTCTTGAGGAAAAAATTTCCGGAATTTCTTATTTACATGATTATAAAGAAATCCATAATAAAAAGGAGCTGCTTTCTAATACTTCTCTTCCTTGTAGTGCCTACGTTAATAATAACGAGGTTCGACTTTTTGTTTTTAGAGGGATACTGGAAAATTTGAAAGTACAGTACCATTGGGAAGAAAATCACGATATTGAAAACGATATTTGCAAGTAAATTTCCAAAAAATCTGTTTTCAAATTTTCGCTTTCTATTTCACATTAAAAGAAAGGGCTGCCTTCTTTCTCTGAAGACAAAACAAACATTCTGAATCTCGTATCAATGAATGATGTCAATAAGTTATTTTTCTTTTCAGATTGAACAATATTCCAGATTTATTCATAATTTCATACTACGCGAAGAATAGACTTTCATAGGTATATAAAGGAAATATTAAGTATAGGAAAACTCTTTTTCGTTGTAGGTGACATATGCTTCACGGTTGAGCACATGTATTTTTGAACACATATAAATGAAAAAGTACTCTTATGGAGAAAAAGAATTGATACCTTCGATTGACATTAGATAATGTATATAAACTTATGAACAATCACTATCAGTTTGTATTTTAGGTGCACACGCAGATTTGTTGGAGTTCTTATAAAATGTACATCCTGTACGAACGTTTTATTCTTCCAAATTTTACGATACTATGTCTCATATAATAACTATATGGATTAAACGTAATATAAATGATCCGAAAATAGACTCGAACGACATTAATTGTCTTTCTATTTATACCAATATCGAAAATACAAGTAAAGCTGGAGCAGTAGGATGCAAGAATGGACTATTTATTATTTTAAACCAAATCATAGCATATTCAGAATGCACAGTATTATCATGAAATGTAAATGAATCAGTTGTAAACGAACGATTTTACTGTAAAATCATTGCCTCCTTTTTTCATCTGAAATATAGCAGCAATGAGTACATTCTTTTAATATATAATAAAACGAGATATATTTTATAAAGTTACATATGTCATCACTGGTAACTGTTATCTCGTATGACACCAAATATACCGTTAGTATGGAATGATATTTTTATGAAGATGTACTTTAATGATAGATTTTATGAATGAAACGTTATATAAGAAAAATTATCTCTTGTTATTCTATGAAGTGTAGTAGCTAATGAAGATTAATTTTACGAAGTATTAGAGCAAAAGAGAATTAAAAAATTAAAAAGATCTAAATAAGATTGTTCGTGTGGCTTAATTATCTCAATTGTGGTACACCACTTGTTACATTCTAACTAATTAGCGCTAAACAATAACTTGCAAATATTAAAGATATTAACACCTTAATATTAACACCTAAAGGTTTTCAGGAAATTTTATAATATTTGATTATTGTATATCTAGTCATTGATTGATAAAATTTCTTGTATAAGCATAGATCGAGGTTGACGTCATACGCAGATTGCATATCATTGACAGGTATCGTTTTAATTTATTTTATGGCTAGAATCATTTGAATATTATACGAATAATTATTTCCATTCGAACGATTAATAAATCACGTACCTATAAAAGATATATTATGAAAAAGACGTGACGAAACAAAAAAATATTGGAAATTCCGTTGTCATTAGATCAATTATTTTTGCAATGATTTTTATTTCCATGTAATTACATATGAAATGGGTAATTCATTAACATCTCCTCGAATCGAATATAATTCGTTACACTTCACAACGATTCAAATAATGGACGGGAAATATATAATAACTTTCCTGTCCTTGCGTTAAAATAGTACTGTACAAATCAGATGATACAGGAAATACCCAAAAAACCCAATTACATCCACATTGCATGACAGCACACTTGCAATGGATTTTTGTGATTTCAATGTCACAGACAATGACACAACTAATCAGAACACGTTCGAGGCTATAGACATTGAAATTACCGCGTGTTTAATACGTTTAAAGCATAAATCTAAATTTCACGCGACTATTTCTTTGTACATTGTGAAACTCTTAAATTATCTTAATCGAATAAATAATCCTAATGTAATAAAACATCTTGAAATAGACCTAGATATCTGAAACAGAAACTCGAAGGATAAGAAATCCTAAAAGGTACTAATCCTAAAATAACAAACTCCTAAATAATAAACAAGTGATAAAACCTGTTATAAATAATAAAGCTTACCTGGAATAATCAAATCCTAACTAATCGAAAATAAAATAAGGCAAGCAATTCTTAATCTTTCAAGTAATTTTTCCGAAAACACAGAAAGATAGAGAAATTAAAAAGACGCAGCACAAATTGCAGCACAATGAAAGTTTCAGAGCGATGAATACGATCGTATTAAACTAAATAATTTTCAAAAGTGAAATTACACTGAAACGTATATCGATGATATTTGTCATTTCTACGATCTGTTTCGCTTGATCGTGTTTCTTTTCTGATGTAAATTCAATTTATAATACGAACTAAGTTTCCTTTATTATTATTAGTTCTGCGTCTTTTTAATTCGTCACTTCTTTTATTTCAGAACAATGACGGGCTCCAAGATGCTGTTCGGATGTTTGGCGTTAATTGCTTTTCTGCATCCATTAGTTCACGTTTGTACTTCGAGTAGTACAGCTCAAGGTTTGTACTTCGAGTTGTCTTTTTCCATGCACTTCAAATTCCAATACGATCTGGTCACGTGGCCTTCGTACAATTTCGAAATTTTACCTGTTTGGTAATCGTCAGTGAAAAAAGAAGTTATGCGTGACCTCAACACATTGAAACAATTTTTATGATTTTTTATTTGCCGGTTGGTCAGCAAGTTAATGGAAAAATTTCACTTAACTATTCGCGTTAATTTCTTCGGTTTAACTTTTGGGAAATGCTTCGTTAGCTTCGGGAATATTCCAACGATTCGTTTTACGTACAAAATAAGCATGATAAATATTACATCGCGATAATGTAATATCGGAATATATTAAAGGTGTAATTTTGTCCGATTAATTATAATTTATTAATAATGGATTGAAAATACAGATATTAGTTAGACAGAGAAACGATGTTTGATTAACAGGAAAACTAAATGCAACGCTCGTATTTACAACAAATAACTTGACAACTATTTGGTAACTCTCTCTCTCTCTCTCTCTCTCTCTCTCTCTCTCACTAGCAACTCTAACACTCGACAACACTCGCAACTCAATTCTAACGACTCTATGCTTCGACGTCTCGATCAACTCTGATTCTCGCAACACGCACACTTTTCGATTCGCCTTGGATAGCGAAACCGTCCTTCTTCTAACGCGTTTTTAAAACGCGATGGCGCTATCACTTTCTAAAAGCGTCGTCTTTACATTTCCGATGGCCACGGGCACATCCGACTGCCAGATATACAATGTATTATAAGAGTATCATTACCATACTTTTCATGAAAAGAGCAATTTTTCTTGATAACTATACTCTGTAACATAGATTGAAGTCGCTGATTTGATCCCTCTGATATCGTTGTCTTATGAGAGTCTCGCCTGGTCTTGATTGGTTCTGTTGACTCTTATCGTTATGAAAAATCGATTCGTTGTGTACCTTTTTTGTATAGAGAATTATTTTGTGGTAGAATATAATGTTGTAATATTTGTGGTCTTTACTTTACTAATTTTGTCACTGAGCCGCTCTTTGGTTCGTTGAGCGATTCATACTCCGCATATATTCCGTACTTGCTTCGCTTGGTACTTTTATAATTTTCGCAGTTACAATAAAAAATTTAATTCTTAACAGATTAAAGATTTAACCTCTTGCTTTATAGTGTACAATAATTTTTTTTTTTTCGTATAGGTTATGTGATCCATAGTTTGAGTAAGTAGTACATATATATATATATATATATTTCCTCCCACTGCGATGATCGCACTATATTTCATATATATATATATATATATATGACAGATATATATATATATATTTAGACAGATTAACACATAACACTTCTTATATATAAACATCAATTCGAAGTTATCAGCTTGGAGAAATTGGTCGATTAATACCTGTAGATTGTCTGTCTCGATGAAAGAATTAAAGAGAGCAAAAACATGATAATGCCGCTAATATAATATTCCTTCTTTCTTGTATCTGTCTGCCTCTCAGGTCGTTTTACTAATTACAATAAGTAATTTCGACTTCTTTGCGCTCTCTTTTAACGCATTCGAGACCGAAAGAAATTCATATCAGTCAGTAGGCAAGGGTATAATATACATATTTTATATATAACTTATGTAGTAATGTATATATCATGTTAATTTCATATTTTTTTCAATATAGAATTATTATATATATATATATATATATATATATATATATAACTGTACATAATACGTTATAGAATAACATAGTATATAATTTTATATTTTAAAAATATGAGGCATACTATTTAAGATTGTCATCGATTTAAAATCAAAGTATGAAAAGGATACCCTGGAGAGAGTAAAACACAGAATCATTCCAACTAAACATTCAGATCGTACCGACACCTAGGTATCGTTTTACAATTAAATCTCGGTCTCGAATGGATTAAAATGAAATACATACTTGCAGCTTCAACATCTTCAATATCGAGGAGATTCAAACTTTACAAATAAAAGCGGCCTGTTCCCCTTTCCACGACAGACTCTCATACCATATCCGCTCTTATCCAGGCTTTTACTTGAAACCAGCAATGCGTTCATTTACAATTTAAATTTACCCGGACCATCTACTGAATCGTCAGCCTTTTATAAATATATAATGAACCCAGAACATGTGCCTGTGCCCCTGGTATCGATGTTCGGCTTGTGATGTTCGTACCGGAACCTTCGCACAATTTCAATTTGTCACGCGTGAACATCGATTCTTCCAAGGGTCTCAGCTTTATGCGGCTAAATCCTTTAGAACGATTAAAATGATACTAATGATATGGTATTTTTTACAAAGATTTAACATATCCATAAAATAGGAAGTTTCGTGCTCTCCTATTTTATATTAATTATAAATTAATAAGTTTTATATGTGTTATTTATAGATCTAATAAATTTTGTATTGGTTTACAGCAGGTGCTCCGGGTATAAACAGACGACAAACGAACAAATAGAAATTCAAACTATTGTCGTTGTTTAACTCGCATGGGACTATAAGCTCGAATTGGACTTAAACGTTACGATCGTCGAGAATAATTACTATGTGTACCCTGTACGACGGGCAGAGAATCTTAAGTTATTAACGGCAATTCCTTTGTGCATAATTCAGGTTTATTAACAACCTGTAATGGATAATCATCGATGAACTCTTTTTGAATAAAGTTTACATTTATAAAGCAAACACTATAAAATACGACAGGACAATTGTAATCGATAAATGACATTTTATTAGGATATTATAAGAAGCTAAGATATCGAGGTACATTAAAATTGAGTCCGCTGCAACCCTCATGACATTTAAAATCCTACGCGTATATTGAGTAAAGTTGTTATATTAAATATAATCATATTAAATACAAGCTCGTCCGCTGGATTCCCAAATTATTTGGTTAAATACTTTGAATACGAGAATACCGAGTGTTAACAGTAGTAAATCCTCTATATGGTATGTCTACTTTGCTATCTTGAATAGGTAAATAACATTTCACTTTAACGCATTTAACCAATATTAACATTTAACATTTAACCAATATTATACGCATATGCACATAATGTTACTGTTACATATAATGATATATACGTAGATATACACGTTAATTAAATCCTCTATATGGTATTTTTATATCAGTATCGTAAACATTGTAAACCGGAAATCTTTTATTACACACGTACATATACAGTCAATATTATTGTTACATATAGTGATACATACGTTGATCCACACATTAATTAAATCCTCTATATAGTTTCTCGAGTAGTTCTCTTCAATACCGTTATATCGATGAACTCTTTTTGAATAAAGTTCACATTTATAAAGCAAACACAATAAAATACGACAGGACAATTGTAATCGATAAATGACAGTTTATTAGGATATTATAAGAAGCTAAAATATCGAGTTCTAATTGTGAATATCAAGCGCTCGTCGTTCGATGAGATTACCAATATTTTCTTCCTGCTCCTCTACATGGCGCTACGCAGGACTCGCTTCTGAGCACGTCTTTCTCGTTGGAGGCTTAATCTTTCTTTTCTTTTCCAGTAGAATTTTTACACAATTCTTTCTCCCTTTTATCATTAAATTACCTGTAATTCTTAACGATCTTTAATCTTTGTCGCTTCTTCCCTATATATATATTTTTGTTTACTTTTCTCCGTAGCGAATTTTGTCTTTCTGACGCAGGATTAGGTTCCTGGACTTAGGGAGTTGCTACACGCCAGCTCCACCATGGCGACGGCATTCACTAGGCAGCCTAGATAGCCACCTTTCAGCTCACGCTTCGGGACACTTTTTTCGCTGAGATTCTCCGCGATGAGGCATGAAAGCAGAGACCACCGTCTGCGGAGGCATGATTATTCTATTGTTCCTTTTAACGAGTAATCGTTTTACTCGAGTCCTCTTACTAAACCGTAAGTACAAAAGACTATTATACTTAGATAGGTACTTGGTCTCAAGAACCAACTTATTTTGGTCTTTCGATTAAGTTCTTAATTAAATGCTCAATTAGATATTCATAAATATATCTTCATAATATTTCCCTCATCTATTTCTTTGACATTCTAGCAACCTCGTTAAGACGTCCGCCACTTCAACTTCTATCTACAAGTGGCAAAAACTGAAGCTGACCTTCTTCATGGAGAAACATGCCGGAAATGGCATCCGCACGTGTGAATAATTATACTCAGTGTCCAGGTAGTTCTTTCGATCATCCGATAGAAGTCGTTTCTGTTTTTCAGAGTTCGTTCACGCCTCCAGAATGTAAAAATATCCAAGGAAGTACCATTAGGAAGCAATGAAATTCAGAGCTTCTGTGGTTATTCCTTTTTCTGATTGTTTCTTTTCTTTGCCCAAAATGGATGATTTCTATATCAAATTGTTTATTCGTATTTTTTTTAATATTCCTTGAGATTTTCAATCAACTCGATTTCGAATTTCTTAGCACCCGATCTTCTGGTTGACGTCGTTAAGAAAGAGGAACGAGTGCACAGGAAGCATGGTCGGCGTGAGCATGATTAGATCTGCCCGATGACCTTGCCAGTGATAATAGCGGTTCGTTAAGGTGGTTGCAGTCTTGGTTTGCTTCTGTTTCGATTTCCAGCGAACTCGTCAGCCGGCATGGCTTCAGAGATGCTCCCCCTGAAACAAGTCGAAGGGAAATAATTAATGGACTCTCTGTTCGATTGTACGTGGATGACAAGCTGACCGTAAAAAGAAATATACAAATACGATTAGAAAATATAATCCGAACCCCTTTCGGTTTGATCTGAAGGTTTCTTTTTCTAGACGGAACCAAAGATTCTTATCTGGTTTATGGTGAGCTAAGGAACTCTTTGAAAACAGCATTTATAACTTTCGAAAAAGAGACAGGTATTTCTTGCGCGAACAATTGAATAATTAATTCGTTCTCTAAATATCCTTATTTGTTGTTCCTAAAATACATAATGATTGGAAGCTTCTTACGGGAAGCGCAATCAGCCGCTGATATCATTGAAGTCGAAACGCCATTAAAACCATATTACGATTCGCATGTGACATGCTCCATTCATGAAAACACAAAAGTAATAAACACGTACAAATCAACGAAATAAATCCTCCGAGAACGAGACGTTACAGGAATTATATCATTGCGAGGATACAAAAGACTTGCTCATGAGCTACTTCCTTCAAGTAGTCGAGCGGTGTATTTTCCGGTCGTTAACTTCCATATAATGGGATATTAAAGAGTACGGATACAACGCTGCTATTTTTCAACTGTTCATTATCAAATTACGCAGCGGGAATCGTTGCAACGACAAAACTGTAACGACTCGTACCTGCGTATCTCCCATTTAGCTGCGGTAAAAGCTGACTTATCTGCGTTTTTTTTTCACTTCCTCGTTACGGAAACCAGGAAAAGTGATTCACAATACAGTTTCTAACTGTACTTCTCGCGATTCTTTCTTAGAAACAAGCAATTGCTTCTTTTCAATTTCCTAAACCTTTAATAAAACAGTCCATTCCTTGAATAGAAATTAACTTTAAAACTTTAGGCGCATACGTTGTACGTATCGTGTGTATGTATTTTGATTTGAAAAGAAACGCGGCAAACGCCTTTGAAAAGACGTTAGGTTTTCAACACCTTAACTAACTTAATTCCAGCGAGTCGTAGATCTGCTGCATCTCCAACATCTGAATATCCATCTTTTACAATGACTTGTTCTCCAATTTATTAAAATTACATCTCTCCCGTTGCACCGACCTTCTTTAAAGGTTCCCGCGGCAGGTTGAACCCGCATCACGTATCTTCCCTCTTCCTTCCACCCCCTGTTCCCTTTCTCTTTCTATCGGACGGGAAGAGCGGGAACGCTTAAAACGCGCGAATCACGCGAGCGCCTCACGATTTGCGAAACATCACGTGAAAATCACCGATCCGATCTCCGTGCGCGCGGTGCACCGTGGGGGTAACGATTAAATCGACAGGATATACTTTATTGGCTATTCCGTTATTACAGGCTGTAGCTGACGGGGAAATAGTCATTATGGATCGATGAACTCCATTGTAACAACGCACCTTCGAATTGCATCGGAAACGCTTCTGTATTGCGTCCACCGTATAACCTATCATCGTCTGTTTAGGGTAAATCAATGGATCGGAAGTTACGTTTCTATGTTTCTCGCCTGTCAGTATAACACTGTGCAAGAGATACAGCAAGATCCTAAAATCATTCGAGTACAAGTAGCGTAAAATGGTCGTTTAAATTTCAATAAATTAACTATTCATACGTTAATTGTACGCGGTCAGGATTAAGGGGTACGGCGATGGAGAAGATTTTGTTAGCTAGATGTTGAGTAAATAATCGAAGATGATAATTTTATAAATATTTCGTATTTATGATGATGGAAAAGATTTAATTTGAGTTACGTTACGTTTGAATAAGATAGACTTTTCCAAGAGTGGAGGATTTGTAGAGATAGTGGACGTAATAGTAGTATGATTTAATACTTGATGTGTCTTTTTTTTCTTTGACATATAGGTCACTGTGGGGAGTAATATTGATCTAGATATAACTATCTTTTCTGAGAAGTACGTATATGCTTATGGGAACTATGTTTGGTTAATCAATAGAGCCATTCTTTTGAGAAATTGAATCTAGAAGAATTCGACGATATTTTGCCTTGTTTCAATGGTACATCATTTTAAAGAAACGCCTGCGATTATAGTATATAATTGCACATAGGTATATGCAAAATTGCATTTTCAAATAATTAAATCAAAAATATAGATTTGTTAAAGATCTTTCCTTTTTAATCAAATTCGTCCAACAACCCCATTCTCGTCAAACATAAAATGAACGGTGCCTTTCTCAAAGAAACAAGAAGAAAATTGCTGTCGTTCTAAAGTTCTTCTCCATTGCTAAACTACCGTTCGTGTTTCTAGTTACACTCCAATTATTCGATTGTAAGAAGCAAGCAATCCCTCCATCCAAGCGCTAGATATAGTTTCTCGAGTAGTTCTCTTCAATACCGTTATATCGATGAACTCTTTTTGAATAAAGTTCACATTTATAAAGCAAACACAATAAAATACGACAGGACAATTGTAATCGATAAATAACATTTTATTAGGATATTATAAGAAGCTAAGATATCGAGTTCTAATTGTGAATATCAAGCGCTCGTCGTTCGAGGAGATTACCAATATTTTCTTCCTTAACAATATTAATTACGAAGTTTCGATACCGTTTATGACATTAAGATCTCTTGATAAAGTTGTATCGTTAAAATCTTACTGTTCCTAGGGAAAATATATAGTTAATATATATAGTTAAATATATATAGTTAAAACCGGAATATATATAGTTAAAACTTCCAGAGGAGCATCTCGCAGACAAATTATTGATTGTTAGTGTCGATTGACTGTAATCGATATTTGGTGCGTGAAGTTGTATGTTTCGTGAACCTGCGTTGATGCAGGGATTCTGTTGCAAATCATAAACTAAAGAGCCACTGGTCAAGGTGAAAGAGGTTCAATAAATCCAGTGTTAGTGTAATTTGACACTTTATGTGCACCGGGTGTATGCAAACAGAGTTTGATGTTCTGAACACCACGGTTGTAAGATTTTATTGAGACCCCAGTATTGTATCCGCACGGTGTGACCCTCTGTTGATGATTGCCCTCTCCACCAGCCGTTTAGTCTCATCTGTCTATCGTGCCTTACCGGCCAGGGAGTTTCCCTAACATCTGAGATATCAAATTTGCAGCTCGGAGAGGACAGATAATTCGGAATATCCCAAAGAAGGGCAAGGTACTGGCCGAGCCCCAAATCACTTACATAGAATTACTTACATAGAACAATCACTTACATAGAATTTTTTTTTCTTTTTTCTTTTCTTTTCTTTTCTTTTTTATTTTCTTGTTGAAATTATAATTAATTCTCACGTCGAGAATTTTCAGTTACTTTACTTAGTATTATGCAATGTTAGCTGATTATTAATAATAAGTTAAGACTTATTATAGATAAATATAATTTACTCACATAGAATAAATTCATTTAATTAATTATGAGATTAATTCACTTACATAATTATGACATACAAGTAAATTTTATAACCACAAATTTTTAAATGTTATACTTTGAATCTGTTCTTACATTTAATTTTAATTTTAATTTTAATTTTAAAAAAAACCTTACAGCCAGTACCTCTAAAATATTCGATAAAAATTCTGATGAAACATTAATTGAAACATCTAAACGCAACAGAGAATGGATATAATTATACAATTTTCCAATATTTCAACATTCATTCATGTACACCGATTTTTATTATCACATTTGTTTCATATCTGAAGAATATGTATTTGTTGGCATCAAAATATTCTCTGTTTCAATCCTTGGTCATTTTAGATCGAGACTTCAAAATCTTCTTGATTAAAATTCTTAAATTTTTTTAAATGAGAATCATTAATTAGAGGACAAAAAGTTGTTTCAATTATTTGAACATTCTGCTATTCATACAATAACATATTTCATTTTAAATTAAAACGAGAATAAATACTATTGTGTATAAATTTAATAGAACGACACACGTGATTTGTAGTCAACACTGTGACAGTTTGTGCAATTACCTTTTAATCGAGTGGAAACGAGAGCATTTTCAAATTTCTATTAACCAACGGTATTATCAATCAATTTTAACAATGATTGAAGGTTGCAAAATTAAATATAAAATGATTTATTAATAGCATACGTAGTGTTAAATTTGCAAACAAGCAGCGTATCTTTTAAGAATAATAAAGACACCAGAAAATAAAGATAATATTCTAATTACATTGCAAATTAATGAATAATTTAAGAAATGTATTTTTGTTATATTAATGTATCACAGATTCTAGGTAAAGTATTAATTTAATTTACTTATTACTTAGGAGATTGTATTTGAAATATAATTACAATTTGTAAGGTGTAATCAGCACACCTTTAAGCTAGTAGATATTTGGTAGCAGTTCTCAAGTCTTTGTGCAATATAGCACAATTGAGTTTAACCGAGTTTAATCCCTTTGACCAGCCAGCTTCCAATTTCATTTATGGCATAATCTCCTGACAATTTCATGCCCTTCAGAAGAAACACAATGTCCTATTATCGTTTTGTGATCGTTGAATATGATCACTCTAGCTTTTTAATCTCCTTTCTATGTATGATGCGGGTATACCGTTTTCTGTTGTTTTTAGATTCAAGTGACGAAAACTTATGAAATGATATTTTAAGTTTAAACTGATCAATTAATTTAATTAATTGATTTATTGTAGCAACAATGGTAAATTGTTTAAATAGAGAAAGAAATTTACAACGAAAAATGTATGAATGTAATATTTGAAATCTAAAATGATAAATTATTGTGCGAAAATAATAAAACTCGCAATGTTAGCACATGGTCTCATTAGAACGTGTTTAACGAGCGTAGCGTAGGCGTGAAAATGAAAACGTTGAGACTCTCGTGGTGTAAAAAGGCTAAATTCCTCATAAAAATACAAGAAATGAGAGGGAACGTTCGCCCTTGAACACATAAAACCAAAAAAAAAAAAAAAAATAGAAAAGGAAAAAACCACAAATTTTAGTGAAGCTATTTTACTGAAACTTATTATATCATTTTAACAGCAAATATATAAAACGTTGAATTATTTCCTTTCACGCAGAGCAATTTTATTTCAAATTTCTAGCTTCAGAATGATAATTACGTATTTGTAATTATCAACAAGCTTTAAAAATATGGAATATTCAGCCAGATGAAATATAGGTAAAGTATTTAGAAGAAAAAAGATTGAAATGTTTTATGTAAAACGATTAAATTAAGTGGTTGAGTTTGAAAATTTGACTCGGTTTAATAATTCAATGGAAAAAATATTCGCCCTATGAAGAAAAATTCATGTTCCTGTCGATATATCGGCGAGGTGCTCCTCTACTTTCGACTGCTCTGCAATTCAAATGCAATACTCGAATATACATGGCGAAAGAAATGGAAATTGAGTAATTTAAGGGAACCAATTACTCTCGCGTCGACGTAACTTCAAAATGTTTCACGTGTCGGTGTTTGCGAAATGAAGTTCGTCGTTATCCGATTAACACGCTTGCAGATGCGTTCTTTTTGTTGCAAAGTAAATGAACAAATTGTGAACAAATAATGTTTACAATTACATCAAAATTAATGTCCTAAACTTTACCAAGAATTATTAAAAATCCCTGCGTATTGCTTACGTAATGTTGATATTGAGTAGTACCATACATAACCTCAACATTATGATACTTACAAACATCGCTAAACAAGTAGTGCGGACGATGTCGAGTAAGTATTCACTATGTAAAAAGTATTTATAGATAAAAAGTATGGGAAATATATAACCGAATGTATTTAACTTTTCCAACATTTTAGCATTTCGCTTGGCGTTGGTACAACTTGAAGTAAATGAAGTAAAACGCAAAAATGTAGAGCGGGCAGTTTCCTACATTTCTAGCGCAAAAGAGCACAATGCTGATATTATAGCTCTTCCTGAATGCTTTAATTCACCATATGGAATACGTAATAATTTGTTTTTTTTTCAATAATTTACCATGTGTGTAACAACTATATAGAAAAAAGTAAAAGTAGATAAATTACCTTACCGTTTATACTTCCATAAAGATTGTGAATTGAGTCGAGAATATAGGATTTCCCCATTTTCATGATTATCGTGATTTTTGTATAAATATATTTTTTAAGATACTAATAATTAGGTACTTATAAATTAGTATTATCAATTATTTTGCATTTATAATTCCGCCTCTAGTATAAGTGTTAATTGAAAACTAACTTTATGTTTCAAAAAGTACTAGCAAAGTCGTTGAGTAACAAGCCACTGATGCTAACACAAATAGCATTGTCGTAATTAAATATTTCTAAATATTCATTTTTCATTTTGAACCTGTAGAAACAATTTATTATATATACTATTAGCTAAGTAATTGCATATTTAATTAAGTCGAAATATAAAACTTAGTTATTTTGATAATTTAGAAAATAAAAAACTGACAAAAATTTCAATTTAATTTATGGTTGGAACAAAAGACAGTTATTTTTCATTAATTGAAATATTGCAATGCAGAGTACTTTCCAAAATACGCCGAGAGTATTCCTGATGGTGAAACGAGCGTTGCTTTATCGAATGCAGCTAAAGAAAACAACATCTATGTAGTTGGTGGTACGATGCCTGAAATAGAGGGCGATAAATTGTACAATACCTGTACTATTTGGGGTCCCGATGGAACTTTGATAGCAAAACACCGAAAGGTAAGTAATATATTCCTTTATGGCTTTGAATTTGAAAATATTGGGGTGAAGAAAGTGACTCTATCTAGGAATATACATTTAGGAATATACACAATTTAGGAATATACATATGTACATACGTATACTATAACCAATTCTATAATTTACGGTTTATAAAATACGTTATGATACGGGAAACGCTCATTTTTGTTGTAATGTGTAATATAAATTTTTCACATACGAAAATACTTATTTTTTCTCCTTTTTAAACATTATTAAATGATAAGATTTTTAAATAAAAGAAAGTGATAAAAACGCTGTCAGTTATTAAATAAAAAATAATTAAAGTTTAGGAGTTGGTAACTTTGATATTAAATTACAAAAGTTGCAGCAATAGAATTAGCGACTACATTTTTATGTTATTAGGTACATCTATTCGACATCGACATTCCTAATAAGATTACTTTTCGAGAGAGTGATTCACTCGGTCCTGGTAACTCCCTAACGACGTTCGATGTGAAGGGCTGCAAAATAGGTATTGGCATTTGCTATGATATTAGATTCGAGGAAATGGCACGCATTTATCGGAACAAAGGTACAGTAATTTAATCGATCAATACTTAACTAGCAAAAAATTAAATATCTTTCTTAAATATATTCTATATAAAATTAATATAATCTGTAACTCTGTATAAAAAGAAGCTTAATTTAAAAAACCAGTATATTTGCTGAAAATGAAACAAATAAAAGAATTAAAAGCACAATAAGAGGACTGCCCTCGCATATTCAGAAATGATGGAATGTGAACCGTGCAACTACGAAGTTAATTGGTATTCGGTGGCTTCATATTTCCTGCTTCTCTGGGTTAGGTTGCCAAATGCTGATATATCCAGCGGCATTCAATATGACCACTGGACCACTGCACTGGTCATTACTTCAGCGTTCCAGAGCGAATGATAATCAATTATACGTTGCTTGCATATCACCGGCTCGTGTTCCTTCAGCAAGTTACGTCGCATGGGGGCATACACAGTTGACCAATCCCTGGGGAAAGATTCTTTACGATTTGGAAACTCAAGAGAATATGGCAGTCACCGATATCGGTAATTTACAGCTTAAAATTAAAAGCGAGAGACCCATGATGTAATTAATTTTTAGTCTCGTTAATTTATCGATTTAGCCATCTTCCTCTGTATTTGTTGAATTTATTAGTAAGCATTACTTATTACTTCGTATGTTTCTTTTTTCTAACAGATCTAAAAGTTGTTGAGGAAGTAAGGGCTCAGATACCTACATTTTCTCAGAGACGTACAGATTTGTACGACACTGTCTGTAAGAAGGAGTAACTCTACACTAAAACAGAAAATGTTTTTTTATAATATTTCTACTATAATATCCTTTTTTTGTGAATTATTACTAATTTCTTATCATTTGTACTAAATGAATGACTCAATTAAGAAAACCAAAACGTTATAAATAATAATCTGTATATCTTGTGTATCAACATGTAATTGGATATTATAATAATATAGGAATGCTATAATAATATAGGATAATAATATAGGAGAATAATAATATAGAATAATAATATATAATAATAATATGCTTTTAAACACCTTTAATATCGATCACATAAATTGTTATAATTCACAATGATTACGCATACATAAAAGACCCCTTGATAGTAAAATTTACGATCAAAAGGCAATTACGTATCGTTTAACAACATTTAATTTATAACACCTTTTAAACATTTAGACAGATTAACACATAACACTTCTTATATATAAACATCAATTCGAAGTTATCAGCTTGGAGAAATTGGTCGATTAATACCTGTAGATTGTCTGTCTCGATGAAAGACTTAAAGAGGTCGTTTTACTAATTACAATAAGTAATTTCGACTTCTTTGCGCTCTCTTTTAACGCATTCGAGACCGAAAGAAATTCATATCAGTCAGTAGGCAAGGGTATAATATACATATTTTATATATAACTTATGTAGTAATGTATATATCATGTTAATTTCATATTTTTTTCAATATAGAATTATTATACATATATATAATAATATAATATATATATATAATAAATAATATAATATATATATATATATAATTGTACATAATACATTATAGAATAACATAGTATATAATTTTATATTTTAAAAATATGAGGCATACTATTTAAGATTGTCATCGATTTAAAATCAAAGTATGAAAAGGATACCCTGGAGAGAGTAAAACACAGAATCATTCCAACTAAACATTCAGATCGTACCGACACCTAGGTATCGTCTTACAATTAAATCTCGGTCTCGAATTGATTAAAATGAAATACATACTTGCAGCTTCAACATCTTCAATATCGAGGAGATTCAAACTTTACAAATAAAAGCGGCCTGTTCCCCTTTCCACGACAGACTCTCATACCATATCCGCTCTTATCCAGGCTTTTACTTGAAACCAGCAATGCGTTCATTTACAATTTAAATTTACCCGGACCATCCACTGAATCGTCAGCCCTTTATAAATATATAATGAACCCAGAACATGTGCCTGTGCCCCTGGTATCGGTGTTCGGCTTGTGATGTTCGTACCGGAACCTTCGCACAATTTCAATTTGTCACGCGTGAACATCGATTCTTCCAAGGGTCACAGCTTTATGCGGCTAAATCCTTTAGAACGATTAAAATGATACTAATGATATGGTATTTTTTACAAAGATTTAACATATCCATAAAATAGGAAGTTTCGTGCTCTCCTATTTTATATTAATTATAAATTAATAAGTTTTATATGTGTTATTTATAGATCTGAGGCGGATGAAAAGAGAGTGAGAGTGCGTTTCGTCCCGGGACTACCGGTGGACTCGTCAGTAAGGCTATGCCCGGTAGTCCCTGCCTTAGACGTAGAGGGAGTCTCGCTAGGTGCGGTATTTATATCAATCGCTCGTATATTCGACCGCTAGCGAGTTAGACAGACAGACTCGTTGTCGTCGTAGCCCTCTAGTGTTGGCGGTTGGTACCCGCGGATCGCCCGGGAGGTGTTGCGCCGCGTTGATGCCTCGACCTGTCGGCGTCCTGTTGATACCGATCCGCCACAGATCTAATAAATTTTGTATTGGTTTACAGCAGGTGCTCCGGGTATAAACAGACGACAAACGAACAAATAGAAATTCAAACTATTGTCGTTGTTTAACTCGCATGGGACTATAAGCTCGAATTGGACTTAAACGTTACGATCGTCGAGAATAATTACTATATGTACCCTGTACGACGGGCAGAGAATCTTAAGTTATTAACGGCAATTCCTTTGTGCATAATTCAGGTTTATGAACAACCTGTAATGGATAATCATCGATGAACTCTTTTTGAATAAAGTTCACATTTATAAAGCAAACACTATAAAATACGACAGGACAATTGTAATCGATAAATAACATTTTATTAGGATATTATAAGAAGCTAAGATATCGAGGTACATTAAAATTGAGTCCGCTGCAACCCTCATGACATTTAAAATCCTACGCGTATATTGAGTAAAGTTGTTATATTAAATATAATCATATTAAATACAAGCTCGTCCGCTGGATTCCCAAATTATTTGGTTAAATACTTTGAATACGAGAATACCGAGTGTTAACAGTAGTAAATCCTCTATATGGTATGTTTACTTTGCTATCTTGAATAGGTAAATAACATTTCACTTTAACGCATTTAACCAATATTAATCGGACAAAATTACACCTTTAATATATTCCGATATTACAATAACTTACTTTTTTCTACGTCAATGGACACGAAAGACGTTGAGTGAGGAATTAGAACAAGTGTGGATCGTTGGAAACCACTATGCTGCGGTCTACCATTCGTTTTACCCTATATATACCACGGAACAAAGGATAATTTTCACCGGCTTGGCTATGGCTACTGGTGTGGATCCAAGTATTCGGGCCATACTAGACGCTATGCAGAAGCAGAACGAAATCAAGTTAAGAAAACTGTTAAAGGAGACTATTAAAGCAGCGACTAGTCGGAGTTATCAGGGTAGTTTAGTTTCTAATAATTTGAACAAAAGCTTGGAGAAAACAGACGTTACTGTAGGAAATGAAGAAATGGTTTTGAAAGAATTTTCAAAAGAATTGCAGTCTAATGTAGAACATTCTTATGAAAAGAAAGTATCAATTGACACCGCTTCACAGGATTATATTTTCATTAAAACAGACTTAATGTTTGATGTCAATAGCTCAACAGAATACCAGAAAGAGTCTGTGAAACGAAGGAAAGAAGATATTGCAGTATTGTATAATGATTTGTCACCATCTTCGTCACAAGATACTCAAAATTTACAAGAATGGTTTGACAAAAAAAGTAAAAGTTTAGGAGAAGCAGAAAAAGATCATAACAAGAAGGATAATATTTCAATGAGAAATATTTTGGACGGCGATACAAATAAAGAAAACCAAATTGAAACGAAGGAATTAGAAGCAGTTAGTAAATCAACTGCTGAAAATGATACAAAATCAATAGACAACGTTGAACAAAATATATCATTAGAATCCATACAAAAAGCAAGAGATAATGCTTACAATAATGAACATTTGCTTATAGAAGAAGACCAAATGATGACAGCGAAAAATGCGTGTGACACTACAGAATCAAAAACTTCAGCAGATCTTATGTCGAGAAATTTAGATGCTAATACACAAGAGAAGTCTTTAGAGAATAAAGATGACAAGAATCCATCTCCATCTATGTTAGATAGTAGTAAACGGAGCAGTCGTTATAATGTTGCTGCAAAGCCTGCTACTTCGCCAAAATTTGAAGAAATTGTTTATAATCAAACCAGACAATCAAACACAAATAAAATTTTGCGAAGCGCTTTAAAGACGAAATTAATCGAAGACAAGTCTGAAATAATTAATAAACAAAAGGCATCGGAAAATGTAGAAAATAAATTTGCCAAAGAAGAAAAAAGAGGTGTTAAACAAAAATCAATTTCAGATAGTGAAAACGAAACAACTGATAAGTTCGTCAACGAAGGGAAGTTCTTTTAACGAACACAGCTAGTGATAGCGATAGGTATAAATCTGTAGAAAATGATAATGCAGTAACGGGTGTAATAATAGCAACTGATGAAGCGAAACATAGAGGCAGACCTAGGAGATCGGATAAAGTCGAAGTTAAAGAAGATGAAAATACAAGTGTAAATTCCGACCAATTGCGGGGAGACGTAACCGCGAGGAGAGACGATAATAGGGGTGATTGAGTTTGTATAACACTGTGATTCACTGAATTATAAATTATATATTTCCAACACTTAGATTACACTGACGTAGAGAAATAAATAGTCAACAACTTGTCGCACGAAGATGTGATAGATATGTACGCTAGAGCAGGGCTCTTATAATGGAAATTAATGTATTAATGGACTTAGCACTATAATATATTTAGGAGAGAAGATGTATGTAATATCGTGATGTAATATGTTTACAAAACGTGGACAATAGAGATGTTAATCAGACAGAAAAGACGATTGTGGCTTAACTTGAACTATTCATACCAAACGTACAGAAAACAGCGCAATCCACACTCTCTCGGCAACGCCACTCGCAACCTCCGTCTCCGCTCGACTCGCACTCTGTTTCTCGACTCGCACTCTGCTCCTCGACTAACTATTGTCGCATTCTATTGCCCTTTTCCTAGGCCCACCGCACACATGTTCCGCAGACGCTCGTGGCCAGGGTCACGTAGGTCTTTTCCACGAAACTATGCACTTGAAAAGACCGATGACACATTGATGGGCCCGACCTGACGCATTGAAGACACATGGCGAAACAATACAGGGAAGTGAAAGTTATGGTGGGTCCTTAGGTTTATTGAGGGTCGAAGTGACGTTACGCAGGCCGGTTGTTGTCCGGTGGCTCGAGCTGGCGCGGGCTGGCGTGCAGATGTTTTAGGCGGCGTAACAACAAGGAAGATCCTAGAAAATGAGAAGGGTGGATTAGAAGAACGAAGAAAACTCGAAGAAGATACAGAGACAGAAGTCAATTCAAAAGGTATATTAAATAATAAGTGCGATTTACTTGATACCGAAAGAGCTATTGAAATTAATGATACGGTTCAAGATATTAAATTTACTGAAGGTAGGAGCCGCACTCAAAATGATATGGAAGATGTAGTAGAAGTTTCACAAGAATTATCTAATAAAAGTAAGTTATCAGAAATAAGGATTGCACTTAACAAAATTGAATATACAAAAACTATTTTACGGAATAAAAAGAATTCATTAGAAAGAGAAAGAGGAGTAAAGGAAAAGAAGAAAATGTACAGACAGAACTGCAGAGTGCAGTGTATCAATGTGCACTAAAAATGCAAGCAACGTGACGATTACTTTTAGAACACCACAAGCACCACGAAAACACAATCAAGACCAAACAAGATCAAGTTCAAAAGTGAAGTTACGTGAGCTTATTACTGCTAACGACCAAAAATCGAATTACGATCCCGAGCATCAACTCGCTGATCTTCAAGTAGAATGTTCCGACAAAGACAGGACGACACAAGAGTTCGAGAAGCACATAGAGGACATGAAGGAGGAAGTGCGAAAATTAGAATTGCAACTCGACGAGTTACAAAAAAAAGAAAAACATACACGCACGTAAAAAGAGTTCAATCTTTTGGAATACAAATTGAAGAACTAACAATAAAATTAGAAGAAATAACACAGAAGAAATAAGTCACAAATATGAAATTGCCTGATGGCTGATGTTGATCGTTGACGTTTATAATGATTGAATTTCGTCAACGGCGCCATCTGGATCCTTGTTGAAAAATTAGAATAGCCGCAACAGCACCATTGAGCTCATCGCCCAGAGTAGAGTTTGTTCATGAGTCGAGGAGCTGGAGAATATCTTATCCTCAAGGACATAAATTTCACCGGTTCCGGTAATGTTTTTTACGTGGTCCAAGCATTCAAACTCACAACATCGTTTTCCAAAGCGAAATTTCCAGCATGGCTGTAATAAACAGAAATCGATCAATTGTAGAGATCAATCGTCACTCGACTGCTCGAGAATTCAGGTCATCCAGAGAATAGAATAGAGACGTGGAAAAATGTAGTGCGATCATCGCAGTGGGAGGAAATAGGGGGATAGGGACCAAATGAATGAACGAGATGTTAAGGACAACTGACGATAAGTTCTTCTTTTGTCGAGAATTGCATGTTTGTGAATGGTTTGTGGGTGGTTAGGTGGAGAGAATTGAAGAGTTTGGAGGTGACTGGAAGAGTGTTTTGGGCAAGGTAGATTGCAGAATAGTTGCGGTAGCATTGTGTTAATTATGGGTTTGTACATGTAATCTTTGTATGTATCACTACATACAACCTAACGTATATCTTTAATAATACATCAGAGTTTTAGTTATTTCATAGCTATGAATTTTATACTCTATAATCTTGACGTTTTATTTCACAGAAGCGTTTGAATATCCATAAAAATTAAATGAACCAATGTATTCATTATCTTATAGAGAAGATATATTATTTTTAATTATGTTCCAATTATTTATCATGATCCTGATTTCCTTATTCTGAAAATTTGAAAGGAAGTTTTGTAGTTTGATACTTTCAGCGACAAAGGGTCAATATTGCTTTAGTATATTTCGTCACATATACATGTATATCTATATATCCACCGAAAATGCGCTCTTGTAGACAAACGCTCGATTCGCGTCATAGCTTTTAAAGCTTGTCGCATCTCAATCAGTTGGAAAAAGTTTTTCCTGTAGCATATTTTATTTTTACGAACCAACAAGGTCTTTGTTTATTTCCTTCTTTTTTTTGCTCTAATTCCCCCATTGTTTTTTCAAGGATAGTATTTCAGAGCCATTAGTCAAGTTCATTGTAACAATAAACGTACGTTTCGGAAACATTTTGTGCTGTGAAACAGAATACACTAAAGTTTGAAGGTCACATCGATTTTCGAAAGTTTATAAATGGAGGTGTATGACAGTATCACCAGCTGTTGCTGTCCCCAAGCGCCAAAATACGTTCTGACTACTATTTTATGTATCTCACAGAAGTATGTCTTCATTCATCATCTCCCATGCCATCCACCAACGTGTTCTTAACATGTTATCTCCTAGTAAAATATTGATGTTGAGTCAGATATCCAACTGAATAATCTTTTCGGTGTCTACTATAAGACATTTAAAACCAAGGCTCGTACACACGTGTGCTTATACGTCAGATGTAATACTTAACAGGAAACCTGCTTATATTAATATTAAATTTATGCATAGTAGGATGTTCGACCTTTGTAAAAATGAAATTATAATACATACAGTTTCACCGTGGAAAAGTGAATCTTTCTAGCATGTCCACGCAAATGCAGGGTAGGGGAGGACTGTGCATGCACCAAACAACTTTACGTTCGTAATTTTTCACACAAATGTACAACTGTAGGGAAAAAATTATCTCTGATTTTTCGGATGTTAGGAATCGACAATATCGCATAACGGAATGCTGTGTTCTACGTATTCTATTTTTGTTACGAAAGTGGTACAAACGAAGTCCACATAAGAATAGTACAACAAAATCGGTTGAGGTTAGGTTATCGTGCAGATATCGCGGCTTTTGCATTGGAAATCACGCAACTGCCAGTCTCGTCGTTCCTTGTAAACGAAAGAAAGGTATTGTAATCGGTCGGAATTAACATAAAACTAGTCGCATGCGACCATATGGCCTGAATGTTCAATAAACGAGAGTAGAGCGCGAGCTATGTGATTCTAACCGTTTAGGCGGAAACTAATGATTGTAACCAGAGCCGAGATATATGCCAATATTACTTTGTTCGACAAAGCGTATAAGATGAGGAGAGAATCGCGATAAGGTAGAACAAGAGACAGATATTCTCTACGTAAAGCAAGTCTGTCAACTAGATTGAAATCCTATAGCTATAACTACAGTGAATCCATATTCTGGCGAATTGTCTTTTCACAAATGAAGCTTCTGAAGAACGGAATTGATACAATAACTACTGTTCATTCATAACTACTGTTGTAAGAATCTATATATTTGTCTATCTATATCTATATATATCGATCTATATATATTTGTCAGAATGTCATTTTATCAAAAAACCCATCCTCTGTAATCATAGTTTAACGAAGCATAATTAATAGAAGAGGTAGAGCGTTAAGTGGAGATGATTTAATCACAGTTAAGTAGATAAATCTCTATATTAGTCTCTTTAATTAAAATGTCCTACGTTTTATTTGCGTCATTTTTTTCCTTCATCCAATTTAAAATGTTTAAATAACAATAGCCTATACAGTATAATTTTATGTAAAAAAAATTGATTATACCATGTTTATTACAGATATTTAACATTTTTGTGTACATACAAAATTTAAATTATACCTCGCTTGAGAACAAAAATTCTATTTATTTTCCTAACATGTACTAATAATTATTGATCAAACTAGAAAAAGCTGGAGGAGATTACTTAGGAAGATTACTTAGCATCTTATATTCCTGGCAAGGCTCGAACGTTTTATCTTCCTTTAGATTTTCCTAAGTTTCCATTTTTCTGACTTGCTATTTTAGTTAGCTTAGTATACGTGCTATACATAGGTATGTATAGTGTCATGATCGCGACAGTCGTGAGTTACCCACGCTTTATCCTCTGTAAACTATTTATAAAAGAAGAACAAATTACATGTTAGAACTTTCATTCAATTTACCAATACAAATAATTTTAAACAAGAAAAAAGACCTAATGCAGTGGTTTCAACTTAAACATATGCAACAGTTATTTACGAATAAATAGTATAAATCTTTTAGCAACATGAAATTCGCGATATTTATTCAAATATTTATATTTACAGTGCGCCATCAGCAAAGAAAACGTGTTTATCGAAACGTGCGCTATCGATTTTATGCTTTTTTATGCTTTTGCCACGCAAACAGGGAAATTGCAACTCAAAATTGAATTCGCACTGCAAAGCGTCGACGTTACGACATCAATTACATACTTCAAAAACACCGAAGGTATCACACGGAATCAGAGAGATTCTATGAGAAGTTAAACGCATAGTCACCCTATTGGGAATAGGATTGCTTTGATTCGAGCTCAAACATAGGGAAAGCTGAAAGAATCTTTTGCGGATCTTCCTTCTTCTCTACGTTGGATTTTATACAAAACGACTTTAACCTTTTCAAGGAAATACGGAAATAAGGATTTTAGATAGAGAGATTTATCTGGAAGGAAATGGATAGAAAACGTAGAACCAGTTCTTGTTGGTTGAAAGATTTTTTCTCTTCGCAGAGATTCAAGCTTTAAAGAACGATCAAATATGTGCGCAGCTGACTTACGCGTGAAGTTATTATTAAAAAAAATTGTTGCATTTAAAAGGATAAATATTAATTTAAATTTAAAAAAATTGTTAGTTCAATTATCATAAGTTTAAAGATATGTAGATATTGTATTTACATATCGAAAATCAGACAGCAATATTAATTAACACACCTAGTCAAACGCACACGTACTTTAAAACCGTGCTTTAAAATCGATATTCGCTGAAACAATACATCGCTCTGCGCTTCCAATTTGTTTTCGCACGAAGAGTCAGTCCACTCGTTGTTACCGTCACCATCTCTACCGTAATCTATATTACTCGAATAAATTCTATATCTTGATTGGAAAATCACATATTTTAACGAACTTCCTTATTTTTTGTTTTTTATGACTTTAATTGGCAATTTCCATAATGTTCTATAACTTGACAATAGACTGATAATATTTCAGGATATATATACATACATCATGTTTTTGAGGATTCTGTAGTAAAATATATTATAATAAATTATAGGAAAAACAAACTATTTAAGAAAAAATTACCACCTTCGAGTAATAAATTATAGAAGGTTACCAATGTAATTTAAAACTTAA
This sequence comes from Bombus vancouverensis nearcticus, assembly GCF_051014615.1. Lineage (NCBI taxonomy): Eukaryota > Metazoa > Arthropoda > Insecta > Hymenoptera > Apidae > Bombus > Bombus vancouverensis. The sequence goes on along the minus strand of NC_134921.1, from coordinate 45,566 downwards.
AACTTAAAAATAATCTATTACACGTAAGAAAGAAAAAGATTTCTTCGCAAACGGTAACTCGAAAATTACAGCCATTGCTGTAGAAACATAGTTTTACAGGGAGAAGAATTTCGCTAGAAACTCTCGACGATGTCACATCAAGCGAAAATTCAATAAAGCGATTACTAACCATACTACCAGCGGCAATCGTGTTACGGCAATTCGTAAATCAGTTAGTCTTCTATTTGCAGAAACGTCTCTGGCAATATCGTCACACTCTTGATTACGTCGGCGCTATCAAATGGTCTTTGGAAGAAAGTTTTAAATCGTATCGTATTAAATTTTCCATTATCTACTTTTGCCCATGGCGTCGTTCCAACAAATGAATTCGAGTTCTGAATCGCTTTGTCTCGTATTACGATTTTATAACGGTGTTTCTTTAAACTTTAAACGATCGTAATAAATGTATTTACGGACGATGACCGATATCTGGTCTGTCTTAAAGTTTCAACTAATTAGTGCCCCGTTACTTTGGACGTTATGAAATGTTGTATAACCAAAGACTTATCTTCTCTTTTGGTAGTTGCATAAGAGAAGACTGAGCCATTGAAACGCTCGAATAGATTAGCTGATTCGCTTAACGTATTTTTACTTCCGACGAGCTAAACACAAGAGCAGAAAGCACATAAGGAATAATACAGAAACGTCAAACGTATACAGAAATATATTTCGTAAAAGCATTAGTACGTAACATGTCTTTATAATTCTATTTATGTATAGTAAAATGGCTTGTATCCATTTTCATGAATTATGACTGACATTTCAAAGCATTCATGTAGATATGTAACTCTGGTTAATTAATAATTTAACAATGCGTCATGAAACGTATCATTTTCGTTTCTTCCTTTGTTTCGTTATACACGGAAACGAATTTGTAAATAAAGATGTATAATCAACGATAACATATGACAGCGAGTATAATAACTGTCAGCAAAGGAAGACGTCGGTAAAATGATTGTGGCTGATTTCAGTGTATCGGTAAATAAGCTTTGACAGACGTTGCCGGGGGACTCGGTGTCGGTGAAACCGCGTCGATCAAATGATTGTCAGTAATTTAAAGATAACCCAATTTATTGATCTGTCTCCCCTTCATGGCGTTGTACGTCTCTCTATAAAACATATTCTACCTCGGAGGGCTGAAAAATTTAACTTGGTCTCACTGGACTGGACTGTAAGTAAGAAAATTGAAATGCAAAATCCACGTGTGAGCGCAACGGTTTAGATGGAAAGTTCGATAGGACAATTATGTATATTAGCCTGAAAGAAAGCTCGTGGCTTCGCACGCAACACGTAATTTCCCTCGCTGAAATAATCCTATTACAACGATACGATTTAAAATTTTCCTTAACAGACCTCGCAATGTAATTCTTCATCTACAATTTTTTATTCGGCCTGAAACAAGAGACTTTCGAAGCCTTATAGAGTCTCGCGAATCTAAAAGTCAGGTTTCAACGTATTTTCGCGTCTTATTCTATAATACTGAAGACATTAAAGGTGTTAACGATTATTGTCTCACTATGTACGTACATCAAACGAGTACTTACGTAAGAGACGAATGGAAATGGAAACAGCCGAGAATAATTGAAGATAATTTGAATACGTTCCAGGCTATAATACAATTTCTCGTGAACCGTAATTGATTCGCAGAAGGGAATTGCTGCTTCTCACGACTAGCAAAGTGTTTCGCAAAAAAAAAAAAGAAAGAAAAAAGAAAAATGGTATCGGAAGGATAGAAAAAAAGCGGTGGCCTACATCAAGCAATCTTCATGCCGATAATGCATTTATTATTCAGTTCGTTCATTTTCTATCGCGTAACAGACACTGGGATAACTGACAGAACGAGCGTATAAATCTTGCATCTCTCGACCTGACTTCTCCCGATGGAAAAATATTTACTGGTCTGGAATCGTGCATCGCTAATTAGTAAAAAAGTAATAAGCAAGAAAGCAATTATACTACCGGATTGGTATTTCTATTTTATTAGAGATTAATTAACCTGAGTAAACCAACAAAAACTTATCGAAAATCAATCGAAATTAAATCACCTTTTCAAACAGGCTATAAATAGCCAACTAATATTTGCAGTAATAAACTTCACTTTCGAATAAAGTATACGCTCTATAAATTGTAAATTGATAATTTCGTTATTATATCATTTTTCTTAGTCTAAACTGAATTCAGTGAAAAGAGCTTTCAATTGAATTACACACTTCATTAGTTTATGAATTATATTCGTTACCATACGTACAAAAGAAGGGTGACTGGTTTAAAAATTCAAAGGGTAGAACCTCCAAGCTCACGATTGGAAACAGATTCAGTTCAATGGTTTAATTTGCCATTTAATTGAATTCTCTGGCAATTTCAGCGAACTGTGGGCTTTAGAAGTGTCCAGCATTCAAAGGCAAGACCTCCTCCATCTTTCTCTTTCTTTCAGTTCCAACCTCAAGTAATTGACCTGTTAATTCGACGCTATATTTACATGCTAGCAAGGGATTCAGACGACTTCATTGCGTTAAATTCGCAATTTAGCAAACACGAATGTCTCAATCAATTTGTAGTTCGAAACAAATAAAAGATAATCAATTTTTCAAAATAACAATCGATATGTTCAATGCATTTGTCGATGCATTTGATCGTTATGTTCATTTAGCATTTTTATAATAAAAGCGTAGAACACATGTACATACACATAATATTCCATGAAATGATTTATACAGACTATGAGTCTCGTTTTATCATATTATAAAAGAATGAATTTCTCCCAATAAATGTAACTTCATACAAAATCTCGTTTAAAAAATTCAGTTTTTATTCTCATCAAATTAATTTAATATCGGAATATGTCATTTTAGTCGTTATAAAAATTTTATGTCAAAAAGCGTTCACAGATACATATATAAATAAATGTCCAATCCTATGCATCTATTTAAATCATTATTTAAATTCATAATTTATGAAATCTAAACTTAAATATTTATTAACAATATTCTGACGAATATGTAATGAAAGATAAAAGCAGCTTTATTTTTTTTATAGGATGGCTCATGCTTTTTATTCATTTTATGTTTTTCGTTGTCAGCGCGTAACTACCTATCAGCCGCATGAATGCCAGGTTTTACTACTCAGAAGCGAAGAAGCGAAGAAGCAAATATACGTTACCTTGCATGGAAAAACGTTAGATACATATAAAAGTCATAACGTAGCTATTTACACATGGGGAATATTTATTTTTGTATGAAATATTTTTGCTTCTGAATTCTCATTATAAATGTACGTCCATTTCCTACGTTAAAGTACGTCTCTGCTTTGAAAACCTTCATTTAAATATAACGGTTAACAAAATATTATTAGAGAAATATTAAAACGAGACGCTAAAAGAACATTTTAATAAAGTACAAATGATTATTTGTTCTTTATTAAATTGCACTGCTGTAACTCTAATTTTATTAAATTCTAAATGAATCATTTATAAACTGAACCGGAATATAAAATTTTATTCCGCAAAAATCATAAAGTTGAAAGTTAGGAACGAATAACAAATGAATAACCTAGTTTCATTAAAAGGCACGTGGTTAAGGTACGCCAATCCGCGTAATAACTTTGACACTCCAATTATTATAAAATATGTATCCTTAAGGGATTTTTTTGCGCGAATGCAAAATACTTTTCATACGTGCAACTGAATAAATGGGGCGTGATTTTCAATATTTCTTTTTGTAGAATTTATAACAAAGTAACTTTTTCACAAATGTTTTCGCTAACATTTTTACAACGTAAATGTCTTCTTTTGTAATTAATAATTTCAACATTTCTCTGAACAGTTTCGTTGCGATAAAAAAAATATACAAAGCTTATGACGTGCTTGTTTAAAAATATTTATACGGAACAAGACTTTGAATTTGTCAGACCAATCGTTCTAACGAACGAATAAATTAAACGACTCGTAACAAAAAATTATTCCTGTCCATGTTTCTCTTTGTAAAAGTAATTCAAGGCAAGTTAGATGAATCGCTGTGTACCCTATTCGCGTAGCATGTGCTTTAACGACCAGCGTGCAAGCGTTAACGGTGTGCTTTAGTTTCTCTCTGGTTGTGTTAAGTGTTTAAGTAATGAGCATATACTCACTTCGGGCGGGTGGCATACGATCGACGTGCACCAGGCCGGCCTCGAATTATAGCAGATGCAGTAACTGCAAACCGAAAGTCCGTCCTCAAGCGTAAGAGCATGTCGAATGGTTTCTCCATGAAAGTCAACACAGCTGCTGTTTGTAGCATCTGAAAACGATTCTCAGCTTGAATATCTTTGCCATTCGACGGTCGTACGCGCAGTTACGTTAACCGTTTCAACGCCACTCAGCGTGATCATGCTGTACGCGTAGTGTGGTGAACTGTGTCGCGATGTTTGGTTACGATTGTCAATTCACAACGCGCTCGGTTCCGAACGTAGCTTGTCGCTAGTCTATCAGAGTTTCCTCTCGTAATTACTTTTCTTTCAAATAATCGTAAACCAAATAAAGAAAAAACTAATGTATAAATTACCTCTTGAATTGAAAAACCAATTACAGAACGTCACACAAACAAAAGGTAAAGCACGAATATTTGGCAACCTTTTGACTCTTTAGTGTAACGTTTCTGATATAGCTGATGAAGTGAAGCGTGAACGCGTTGAACGGTATGTTTCGACAAAAAAAAAAGAGCAGTGCAATCGAGTTGATCGGCACTTCTCGTAAATAAATAAACGAAGCGCTATTGCGCTTCATGGTACAATCCGATACGGATTTTTAAAACATCCCTGATACTGAAACGGCTAATAGCGTTACGAAAACGATCGTGCCAGGAAATTTTTGTTCAACGGATCCGCATTGCGGCTGCCACGATGCTTCTACGTAGCATTGATGCTTCATCGATGAAGCACGATTGAAATTGGATATTCGATTTCTTACTGGGGAGAGAGTTTTCATATCGTGTTTACTGTTTCACTTCGCAAGTGTGCTTTACAGTATACGTTAGAACTTGAAATCGAGCTATTTGAGTTAAAGTCGCTTGTAGCTTGAAATGACGTTTAAAGGATATAAGAATAATAGAAGGCTAAAATTCAAAAGTGTATATATACATTACTAATATATAATGCCTATAATATATAATATAATAAATAATAATGCCTATATATTGACTACTTTATCAGTTAATTAAATCCGTGCATATCAAGTTTTCTATAATTTAGTACTTTCGTGTAACTACAGAAATTTGATGCAATATAAAACTTGATTAAAACAGCGATTCATTAGGAAACGAGAATAATGATGCAAATATTTTTTGTAGCCATTATATAGGATTTCGATCGCATAATTAATCAGTATCAACTTACCATTCTTTAACGAAAAAGCGTAAAGAGGGACAGGCGGTACGGAGACCGCAATTATGATTACTTTCAAAAAAAATCTCCAACAATACATCTTCTTAGTTGTAATCAGATCAGATGCGATCAGATGCGGATCAGAAAAGAAATTTAGCAGTGACCAGCAATAGCCAGAAGTATCTGCAACAGAAATCAGAATACACTCGTTTTCGCATGGTTGGATCAATTTCGCGTGGGACTAACCTGATTGAACCTAACGCGGGATAATTGCTCAACTCACGACCTTAATCAGCCCGCTTGATTCTCTGTAAATGCTTGAAATTGACGCTTGGATTCTTTCCAGATTAACTAGCTTTGCCCTCCCCCCCTCCCGTTATCTATTTTCTTAGATCGACTTAAACTGCCGCAACATATTATCTTTCTTCTTTTCTTTTCTTTTCTTTTGATCTTTTAAAGCCCTAAATCGCTGGCTATTATATTTTGTACACTCAATTACTCTGTAAGTCATAAGTACATATGTTTTACAACGTTATTTGTCATATTTCAGTTAAACCCCAGAAAAGCCAGAAATATATTTGCAGCGTGTTTTAACGCGTCCCTGGCAAAGATCTCAAAAACGAGTTGCGACACAATTTAAAGCGACAAATAGCACCGCGTGTCTCGTTGTGGTAACACACGGTTCGCCAGCTTTTTAAAGCGCTCTCCGTTTGCTTTTTCCTCTCTTCCCTGTCTCTTCGTTTTTTCTTAACGAGCAAAACCATTTTCGCGAGGACGAGAGTACGGAAATGACGTACTGGCAATTTTGTTTTGTGATAATACAAGCAGCTCGGTTTCAGTGAATTAAACTTGGCCCCAAGCTTCTACTTATCCCTACCTTCCTTTCCTTTATTTTCCCTTCTATATCGGTTTTGCGGTTTTCCACATTTCCATCACAATAAACCATGTTTTTTCTCGATTTTACATGTTAGCCAATGATTCACGGCAAAAGCGTCGACTGTAAAAATATTTGTAGTTGCAATAGCAACAAGTATGTTTTCTCAAATAGAAAATATTGGCAGCGTACACGCTGGCAAAACAATTCATGAATAGCTCGTCCTCTGCTTGTTATTTGTTTCGATACTGTTAGCAAACAAATTCATGAAACATACTGGTATAGCGTAAAATGAACATAAAAGTTTTGCGTACACTTGAGAGCTGAACTTTGGCTGTTATACGTATATTATATATATACGCACACAGTTATGTATATGTATATATATATAGAAAATTCCTTAGAACTTTGAGCTTAATAACATATTAAAATCATTAACATTAAGGAGGTGAACTTTACTTACCAATTACCAAAGTTTCTTCCGCCAAATAATACATAAAAATTGAAAAAGATAATGTAACTAGTTTTAACTTTTTTTTGTGTTATAATTTGAATCACTCGATTTATCCGACTGAGGATGGTCGATCGCAATCTCAATTTATACATATTCTCATCGCATGAAATAGATCACACGAGGGATTTTCAAAAGTCGATGGAATATTAATGGCGATTAATTATTTACAGGTGTATTCTGTGCGGCTAAAGCAGTCACCTAATGAATTATTGAGTACCAGCAATGTTAGCGGTAAACAGGATTGCGGCTATGAATGATTCTCTAATGTGTATATTAGAGATGAATTTGATAATTTATCCTCATAATATGCAATCCGCTTTTAAGTGGAAATCATAATTAACAATTTCTGTTTGATCAAATATGAAGAGCAGATAAATCGATACGCTTAAATCAATATTAGAATTTCTTAACATTTTTATCAAATATTTTAGCACTGTAGAAGCGTCGTAGTAGAGAAATATTAGGTTGTTCCAAAAGTTTCTTTCGTTTTATAAGAAAGTAATAGATGTACAACATTTTTCGTTTTATATTATTTTATTGAATTACGTGTGATCCACCTTTTTCCAATTTAATATAAAATAATATAGAATAACATAACTGTCATTTCTTTATAAAACGAAAGAAACTTGGCACAACCTAATAGGAATTTACTTTTATTATCCATTATAAAAATGGATTGTTAATCCTCTAGGAGATACGAACAATATAATTGCAATTAATAAGGAATAAGCTAGCATAACTTAAACCAGCTTTTGCAGAAAGCTATTAGCTGAAGATGTTTATTAAACAATGACAACATGAATTTTCTTAAGTACCCCATTTGGTACTTAATCTACTTCGTAAGTACTGTGTGTCCTAGCCTTCAAAGGATGCAATTTTAACCAGAATGTTTCACATTACCTACCCGTATTGTTTCCTTGTAATATAATTTATATTTACATTATCTACGTTACGTTACATTCTACGCGTTAATGTAATGTGATTTTTATTTCTAATCGAAGTTATTTAAAATTTGTAGTATCTCAATAAAAAATTAACAGCCTGCAAAAACTTCACAGAAGCATTAGTATCTTCGAAACTATTGAATTCAAATGGCTAATATTCTTTAACAATATGCACTCGACGACGTTTATCGAGAGAAGTGATACTATTATGTGACGTAATAGTTAAACTTTCAATTCATATACATATATCGTTTATGAAAAAGTAGTCATTCTGCTTTTGTGATCTGTGACACACTATAAATTCTCATAAGCTAACTAACGCGTAATCTTCTGTAACGTATTAATATAATATAGGTATGTATATCTCGACTTTGAGCAACCAATTGGTGATAAATAAGCTTTAGTACATACTTCTTACACGTAACAAGAGACCAATTAACATCTCTGCTCTTAAAAGAAAAACGAAAGAAACTCTGAAAAGCTGCAGAGTTCAGGTCGAATAACACCAGCTCAGATAAATGACCCTCTAACTTACCTTTGTCCTCATCGACGTCAGTGATTTTAAAGCTAGTTATAAAGTGCACTTCTCAGCCAGCGTCCACGGCAGTCAATATTATTTAACGGATCTTAACGCGATGTAAAAAGGGAAAAAGGAGGAAAGAAGGAACAGGGAAGCAAAGAGAAGAAACGAATTTTTCATTTTCTCGAAACTGGATCAAGTTTCAGGCTGCTCGCCAAAGAGTCTGTAGCTAACGAGACAAGATTAGACAAACCACGCTTTAAAATTTCCACAGAACTATAATAATCCTCGAAATCAATACGATTTCAAATCGATCCATCGCCTGATTAAAAAATGAGATAGGATGAAGCTCACTAGTCGACCTTTGAACTTTCAATAGTGCTTACGGCTCGTATACTCTAGTTTGAATGCTACAATGTAAGCCAAGTCAACTGTAACTAGCGTTCGCGTGATTGTCGCTATCTATTATTCACGCGTTACACGTTCACCAGACAAACGCGTCTACCGGTTGACATTGTTTTCTGTCCTGAGTTTCAAAGCAATTATGTTGCTTCGTGTAATCAAATCTCGCCAAACTAACGATAAGTTCTTGTTTGATCTTACACAGTTACTAAAACTATACAAGTTAAACCAATCTAGCCTAAACAAGTAATGTCGTTATATATTCTTTTTTAAATCTATATATTGTTTAATAAATCGTGGTTAGGATATAGTAGCTGACAAAAATATTCGGACAAATATATTTGTAGAAACATTTTAGGAGTGTATTATGCATAGTGGCACCATTTAATACTGTACTGTGACTATCATGGTCGTGTTGGTATTATTCGAAACTAATCTGAAAATCTGTATGGAATTTGTAAGATATTTAGTACGAGTACTGTGCATTACTGATATGTACACAACCGAGACGAGATAACGAAGGTACTGCTCTCCATCGTTCATCGCTACGCGTTGCTAATAGCAACGTATAATGCATATATATCTCGCAAAGACCATAAAAGTACCCAATGGAACCACGTTTAATATTTGATAATAATGTCCCATTACAGTTTCGTCATTTTCAATTAATTAAACACGACCCTCTCTTTAAAAATTAGAAGATAAAATACGTAATACAAATCTACTCGAAATCTTTTAAACCTTACGGACGACTACTTATGGTCTTTAAAAGCAGCAGGAATTAGCAGAATATTAACTGCGGATTTTTCTTGGACCGCAGCATGCAATATGGAATATGGTTATTAAAATGTACACTGAAAATTTCATATCCATAAGATACTCGTGCTTGTAGAACCTTGAAACTGAATTCTTAACCCAAATAGTCGACCGCGATACTCGAGAAATTTTGCGAAGCTGACGTCAATACCAATATGTACCGTCGTTGTGCTATTATTTCGTGATAAGCCGTATTGATTGCACTTCCATTTCACGGAATTAATTTTTCCACACAAAAAGTGATAACGATAATCGAAAAAGGAAAAATATACTACCACTTTTCGTATCAGCATACACAAGCGCACTCGATTTTACACGAGTATACAATTTGCAAATTCGACGGAACGATCGGATTTAATTATTTTTTCGATATTTCAGGCATCAAGTTCTATTTACACATCGAACGTTGAAATACGGCGAAATACAAAATGTACAAACCACTCTGGACATTAATTAACTTTAAACGTTATTGATTAATTAAAGAAACCAACCATTGTGTTGATTTTTACACTTTGAAAAATTGTTATCCACTTTTGCTTTGTTTAAAAATTGAAAAAAAAAATACGTTTATTGTAAGTCACGAGTATCTCTTTTATTTATTTAAACTTTAGATCAAATATTACAATTTATAAATATATCATTTATTTAGATATACTTGTAATATCTGTTTTATAAGTTTGTACAACCATTTATCTATTTATCTATTTTATTTGCACATAATCTTTAAAGACTGATTTTGTAAAGAATAAAAAATTGTGATTCTATTTAAAAACGATCGTGTCAGACTCAAGTGATAAGCGATATATATTTCAGCGATATATATATTCAGATTTCACCATCACATAAACGGTGCTATTGGAAACGTTTCACAATGGACGTCTTACAAGCGCCTGCGATGTCCGTCATATGTAAAGCTATACCACTGAATCACGGCCGCCATTTAGTGATTAAGGTCGATCACTTAGAGCTGTTAATCCGACATAATGGCGAGCAATACATCGAAGACATTATTGGAAACACAGTTACAGTTCAATTTCATTGAGCTTATTTGCAAATAAATGTGTACAATATATTTTAGAGGTTTTAAATATTATTGCTGACTAAACTTCGCGTCTGCGCATCATCTTTCTTTAACTTTTTTTGCATTTTCTTATCGACGCATGAAGACGAAATGCGTAAATTTTATTATTTATTTAAACATTACTATATTGTGCTCAAAGTAGCGGAATATCGTTTTATTATCAATATATGAAGAACTAAAAGAATTAAAAAAGAATTAAAAAAATATGTAGTTCAATCAATACTTCGTGTATTTTTCTATCTCCACAAGACAATATCCGGACCAGTTACGCTTACAGTATCAACAAAGATTTGTCCAGCCATACGGAATAAGTCGTACTCAGTAGTTTAAAAGTATTAACCGCACGAACTCCAGAAACACTTTTGAAGTAACTTTCGAACCAATAAATCCCCGAACTAAGAACTGTCATATTTCGTCTCTATTTATCGAATATTGTTAGAAAATGCAAAAAAAAAGAAGTTAAATAGAAAAAGTACTTGGAAACTTAAAAGAAAAAATCTCGAAAAATCTCTTAATACTTTTTACTGTCGTCTTGAGACGCACTATATGTTAAGCTTCTTCGTAGTTACAACTTTTACCGCAGATGTAACGAACTGACAAATGCTAAATTTTAAATAAATGTTTTTAAATAAATGTTTAAAATAATACATTAAATGTATTAACTTTGTTGCGCAGTTTCATTTAATTTCTTACGATACGGAGGGTTTAATTACGTTTAAGATATCTATTTGAATCTTTTAAATTCGAAGTTTTTTAAAAAATTACCTTAAACTTTATAAAATTAAATCGTCTTTCCACTTTGTTGTATCATAAAACAGTCGTCTTAAAATATTCTATATTTTCCTCGTCTTAAAAAATCTCCCTACAGAAAGAATAAAGAAGAATAAATTTCCATACGTTAAATTTCGCGTGATTGATGGAATACATAACGATAACGAGAACTAACTAGCGACAACAAGCAACCATTAGCAAGGACAACTGGCGACTATAACTGTCGTCTCTATGATGTATGGCGACTAAGGAGAACAGCCAGCAACTACGGATTACATGTAACAACCAATTGCCCCACTTCTAAAAGGCAACTAACTTGCAAACCCTTTGATGGTTTCTGTAGCGTGATATACCCCTTGAACGTGGTTAAAGAATGTGGTCGCCGCTGGACGGCGGTTTGACAGCAGAGCGATCTCGCCAATTCAAAGCTTGACATTACAAACTACCGAGAATCATTAGGCTCGTTATCGAGCATCTAGCTTTCAGAAGGTGCTTTATCATATGATATGACTTCACGATATTTTTATAGCAAGAAGAATGGCCAACCTCTAACAAAACAAATTTTTACTAAGTGCTGCATGTGAACTGCAGGCCGGCCTACTAGGGAAATTTGACGAATGAATAAACTAAAATATATACGAATATATTCGTTATATCATAAAATGCCCGCATTATGTTCTCTAACACCATAGAGGAAGCTAAATTTATATATTAAAAAATTGGAATACCTGTTGTAAGAGAGTTAATTAAATTCTAACCTATCGATGACTCCATAAAAACCTTTATTTCCTAAAAATGTATATCTTCCAAATTCTCCTTAGAAAGTATCATAGAGAAAATATGAAACCTGAAAAGTACATCACGCTGATGCCTCGATCAACCCTCGTGCTTCGCAGTCCATGTGTCCGAGCGATGAATTCCCTCCAAACAAGGAAAAACCAAAGGGAGGTCTTCTTCGAAGGACGTGAGAGGGTAAGGAAAGCAACGGGAACGATGATCACGCAATATACTGGCGGCGTACGTATAGAACGGCTGTTGCGAGAGAGTTCGCAAGAAACAAGAAGAAAAAAGGAATCGTAGGCCGACGCGATTATACGCTGTCGACGGACAAACAGCGACTGAGCCTAACTGAAACGAACTCTGTCGCAGTATGAGCACGGGCTACGTTCGCGGGTCGATCGAACACGTTCTGCGCCTCTCCTCGGCACCGGCGTCAAAACCACCCCCGACGAGCGCAACGCACTGGTGCACATGCAATATTAACCACTGGTCTTTCCTTTTTCGCGCGATATTATATCAGCACCTATGATACCATTTCAAAGACCGCAATCAAAACATTAAATACCGCATTAAAGCCATACAATAATTCGCAATATTCATTCGTAAACGTTATTGTATATGTACTTAATTAATCGTTATTATGTTTCGAATGATTTACTACCTCGTATTCCATAAGCAGATATATGGTTCATTTTCACCTCAAGTACGATATAATTTCTAACAAATGTTTATAATTCACAATGTAAAATATTTATAATTCATTGGAAATATTTTTCTATCACGGTATAGTGGTCAAATTTCACATAAATCACAAAGCTATACTCACGACATGACAAATCATGAAGATGTCATGAAAAATGGCATCCGTCCATATATATTCAAACGCAACGAACAAGTTCGAACTTTTCGAGAACAAACGATTTGTTCGATAACATCTGTCGCGAGCTTCTCTTCCTTTAACGATAACAATTGACAACTAAAGCTCGAGAGGCTCGTAAGGATGAACAGCGACGAGTATCTAGAAGCTATGTACTCACCTGGGCAAGGAGACTCCAACACCAAGGACGTTGGAAGTTTCGAGAAGCGATGATGGAAACTGAAGTAGCACGTCAGGTCAACTCCGGCGAAAACTGCTAAAGAAAGAAAAATCCAACTAATTTGTTTCCAACGATAAAATGAAATTAATTTGTTTCACAAATTATTAACTGGATATTATTCAAAAATTATTCAAAATTCGCTTGATTGATTCACGGCCCGGGACATTTGGGTCATACCATTTTGGTAATGGACGAAAATGGCAGAAGGAAGAACGACCGTTTTTTTCATATTTCTCTTTCCCCGGGAAACGATGGAATGCCCGAGCACCTTGTTTCATTTCCTCTCGACATCAATTTCAATCTTTTTAAACGAAATATAATCTGAACGATGAAAAGTTCATTCAAATAATGCTCCGCGCCAGACACTCACGAAAATTAAGAAGAAACACGGAAAATTCGCGAATAAAACGGATTTCTTTGTCCTAGTGAGATAATAAACCTCGTTCACGTATTGGTTTTTGAAATCAATATATCCACCAATGTGCACTCGTTTAACAAGGGTGATGGAACGTGCCAAAAATCTCTCAAGAGGGTCTTGGCAACGGAAGAGTCGAAAACGTCACAATTATGAATGAAAAATTCGAATAGTTGCTGATTTTACAGTCGAAACCGATAAAGAACTCCAGATATTCCCCCAATTAATTTACAATAAATTCGCGAAAATGATCGATTGCTGACGTCATTGTATTCTAGAAAGATTGTAAAACGATAAGAATTTATTGAAAAAACTTATATTCGATGATAACACTTCTAATAAGAGTACTAAGAGGAGCGATTCTGTACTCACCTTCCTGTCTCGAAGTACCGAACGCAATTAACCGTCCGCCCAGGATGGAACCGTTCGGAACTTTTGTAAGTCACTGCACGGCCGCTGCTTATGGTGGAAATGTAATAGATATAAGTACAGAGCGCGTGAGCGAACTAAAAACGCGATAGAGAAGTAGAGAGAGGATGTTCCGTCCTTGTCTAATGACGCGCACTTGTACAGGAAATATGTAACAGAGGTATACGAGCAGCGTCAGTATCCACTAGTGTGCATGCCTGATTAAACAAGGACAGGAAGTATCTATACATGGTGTTCTCTTTCTATTTCCATGTTGCATCCATCTTACTATACAGTACACACACTCAGCTATTCTATCATTATATTTGTGCGTTGCTTATGTGTGAACCAAACATTTCCATGGCAACAAATCGTTTGTCTCTTGTTTGATGCTCGGTTTTCAACGGAGTTGAAAGAATTTTTTAAGAGAAACGTAATGGACGGGTTGTTTTTAAAGCAATAAACGGATATTCTCGTATCCATTGAGAAACGATAGGCGATTTGAAAGTGTCACTATGAACGGTGATTTATCGATGCAAGGTAGTATGAATAAGATATTTTATAATCTGCGAAAAAAGGTAAGGAATATTCTAGATTTTAGATTTTAGATTTTAGAATTTCCACGTCACAGACGAGTGTGTTTTGTTATTTGATTTGTAATATTGCTGCAGTTCTCTTAATAGCTGTTCGTTTCATGCGATACTCGCACATAGTATCTATGACTTTTGCTTCTAACAATTTTTATAATTAGGCTGTATCAAATATTTTTAACGTTCGTGTTTCATGAAAAATCATGTGTAACTCGTTGAATTCGCAAATGTAACAAAAAATTACATGAAAAAACTTATATTATTGTAATGAAAAAATAATTATATTAGGAGGAGAGTCGTATTTCGGAACGTCATCGGAACATATTATACCTTGTATGTGATTATTTGGAACACAATGGGTGAGTATATTATAATTAAAATATATTCCTAGTTCCAATTCTCTTGAATAGTGTCAGTGACCAATCGAAATAGAAATCAGTGGACATCGTGGAAAGAGAAGGCGAAACCAAATTTGAAAATTCGACATCGGTAATTCAGTAGTTAAGAATAACTCAATCGATAATGTAGATTAACTAGTTATAAACAAATATATGAAATATAAATTCAAATTATTCTTATCCATCTAAAAATTGGAAATTAAAGAGCAGAAGACAAGAAATTATCTTCGAGGATTTATATAGTAAATACATTCTTTTGCCTGTCTTACCTAGAGATAAAACAGTTGTTTGATGGTTATCTTATAGTGTTCAGTCATTGCGAAAAATATTTTTAATCAGTTAAAAACTATAATTAATTAAAAACTACATTTCTTTAGGTATATAGACATTAGCGATGTATTATTCCGGGAAGCTCGTCTATCTCCAGAACATCGGGTCTGCGACAACATCGATTTGGAAATTATCGTTGCAGAGTATGAAAATTATTACAAGATGAAATTTCAAAAATATCCCATATTGTGTAAGAAAATAACTGGAAGGGAAATGACGAGGGAAGTGACAAATGCAAGCAAAACGTAAGAATTTAAATTATTTAACGATATTAAACGGTATTCAACGTATTGTATTCAACGTATCATATTCAACGTATCGTATTACAATATGATCCAGTGTTTGTAGAAGTATTGAGACAAAAGCCAAATCTGTTAGTAAAGAAGCGAGAAGTGAGCCTGTGAAAGAGACAAATCTACAGCAGAAGATAACTGATGACAATACGAATCATATTAATCTCGCAATGACAGTGAAGTCACTATTCCCCAATGAGAGTGATGGATGTTCATCAGAAGAGCTATTTAACGTCCCAATGGAACAATCCATGCAATTGAAGATATTGAAATGCATTGAAAAGCTTTATTAAGATAATCTGGAATTACGAAAGATTGCTGAGGACATCTCATGCGTAAGTTATTTTCGATTAATATACGTATCGTAAAGCTTTTAAACGATAAAATTCCCATCGATAAACCGTTCAACGTATATCGACGATGACGTGATTTCAGTAACGCTTCAAATATCAAATTACGTAACGTTTACTTAATATAGAGAAGATGCCATTTTATCTTTGTATCGTCACAGGAGATCATAGTAAACAAATTAAATGTACATTGGGATGACGTTATAGGCCTAGAAGTATGTAAAACCGCTGTTAAGGAGGCCATTGTGTATCCCCTTGAGTATCCTATCTTTTTTGATGGCCCGTTTTCCCCCTGGAGAGGTATTTTGCTGTACGGCCCACCTGGTACAGGTAAGATACTCGCATTCTTTTCATTTCTGTACGTGTTTACAAGAAATATACAAAACAGGGAAAACGATGTTAGCGAAGGCAGTCGCGACAGAATGCCATTGCACCTTTTTTAACATAACTGCCAGCTCATTGGTCAGCAAATGGAGAGGCGATTCCGAGAAGTATATACGTGTAAGTTGCTTTGTCTATGTAAGTTTCTTTGTTCCTTTGTCTATGAAGGAGAGATTCTAGGTATAAAAAGATTTGATTTTATTTTTCGTCATTTATATATAAATAGAATAGTTGTTTGGAAAACGAAATGATATCATATTCGTGATGAGGCAATGAATTTAAGGAATTTCGAATATAATATTTAATGAATAATACATTTGTTAAACTGAACAGGTTTTATTTGAATTTGCCTATAGTCATTCGCCTACAATTATTTTTATCGACGAGATTGACTGGATCGCCACAAATAAAGGAGACTGTATATTGTCTGAACCTGCAAAGAGATTCAGATCAGAACTTCTTTCTAGATTGGATGGATTAGTGTCTAATGAGAATTCTAATGTAGTTCTTCTGGCTACAACTAATTCCCCTTGGTACGTATATCACGTTATTTCAATGTTTTCTAAGTTGAAAATATTGTAATATTTCTCCAAATTCCAAATATGTTATTGTGTTGTTTGAAGTATTCCTTCATTATTATTAGTATAATAGAACGATAATATTTATTGTAAATATGTTATTAGGGGCATTGATGCAGCTTTACTCAGGCGTCTCGAAAAGCAAATATACGTATCATTACCTAATGAAGTTGCTCTACTTGATATATTCAAATTATACCTTAGCAACCACTTATTAGAAAATACAGATATTGTAAACCACATAGTAAAATGTACTGAAAGATATTCTTGTGCAGATATAAAATTGCTTTGTAAGCAAGCGTGGCTACTAGAAATAAGCCCGATATGGAGGAGACTTGAAAAGAAAGAAACACCTGTTACCACTTTGAAATATGAATTAAAAAGTTATGAAATATTAGCAAAATTGTTAAAAAAAATGTCACCTACAGTTATGCAAATAGATAAATATGATACGTGGAACAAATAAATACGCAATCGTAAGGACAGATATTGAAAAATATAAATAAATGGATTATCGTTCGAGAAATCATTCGCATGTGTGTGCATGTGTGTATGCGCGCATGTGTGTGCGCGCATGTGTGTCCGCGCATGTGTGTCATGTGTGTCATGTGTACGCGTGTGTGTGCGCGCACGCGCTATAGGTTAAGTTTAAAATGTTCGGTTGTATTATATCCTTGTATTATATATGTCGGAGATGAAAGGAAAACCGGAGCCTTCCCTTTGCAATTTTGAGGAAGCCTTCTAATGCTTTAGCCTAGATTTTATCATAACTGTAATTAAGCAATTGTCATTTGTAATTGTTTGATATTTGTGAAAGCGAAAGTGGGTTCGAGGTGACAACTGGTCGCCGAACGTAGCCACGGTCACGGGATAAACGTTTTGCCTGACGAAGGTGTGGATCGGTTGTATTGTTCTCGCTAGAAATCACATAGAATTGTACTTTAGAGATGTCGATATAATGGGACACACGTTGTATTAGGAATCAATCTCCAGACAGAAACTGCCTAGTAACGGCGTTTGAATCTTTCTCGATGTTTCCAAAGAGTATACAACAAACTTTTGACAGAAATTGCCTAGCAACAACGATTGGAACCTTCTCGATGTTTCCAGCGAGCATATAACAAACAAATGCAGTCGTATAGCGAAAAAGATTTTCATCAGATATTCATTCGTGTGATCGCCTTGGAAAGTGATACATCGAGCAATTTACCGAGTGTCTCAGCAATTGTATTTTGTGTTTAAAATTATTCTACACATAGTAAAGAGTTATCCCGTTGACCGTGGATTCGTTTGAACTCCGGAACATTGTTAATAGCGTTAATTAAATTCATTATTCGTGAAACCTATCAATCGTTAATCTCATTATACGTTAAATTCATTATTCGTAAGACATATTATTCGTTCCTCTTATTGTTCGTTAAACTTATTAATCTTTAATCTAATTATTAGTTAAACTTATCGTTTGTTAATCTTATTATTTATTAAACTCATTATTCATAATATTTTGTAAAATCTTGTTTATTCACGTAAATATATTCTCTGTTTCGAAAAACAATGGCTAATTCAAACAAAGGATCATTACGCGCCTTAAATCCTAATTATAACCCGACATATATATGTGAGTGTATTTTATCAAAAATATGTTTTTTAGTTTTTCTTATCTTAGTAATTATTTTCAAAAAAATAAAGTCTTATATGAAAATAAAGCTGTTCTTTATTTCAAATAATTGAAGTAAATAAATACAATGAGTTTTATATTTTATATTATCTTATATTAATATCTTATATTTATCTTATATCTTATTATAATATCTTATTTTAATATCTTATATTATCGTTATATTGTTATTGAAAAAATTGATATAATCAACAGTTCTTCCTGTTCTCTTGATTGTTTCTTGCTTGTTTCAAACCATGATAATAACCTACAAAAGAAATAACATAGTCCATTGAAAATTTAATATACAATAAAATACTTATGTGAAATAATTACCTGTGTGAAAACCACTAATATACCATGACATCAACATACTTGAAAGTGCGTCTGTATCATTATCTGGTAATCTAGTACATTTTATTAAAATTTCGTATTTTTTTTTCCAAATAAAATGTTAAACTTATTCCAAATTACTTATTAATATTAGAAGTATTCAGCATTCCATTAGAATTTTTAAATTGTACTTACTTGGTCATTAATTGTGGTGGTAAAGGAGGTGCAGGTGGCATTATATCAGTCATCGAATTGAAAGATGGTCCCGGTATGAAGCGATGTTTATACGCATTTGCTTCTTCAGAGTCACAATCCATTTTTTCTACATTATATTTTTTCGAATTTACATTTGTAGAAAAATTAGTCTCACAAGTCTCGTCGTTCTCTTCATTGAATTTCTCTTCCAAAGCTTTCTTTTGTTGTGCTATTTGACTTTGCAAACCTTCTGATTCTAAAAGAGAACTCAACTCGACTTTCTCTGTATTACCATAGCCTAAACACAGAGTAAAAGAAATTTTTGTCATTTAATAGAATGACTGAGTGCCATTCAGTTACTGTCCTTACAGGCAATGTATTAGAATTTCCCGTGCATAAATGTATATGTATATGTCGGGTTTACATTAGAATTAGGGTTAGGGGCGTGAAACGAATCTTCGTTTGGGTTACACGTTGTCGTTATGCAATGGAGAAGACATTGACTAGTGCAAATACGATTATTATAGAACTGGACAAGTAACCGCGGTAGTTAGGTGCTCGAGAAACTAATGACAATGATCCTAGGTTCAATAACGAATCCGCGGTCGACGGGATGATAGATGAACGTACTCACAAAATCTAAGTCGGACGCGTAATATTCACTGGTCGTAAAGAGTTACTCCTTTCATCAATGAGGCCGCAAGAAAGAATGTCTTTCCCGTCCCGATCATGCCACAGAGGAAAACTATAATGGGGTGTGTCTAAGGACACGAGATCATCGGATTCGTCGAGAAAAGCCTTCGTTCAGAAAGTAAGGGAAATTGGCGTTGCTAATTGGTCAATCTCCATATCGGTGGTTAGAAAAAGATGCTAGCCGCCCTCGAGGGAAAGTTGCTAGTGGAAGACGCCGCTCGTTGAAAAATATGTCTCCCCTATCTTCCCGTAGTTGGGACAAAGACTGTTTGTCTGTTTGAAGGACTTTAGTTAACTAAACCTTAAGATTTATAACGGGCCCTCGAGCTAGCCGAACATGTACTGCGGAGACGCATCGACATCTGGCAATCATCTTACTCGAAGAATAGGGTCTGCGTGTGGCGAGCCACAGGACAGAAACCGTTGGAATGTTTACTGTCGCGTGTCGCCACGAATATTTCTTTTAAGGAGAGCTATAGAATTACTCCATACCTTTGTTAGACAAAGCGTTCATCCCGTGACCGCGGCTACGTTCGGCGACTGACTGTCGCCTCGAGCCCAAGCTCATTATCACGACTCTCGAACAATTACAATCGGGTTGAATAACTACAATTGTTCAATTACAGCTATAGTAGACTCTAGGTTACAATGTTGCGGGATTATCCAAAATTCCAAAGGCTCCGGTGTTCTTTCATCTCCGACATATAAATGTTGTTAGCTCCAAGCAGCTAATAATGAACAATAAGTAACATGCATGTTTATGGTTCATGACCCTATATCCCACGGGTCTCCCCATAGACATTGACAGGTACTCCTGCCCAGTTAAGGACCTGCTGAATGACACTGTGATAGACTATGCGAAAGCCTTTACTTCATATATATATATGTATTTTTAGTACATTTCTTAATTGACATAACCATCATGCTAAAGGTATTACCTACAAATTTTACAACACACGTGCCATTGTTTTCGTAAATTTTTGATATTATAGCTTCATAAATTTCTCCATCCTCTGAGTATATTGCACGACAAGGTGCTCCTATGATCCATTTCTATAGAGAAAAGATGTGTATACAAATAAATATAAGTAAATAGCAAAATAAAATAATTTGCTTCTTAATCAATATATTTAATAATATTCTGTATCAAATTTGTAATATTCTATCAAAATCACAACCTTGTGTAATTTACTTGCGTGTTTAGGCTGCTTAAGATTTTGTAGGTTTTCTTTCGGTTGAGAATTTCCAACATCCATTCCCATTCGCTTGATAACTTCTTCTTTTGCTAAATTTATTGCTTTATCATATGCTTCTATTAATGCACTATCGTCCCAAACATTATCATTGGCTGTGTCTGTATCCTTTTGAGATAGCAAATTATACGTTATTAATATCGATACAAGTATTTTATTATCAAACTATTGCAAATTATCATATATGTCATTTTTCAAAAATTGACTAAAAGGTAATGGATACTGTTAATTACTATTATGCTAAGATCTTGTACTAAAATAATATTAAAACCATTACGTTTCCATTACCATACATACGTTTCCATTTCCTCGTATAAAAAGAACATTCATATCATCTGCCATTTTAAAATAACATCATTTAAATATTGAATTTGCTTCTGAAATATTAATTTGTCTCATTTCTTTAACTCTAACACATTGTAAACAATGATGACATTATACCAACTACAATACTAAAAATCTATTCCCCATTCATTCGAAAGATTATTTTTTGAAGCAAGGTTAACATTGAATGTTCCCAGACTTCAATAACTGTATTTTACTTTCTTTACAATATCTAACAATATATTAGAATACTATAAAAAAATATTGTATGCACAAAAAACTGTTTATAGCGAAATAGCAAAAGAATTAATCACATATTATAACTAAAACGAGATTGTTAAGTAGATTATATTATACTGCATATGCGTTAGTGTTTCAGCTGGTAAATATAGTTTTTATATCTGAAGATAAATAAGATTTAATTCTATAAAATTGCATAATGAATTATACATCTATTTATTACTATTCGTATTTCCCCTTAGTTGTATGTTGTCAATAGCATCAATCACGAACATATAAATAAATATAGAAGAAACCGTTCGGAAATGGAAAGGGAAAAATGAACATGGAAGACAAGAAAGTTTTCTTCAGGTTTAGCGTATGCGTGATACGCTTTGAATGTCTCAGATAAAGATAAAGATACTCTGCTCATTTCTATTTGTTCCGCAGAACGAGAAATTTGTTGTCTTTCATATTGGTTTTTACGATTCAATTTTTGGGCAGTTTTCCCTAGCGAGTGTCGGTCCCTGTTTGATATAACCAGACCGTAATTTATACAGATATGTATTATAGATATATATTTGTAAAACTGAAATCAGATGAAATAAATGTTGCCTGAGGTTTTAAACGTTTAATAAAAACAATATTTCATTTGGAAAAAATGTAAGATATGTAAAATTACATATTGATCATTTTGCTGGTCTTGTATCATAAAACGTGTGGCCCGAAGAGCACGTGTCCGGTAGAGATACGTCACTTGTGTTAGGAACCGTTTTATAACCTATCACAGTAAAGGAACGTCCCAGTATACCAGCCGAAGAATGCCGTAAAAGTTTCTGTACAAAGTACAATTGATCTACAATTGATATTTTCCGCAATACTTATCTGGTGTTCGGTCAGGGTGTCCCATACTCATGATATTTATGACAGTGGAATGGCGTTAGTAAATCAATTACAAAAATTTTCGAGATCAATTCTCGGTATTGCATCAAATTATTCAAAATATACAAGCAACACAACGTTGCCCTTTTTGCAGGCAACAAGAGGAATATCGACCACGCAACCACTTTCAGAAAAACAAGAGTAAGTGATACAGAGTTTCTTGTGCTTTCCTTCTTTTTTTAATAGAATTTCAGTACTTACCTTCCAATATAAAATTGGTGTCAAAATAATAATGCTAATAATAATGTCTAAGAAATTTTTCTCTTTGTAGGAGTATAACATCTAGAAAAATAACATAGTATTAATAGAATAGTATTAATAAGAACAACATTGACAATGAACAACTAAAAATATAACACTGTTATAAATATATGATATACGAATTTTATTTATGTATTATTAAGACAAGTATATCTTATTTTTAAATTATTTCTATTATCATAAGTGATACATATAATTAAGGTATAATTAAGAGAAGATTAATTGAAGAAACACAAAAAATAAAGAAAATAATTATATTGAGATAATTTTTATCTTTCATAAATATTATTTTCAGAGTAAATATAACGTTTGTTAAAGCAAGTGGAGAGAGAATCAAAGCAAAAGGGAAAGTTGGAGATACTATATTAGACATAGTAGTAAATAATGAAATTGATTTAGATGGATATGGTATGTTTTAAAGAAGCATAATTTACTTAATTTAAAATAAATAATTTTGAGGTAGAAAATATTTGAAAATTTTCATTTTTATCAAGTTTAATATTCTTATTATTTTTAACTTTTGATACTTTGTTATATAAGTATGTTGTAATATTAAAATATAATTGATATAGGTGCTTGTGAAGGAACATTAACTTGTAGTACGTGCCATTTAATATTTTCGAAAGAAGTTTATGATGCACTTCCTGACAAACCAACAGATGAAGAATTAGACATGTTGGATTGAGCATATGAATTAACAGATACGTTAGTTCATAATAATCAGTATCAAATCATTCACATTATTAATTCTATTACCTTTTAATATTTTATAAAGTGAATTTTTCTTTGTAAATTTATGTAAAAACAGGTTAGTATTGGGTATTTCGAAATCTGCATCTCAATGTAGAATTTCAAATCGCTATCTCTGAATACTACGAAACTGAAATTATAATAAATTTTCATAGTTTTTTATTTATGACCCTATAATCATTACAAATCTATGTTGGAATTAGCATATTTACAATGTTGATTTTCAAATGGATAAATAGAAATCTTATTGTGTATTAGTATTAATTTGTATAGCAATAAATATATTTATTGACATATTCAGTTATATAATATTTAATTTCAGGTCACGGCTAGGCTGTCAAATAGTAATGTCTAAGGAACTAGATGGAATTGAGGTAAGAGTTCCATCAACAATTAATGATGCAAGAGCATAACTGAAATTATCTATAGGTTTTTGAAAATTTGTATACAATGTTATACATCTCTTGTTAAAAAAACCCTTGTTATAATTATTAAAATATTGGTATTAAAAAAATATAATAAAGAATCTTGTGTTTAAATGTGAAGCTTATATATATACATATGTTATAGTATAATTGCAATTTTGATATTTGTACATTGCCATTGTAAAAAGCCTATCCAATTATGAAGAAAATATATCTTTTATTTTTAATATACAGGGTGTCAATTTTAAAACGTTCATCTAAATTATTTTCGTTACTATTAAAGATAAGAAGAAATTACTAAGGAAGACTTAAATGGTTTTAAGATGTGTACTTGGTTATGATAAAAAAGACTCTTGTGGAATAAATTTTGCAACTTCTGAAAGATTAGATAAAAGCTTAGAACCTAAAAAATAATTTGAAATTAATTTCGTTTAGATATACTGTTTGATTTCTTAGCTGTGGGCAAGTTTAAAAGATCATCAAACTCATGGTCAACAAAACAACAAAAATGTACATGCAATGCTTTTTCGTTTCACAACAAGTTATCTGACACTATCATCATTTTCGTGGCACATGCAACATTATCGATTCAGTATAGTAATGTTTTGGATTAAAACAAGTGTCTCGACATTGGGGCAAAATATTTCAACCTTTAAGGACTAAAATTAAAACTTATGAGTTTGTTTATAATTTTAATAGATTTTATTAATATTGTGTTTACTGGTTTATTAATTACAAGAAAGTTTGTAAAAGACTGAAGTTTTACGTAAAAAGTACAAATATTCTTTCAACAAAATTAGTCAAATCACATCATTATTTATACATATTGTATATAAATAAAATATGCGGATATATTACTTTACCCTAGAATTAAAATTCAATAATATTGAGGAATCTTATTTATTCAGATTTTGTACATTATCGCTTCTAACCTCGGATAATAGAACAACAAATTAAATATTTTTAAACAAAAAAACTTTGTTCCTTTGTTTGATTTCCCTTGCTCGCGTTTCTTAACTACTTAGATATAAAATACTTACGTTTTCGAAAATTCATACTTCACAAGCTACTAAACGCTTTATCTGTTCAGAATAATTTGTTTTCTTAACTAGGTACATACCAAATACATCTATTAAGTTGGTATTTCTCATAATTACCAGTACATAAAGCTAAAACACTTTTGTACTATGCTTGTTATACATGGATCTAACAAATAATTTAACTTGTGTATTGTCGTTTGTATATTTTGTTACGTGTAAAATATTCTATTTCTACACTATTTACAAGTTCGATAAAGTGTACATTACACATCGTGAAATTTACATATTTTCACTTGGTTACCCTGCCCAATTCGAATATAATTCAGAACGTATGTGCTATATTTATATATTCTGCATTTGTTTTGTATATTATGTACACTGATCTGATCTTTGTAAACGCGAGTTTTACGATATTAATGAGAAATTTGCCAATTTAATGGAAGTTGTTAATTTTTTCTGGCACGTTTCACGTTAGCAGACATTTTTCTTAAGTTACAGTCGAAAAATGTTTTTATGTAAAAGAATAGGAATGATTATTAGGAAGTTATTTTAAGATGACAAGATATTTCACGTCTTCTATTTAAATACAGCGTTAAATTTTAATTCCGTCAATTCGTATATACTCATACATCGAATTTCCTTTTCTCATGTCATTTCTTTTCTTTCATTTCACATTTAATTACAAAGATAAAGTGTAAGTACATTCCTCATAAAATTAGTATCAAATGTCGCAAAATATACAAAAGTAAACTAAGAAGAGTGGTACATATTATTACACAAACTGTCGTTCATATTGCATATGTACATATGCAGTATAAAAACAATACTTTTTAGTTTTTAATCTCTTGTTTAAATAATCCTAATATCTAAATTTGTATCGGTCATTGATTCGATATAACTGCGTTTATTGGAAGTAATTAAGCTATAGCCTGCGCACAAGAGAAGAAGGAACAAACACGTATAGTATACACGCTTAAATAACAAAATTAAGTCAGTTCACGTTCAATGTGAACTTGATCAAAGTTCCAGTCTCGAATTATAGAGTTTCTTACTATCAGTTTACAAAATTCGATATTACGATTATGTACCGTATTTGAAAAACATAAAATGCTTTGTTCAATTTTAAATAAAACTAATATTTACCAAAGCGAATACGAAAAAAATGTTATCATCAAACTCAATTTTCAATTATCAAACTTAATCCAGCACAAATACAAATGTTATTCGTGCTTTTTTACTTTTACTACTTTTCAACTCTCTATAGTTCGAGATTTGAGTTCCGCTAACTTTCTTTCTACTGCGCATGCGCAACAGGAAAACTTGAATTACACGTAATAGTTAAAAATTCGAAAATCTTATCCTTTCGTGGCAGCGAAAGTAACCTAGGACTAGAGGTTCCATAACATTAATAATAATAAGGCAATAATATTAATATTAATAATAATGTAATCAAGTACTACTAACAATATTAATAATAATAATAATAGTATGGTAATGGCAAGATACAGGCGGGTATAAATTAATCATTCCTTTCGTAATATCTACGACGTCTTCGGGATATTCTTTAGAAATTACTTTATTTCTGGTCAATATTAACGAGCAACTTTTCTCTCTGTTTCTTATCACGATTTTTTTCACTTCATCACAATTGTACCGTTAGAAATTATTCAAAACATTGTTAAAATGTCCATGAAATATATGCAATTGCCGTATTGAATAAGCGAGTAATGAAGTTGCTGTTTCACTGAATAAAAGTGAAATCTCCAATGCGTGTGCTCAAGTATATAAGTTAAAAAAAGATTGGTACATCAATGCCTATTATTCTTAATCAATATTCATCATTTAACAATTAGGACCGAATTTTTACAAACCAACTCTAAACCACGACCCAATTTACAAATAAAAAGATCGATGTGTAAATTAACTATCAATTATTAATCTCCAATCCTATGTGAAGATATAATGTTCGGACCAAATTTCTAAACTAACGTGGACAATTCATGCGGACTATTGGTGGTTGCTGCGCTACTTAGATCCAATGTGGCAGCCGGAAGACCAGGACTGACGCTGCCGGTTGCTTCGCGTGGCAAATGCTGCGATCTATTTAGCTTATTTCCAGGACTCGGTGGCGATCTATCTGCTGATGTATCCGGTGGCGTAACCACGTTTCTGTGTCCGCTCACGTTCTGATGATTGTGCGTCGCCGCGATCGGAGCTGGCGATGAGAGCAACAAGGGCGGTGGGGACATTGACACGTGTCGATGATGATGATGCTGATGATAGTGTTGGTACTGTGCAGCTCGGCCGTGCATTGCGTGGCTGGTATTTAGTTGGTTCGTCACGGGCCCGACTTTCGTTGGGCAGCCAGCATGGTGGATGGTTAACGGGCCACGTAGTTGTTGTTGCTGTTGTAGCTGGGGCTGGTTCTGGTGCTGTTGCAGCTGCTGCTGACGCTGCAGCTGTACCGCCGCTTCGCACTGTTCGCGCGCTAACGCCTTCACGGCATTCGTCTTCTCCTACGAAATAAGAATGATAGGTTAGGTTGTAGTCAGGGGCCATAACAAATTAAAAAAGTTATAATATAAGAATTTACATTTTAGTTGAAATGATTCTAGTTAGGAATAAGTATTAAAGATGATTCAAATCTTTTTCGTTACCGATAACCATGGTGAAAACTCTTTTGGATTACTTTCAGCCATTGTCAATCTTATTGTCAATACTACATGCTTGAAGTAGAAGGAGGGGTACAGAGAAAAAGACTTTTTCTCAGCAAATATAATCGTTACTCAATTATTTTGTTCAACAGTTTTACAAATCTCCCAAAAATAAACGAGAATACGAAAATACACTGAATATCGTGTGTATGGTTATTTATAAAATCCCCTTGAAATAGTTGCGATCGCGGATCACATAAACAAACGAACCTGTCATTCTACAGAGTATCTTTTTCGGTGAAATTATGCAAACGTAAATGTAACTTCGGTAGAACTCCTCGAGAACTTGTAAGCTTATATGACTCTGACCCAACCAGTCCATTCTAAAGTGTATAATTTATAAAAGGGGATTATATTAATACGCGGAGGATGTGGTAGGTGGTAAGTTTTGCATATGAATGTTTGTTGATACAACGAATGGTTAAATGGAGGTTTTCATGAATGTGATAAGGACTAGATCGAATGTTTTAACACTTATAACTAGAATGCGTATTTTTATACAAGTTTGTAGTTTTACGAACATAATCAAAGAAATAAAATTTTAATCGAGATTTGTTTTCTTATATACGTATATTTTAGCGCATTTTGTGCATTTTGCGCCATTTGCGTACTTTTCAATTTCGCACGAACGTATAAAGATCCGCAATATAATTATAACGCTTCTTAAAAATGTGAAAAATTCTGGTTTCCTAAAAGCTTGCAATTGATTTCAGAAAAATTTTTATGAACTCTACCAGATAAATTATGGTAACTCTGAAAAACAAAATTTCACGATAAAATGATTTCCGGGTAAAATACACATAAAAGATGATTTAGACGTGTTTGAACGTGTTCGTTTTCTTTTTTAATAGCGATATGTTCTTACCCTCTGCCACACAAAGACGTTATGGACCATTGCGTATCCACAAAACACGATGCCAAGGCCTATGAAAACCGACGCAACGATTGCCGGCGTCGAATGAAACTGGATGAATGTATACAATATCATACCTGAAAGCATTGTTAGAGGATCATTATAACACGTTTGCCATAACAAGCGGGACAAAGAATCAGCGCAAATACATATTCTCAATACATATAATTCTCGAAGCGTAAACTATATACATATGCTTTTCATTGAAATTTTCAATACTAGTCGCAAATTATTTTTCAATTAATTTATTATTTAAGTCTTTATATATCAATTCTCGACGAATAAATTACTTAAATTATAGAGAATCTATCTTCAGACAATAGAGAATTCAATATTTTTGGTCGTTAAGTAATTTACAAATTTCTAAAACGATTACGTTCGAAGTTTTGGACAGTATTTGAAGTTTCTAACATGACATTAAAAAAAAATAAATAAATTTTATGATATAATTAAAAAAACATTGTAGTCTATCATAATTTCTATTCCGTCAAATTTATTAAAACACAGTTTTCTTCTGAACAGAGTCAAAATGTCCGTCTTGAATCGAGTTCAACAGCTTAACGTTCGATCGAGCGAATGATAGCTGTGTAAACTAGCATGACACAACGTAAACTTTAGATTAGATCTCGATCCATCCACCAGCCGTATTCATGCATGACATGAATATTCTGTTTCAGCTCTTTATAAATTAATCTGTTAAAACTTCCCTAAAAGACGATCATTTTTATTTTTCTAAGAAAAATAATGACTATTCGGCGTTAAAATTAACTTTATTTCCATTGGATTTCTAAACTGATTTCATACACTCAGAGATAGTTCACAGTATCTTTTAGATTCATGCCTGAATTCAAGAAAAATTAAACGTATAACTTATGTACTAGTATCTTTCAAAAGGTTAAAGTTGACAGAATTGAAGGAATTGGTTCTTACCAGTTAGAAAGACGGGAATGCTAATGAAAAACCCTCCGACAGCACATATCCGGCTGATGGATGATTTTTGCAGGTACTTGTTACTCCTGAAACAGACAAAATTTGAAGTGAAAGTCAGTTTCACGATTCTATGATAATTGAGCGAAATATAAAGGAACCAGTTTTTTGTTTAACAGCCAAGAATCTTTCAAAAATTCTACTGTAATTGATACTTCAAATATATTTAGTCAGACAAAGGATAATCATAATCGCAACGTTAATCTTAACTTTAATTCAAGGATCAAACAGTATCATTATACATATAAAAGTAAACATAAAGTCTATCCACATTATTGTTATTATTATTATTATTATTATTATTATTATATGTTATTCTATAATTGATTTTTATTTCTTTATTATCAATATTATTCTATTTTCTATAATGATTCAATTATAGATCTTATTTTTTGTCAATCATATTTCACTGAAAAGATCACTTTGAAAATAATCTAATAGTAAAAAATGAAAAATAATCTTTTTCTACCTTGTCTTCATTTTTTACAAACTCTGTCCACCGCCGTAAACCTATTAAATGCATGAAACGACAAAGCAAAGCTGCTTCACATAATTCCCCGCTCACGCAGTGTCAATCAGCTCACGACCGCAAACGATACTGCTAATTTCCAGCGACCACGAACGATTTCACCGTAATTGCCGGTGTGAAATTTACCAATACGTGCTCGAATTGGTCAATAATGGATAGAGCGCTCTTGCACACACTAATCTACCAACAAATAATATTGACTCAATTGAACAACAGCGCCTAGATTAACGGACAAACCGCATGTTCCAAACAGATTTACAATCACGGCAGAAAATACATGCCGTTATAGATGTTTCCTGGTCAAGACTAATTTCCACGCGTTAAGAACATTGTAACCGGAATCTAGGAAGAACTAGCACTTCCTGGAATAATACTATTGTGTCCTCGATGAATGTCTCTCCGCAATGCCCTCGAGTGAGTTGTTTTTGTCTTTGGTCGTACGACGTCCGGGATGAGAATTCGGGGAACGGTTTTGCGCTGCTTTAATACTCGCACAACCATCTATCCATGGGACTGCATCTTTTTAGGAGGACCAGTGATTAATCTTTTCCCACTCATTTTCATCTCTAATTTCTCATGAGGCTAAGATTCCTGCATCTTTTATCATAATAATTTATTAATACTATTAATAAATTGAGACAATTTTACACGTCGTATTTTGCGTTATAAGATGACTTGTAATTTGTAAAATTTACCTGTAAAATTCCTTTGCTTGTTTTACCGAAGCAATAGTTGGCATTTCTATACGACAATAAGAATTTGTTAATACTAATAATTTGTAAGGTTATCATGTTATCATTCTTCTAATGGATAGTATATTATTGAAACTTTTTTAATATTGAAACGCGATATTTTTTTGGAGAAGAAGTGCATAGTAGTAAAGAGTTGAATTCTACGGACGTAAAAAGTGGACATAACATTTTCTGTACATGGAGTCGCCTGGCCTAAACATTTTATGATTTCCGGGCAAAATACAGACGAATCCAGCGCTGATTTTAAAGCAGCTTCATCCAAATAAGCCACAATAAGAAATTCCCACGAAACAGTTGCGTTCATCCCCTTTCGAGGTCGCCGACCTCTTTGAATGCGTTTCAAGAGCGTCGTACCAATGAAATTTCGAGTTCTAAACTAATTTCTCAGCCTTTTGCGTTAAATTTAACCTTCCGCGTTAGTGTATTTCGGACGAGTTCCTATTTTACGCTTTCGTCGACCTCACCAACGTAACATGCAACATCCGCAAGTAAAACTGTCTCTTAAATTTGATGTGACACCAATACACGACGAGAAGAATCACAATGCCATTTTTATTCCACTTCGTTAATTTTTCGTCGTAAGGTTTAGCTGTAAATAGGATTAAAAAAATTTAGATTAACGAGGAATTTAAAATTGATCTGTTAAATCAACAATTTCCATTAGTTGTCAATAGATTTTATAAGCTTCAGATTACTGAGAAATTATACACATTGCAAAATATTTACCATTGGTTACCCACGCTACACGTAAATTTGATCAATCTACCAATGCACTAACACTGCAATAAATTTCTATTGCAACATTCCACGCTCCTTTGCCGCACCTTAAACTCCTCGCTAGATTTATTCCACCTTAAAGTGTCACATAACTCCAACGACACCGATATCAAATCTTAAACTCCACCAAATTCCAGAGAAACTTGATTTCGTCGAAAGTAAGAGATTAAACTTAAAAAGCAATTTATTTCATCTTTAAACTATCCTAAACTTCTTAAATATAATTTATATATGTCGGAGATAAGAGGACACCGGTGCCTTCCCCCTGAAACCTCGGGAAAATCCATAAAAACATTGTAATTAAAATTTACAGTTGTAACTAAACGATTTGCCGTCATTCTAACCAATTGTATTTGTTTGAGACTTGTGACAATGAGCTTGGGCTCAAGGCGACAATTAGTCGCCGAACGTGGCCGCGGTCAACGGGACGAACTCTCCATCTAACAAAGGCATTGAGTAATCCTATAGCTCTCCTTAAAAGAAAGATTTGTAGCGGCACGTGGCAGTAAACATTCCAACGGTTTCTGTCCCGTAGCTTGCCACACGCAGATCCTATTCTCCGGGCAGGATGTTTACCAGATGTCGACGCGTCTCCACAGTACGTGATCGGCTAGCCCGAGGACCGTCATAAACACTAATATCTAGTTACCTAAAATCCTTCAACAGATACACAGTCTTTGTCCCAGTTACGGGAAGACAGGAGAGACCTATTTTTCCACGAACGACGTCTCCCACTAGCAACCCTCCCTCAAGGGCAGCTAGCATCCTTTTCTAACTACCGATATGGAGATTGGCCAATTAGCAGCAACATCAATTTCCCTTACTTTCCGAACGTAGGATGTCCCCGACGAATCCGATGATCTCGTGTCCTTAGACACATCCCGTCATAGTTTTCCTCTGGGGTATCACCGGGACGGAAAGTCATTCTCTCTTGCGGTCTCATCGACAAAAAAAAGAGATTAACGCCAGCGACTATTAACACAGAATCCGACTTAGATCTTTGCGAGTGCGTACGGCTACCGTCCCGTTGTCCGCGGGTTCGTTACTGAACCCGCGGGTTCTATGGTAATCGTATTTGCACTAGCCAATGTCTTCTCTATTGCATAACGACGACGTGTAATCCAAACGAAGATTCGCTTTACGCCCCTAACCCTAATTCTAATGTAAACCCGACATATATATATGTCGGAGATGAAAGAACACCAGAGCCTTTGGAATTTTGGATAATCCCGCAACATTGTAACCTAGAATCTACTATAGCTGTAATTGAACAATTGTAGTTATTCAACCCGTTTGTAATTGTTCGAGAGTCGGGATAATGAGCTTGGGCTCGAGGCGACAGTCAGTCGCCGAACGTAGCCGCGGTCACGGGATGAACGCTTTGTCTAACAAAGGTATGGAGTAATTCTATAGCTCTCCTTAAAAGAAATATTCGTGGCGACACGCGACAGTAAACATTCCAACGGTTTCTGTCCCGTGGCTCGCCACACGCAGACCCTATTCTTCGAGTAAGATGATTGCCAGATGTCGATGCGTCTCCGCAGTACATGTTCGGCTAGCCCGAGGGCCCGTTATAAATCTTAAGGTTTAGTTAACTAAAGTCCTTCAAACAGACAAACAGTCTCTGTCCCAACTACGGGAAGATAGGGGAGACATATTTTTCAACGAGCGGCGTCTCCCACTAGCAACTTTCCCTCGAGGGCGGCTAGCAACTTTCCCTCGAGGGCGGCTAGCATCTTTTTCTAACCACCGATATGGAGATTGACCAATTAGCAGCAACGCCAATTTCCCTTACTTTCTGAACGAAGGCTTTTCTCGACGAATCCGATGATCTCGTATCCTTAGACACACCCCATTATAGTTTTCCTCTGTGGCATCATCGGGACGGGAAAGCCATTCTCGCTCGCGATCTCATCGATAAAAGAGTAACGTTATTTCACGTTTTAACCAGACTTAGACTTTGTAAGTACGTTCTGTTGTCATCCCGTTGGCCGCGGATTCGTTATTGAGCCCGAGAGCATGGTCACTCGTGTCGCGAGTGCCGAACCGCCGTGATCAATTGTCGAGACTGTACTAATTCCATCATTGCAATAAACTACACCTGTGTGTACCGTATCAATGGCTAATCCTCGAGAAGATTCCTTTGACGCTCACAACCCCACTCCCAGTGCCAATCCGACATCAGAAGTGGGATCAGAACGGCTTCGAGCGCTGGAAGGGCAGGTCGCTGTCATGAACAACCTAATTCATACGCTAATGCAAAGGCCAAATACGGGAACCACCAAATTACCACATTTTAACCCAGAAGTCGCAGGCGCCGACCCAGCCGCGTGGTGCGCGGCTGTTAGTAGGGCCATGAAGAACAACCCCTTACGAGATGACGCGCTACACTCTGCCTTAAGTGACTCTCTACAGGGTTCTGCAGCACATTGGCTGGCACGAATGACGGGAGACGGAGAGGTTACTTGGTCTACCGTTAAGGAACGATTCCTTATACATTTCGGTGGCCGAGAGACGACGTCCTCATCGTTAATCAAGGTATCCAGGGAACCGCGGGGAGTGGGCGAATCCACGGGGGCGTTTGCCGGCCATGTCCGTTCCCTCCTGCAGACGCGGTGGCAACATTCTACGCTAGACGAAATACTTAACGCTGTCACTCTCTACATATTAATTCCACACGACCAACGTCTTAAACGATTGGCCCTCACGAGCGATATCAGAACGGAGGACCAATTTCTGAGCGAAATGCGACCCTTTTGTTACGAAGAAGAGTCGACATTTTCGCCGAGAGATGCACCGGCGGAACCCGAAGCTAAGCGACGCAAGTTATCGGGCCACCAGACGAGGTGTCATTACTGTGGTACTCTCGGACACAGAATAAAGGACTGCCGCAAGAGGATGCAGAACGAACAGCAGAGGGATGCACGACGCCAGGAAGGAAGCCGACCGGCCGCACCGTCCAAGGCGGTTTGCCACAGGTGTCATGCGGAAGGCCATATCGCACCTAACTGCCCGGCACGACGGGACGGTAGACCAGGCCCCAAGGATGAGCGTAAAGTCAACTCCTGCGTGGTGGAGTCCCCAGCCGGTAGTTTAAGTCATCTGGGTGAGTCGTTCCCATTTTACTTCGATTCCGGAGCCGAGCGCTCATTAATTAGAGAATCTGTCGCTCCGAAATTCTCCGGTAGGAGAACGACAGATATAGTAGTTATGCGAGGAATAGGAAACACCTGCGTTAAGAGTACATCCCAGATCTTATCTACGGTACGCATTAACTGTTTTACATTGGAGATAACCTTTCACGTTCTGGCCGATAGTCACTTGCATTATGATATCATGATTGGCCGCGAGATCTTAAGCCAGGGTTTTGATGTAACTATTACACGAAATAGCGTCGATATTTGTAAAACGAAGACTATTAATGCCTGTAGTAAAACCTCCGAAGACGAGATCAATATCAATGCGGTTGACACTGACGTGGTTGGTAACGATAAAAGTCGGTTAATTTCTGTTCTCGAGAAATTCAAAAATTCATTCATTACGGGCTTCCCACGTACTCGCGTAAGCACGGGCCAGTTAGAAATACGGTTAATCGATCCTAATGTCACCGTGCAAAGAAGTCCTTACCGACTTAGCGAAGAAGAGCGTAGGATAGTGCGTGAGAGAATAGACGAGTTAATTAGAGCAAAAATCGTGAGGCCGAGCAACTCACCGTTCGCGAGCCCTATCTTACTTGTAAAGAAGAAAGACGGCTCAGATAGACTGTGCGTAGATTTTCGGGCATTAAATAAAAATACGGTCGCGAACCAGTATTCCCTACCCCTCATCGCGGATCAAATTGCGAGATTGCAGAAGGCGAGATACTTCATTAGCCTGGACATGGCCAGCGGATTCCACCAAATTCCCATTCATCCTAATTCGACGGAATATACGGCGTTCGTTACACCCGACGGGCAATACGAGTACGTGACTATGCCGTTCGGATTGAAAAATGCACCATCCGTTTTCCAGAGGGCCATTCTCAACGCCTTAGACGACCTCGCGTATTCGTTCGTTGTTGTTTACTTGGACGACGTCCTAATTATTGCCGACTCAGTAGATCAAGCCCTAGAAAGGTTGAGCACCGCGCTAGATACCCTCGTGAAAGCCGGATTCTCCTTTAACTTTTCAAAATGCTCCTTTTTAAAGACATCGGTACTCTACTTGGGATATGTAATTCGTAACGGAGAAGTCCGTCCAAACCCGGGTAAAATACAAGCCTTGAGTTCTTTACCTGCACCGTCGACCGTCACACAACTTAGGCAATTCATAGGTTTGGCCTCTTATTTCCGAAACTTCATTCCCAAATTTTCACAAGTAATGAAACCCCTGTATGCACTTACCTCGAATAACAAGAATATACCTTGGACGGATAGGCACGAACAGATAAGACAAAAGGTAATTTCCGTCCTGACTGACGCGCCGGTGCTAATGATATTTGACCCCAATTACCCCATAGAACTACATACGAACGCTAGCTCGGAAGGATATGGAGCCATTTTAATGCACAGGGTCGAAGGTAAAAATCGAGTAGTGGAATATTACAGCAAAAGAACTAGCCCTGCGGAGTCTAGGTATCATTCCTACGAATTGGAAACGTTAGCAGTTGTAAACGCCGTCAAGCACTTCCGTCATTACTTACACGGACGAGAATTTCTCGTTGTCACCGATTGCAACTCCCTGAAAGCATCCAGTTATAAGGTACACTTGAACGACAGGGTTTACAGATGGTGGGCTTACCTGCAAACTTTTACCTTTGACATTATGTACCGGGAAGGTAAACGAATGGCCCACGTAGATTTCTTTTCACGAAATCCCGTAGACTTGGATCGCAGTACGTTCAGCAAAATTGTAGAGAAAGAAATTAACCTAACCGAAATCTTCGACGATTGGCTACTAGCGGAACAACGTCGCGACCCACAAATTTCTGAGATCGTCGATAAATTACAGAACGAAGAGCTCGCGGAAGACGTCGCGAATACGTATGAGTTACGGTCCGGCACCCTTCATCGTAAAATACAGAGAAAAGGTAGAACTCTCTGCCTGCCCATCGTTTCGAGAGGGTTTAGGTGGTCTGTTATTAACCACGTGCACCAGTCCATTATGCACTTAGGTTGGGATAAAACGCTTGAGAAACTGTGCGAGTATTACTAGTTCGAAGGAATGGCGAAGTATGTTCGCAAATTCGTAGAGAACTGTCATGCTTGTCGAGTTTCAAAGGCAAGTTCGGGTAGAGTACAAGCCGAATTACATCCCATACATAAGACCAGTATACCTTGGCATACGGTTCATATGGACATAACGGGCAAACTAAGCGGTAAAAACGATTCGAAGGAATACGTCATTGAGTTGGTCGACGTCTTTACTAAGTTCGTATACTTGCACTATACCCGTAAGATAGACTCCATTAACACCATTAAAGCGCTTAAGTCCGCTATATTTTTGTTCGGCACTCCCTGCCGGATAATAGCGGATCAGGGAAGATGTTTTACGGGCAAAGAATTTCGAGACTTTTGGCAAGATAAATACGTTAAAATCCATTTAATTGCGACCGGAGCTAGTAGGGCCAACGGACAGGTAGAGCGTATTATGAGTACGCTAAAAAACACAACAATAGAAACCACCGGGCGGTCCTGGCAAGACGCGATCGGGGAATTACAACTGGCCTTCAATTGTACCACCAACCGCGTGACTAAGTCAAGCCCGTTGGAACTACTAATCGGTAAAACAGCGAGACCCTACGGCTTATCCCTACCCGACAGTATCGAAGAAAGAGAAGTAAATATCTCCCATGTAAGACAGCAATCATGCAGAATACAGCTAATGGCTGCATTCACAACCAACACACCAACTGGCAGCTCTTCAGAGAAGTCTTTACACACTCAACCTCAGCCTTCACCCCACTAAAAACAAAGGAAGATATCGAAGCAGCCACGGAATACTTAAACACGAGCATAATAAACGCAATCCGCCTCTCCACACCGACAAAGCCATCTAACAGCAAACAAGAATATCCCCAATACATACTAAAAAAAATATCAGAAAAACGTAGACTAAGAAGAGTATGGCAGACCCATAGAACACCGGAGGACAAACGCAAACTTAACAACGCAACTAGAAAGCTATCCAGAACCTTAACGACTGTTTCCAAAAATACCTCGTCAGCTTATCCCCCACAGCCGACGCCAACTACTCACTATGGAAGGCCTCCAGGAAACTCACACGCCCCCCACAAATAATCCCACCTATCCGCCGTCCGCAAGGTGGATGGGCGCGAAGCCCTATAGAAAAAGCCGACCTGTTTGCTAAACACTTGTCAAAAGTATTCAAACCCCATTCCCCCAAAGCCGCCGCGGACGTTACTGAATACCTGCACACCCCCTTCCAAATGTCCCCTCCTATCGAACCCTTCTCCTCTGCAGAGACTATAGAAACAATCAGTCGCCTAAACCCCAAGAAAGCAGCAGGACACGACCTAATAAGCAATAAAGCAATCAAGGAACTTCCCACAAAAGGGATAGCACTCATCACATCGATTTTTAATGCTATCCTTCGCCTGGAACACTATCCTAAGGCCTGGAAAATCTCATTGATTACCCTCATCCCTAAACCCGGTAAACCGATATACGAAACCTGCTCCTATCGCCCAATCAGTCTTTTACCTACCCTGTCCAAACTATTCGAGAAGATGCTCACGAACCGACTCCTTCCAATCCTAGAGAACTTGAAAACACTCCCAGATCACCAATTCGGCTTCCGAAAACATCATTCTACAGTAGAGCAAATCCACCGCTTAACTCATACGATCAGCCAAACACTCGAAAAGAAAAAATATTGCTCAGCGGTTTTCCTAGACATCCAACAGGCATTCGACAAAGTATGGCATGAAGGGCTACTATACAAGCTTAAAAAGATCCTACCTCACCCCTACTACTCCATCCTAAAATCTTACCTAACCAATAGACAATTCATGGTTAAATGCCTAGACGCCACTTCCGCAACATTCCCAATAGAAGCCGGCATACCCCAAGGTAGTGTCCTCGGACCCCTACTGTACTCCATCTACACTGCCGACCTACCTATATCAAACGATATAACAATAGCGACATTTGCAGACGACACAGCGCTATTAGCTACCCACGCAGACCCGGTAATAGCCTCATCCACTCTCCAGCGAAGTCTCGACTCCATGGAAAAGTGGTTTCACAAATGGAGTTTCAAAGTCAACGAAAAGAAATCCTCACATGTAACCTTCACGCTCCGAAAACAAACCTGCCCCCAGGTCACCATCAACAATGCAACAGTTCCTAGCAGGGACACAGTCCGATACCTGGGCATGACCCTGGACAGGAGACTAACGTGGAAGACACACATCTCAGATAAAACGAAGCAACTAAAGGACAAACTAAAAAAACTCTATTGGCTCACGAGCCGACGCTCCAAACTAAACATACAGAATAAAATTACCCTCTACAAGACCGTAATAAAACCTGTCTGGACCTACGGAATCCAACTATGGGGAACAGCAAGTAACTCCAACATCGAAATACTACAACGATTCCAATCGAAAACGCTAAGAGCCTTAATAGACGCACCTTGGTATGTTACCAACGAAACCATCCATCGCGACCTCAAGATACCTACAGTCAAAGAGGAAATAGCAAAATATAGCGACAGATATAGCAAAAGAGTCAACAAACACCGAAACCCCCTAATCACTGGACTACTCGATACGACGGACCAGATTCGCAGGCTGAAGAGGCACTACCCGCTAGACCTAAACGTTAGATTCATTTAATTATCCAAATTAAGCATATGCACTTACTTATAATACTTATAAATTATACCTATCTATAATAAGTATTAACTTATTGTAAATAAACAGCCATGTCACTGCGCCACGCCAGAAAAATTACTGAAAATTCTCAACGCGAGAATTGTTTGTAATTTCAACAAATAAATAAAAAAAAAAACGTGCATTAACGTTTTCAAATCCATTTTTTATTTTCAAAGAACATCGTATTTGTACTCGGTATTGCCAGTAAGTATCATGAAGAGACGAAACTAAGTATTGTTTAAAATAGTATATAGACATCTAGATATAACATTCAATGATTTTTCCCTCACTTATTGTAAATTATTGATATTGTAAAATTATAATTGTAAAATTATATAGTAAATGATATTGTAAAATTATATAGTAAATGATATTGTAAAATTAAATAGTAAATTCACACGATGTTCAAATAATTCGAAATAACGATAGACCAAAAGCTGTTTAAACGAGACACAAGAATTAATCGTGCATTTTATTAAAAAGTTAAGTACGGATAAAAGAAAGAAAATTTTCGAACTTTTTTCGAAAGAACATACATTTATTATATATTGTATTCTTTCAAACACAATAATACCTTCCATAAAGGAGCACAGCTCAGATGAGACTTTTTATAGTTAAACTTTTAACGTACTCATAGACACGAAATTTTTTTTTTTAAATAGAACTGTTACATTTTACGACACGTATAACATCGAACATTTACCAACATAGCGATGCCAGCGTACATATATGTAATATCGTGATATAGTATATTTACAAAGAATGGACAATAGAGATGTTAATCGGACAGAAAAAGACGATTGTTGTTCAACCTGAACTATTCACACCAAATGTACAGAAAACAGCGCAACTAAATAACTAGATGGCGACTCGACTTTTACCAAAACGCAATCAACACTCTCTCGGCAACGCCACTCGCAAACTCTGTCTCCGCTCAACTCGCACTCGGCTCCTCGACTCACACTCTGTTTCTCGACTCACACTCTGGCCGTTGTCGCATTCTATTGCCTTTTTCCTAGGCCCACCGCACACGTGTTTTGCAGACGCTCGTAGCCAGGGTCACGTAGGTCTTTTCCACGAAACTATGCACTTGAAAAAACCGATGACACATTGATGGGCCCGACGGCGCCTCGGCTCTCGCGACATTGTTCATAGTTCGCCCGATATTTCTTAGGCCTTTCGTCCACGATACTACATATATATATACTGGTGTACTGGTCATCTTTTTTCCACACGTTTTTAGCTTTTTAGCTGTTTGTGTATGGGCGCCTAATCAGCCAATCAGAAATAGCCGGTATTCTATGAATCCTTCTCTTCAATGCTCGAAGAGCTGGATATTTATCCAAAGCTGATGCCCCAAACATATACTCGAAATTTTCAAGGGCCGCTGCAAACACGAAGTCCGCCCATGTCGTCTGAAAAAAGGTTTGTATACATTTATTTTGTACCTCCTCTATTAAACAATTTTTTTAATTTACCTTGAAAAATGTGAAAAATCGAACTCTTAACTAAAGATCACTAGCTTTTTAGGAAGAATTTGGATTTTTATTTTATTGTCAGAATTTAATGGATAATTTTAGAAACTTCAACCTTTGGAGGTATTTGTTAATTAAAAATGACAAAACTGGTATTATGTAAAAAAGAGTAATGTGTATCCTGAATCAATGTCGAATGGAAATTAGACAGTTCTATAAAAATAATCCTTCTCACGATTCCACAACTTCATAGCTTAATTAAATACAATTCTTCGGCGATATAATTACAAATACATTTACAGGAATTGTGTAATATGATAAATATCTCGTTAAAGAAATTGAAATCGTAAATTCCGCGGATAACCAGCGTTTATCATATAGAGACAGGGATTTGCAAAGAATAAAAGTTGTAGAACGTTGAAAGGCGTTGAGAGAAACGTGATGTTATCCCGTTATTCGTTAACGCAACGCAGTTAAAAAAAATCCCGTAGGAAGATTACGATAATAGATAACCTGAGTCGAGTGTTTGTCGGGGGATCTAAAAGATTCTTTCGAGTTGAGCGTCTGAGATTGCAGAGAAGAAAATTTGGAAGCCATCGAATTCGTGATGTCGATAGAAATCTTCAGTTGGAATCGTTGTATCATAACGTAGTCTGCTTATTGTCGATAAGACTTTACTAAACTAAAAGTGACTACTAAAAGTTTCTATCCTCTAAATTCTATCTACGATTCTATAATCTAAAAACTGACTTTTGCAAACAAACTGTAACATTCGCTTAACGGAAAGACATACGTATATTGTTTGTACTCGTCTTTTCACAATGAATTCTTGAACGTCTGTCTCTGTGGTGAGACAAATGCAAAGTCATCTCATCAGTTACTCACCTTGCTTCAAATCTCCAAGAGTATCGACGAGCACGTCGCATATCATCGCATCCCATTCGTTCCTTCCCATTAAATCGTACTTCTTCGCCAAGTATCGCGCTACAGCGTTACTCTGCGCTACCGGTTTCCCGTCTATCTCCAGCACAGGCAGCATTTTATAAGGCATTGCTAAGAACAAACATGGCTCATATGAACACTGTGTAGAGGGAAACGATCGATAGGAAATCACAACACAGCTTCCGAGGCCGTTGCGTTCTTGTGAATAGATGAATCGAAATCATTTCGGTTTTAATCAACATGGCCTAGTAAAGAAATACAGAAATGTCTTCTTTCTCCTTTTTTTCTTTTCTTACGATTACGATGGACAGGGTATCGCGTGTTTTTGACTGTTGGGAAGAACCTAAAGTTTTTAAAATCAAGGATAAAAGATCGAGTATAAAATTTGTAATTCTCACGGAAAGGAACGAATCTGTCTGATGCGGTGTACTGAATGTACGAGGAACGATCAGTATCGTTTTGCGGGAAGACCTTATGCAATGATAGTGGACTTACAACTGCGAATAAAAAATTCACGTCGCATAATACCAGACACGGAAAAAATATTAGAAAATGTACACGGTTCTTGTAATGAAAATTGAAATGCAAGGAATATAAATCGAATGTCTCTTGCGAACGTAATTTTGTGTTTTACACCGACAGGATTGATTTACAGACTTACGTTGATTTTTGGTTTCTCTATCTGCAAGCGACATATAAGATTATATCGAAGACTATGCTGCGTAAAACTTTTATTATACTATTTACGATAGAAATGTCGCAACGGAAGATCGAATTTTATATCTGCTTTGTTCTTTCGACTTTTTAGCTATGTTCTTGTTCATTTCCGAACTGATTTCAATTTTTTATCCTTTTTTTCCGACAAGTCCTAAAAAGTTTTTAAATTAACGAGAAACGTAGAAGTATTTTTGTATTCCTATTTTAAGTCACCTATTTATGGTTTTCTCAAAATATTCGAAATGCTTCGATTCATTGAAAACAATAAAGATTGCAACACAAAAAT
This sequence comes from Bombus vancouverensis nearcticus, assembly GCF_051014615.1. Lineage (NCBI taxonomy): Eukaryota > Metazoa > Arthropoda > Insecta > Hymenoptera > Apidae > Bombus > Bombus vancouverensis. The sequence continues at coordinate 2,570 of NC_134921.1, read as the reverse complement.
TCGAGAATCGTAAGTGAATTAAGTTGGTATTCGATAAACACGATATTACGGAAGCAAAACTTAATGAAAAGTTCGACTTTATTCCGTATGAAATTTTACTTTAAGTAAGTTTAGCCTGCACGTGAAACGAAAGTTTTATATACAGAAAAGTTTGAGTAAATGGTAGATACCTGAGAGTTGAACAATGATAGTAAAAATCGATTCTTCACGCTTACAATCCTTTTATTCAGGCCAGAGTTCTTCGGGGATCCTCTCGTCGGTATACTCGATGCCAGTATATGCAAATATGTACCGTATATGTTCGGCACGACCACCGGCATTGAAGTAGATTAGTTTGTAGGTAGGTTCGTCGCTCATTTTCCTTGCTCTGTCAACTTATCGAGAAAAATGATACAATTAACTCGTGTAATTAACAGACTGTGTGCGTGTTTGTGTGTATAGAGAACAATTTATTTATAGATGGAATAATTCGTATAATACGCAAAATAAATCATTTAGAAGGCTGGAGTATGTGTTTTTGAAACAATTAATTATGTCGAAAAATATTTCAAACGAGATATAATTATGAAAAAAATAATAATTAAATGTATGTAAATGTATGTAATAATAGTTAAATGTATGTAAATGTAATAATTGAATGTAATTAGTTGTGAAAAAAATAATAATAAAAAATAAATAAATGTAAAAAAAGAATTAAATGTAATCAGTTTCTTTTTACGCACGCGATATTATTAGCGATATATGAAGGTCAACTTTATTTTTTTAAATAGATATATTTATACGTATATTTATAGATATAAATACATATATTATATAGATATAATAGTATATATAATATATATAATAATATATATGTCGAGTCTGAATCTCCGAGTCCGAGCTCGAGGCGCCCTCCCGGGGAGGGCTCGCGGGAGGTAGCGGTTCTGCGTTGAAGTTCTTCATCGTCCGGTCGCGCGTGGGGTACCTTTATTGTCGATAGTGACACTAGTGACGAGGGCCTCAGGCTTGATAACGAATCCGCGGCCAACGGGAGGACTATCATATAAAAAGCAACAGGATACACGAAATAATATAATTCTGACTAGGACAACATAAACGCAAGAAGTGTTGATATTGAAAAAAATATTTAATTTTGTATATAAATATTTTCATATTTAAAAAAGTTTCCGGAAGCAGGAAGATTTACAAACAAATAATATCATAAACCGAATGTTTCATGATCCTTTTCTAATTAGAGTGTGTGACAGCATGTGAGAACGTTTCTTAAAAATATGACTTATTGCAATTACTTAATCGCAATTATAAACGATTAAGACCTTCTCACAACGAGGCAATCTATCCAAAGTATAAAACTCGTTATACTTGATGAGAAAACAAATCTCTACTTAGGTTTCATTTCGTTTCATCGCGTTCATAAAAAGTGAATTTGTATGAACACATCGTGCAATTTAGTAATTAGGACCGTTGATCTCGCTGCAACATAGATGGATAGAAAAAAGCCATTTAAAATGATACAACGTCGGGAAGACAATTATGAAAATTATAAATGGAACACAAGATAAAATTGTTTAAGATTAATTCTTCTTTTTTTTTTTTTTTAATCGCGAGTGTTTGCAAACGAAGTTTCAATCTGTTTACAATGATAGCAATGAGAGGAGGATGTCTATGAAAGTTATAAATGCGATATTGAATAACATTTCTGCGAGTGGGTTTGTTTTTCGTTACAAATGTTTTTTAAACGAATCTGCAATCTGTTGGAAACAACGGAACAGTAACGGGACGACTGATAGGGAAATAAAAAAGATCGCGTTTTATTTGAACAGACAAATCTTTGAAATCTATTCGAAAGTCTATTTGAAATGGTACGAGCTCGAAAAGAACGGTGAATACTATAGAAGAAGGATTAATTAAAATTCTTATTAATCTGTACGCTTTGTATATTAAATACCTTGATCGATGCCAAGATAACAAATTATTATACAAAACAGTGAAGTATCCACGTCTGACATTAATATTGAGTATTACCATTACTGTAATTTAATTTTTAACCGATCCTGAAAATTCCTTAGAACGTAAAAAGTATAAAATGTTACTGTGCATTTCAAGATTAAATGCACTGTAATTTAGAAACAGTTATGAAGCGGAAACAAATAATTTATTCAGAATAAGAATTCTACGTAATCATGTTAAAAAAAAATAACGTACTTATAACGCGTTTAAACTCCAAATATGTAAAGACAATAAGGGAAAAAAATTAAACGAAGAATCGTATTTTTTGTAAATTCACACAAGATTTTATCCAAAAAAAAATTGGCCTGTACCGATATTTTTATTTGTCGTTACAAGTTACGAGGGTATTAAAAAATTGGCCACGAATGGACCAGAGATAAGAATTTATCAGACTTGCTCTCGTAAATTTCAAGACGTTGCATCGGATATTCTTGAAAATCTTTGGACAATGGCCTCGATATTTCGCAGCTTCTATCCTCGAAGCGGAAGAACTCGGCGTTAAAAGCGACAGAACTGGAGAAACCCGGTGACCGCGAGCCTTTCACGCTCTCGACAGATTT